>NC_090831.1:52552703-53256870 GCF_028021215.1 Eschrichtius robustus | reverse complement strand
TTAAAGTTTTAATGTACCTTGTCCCAAAACGTTAACATTTGCTAATACTGCATGATGAGCCGACTGGTATTTAAGACATTTTTCTTTGTGTTTTATATATATATATATATTTATTTTAGCAATTCTTTTATTTATATTTATTTTTTTATTTAGTTGCGGCTCCCTGGCTCCTTAGTTGCCGCAGGTGGGCTCCTTAGTTGCGGCTCACCGGCTCCTTAGTTGTGGCAGGTGGGCTCCTTAGTTGCGGCTCATGGGCTCCTTAGTTGCGGTTCAGCGGCTCCTTAGTTGCGGCCAGCGGGCTCCTTAGTTGCGGCTCGCCGGCTCCTTAGTTGTGGCTCACGGGCTCCTTAGTTGTGGCATGTGAACTCTTAGTTGCGGCATGCATGTGGGATCTAGTTCCCTGACCAGGGATCGAACCCGGGCCCCCTGCGTTGGGAGCTCAGAGTCTTAACCGCTGCACCACCGGGGAAGTCCCTGTATTTTATATTTTTCAAATAAAAATAAAAACTGGAGAAATGCAGTGTTCGATTTGAAATACTAAGCGCTTTAGTGTCAAGTCTGCACTGATATTTATCAGGACAAAGCACCTAGAAAAGATTTTTCTCTATGTCATCTTGCAGTGATATTTCATAAAATATTTTAATCCAGGGACACTAGTATTTCTGCTGACAGACTCCTTCTTAATCAGTGTGGCTTTCTTCTTGCAAATAAGCTTCATTGAATTTAGTGTGTGTGTGGTTGCACACAGCTGGTAGTAAAAGATTTGAATGGATGCCGTGGTGCTTACACATAATTGAAATTAAATCAGTTTGACCTATTTTTGTGTAAATTGTTAAGTGACACAAGTTTGATTCATTTTTATATGCTTATTTTTAATGGAAAACAAAGAGACATAACGGTATATGCTTTGTGGTGATCTAGGTTTTATGAACAGTACGTATTTTGGCAAAAAGCTGGAGGAGGAAATGACCACGTAAGTAGATGTTTTCCTTACTATTGCTAAGCATTTCAGTCTCAATCCAATTGTAGCAATGTTTAAAATTTTGCATTATTATAATAAAGATTCAAAGTTTTGAGGAGAGCAACATCATTGTTTCTAGGAGGATACAATGTAGGATTTTTTTTTTGAAGAAAATAATTTGCTGCGTAAGATGTGCTAAAGTTAAGGTTCAGCCTGGATTAGACTGATGTATGCATTAGTAAATATAGAATATCATGTATAGGGAAATTACAGGAGTTCAAAGTGGCCTTATTTAAAATGCAGTTAAATTAAGAATCACATTATTTGCAATGGCTTTGTAACTATTAGTTTGATTCCTGGATATTTTGTCGTGACATGATGAGATCAGTCAACAGGATTTTTTTTTTTTAACACAGCGTCTAATTCTAAACAGTGAAACAAGGCATCCCAGAATAAATATAGTCCTTTTAACCTTAACTCACCTTGGGGAAGCTTTCATTAATGATTTGCTTATCTTGAAGTTTGCTCTCAGAACAGCTTATAAAACATGTCCAAACGTATTAGTTGGTGATTCAGAAGATAATGATTCCACATTATCCTATAAATGGTTCTGTAGATTTGAGGAAAATGGAGATATTTGACCATATTTTGAAAGACGAGAATTACCTCCAAATATTCCTATAGAGAGGCATTTTAAAAATATTGATGAAAAACAGAATGTCTTGTAATCATCTTATAAATGCTTAAACACAGGTGTGTTTTGAGTAAACATAGACTGACGGCCTACAATACATTAATTCATTCTCAAAGCACGCATTCTACTTCTTAAATGAGGTTTCTTTTTAACTATCTCTTGCTATATCATTAACACTTGGATAATAATTAAATATTGTTATCTATTAACTAAAATTTAGTATTCTAATTACATCTTCCCTGATAAATACATTGTAAATTACCAGGTATAGCTTGGGGAAGATATGTTTACACCAAGTTGCAAACATTGACATCAGCAACTATCTGGTTATCACACTGACATTTTTTTTTTTTTAAACATCTTTATTGGAGTATAATTGCTTTACAATGGTGTGTTAGTTTCTGCTTTATAACAAAGTGAATCATATACATATGTTCCCATATCTCTTCCCTCTTTCATCTCCCTCCCTCCCTCCCACCCTCCCTCCCTCCCTATCCCACCCCTCTAGGTGGTCACAAAGCACAGAGCAGATCTCCCTGTGCTATGCGGCTGCTTCCCACTAGCTATCTGTTTTACGTTTGGTAGTGTATATATGTCCATGCCACTCTCTCACTTTGTCACAGCTTACCCTTCCCCCTCCCCGTGTCCTCAAGTCCATTCTCTAGCAGGTCTGTGTCTTTATTCCCGTCTTGCCCCTAGGTTCTTCATGACCTTTTTTTTCTTTTTTTTTTCCTTAGATTCCATATATATGTGTTAGCATACGGTATTTGTTTTTCTCTTTCTGACTTACTTCACTCTGTATGACAGACTCTAGGTCCATCCACCTCACTACAAATAACTCAGTTTCGTTTCTTTTTCACACTGCCATTTTTATAGCTTCTGCATGGTTTATACAAGCATTTTTCTTTGAGGGTGGCAAGTAGTGAACTTTTAAAAATGGGAATTTTGGAATCCTGTATTTCATTTTAGCATGTTTGTCTTTACCTAAAATGTAAGTGCTTAGTGAAGCCCATGAGTTGCTTGCTTTTTTCAGCATGAAGACTCAGATGAGGAAACACAAATTTAGCATTTCTAGATGGTCAAGGGTCTGGGTTTAGAAGATGCTCATGTTCTTTATTTTTAGAATTAAAACTGGAAGGACTGCTACTTGATTCATTAAGCATTTCAGGATAACTTATGATGGCCAGTTGGGCAGATGATATAAAAATACTTTTCATTTTCAGTTGTCTCGTGGCATGTAAGCTCTGCCAGATTAATAACCCAAAAGATCAGGGGACCATTTCCATCTCTTGGTTCCACTTTCTGGCAAATTCTGTCACTTCTTTCCATTCTCCAATGTGCAGAAACCACCCCAAGTGCTCATCAGCTGATATGGAGGTAATCCAAGTACGCAGGATGACAGTGGTAGGTTACCTGATGCTGTGATGCTTCAAGGCACCACACAAGTCTTTCACAATAACCGGCATTCTCTGGGTGCTAACTATGTGCTGGGCATGGGCCCAAGTGTATTCATACATTACTGTGTAACAGTTTTTTTTTTTTTTAATGGCCGTGCCTCGCGGCATGCAGGATCTTAGTTCCCCAACCAGGGATCGAACCCCGCGCCCCCTGCAGTGGAAGCGTGGAGTCTTAACCGCTGGACCGCCAGGGAAGTCCCACTGTGTTATAGTTCTTATCTCCATTTTACCAATCAGAAAACTGAGGCTTAGATATACGTTAAACAAGGCTACACAGCAGTTAAGTGAAGAGCGGGGCTTTGAGCCAGAACAGAAACCACACTCTTAACCATTACACTGTAACAGGGCAGCCATAGTTGGATGCCGACCATCAACTCTGCTTGTGAAGGAGGTCAAGATAGCCAGATAACCAAAAAAGGCAGGATGAGTGGTCTGTTGTGGAAAGGTGCATTGATGAGAAAGCAGAGCATGTGCAGTTTTCTTGTCGTTTTTCAGGTACGCCTATTATTACAGTGGAATCGGTGCTGGCGTGCTTGTCGCCGCTTACATCCAGGTTTCATTCTGGTGCCTGGCAGCAGGAAGACAAGTATACAAAATTAGAAAACAGTTTTTTCATGCTATCATGCGGCAGGAGATAGGCTGGTTTGATGTGCATGACATTGGGGAGCTTAACACCCGGCTCACAGAGTAAGTACCTGGGTTTATGTCGAACTCCGATGTGCTTCTTATTCTTAAAAAATGAAAGAGAAGTCATCAGATCTGTTAGGAGACGTTAGTGCATCCCTCAGAAGTAATTATGAAACGAAATTCCTTCTGAGCCGCAATCGTGTCTCACTCATCTTTTCATTCCCAGAACGCTGGCAGGGTATGAGGGGACCTGCGTGACTAGCGGTGAATGAGGGGTTGGACTTGCCAGACTCAGGAAAATCCTCTGGGAGTGTGCATTAGAGCAGCAACATGATGCTTGCTGGGGACATTACTGTGCAAGATCCTAGATGTAAACTAATTTACCCCACACTGAAACGAACAAAAAAACCAGCTAGATTCAGGAGAAAAGTTCTGTGTTCACAATTCTGATGTTTATTTCTAACACTGTCTCTTCTTTTAGTGACGTCTCCAAAATTAATGAAGGAATTGGTGACAAAATTGGAATATTCTTTCAGTCAATGGCAACATTCTTCACCGGTTTTATAGTAGGATTTACACAAGGTTGGAAGTTAACCCTTGTGATTTTAGCCCTCAGTCCTGTTCTTGGTCTGTCAGCTGCTATCTGGGCAAAGGTAGGTGAAGCCTGTGAATCCAGATTTTAAGCTGTCTCCACTCCCGAGACACCCCATAACTCCACGCAGCGGAAGGCTGTTTTTCTCACATGATGACCCTGACTCTATATTTGATACTTGGTTTCTAACCTTCTCTTCACAATCAGTGGGAATAAGCAGGTGCAATCTCCCTGAGTCCTATACCTACCAGGACTCTGTGCTGTCCTTGCCCTGCAGTTATTTGGGGAAGGGATGAGAAAGAAGGAAGTAGCTCTCCCATCTCATCCTCTGCCTTCATGTAAAAGGCATGCTCAGCTTTTGGCGAGCTGTGTTCCCTGGTAGGCAGTTCCATATTCATAAGTAGAGAGATCCAGGAAGAGCTTCAAGTTCAGTGAACAACACATGGGTCCCATTCAATAACCATTATTGATTTGAATGTTTTTATAGATTTTATTTAATTTGAAAATTGATTGAACAGTTTTGTCAGCGTTACAAATGACTGTGTTTATACATACTTAAATCCCTTGGTGTGAAAACAGTTTTTTAAAAAGAAGTATCTTCTAGTCCCATATGCATGTAAATCCAAAGTCTTCAGTTCTTTCTCCCAGTCACAAAGGCAAAGCAGTACAAACGGCCCTCCCTACCTCCGCACACAGGCCTTTCTCTTTCAAGACTGGGTGTGGTGTTCATTTTAAACTGATTTCATGTAAGAGTGGATGGCAGTGGAGAGATTGGCCCAGTATGTAATTTCTTAGAGAAAAAGAAAAATTAGAGAAAGCACTACACATTCATGTGGCAAAAGGTCATAAAATAACGGAGGGCCAGCCAAAGCCAAGCCTAACACAAAATAAATCAGGCTGTAAATATTAAGAAATTTAAAAAACTTAACGCTGTAGGGTGGATATTGTTCTGTTATTGTAAACAATAACTGCCATTTTTTTAGTATCTACTGTGTCAGGCAAATACATATTTTTCTTCTTTAAAAAACTTATTTTATTGAAGTACAGTTAATTTACAATGTGTTAATTTCTGCTGTACAGCAAAGTGATTCAGTTATACATATATATACATTCTTTTTCATATTTTCCATTATGGTTTATCACAGAATATTGAATATAGTTTCCTGTGTTATACAATAGGACCTTGTCATCCAGATTCCGCTTTTTAGGGTAAAAAATCCCAGGGAATTTCAGAGAATAAAATAACATATTTTAATCTCCCCCGGAATTAGCAAATATTATGCCTTTTGCAGTATTTAACTGTAATATTTTCTATATATGAAGAAGGAGGTTGTAGAATATTACAGAGTATTTTTCCCCTCACTCTATCATATTATCTTTTCTTCTTCCTCAAAGGCATGAAATACATATTTTTCTGAAGTAGAGATATTATCTCATTTAATGGAGGAAGAAACTGAAGTTCTGAGAACTCTGTTATTTGTTGCTGAGACTAACACAGTGTTTAAGTGGTGTTCTTGGTGGCTAAATTGTATCTCTGCATTAGTCTGTTGAAATATTTGGCAAAAGCTTTTGTGTTAATTGATTTTCCTGTTTACTAGGATATTAAGCAAGTCAGGTGGCAGATGCTTCATATCAGGATTTGCTGAAACAGTTTTAAAATATATTCATGTTTGTTCTAGTTAAGTTACGGGGAAAAGCAGGAAGTTAATCTCTTAATAAGTAATTGTGCATTGCTTCAGAAACTATTTATTTAATAAATGGAGCCCTAGGCTTATTGCTGGAGACCTAAGTTTACTCTGCCATAAGCTTTTGGTATGGTTTCAAACAAATTTCTTAAATTATCTGGTTGTCAACCATATTAAAAAAGAAATGTGGCCCAGTTTAGGAAGCTCCTGTGAGCCTGAGGCTGTCTTCTCTAACCCAGAGGCACCAGTGCAAGAGTGTAGAACAGGAAGGGACTTAGTCCCAGCAAGCTTCCTACTCCAGGAAGCCTCTCTTGATCTCTGCATGCAACTCTCTAACCCCACCCAGAGACACTGGGTCAGCTAGAGGGCACAGGGAGGGGAAGCTACCACATCCTGCCCCTACAAGAGATACCTGGTGGTCTGACCTTAAGAAACCACTTCCACTCCCTCAGGTAGCAGAAGCAGGAGCCCCAGCAACTCTAGATAAACCATGCTGACAAAAAATAATACCAGAAAGACTCTGAATGTAAAACTGCTACTGGAACCACAGCTCACAAAAGTAGGTCAAGAATTGCATGCTAAACCCAAACAGGGTAACTGCTTGCTAAAATAAAAGATTTAAATAGGACTCAGAGTCTCCTAACATAATAGACAAAATGTCCAGGGTATAATAAAAAATCACTTGAAGAACACAAGAACAAAGAAAATCACAGCTTGAATGAGAAAAAAACAGTTAACTGACCACTGTTGAGGTAATTCATGTGTTAGAATTGTTTGGCATGGATTTTGGAGCAGTCATCATAAAAATGCTTCACTGATCAATTACACATTCTCCTGAAACAAAAGAAAATAGAAAATACCAGCAATGAAAAAAGAAGTTATGAAAAAAGGACAAAATGAAATTAGAGAATGGAAAGATATAGCAGCAGAAATAAAAATCATGATGGATGGGCTTAATCTTGTTGAGTGGAGATGACAAGAAAGAATCAGTATACCTGGAGGTAGAACAATAGAATTCACACACACCCCCACCCCCAAACAGAGAAAATGAAAAGAGCCTCAGGCACCCGTTGGACAATAACAAAAGATAGAATATTTGTTACCATCAGAGTCCCAAAAGAAAGGAGAAAAGTAAGGCTGATGGAGTATTTGAAGAAATAATCGCTGAAAATTTCCAAGATTTGTGAAAGACAAACCTTCAGGTCCGGGACTTCCCTGGTAGCGCAGTGGTTAAGAATGTGACTGCCAATGCAGGGGACACGGGTTCGATCCCTGGTCGGAGAAGATCCCACGTGCTGTGGAGCAGCTAAGCTCATGTGCCACAACTACTGAGCCTGTGCTCTAGAGCCTGTGAGCCACAACTACTGAAGGCCGCACACCTAGAGCCTGTGCTCCACAACAAGAGAAGCCACCACAATGAGAAGCCTGCACACCGAAACGAAGAGTAGCCCCTGCTCGACACAACTAGAGAAAGCCCGCATGCAGCAACGAAGACCCAATGCAGCCAAAAATAAAAAAAAAACCAAAAAACCTTGAGCTCCAAGAAGCTAAGCTAACCTTAAACAGGATAAACTCAAAGAAATCCATGATTAAACAAATCGTAATTAAATTACTGAAAACTAAAGACAAAGAAAAAAATTAAAAGCAGCTAAAGAGCAACAACACATTACCTACTAAGGAACACCAATTTGAATGACAATATATTTCTCATCTGAAACCACAAAAGACCAGAAGGAAGTGGCAAAATATTTTTCAAGTGCTTAAAGAAAAGAACTGTCAACTGAATACTTGGTAAAAGTATTTTTCAGGAATGGTGGGGAAATAAAAACATTCTCAGATCATGGAAAACTATAGAAGAACCTTCCATTAGCATACCTCCTATTAAAGACTGGCTAAGTGAAGTTCTTCAAACAGAAGGGAAGTGATATAAGAAATACTGGAGCATCAGGAAGGGAAAAGGAACAACAGAAAGAACAGAAATTTGGGCTTTTCTTTCTCCAGGAGATTTCTAAATCATATTTGATGATTGAACCAAAAATTATAAGTGGTAAAATGTTGATTTTTATAAGTCACATATGAATATTATAATATCCAGAACAACCATTACAAAACCTAAGCGAAAAGATATATTCAAAAACACTATAAATAAATCAAGATGGAATCCTAAAACTTGATCAAGTAACTCTCAGGAAGGCAAGAAAAGAGAAGCAGAGGAATGAGAAACAGAGGAAATATATAGAAAACAGATACTAAAATGGTAAACTTAACGGCTCACATATTAATTACCTTAAATGTAAATAGTTAAAATATACAAATCAAAAAAGAAATTGGCAGAGTTGATTTAAAAATCATGACCTACCAACTATCTGCTGCCTACAAGAAACTTCAAATTCAACAACATAGGTAGAGGGAAGTAACAGGATGGAAAAAGATATACATGCAAACATTATTTTTTTTAGGGAATGGCTATATTAATATCTGATAATATAAACTTCAGAACAAAGAAAATTACTACAAAGAAGAGGAACATGACATAATGATAATAGGGATCATTCCACTAGGAAGACATAATGATTCTAAATATGTATGCACCAAGTAACAAAGACTCAAAATAAATGAAGCAAAAACTGAGAACATTGAAGGGAGAAATAGAAAAACCACAATTATTTTATTATCCTTGCTCAGCATTGATAGAATTACTAGACAAAAAATCAGCTAGACTATAGAAGATCTGACCAACACAGTCAACCAATAGGATCTAATTGGCGTTCATAAAACATTGTACCCAACAACAGTAGGATACACATTAAACATTCACCAATATAAATCATATCCTGGGCTGTAAAACAAACCTCAACAAATTGAAAAGAATTGAAACCATCAGGTGTTTTCTATGACTACAGTGGTATCCCAGTAGAAACAAATAACAACACTGAGAAAGTCTCTAAATATTTGGTAATTAAACAATACATTTTAAAATAATCCATGGATTGTAAAAGAAGTTTCAAAGAAAAAACGTATAACTGAATGAAAACAAAACCATAAAATACCAAAATATTTGGATGCAGCTAAAGAAGTGTTGAGAGAAATTTATAGCATTAAATATCTACATTGGAAATGAGCAAGGATCTAAAATCAATAGTATAAGTTCCTACCTCAAGAAACTAGAAAAAAGAAGAGCAAAATAAAACAAAAGCAAGCAGAATAAGGAAACAATAAAGGTATGAGCAGAAATCACTGAACTTGAAAATAGGAAAGTAATAGAGAAAATCAAGGAAACAGAAAGTTCGTTCTTCAAATAAAAAAATCAATAAAATTAGCAAGACTGACAAAAAGAAGACACAAATCACAATATCAAGACTGAAATACAGAATATTACTACAAATCCCACAGATATTAAAAAGGTAAAGGAAATATTACAAAAAACTTTATACTCATAAATTCGAAAACTTAGAGATCAACTCCTTGATAACTACAAACTACCAAAATTCAACTAAGATGAAATAGACAATCTGCATAGCCCTATAATCATTAAAGAAATTTATTTTGTAACTTCAGCGCTCCTGAGAAAGAATTCTCCAGGCATGGATGATTTTACTGGAAAGATTTACCAGACATTTAAAGAAGAATTAACACCAATTTTATACAATCTCCCCCAGAAGAAAGAAGACTTTTTCTTCTTTCCCCCAAAAGCAGGAATGCTTCCCAGCTCATTTTATGAAACCAGTATTAACCTGATACCAAAACCAGACAAAGTCAATACAAAAAAAAAAAAAAAAAAATGGCAGATCAGTATCTTTCATGGACTAAGAATAAAAGTTCTTCAATAACATATTAGCAAACCGGATTTGGCAATGTATAGAAAGAATAATGTACCATGACCAGGTGGAATTTGTTTCAGCTATGCAAGGCTGCTTCAACATTTGAAAAATCAATCCATGTTATCTACCATATCAATAAGCTAAAGGAAGAAAACCTGTGTGATCATATCAGTTGACAGAGAAAAAACATTTGACATTTGACAGTATCTAACACACATTGATGATGAAAACAAAAAACTCTCAGGAAGTGAAGAATAGAAAGATATTACCTCAACTTGATGAAGATCATCTGTAAAAACTCTACAGCTAATATCATGCTTAATAGTGAAAGATTTAATGTTTTCCCCTTAAGATTGGAAATAAGGGGCTTCCCTGGTGGCGCAGTGGTTGAGAATCCGCCTGCCAATGCAGAGGACATGGGTTCAAGCCCTGGTCTGGGAAGATCCCACATGCCGCGGAGCAGCTGGGCCTGTGAGCCACAATTACTGAGCCTGCGCGTCTGGAGCCTGTGCTCCGCAACAAGAGAGGCCGCGATAGTGAGAGGCCCACGCATCGTGATGAAGAGTGGCCCCCGCTTGCCACAACTAGAGAAAGCCCTTGCACAGAAACGAAGACCCAACACAGTCATAAATAAATAAATAAACAACCCCTCTCTTCAGTTTAAAAAAAAAAAATTGGAAATCAGGAAGATAAGGAAGGCCATGCTCACCACTGTTTCAACAAAGTACTGGAACTTCTGGCCACTGCAATAAGGCAAGAAAAAGAAATAAAAGGCATATAGATGAGAAAGGAAGAAATAAAACTATAGATAATGTAATTTTCTAAGTTGAAAATCTCAAGGAATCTACAAACAATTTCCTAGGACTAATAACTGAGTTTGGAAAGGTCAGAGGATACCAGATCAATTGCATTTCTACATACTAACAATGAACATGCATAAACCAATATTTAAATGTTAAATTAAAATTAATACCATTTAGAGTCACTCCAAGTAAAATGAAATGCTTAAGTGTACATTTCACAAAACATATATAGGATCTGTATGCTGAAAATTATTAAATGTGATGAAAGAAATCAAGGCTAAAGAAATGGAGAGACATAGTGTGTTCATGGATTAGAAGACTGAACACAGTAAAATGCTGATTTCTTTTTTCAAACTGATCTGTAGGTTTAAGGCATTTCCTATAAAAAATTCCAGAAAGGTTTTTTTGTGGACATAGGTAAGCAAGTTTATTTTAAAATTTATATGGAAAGATACAGGCTCTAGAATAGCTAAAACAATTTTGACAAAGAAGATTAAAGTGAGAGGAATATGTCTAGCTGATACTAAAACTTACTATATAGCTATAGTATATTGGTGGAGGGATAGACACATAGATCAATGAAACAATAGAGAACCCAGAAATATACTTAGACAAATATGCCCAGCTGATGTTTGATGAAGGTACGAAAGCAATTCAATGGCAGAAGAAAGTTCTTTTCAGAAAATAGTGCTGGAACAATTGGACATCCAGAGGTTAAAGAAAAAAGACCAAAACTTCATCCTAAACTTCACACTCTACACAAAAATTAACTAAAAATGGATTGTGGACTTATATGTAAAATGTAAAGCTATAAAACTTTTAGAAAGAAAATAGGAGAAAATCTTCGGGATCTAGGTCTAGGCAAAGAGTTCTTAGATTTGATACTAAAAGCTTGATCCTTAAAAAGAAATTATAAATTAGACTTCGTCAAAATTTATAGCTTTTGCTCTCTGAAAGCCATGTAAAGGGGATGAAAAGACAAGCTACACACTAGGAAAAAAAATAATATGAAAATCATATATCTGACAAAGGACTAGTATCGACTATAATATAGATATAAAGAACGCTTAAAATTCGATAGTAAAAAAACAAACCCAAATAAACCAATTAGAGAATGGGCAAAGGACATGAACAGACATTTCATCAGAGAGGATATACACAAAGCAGGTAAGCACATGAAAGATAGTTTAGCATCATTAGCCATCAGTGAAAAGCAAATTAAACTGCAATGAGATATCATTATACATCTACCAAAATGGCTAAACTAAAGAATAGTGAAACACCAAATGCTGCTGAGATGCGGCGAAACGGGATCACTCATAGATTGTTGGTGGGAATGTAAAATGGTCCAGCAACCTGAAAAATAGTTTGCAGTTTCTTATAAAACTAAACATGCAATTACCATACAATCCAGCAAATTGTACTGGGCATTTATCTAAGTGAAAAGAAAATCATGTTCATGTAAAAATCTATAGTCAAATGTTTATAGCAGCTTTATTAGTAATAGCCCCAAACTGAAACAACCCCAGATATTCTTCAACAGGTTAAATGGTTAAACAACTGTGGTGCATCCATACTATGGGTACTATGCAGTGATAAAAAGAAGTATTTATATACACACACCAACCTGGATGAGTCTCCAGAGATTTGTACTTGGTGAAAAAAGCCAATCCCAAAAGGTCAAATACCTTATGACTCCATTTATATAGTATTCTTGAAATGACGAAATTATAGATAGAGCAAATTAGCGGTTTTCAGGGCTTAGGGATGGTGGGGAGGGGAGAAGTGAGGAGTAGGGAAGGAAGTGGCTGTGACTACAAAAAGTAGCACCGAGGGATCCTTGTGATGGAATTGTTCGGTATTATGACTGTAGTCATACGAATCTACATAGGTGATAACATTGCTTGGAACTAAACACACACACACACACACACACACACACACGAGTGCATGTAAAACTGGTAAATCTGAATAACGTTGATGGATTAATAAATGTTAAATTTCTGGCTGTGATATTGTTCTGAAGTTTTGAAGGTGTTATTATTTGGGGAACACTAGATGAAGGGGATATGGGCTCCGACTGTATTGTTTCTTATGACTGCTTTTATGTCTACAATTATCTCAAAATAACAAGTTTGAAAAAATAAACCATGTATAAATTATCTCAAACAAAATAAAACAAAAACCTACATTGAGAATTGGCAAAAAGGGACGAAGATGAAGGTCAAAACATCTGTAGTGGTCAAAGCTGTTGCTTCTGAATATATTAATTTGAACAATATAAAGTGGCCTATATTAGATTTTAACTTAACAGGAATAACAATTTCATGTGTCTCACACTAATACAATTAGGCCTTGTTAAGAAATTAACAGCCTTTGGAATAAGGGATGAGTTAGTGATATTTTATATAGTTTATGTGGGTAATTGTGAAGTGTCACCATTCTATTATTTTATACTAGAGGAACAGCAAGTTGGCTTTCCATATCCCTCAGAATATTTTGGAGGTTTTTTTCTTTCAACAGGCATGGTATCTTAAAAAACAAAGAACAAAACAAAACACTTAATGAAGATTCTACCATAGTCTTGCCTAATCATATGCTTAGAGTTATGGAAGGTCTTAGAGAAGCCAGGTATATTGAATCAATTGGAATGGTACTTTGATACTTTAACAATAAATTAAAATAGCATGTTTTGAAACTCCTAATTCAAAAATATTTCTAGTCATCTTCCTGTTGTCAGCTGCCTCTGGTGTGGTTGATAGTTGTGGGGTGAGCTTTCAAAGGAGCAGAGAAAAATAGCCAAAGCATATTGTATGCACCTCGTGCATTACGCAGACCTGTTTGTTCAGGAATGACAATGACCTCCCTGACTCAGCCCCAGCGCTGTGAGTGATTCTGGCAAGTGTTCTGGGGCAGCCCTAGGCAGGTCACTTTGAGAGGTCAGGAAGGTCTAGTGCATCAGTGGGTTGTTGTTTTGGGTCCCAAAGAAGAAGGTACATACAGCACAACATCTGCACATAGAATCTAGTTAATAAACGTTCATTTGCCTTCACCCACCCATTCCTGCATCTCTCATAGCTCCTTTTACTTTCACACACAGCAAAGGAAGAGATACACGATTAAAATCAAAATAACTTTGAGCTTTTTGTGACATGAAGGAATAGACTGTTATTATGTACACAAACGAGTCCACAAATGCTGTAAATTATTTACTGAAAGAGTGTAATACTGTTTACTCAGAATTTTATTTGAATTGCTTGTGTGTAATACTTAGTGAGGTGGTTGACTAGTCAGGTATTCCAGGTTAAAATATTAACCTTAGTCCTTTGCCCATGCCAGTTGATCCAATTTTTATCACAGGGCCCTCTGGGATCCCAGAGGGGTCCACATGTCAGTGGCTGGTTTTAGAGAGATTCACTCCAGTGGCTGTTAATTCATGCTTTGAAGCCTTGAATCCTGGATATTTCGCATATTAGGAAATGACTTGACCTCTTCATCCCTCCATTTCCTCATGTATAGAATGGGGAAAATAATACCTACTTCACTGTGCAAATGAGAAGAATCAGTGAGATCCTGTGTATATAAAGGACCCAGTACTGTTCCTTCCACAGAACAAACGCTCAGGGACCAAACAGAAGGATCAAAGCGCGTCCATAGAACAGAGACCTTCCTGGTGGCTTAATGTATTGCTCAGAAACATCGGCAAAGAGAACTCTGCTTCCCTGGCAGGTGAAAGCTTCCTGAAGTCCTGTCACTACTCAGTACTTGGTCCCCTGCATTCTTCTGGCCTCCTCCCTTGATATTTCTGAGCTAGAGTACAATTAGCAGTTGCTGTGTGGAGTACACACCCTATTTCCTTGGTGTGCTGCCCCTTTTGCTATATTGGTTTATAGTATACACCTCCTTCTGAGATTTAAAGTCCCAGATTTATTTATTTATATGAGGATCCATGGGGTATAGTGAGAAAATAAAAATTTTAATTTAATTTGTTGTATACCATCTCAGTCCAAACAGAATTTGAAGTGCCTTATAATATGTATACTAAAAAGTAGGACATGATGACCAAAGATGAGGAAAAGATTTATATACAGTCACATACAAGCAGCAGTTGTGTATATATTTATTTTTTCTTTACAAAAGATAACAATTGTTAAATTTTAAATTATCTGCAATTGTGTTTTTAACAGATACTATCTTCATTTACTGATAAGGAACTCTTGGCATATGCAAAAGCTGGAGCAGTAGCTGAGGAGGTCCTAGCAGCAATTAGAACTGTGATTGCATTTGGAGGACAAAAGAAAGAACTTGAAAGGTGTGAGTCTCTTTTTTTAAGTTGGTAGAGATGTTAAATTCTGTCATCTTGTATGCCCTTCCGGTTGACGGTGATGACTGTACGAGCACTCTCTGATATATATGTTTCCTGAAGCAGCTTCATGGATATATTACAGCTTAGTTAATATTCTGGAAAAGTTGTAATTCTAACTGTACTCTTCTTGTATCTGCTTATTCAAAGCATTTTCTAGGGTCTTCTGGGTCGTTAGTGACATAAGATAATTCCTTAAGGCTGAAACGTAATAATTCTTGATTCTCTAGGAATGAATGAGTATTTTGTGTTAGATCTATGGGGTCATTAAGCCAGAATAATGGTTACCTCTGGGGGAGATGAGGAGTTGGTGATAAGAGAGGGACACGGGGCCGGGGGCATCTTTTGCCTTAAAATGTGCCTGACTAATAAAATGTGAAGTCTTGCTTAATTACCTGGCAAGCATCCAGTCAAATGAAACCCCTCTTCTCTTGGTGGTGGAGGCGACAGGTACAAACAACCACAAATGAACAAAATATCTAACATACCAGTTGGGGTAGATACTATTTGGGGAAATAAAATACTCTATGAGAGTCATAGTGGGGGGCCTTTACTGTTTAGGGAGATTATTCAGCAAAGTCCTTTCTGAATAGTTAATGTTTGAATAGACACAGAATGAAGTTTTTTTTTGTTTTTTTTTAATAAATTTATTTATTTGATTTTTATTTATTTTTGGCTGCTTTGGGTCTTTGTTGCTGCACGCAGGCTTTCTCTAGTTGGCAGCGAGCGGGGGCTACTCTTCCTTGCAGTCCGTGGGCTTTTCACTGCGGTGGCTTCTCTTGTTGCGGAGCACGGGCTCTAGGTGCGCGGGCTTCGGTGGTTGTGGCTTGCGGGCTCTAGAGCGCAGGCTCAGTAGTTGTGGCGCACGGGCTTAGTTGTTCCGCGGCATGTGGGATCTTCCTGGACCAGATCTCAAACCCGTGTGCCCTGCATTGGCAGGTGGATTCTTAACCACTGCACCACCAGGGAAGCCCCAGAATGAGGTTTTAAACTTGGGATTTGTTTCCAATTTTCCTCAGTGGAAAGGTGGACCAGAAAAAGAATGCATCCACCAGCACAGGGAAACAAACAAAGCCTATCTGCTTCTGCCTAGTTTTTGAGCTGGGGGAAAGCATCTCTCCATAGAAATCAAAGTCTCAGGCCTCACCTTCAGGCGCTGCTGGAGTCTGAATTTCTAATACTCTGTGGACTAGGGAGCTATCTCTTCCTAAAACTGAGGATTTCGCATTAAACATGAATCCAAGTCCAGTGCTACCACTAGGTGTTTGGTAGAAGAAATTTTTAAATTGCTGAAAATTAATGAACCCAACAGCCAAATTAAGGACTTAGAAAAAGAACAACAGAGAAAAGGAAGTACGAGAAGGAAATAATAAAGATAAGAGCATAAAAATAATTTAATAGAAAAAAAAGATAAAAAAGCTGAGTTGACAAAAATCCATAAACCAATTCTTTGAAAACACAAACAATGAAGTAGTATTTTGCAAGTTTTTAAAAATAAATTTATTTTATTTATTTATTTTTGGCTGCGTTGGGTCTTCGTTGCTGCGCATGGGCTTTGTCTAGTTGCGGTGTGCGGAGGCTAGTCTTCATTGTGGCGCGAGGGCTTCTCATTGCGATGGCTTCTCTTGTGGAACACAGGCTCTAAGCACGCGGGCTTCAGTAGTTGTGGCACGCAGGCTCAGTAGTTGTGGCTCGTGGGCTTTAGAATGCAGGCTCAGTAGTTGTGGCACACGGGCTAGTTGCTCCGTGGCATGTGGGATCTTCCCGGACCAGGGCTCAAACCCGTGTCCCCTGCATTGGCAGGCAGATTCTTAACCACTGTGCCACCAGGGAAGCCCTTTGCAAGTTTAATGAGGAATAAAATAAGAATGAATAAGGAAAAAATTGCTACAGATTTTTAAAAATCTATTTTAAAAATTACAGTTTTATACCAATAAATTGTAAAATCCTGATGAAATAGACAATATCCCAGAAAAATATAGGGTAAAATTCTCTTAAGAAGAAAACTTGAGTAGAACTATAATCATTAAAGGAATCGAATCCGGTTTAAAATCTCCATCCCTCGCCTTTACGTATACATATACACACCAAGTAGAAACCACCAGGTCCAGATAATTTTACAGACAAGATTTTAACAGAAGTTCAAGCAGGAGATAACCCCATCTTACACAGATTGTTTGTGAGAATGAAAAATATGTATAGAAAGTTTTGAGTTCATTTTAGGAGGCTAGTATAACTTTGACACCATACCAGACAGCAGGTATATGAGAAAGGAAAATTGTAAAATAGTTTCACCTAAAACATAGATGCAGAAAATCTAGATAAATTATTAGCTAAATGAATCAATGTGAAAAATATCATCAGATGTAAAAAAAATCCTGAACCTGGTGGCTTGATCCCATAAATGCAAAGATGATTTAACCTTAGGAAATCTATTAATATAATTAACCACATGAGCAGATTGAAAGAAAGAAACATTTTGTTTTGATGGATGAGGAAAAAGCATTAATTGCATATGATTCTTGACAAAAGCTTTCTTAATCTGATAAACCAGATACCCACAGGAAACTTTGTATTAAATGGTAAAATGTTAAAAGCATTCCTTTAAAATAATGAATGAAACAAGTATGTCCGCTAGCATCATTTCTATTCAGGGTTGTACTGGTATTACATAATAAAATGAAGGAAAAAATAAGAGTAAGAATAATAAATAAAAATAAAATGAAAAGCTCTAAGGGTTGGAAAACAAAAAGCAAAACTGTCATTATGTACAGATGATATGATTGTCTACATAGGAATTCCAGTAACAGTATAGTAAGATCTGCAGACCAACAATGTATGGTAAGGTCTCCAGGTACCTGATGACAATTCAGAAAAAAAAAGTGGCATTCCTGTGAACAATTAGAGAATATGTAGTATTTCATCAATTCTAAGATGCACATTTTTCTCTCACAATTCATCATCTCTGAAATTCAGATAAATCCTACAGTCAGAGCCATCTTAACAGTTGCTATGGGACTGGATTGAGAAGTCAAGTTCTGCGGGAAGGATTTGTGTTTGCTTCTGCCATTCACTGGGGGCACTATTAACCTCAAACCACTTTTGGGTCCCAGCTGTATATGGAGTGCCCTATTAAACTCCTTTCTTTTTTTTTTTTTTTGTTCTCAATGTGTGAGATTTCTTTTTTTTTTTTAAACATCTTTACTGGAGTATAATTGCTTTACAATGTTGTGTTAGTTTCTGCTGTATAACAAAGTGAATCAGCTATATGCATATGTATATCCTCATATCACCTCCCTCTTGCATCTCCCTCCCACCCTCCTTATCCCACCCCTCCAGGTGGTTGCAAAGCACTGAGCTGATCTCCCTGTGTCGTGTACCTGCTTCCCACTAGCTATCTATTTTACATTTGGTAGTGTATATCTGTCAGTGCTACTCTTTCACGTCGTCCCAGCTTACCCTTCCCCCTCCCCGTGTCCTCAAGTCCATTCTCTACGTCTGCGTCTTTATTCCGGTCCTGCCCCTAGGTTCATCAGAACCATTTTTTTTTCTTTAGATTCCATATATATGTGTTAGCCTACAGTATATGTTCTTCTCTTTCTGACTTAACTTCACTCTGTATGACAGACTCTAGGTCCATCCATCTCACTACAAATAACTCAATTTCATTTCTTTTTATGGCTGAGTAATATTCCATTGTATATATGTGCCACATCTTCTTTATCCATTCATCTGTTGATGGACACTTCGGTTGCTTCCATGTCCTGGCTATTGTAAATGAGCTGCAGTGAACATTGTGGTATATTACTCTTTTTGAATTATTGTTTTCTCAGGGTGTATGCCCAGTAGTGGGATTGCTGGGTCCTATGGTAGTTCTATTTTTAGTTTTTTAAGGAACCTCCATACTGTTCTCCATAGTGGCTGTATCAATTTACATTCCCACCAACAGTGCAAGAGGGTTCCCTTTTCTCCACACCCTCTCCAGCATTTATTGTTTGTGGATTTTTTTGATGATGCCCATTCTAATTGGTGTGAGGTGATACCTCATTGTAGTTTTGATTTGCATTTCTCTAATGATTAGTGATATTGAGCATCCTTTCATGTGTTTGTTTGCTCTCTGTATATCTTCTTTGGAGAAATGTCTATTTAGGTCTTCTGCCCATTTTTGGATTGGGTTTTTTTTTTGTGATATTGAGCTGCATGAGCTGCTTGTATATTTTGGAGATTAATCCTTTGTCAGTTGCTTCGTTTGCAAATATTTTCTCCCATTCTGAGGGTTGTCTTTTCATCTTGTTTATGGTTTCCTTTGCTGTGCAAAAGCTTTTAAGTTTCATTAGGTCCCATTTGTTTCTTTTTGTTTTTATTTCCATTTCTCTAGGAGGTGGGTCAAAAAGGATCTTGCTGTGATTTATGTCATAGAGGGTTCTGCCTATGTTTTCCTCTAAGAGTTTGATATTGTCTGGCCTTATATTTAGGTCTTTAATCCATTTTGAGTTTATTTTTGTGTATGGTGTTAGGGAGTGTTCTAATTTCATTCTTTTGCATGTAGCTGTCCAGTTTTCCCAGCACCACTCATTGAAGAAGCTGTCTTTTCTCCATTGTATATTCTTGCCTCCTTTATCAAAGATAAGGTGACCGTATGTGCATGGGTTTATCTCTGGGCTTTCTATCCTGTTCCATTGATCTATATTTCTGTTTTTGTGCCAGTACCAGACTATCTTGACTACCGTAGCTTTGTAGTGTAGTCTGAAATCAGGGAGCCTGATTCCTCCAGCTCCGTTTTTCTTTCTCAAATTGTTTTGGCTATTCAGTCTTTTGTGTTTCCATGTAAGTTGTGCAATTTTTTGTTCTAGTTCTGTGAAAAATGCCCTTGGTAGTTTGATAGGGATTGCATTGAATCTGTAGATCGCTTTGGGTAGTATAGTCATTTTCACAATGTTGATTCTTCCAATCCAAGAACATGGTATATCTCTCCATCTGTTTGTATCATCTTTAATTTCTTTCATCAGTGTCTTACAGTTTTCTGCATACAGTTCTTTTGTCTCCTTAGGCAGGTTTATTCCTAGGTATTTTTTTCTTTTTGTTGCAATGGTAAATGGGAGTGTTTCCTTAATTTCTCTTTCAGATTTTTCATCATTAGTGTATAGGAATGCAAGAGACTTCTGTGCATTAATTTTGTATCCTACTACTCTACCAAATTCATTGATTAGCTCTAGTAGTTTTCTGGTAACATCTTTAGGATTCTCTATGTATAGTATCATGTCATTGGCAAACAGTGATAGTTTTACTTCTTCTTTTCCAATTTGTATTCATTTTATTTCTTTTTCTTCTCTGATTGCTGTGGCTAGGACTTCCAAAACAATGTTGAATAATAGTGGTGAGAGTGGGCAACCTTGTCTTGTTCCTGATCTTAGAGGAAATGGTTTCAGTTTTTCACCATTGAGAATGATGTTGGCTGTGGGTTTGTCGTGTATATGGCCTTTATTATGTTGAGGTAAGTTCCCTCTATGCCTACTTTCTGGAGAGTTTTTATCATAAATGGGTGTTGAATTTTGTCAAAAGCTTTTTCTGCATCTATTGAGATGATCATATGGTTTTTCTCCTTCAATTTGTTAATATGGTGTATCACATTGATTGATTTGCATATATTGAAGAATCCTTGCATTCCTGGGATAAACCCCAGTTGATCATGGTGTATGATCCTTAATGTGCTGTTGGATTCTGTTTGCTAGTATTTTGTTGAGGATTTTGGCATCTGTGTTCAGCAATGATATTGGCCTGTAGTTTTCTCTTTTTGTGACATGTTTGTCTGGTTTTGGTATCAGGGTGATGGTGGCCTCGTAGAATGAGTTTGGGAGTGTTTCTCCGTTTGCTATATTTTGGAAGAGTTTGAGAAAGATAGGTGTTAGCTCTTCTCTAAATGTTTGATAGAATTCACCTGTGAAGCCATTTGGTCTTGGGCTTTTGTTTGTTGGAAGATTTTTAATCACAGTCTCAATTTCAGTGCTTGTGATTGGTCTGTTTATATTTTCTATTTCTTCCTGGTTCAGTCTCAGAAGGTTGTGCTTTTCTAAGAATTTGTCCATTTCTTCCAGTTTGTCCATTTTATTGGCATAGAGTTGCTTGTAGTAATCTCTCAGGATCCTTCGATTTCTGCAGTGTCAGTTGTTACTTCTCCTTTTTCATTTCTAATTCTATAGACTTGAGTCTTCTCCCTTTTTTTCTTGATGAGTCTGGCTAATGGTTTATCAATTTTGTTTATCTTCTCAAAGAACCAGCTTTTAGTTTTATTGATCTTTGCTATTGTTTCCTTCATTTCTATTTCATTTATTTCTGCTCTGATCTTTATGATTTCTTTCCTTCTGCTAACTTTGGGGGTTTTTTTGTTCTTCTTTCTCTAATTGATTTAGGTGTAAGGTTAGGTTGTTTATTTGAGATTTTTCTTGTTTCTTGAGGTAGGATTGTATTGCTGTAAACTTCCCTCTTGGAACTGCTTTTGCTGCATCTCATAGATTTTGGGTTGTCATGTTTTCATTGTCATTTGTTTCTAGGTATTTTTTAATTTCCTCTTTCATTTCTTCAGTGATCTCTTGGTTATTTAGTAGCGTACTGTTTAGCCTCACGTGTTTGTATTTTTTACAGTTTTTTTCCCACAATTGATATCTAGTCTCATAGCGTTGTGGTCGGAAAAGATACTTGATACGATTTCAATTTTCTTAATTTACCAAGGCTTGATTTGTGACCCAAGATATGGTCTGTCCTGGAGAATGTTCCATGAGCACTTGGAAGAAAGTATATTCTGTTGTTTTTGAATGGAATGTCCTGTAAATATCAGTTAAGTCCATCTTATTAATGTATCAGTTAAAGCTTGTATTTCCTTATATATTTTCATTTTGGTTGATCTGTCCATTGGTGAAAGTGGGGTGTTGAAGTCACCTACTATGATTGTGTTACTGTCGATTTCCCCTTTTATGGCTGTTAGCATTTGCCTATGTATTGAGGTGCTCCTATGTTGGGTGCATAAATATTTACAGTTGTTATATCTTCTTCTTGGATTGATCCCTTGATCATTATGTAGTGTCCTTCTTTGTCTCTTATAATAGTCTTTGTTTTAAAGTCTATTTTGTCTGATATGAGAATTGCTACTCTGGCTTTCTTTTGATTGCCATTCACATGAAATATCTTTTTCCATCCCCTCACTTTCAGTCTGTATGTGTCCCTAGGTCTGAAGTGGGTCTCTTGTAGACAGCATATGTATGGGTCTTGTTTTTGTATCCATTCAGCCAGTCTATGTGTTTTTTGGTTGGAGCATTAATCCATTTACATTTAAGGTAGTTATCGATATGTATGTTCCTGTTACCATTTTCTTAACTGTTTTGGGTTTGTTATTGTAGGTCTTTTCCTTCTCTTGTGTTTCCTGCCTAGAGAAGTTCCTTTAGCATTTGTTGTAAAGCTGGCTTGGTGGTGCTGAATTCTCTTAGCTTTTGCTTGTCTGTAAAGCTTTTGATTTCTGTCAATCTGAATGAGATCCTTGCTGGTATAGTAATATTGGTTGTAGGTTTTTCCCTTTCATCACTTTAAATATGTCCTGCCACTCTCTTCTGGCTTGCAGAGTTTCTGCTGAAAGGTGAGCTGTTAACCTTATGGGGATTTCCTTGTATGTTATTTGTTGCTTTTCTTTGTAGTTAATTTTTGATAGTTTGATTAATATGGGTCTCGGCATGTTTCACTTTGGGTTTATCCTGTATGGGACTCTCTGCGCTTCCTGGACTTGATTGACTATTTTCTTTCCTATGTTAGGGAAGTTTTTGACTATAATTTCTTCAAATATTTTCTCAGTCCCTTTCTTTTTCTCTTCTTCTTCTGGGACCCCAATAATTTGAATGTTGGTATGTTTAATGTTGTCCCAGAGGTCTCTGAGACTGTCCTCAATTCTTTTCATTCTTTTTTCTTTATTCTGCTCCCTGACAGTTATTTCCACCATTTTATCTTCCAGCTCACTTATCCATTCTTCTGCCTCAGTTATTCTGTTATTGATTACTTCAGAGTATTTTTAATTTCAGTAATTGTGTTGTTCATCACTGTTTGTTTGCTCTTTAGTTCTTCTAGATCCTTGTTAAATGTTTCTTATATTTTCTCCATTCTGTTTCCAAGATTTTGGATCATCTTTACTATCATAACTCTGAATTCTTTTTCAGGTAGATTGCCTATTTTGTCTTCATTTATTTGGTCTTGTAGGTTTTTACCTTGCTCCTTTGTCTGTAACATATTTTTTTGTCATTTAATTTTTTTTTTTTTTGATGGGTGGTGCTGTATTCCTGTCTTACTGGGTGTTTGGCCTGAGTCGTCCAGCACTGGCGTTTGCAGGCAGTTGGATAGAGCTGGGTCTTGGTGCTGAGATGAGGACCTCCGGGAGGCCTCACTCTGACTGATACTCCCTGGGTTCTGAGGTTCTCTGTTAGTCCAGCGCTTTGGAGTCGGAGCTCCCATCACAGGAGCTCGGGCCCAATCTCCGGCCCGGGAACCAAGATTCTGCAAGCTCATGGCACAGTAAGAAAAAAGAAAGAAAAAAAAAAGCCTTGGCTCTGGTGGCAGAGTTTAGGCAGGGTAGAACTTAGGCAGGGGTGGGGTTTAGGGTGGGGCGGGACCTAGGCGGGTGGGGGGGGTGACGTTTGAGCATTTGATAGGGCCTAGGCGGGGCTGTGTTCATGCTTCGGGCGGGGCCTCTGCTTAGGACCTGGTGGAACGGGAGAAGCATCACCCAAGGAGGGCTTCTGGAGTGTGGAGGTCCGGAGTTTGGAGGTAAGGCCCTGGTGAGGGTGTGTGGGTGGGGTTTAGGCCGAGCTCATTGGAGGGGGTCTCCGAGTATAGAGGTGGGGCCCTGGGTGGGGGTGTAGGGGTGGGGCCTGGGCTCTGCGCGGCAGCAGGGAGGCTCCGAGGGCAGAGTATTAGGCCCAGGAGCTCAACAGGCTTCCCGGTGCCTAAGTGGACAGGGAAAGCACTGGCCCCGTTACCTTCCGTTCCTTCATGGCCCTCCCCCACCATCTCCCCCCGGTTCTCCCCCATCGCTGCTGGACCTCTAACGGTGGGTGGGTCCCGATGGGTGTAGCAACTCCTCCCTTCCCCCAGCCGCCCCTCAGGGGTGCTGGTCCCAGAGGTCCGGCCTTTAGTTTTGCTCCCCCTTTCCTCCTTCCCACTACCTCAGGACCTGCGCAGCTGGAGGGGGCCTAGGCGTGCAGAGGATCAGGCTCGGGAACTCAACAGGTTCCTGGGGGTCCAGGTGGGCAGGGGAAACCTGGCCACGCTCCCTTTTGATCCTCTGCCCTCTCAATGGTCCCCCAATTTCCCCCTTTGGGTGTTGGATCCCTTTCCCTCCCCCAGCTGCCCCTCAGGGGTGCTGGTCCTTTCCTGTCTCCACTTCTCCTCCCCCCTCACTCCCCCCACGCCCCACATCCTACCCGGTCACGGGGGGTTCCTCCCATCCCGTTAGGTGTCCATGGTCCCCCAGGGGTGCCTGGTAGGTGCCCTTTTTGTGAGGAGATGCGAATTCTGCGTCCTCTTAGTACGCCATCTTGACTCCACCTCCTATACTCCTTTCTTAATGTTACATAAAATAACAAAATTATAATACTTTTAATTTTTAATTTTTATTTTATTGGCTGCATTGGGTCTTCATTGCTGTGCACGGGCTTTCTCTAGTTGTGGCAAGCGGGGGTTACTCTTCGTTGCAGTGCACGGGCTTCTCATTATGATAGCTTCTTATTGTGGAGCATGGGCTCTAGGCACGCAGGCTTCAGTAGTTGCAGAACGTGGACTCAGTAGTTGTAGCATGTGGGCTCTAGGGTGCACAGGCTTCAGTAGTTGTGGCTCGCAGGATTCAGTAGTTGTGGCTCTTGGGCCTAGTTGCTTCACGGCATGTGGGATCTCCCCAGACCAGGGATCAAACCCACGTCCCCTGCATTGGCAGGTGGATTCTTAACTACTGCGCCACCTGGGAAGTCCCTATAATACTTTTTAAATTAATGGCATCCAAAATTTGAAGAGCATAAATTGAGAAGATATTATTATTAGCGATGAAAAACGATAATGATGTATGGGATGTAACCTGGGTAAGGAGGGAAAGGACATTATAGGAGTCAAGTCCAATATTCAGAACTTAGATAAATCTGATCATTTTAGTTCACTGAAATTTTAAAGGAATTGAGGTTTTTTAAATGGAGTGCTTTAAGTAATTAGGTACAAATTTTGTTGTTGTTTTAGAGAAGATTTTGACAACTTTTTATTATAAGAATAAGCAAATGGGCTTACGCAGGTATATTCAAAGATTTATTTTAGGTGTAGAATCATTTCTTCAGAAGATATTAGTTACTGGAATGTATCTTTGAAAGGTCATTCTCCTCTAGAGAACTGGATGTTAGTTTTGCCTGAAGATCAAGAGTAGACTCAGGACTACAACCTGATGGCCTAAGGTTCTTTCCAGCTTGGCCATTTCTTGAAAGTTCAATTCATTCAGCAAATTTATCCAGCATCTAACACACCCCATGCACTGTGCTAGGCTCTGGGGGTATTTGCCTTCGTGTGATCCCCAGTCAAAATAGTAAGGTGAAGAAAAGGGAAGGAAGGGAGGCAGGAAAGTAGTAAGGAAGATAAGAAAGAAATCATCAGAGGCATGAATTAAATCATGAATTTTTTAAATGTGCTATGAAAGAATCAAAGAGTGTGCCCATGAGGGTGAGGAGGGCAAATTTACTTCAACTATGGTGGTCAAGGAAGGCGTGATGGATGTTTGAGGTGGTTTCATGGAGGCTGGGACTTGAGGGATGAGGAAAATCCTGCTCTAGTAGGGGTAGGGATAGAGGAGTCTTCCAGATTTCCTGAGGTGGCAAAGACTTTGGTATATTCTAGAAAATATCCTAAGGCTTGTGTGACTGGAGTTCAGTTGAGTGAGAGGAGATTGAGATGAAGAAAGGCTGTTGAGGGTGGGTGGGGGCCGGAACAAGGGGACTTGCAGACTCTGGTGAGGAGTTAGGATGTAACTCTAAGGGCACAGGGAAGCGGTTGAGGGTTTTAAACAAGGGAGTGACTATCTACATTATGTTTTAAAACCACTTCTCTGCCTACAGTTGGTCTGGTGAATATATGAGAGCCGTCAAAGATTTGCTCGGAAGACTGTTGAAGTAGTCCAGGAGAAGGGTGATAAATACCTAGATTGAGAATTTAATTTGGAAGTAGAATTGTTAAGATTATCCTTAGACCAAATATAATTCTTCACTTTTCTTCCTAGTTCTTGCTCTTCCCTTCTCTGCTTCCACATAGACAAGTAATTAAGGTTAGTCTGATTTTCTCTTCAAATTAGCAGGTATAGTAGGATCTCTCAAAGTCTCTCAGAATTTAGAGTGAATTTAATTAAGTAGTATACAATAGTTTTATTCTCCTTCATTTAAATATATTTTTCTCTCATGTGTGTCTTGCATATGTTGACCTGTTAGTACTGATTTCTCTTTGCTTGGCAAAAATTGTTCCTTGCTCTTGTAAGGGGCTATTTGCATCACTGACATATATTTTCATATTATTTAAGAATATTTTTTTCTAAATGCCATTGTTTTATTATGTAACTTTGCCCCTTTTAGGAAATCCTACATTATCATTTTCATACTAAAGCTTTTAATGAATTAATGATTTTAATATCTGGTTTTGTATGTGTATCAAAGCCTATGTAAAAGTGGTATTGTTTGTTTTTCCTTCTTCCTTACCCCCTTCTTTTCTTCATTTATCTTTTCTGGCATCTAAATGATTTTCTTCCTTGTTTCTTCTGCCTGTGCAAAAGTTTCCTCTGGCTGCTTGGGACACAACATATCAGTGAAATGATTTCTACATTAGTCTTGGTAAGCAAGAACTGAAATAAAGGAAATAACAGGGTGTGACTCATAGCGTTAAAGTTATTTAAATGTCATCATGTATAATTTATGCCTAGTAATACTTTCACATCAAATCACCTCATAAAGTGGGAGGGATATATATCAACCATTGAAATACATTTCTCAAAAATAATTTTTTGGTCAAAGATTATAACTGGCAAGTTTGGGATTTACATTTTTGGAGGGAGAAACTCTAATAATATATTACCATTTTATCACTATGAAGTTCTGTTTATATTTGCTCTTTAGGCAGTAGTCATGTAAATTTCATTTGGCCATGCTTTGGTAACTGGTTATTGGTGAAGTAGTTTTTAAAAGTCATGAAGGCAAGAAAGAATGCATGCTCATATCTGAGCAAGGCACAAATGCTCCAAAAAATAAATATAATACTGCATAATATTTACATAGTCATGTGTTCATGGATCAAAGACCTCAAAATATACATTCTGTATGGAAATAAATTCTTTCATTTCAACAATTGTGAGCTCCTCTTTCTGCAAGGAGTTGTGGTGAAGAGGATAAAGACAGATTTAAGGCTCAATTATAATCTATCCTATTTCTCTAATAATTTTACCATGATTCTATATTTGCAAAGATCCTTCTTTTTCTTTAAATTAGGGCCCCATTTGCTTATCTCCACATCTCTCTTCTTAAGCAAAACAGTCTGCCATGTTCCTTTCAAATGAAGGTAAAGTTACAGAGGCCATCTCCTTTACTTACCTTGAATATCAGAAATTAACCAGTTTCCCAGGGTTTAAAAAGTACTTGAATTGCCATTTGGGAGTAAGTGTTAAGTTATTAGAAAGAGAGAGAAATATCTGTCAGTGGTCTCTAACATTGCTTTGGTTTTTGTTTGCTTCCTTGCTTTTGCCTTCTTTTGTGTAATTCTCTGTATTTGCTGTAAGAATTATTAACAGGTGTTCTCCAAGTTTGGCTAATGTAGTGCAGATTTTTGTGCTGTGAACAGATTACAGGGTTATAGTACTGAGATCTTGATTTGCTCCGTCCTTGAGGCAGCCAGAAGGCCTTGGGTGGCCCAAGCCACCAGGGAGAGCCCCTCCCTCCAGCAGTGAGTAGCCATGACAGGACCAACGTCGGAAGCATTGACAGAGGGGAAGGGTAGTAGGCAATGTATAGAAAGGCTGAGGAGGGGGACCCTGATATATAGTGATGGATTATTATATACTTTTAAGCCAAATAATGTTTTCAGGTCAGTGATTTTTAAAATAAACATCTGTGGAAGTGAGATAAACTAGACAAGTTTATTTACATGTAAAAAGTCTTAGATGGCAGTTCAGAGCTCTTAAAATGCTCTCACACATGTATTTTCTCATTTGGTTCTTCCAGCAGGCTCAGGGGGAAGCAGGGCGGGCAGCAGACTTGATGTTCAGAGGTTTAAAGGACTCACCTGTACTGAGCACTTTCTAGCATTATATCTTCATTTTAGTAGTACATTTAAAACACATGCAGATTTTAAAGGGAAAACACAAGTGTTTTCATAGCTTCTGTTTTGTTTTACGTATGAAACGATGCAAGTTCTGGAAGTTCGTTAAGTATTACTTCATTTATTTCACTATTGCTAAAGTCAGAGAAGGTGCTTTTTAGAACATCCCTCGACAAATTACTTAATTTCCATAAGGCCTCAGTTTTGTCTTCTACAAGAAGGGATTAACATAATACTAACATCATAGGATCAGTGTGTGGACAAAAGGAGAAAAGACATGTGAAACACCTCCCCCAGGCCGTGGCACATCCTGTGTACTCAATAACCATCATGCTGTATTGACCCGTTTCATAAGATTTATAGGTATGTGTGCTAATTTTTGTTACTTCTCCCAGGTACAACAAAAATTTGGAAGAAGCTAAAAGAATTGGAATAAAGAAAGCTATTACAGCCACCATTTCTATGGGTGCTGCTTTCCTGTTGATCTATGCATCATATGCTCTGGCATTCTGGTATGGGACCTCCTTAGTCCTCTCAGAAGAATATTCTATTGGACAAGTACTCACTGTAAGTGATGTTATAGTAAGAGATGACTCACTATTAAAATGCCAATGAAATTTAGTAGTGTTGGTTTGACTGTTGGAGAATATATTCTCGAAGAATTATTAAATAATGCAAAGAATAGCGAGCAAGAGCCTGGGATTTGATATCAGGCCATCTTGGTTCAAATTCCGGCTGTGCCACTTATTAGCTGTATGATTTGGTTCAGCCTCGTAGACTTTTCAAGACTCTATTACCTCTTCTGCAAAATGGAAATGACAGGAATAAGGTGCCATAATTTTTAGTGTTGTTGTAAAGGACTAACCGAGAACATGAATATAGAATCACTTAGCAAAATTCCTTCTATATACGTTGTTGGGTAATATAACTACTGTGTGATTTAGAAAGAAATGCATAGTGACATTAGTTCCCTTTAACCCCTGAAGAAAAACAGTGTCAAGTCTACCAATAAGAAACTGATTTGGGCAAAATGAAAAAAAAACAAACAAAAACAAACGGTTCATCAGACCTCAAAGAGAATACAATCTGGTGGAGGGCAGAAAGACTCCATCTGATAAAGAATGTGTGCTTTATAGTTTACAAAGTATTTTCATATGTACCGTTTCACTTGATACAAGAATACTAAGGTTGCCCGGTAGGGAAAACAGATAGAATCTTGCCTGTTTTTGCAAATAAAGAAATTGAAGCCCAAAGATCTAGGAGAATCGCCTGAAGACATAAAGCCAGTCAGTGCTCAATCCAGGATTCAGGCTTTGGGCTTCTGACTCTCATAATAGGATTTGTTTCCACTGTACCCTACTGATGACCTAAACCAAAATTCTTGGCCACTGAAGACATGTAAAAATATTTTAGTCATATAGAATTTATTGTTTCACTGAGCCGGTAAGACTAATTCAGCATTCTAAACTGAAAAGTACTTCAACTTAAAAAATATTTTTAACAGCCAGTATTCATATGTTGCCTTTGCCATTTAAAAATTTAATTAGCGATGTTAGAAGAAGTATGAAAAAAAATGTACTAAACACTAAGTAACTTGATGTTTTTCCTTCACATTCCTCAGGTCTTCTTTTCTGTATTAATTGGGGCTTTTAGTGTTGGACAGGCGTCTCCAAGCATTGAGGCATTTGCAAATGCAAGAGGAGCAGCTTATGAAATCTTCAAGATCATTGATAACGTAAGTCTGGGCTGACCATTTATCTATCTGTCTAAAAAAGTCGATTTCCTTTATCACTTTATTCAGCTCTCCACAGATGTCACTAAAAGTAGTTATTGTAACCTCGTCATCTTCTGAAATTTTATTCTGTTCAGAAACCCAGCATCGACAGCTATTCGGAGAGTGGGCACAAACCCAATAATATTAAGGGAAATCTGGAATTCAAAAATGTTCACTTCAATTACCCATCTCGAAACGAAGTTAAGGTACAGTGATAAATGATTAATCAGTGATTCAACAATGTATTGGATGAAGAGTTTCTAATACTTTCCTTTAGAGATTGTTTAAAAAAAAAAGTGTATTTAAACCTAGTTTTGAATTGAACTGTCAGTTCATAGTCCCAAAATCTGTGTATTGCTTCTAAGTTTATTTCTCATTCATCATGATAGATCTTGAAGGGCCTCAACTTGAAGATAGAGAGCGGGCAGACGGTGGCCCTGGTTGGAAACAGCGGCTGTGGGAAAAGCACGACGGTCCAGCTGATACAGAGGCTCTATGACCCCACGGAGGGCGTGGTGAGATGACTCTTGCTGAACTAGGTGCTGCGGCACTGAGTTACCTTTGCAGATCATACGTCACAAGTCTGCAGTGTGTGAATATCACACCTACTTTTTATTTCAGATCAGTATTGACGGACAGGACATCAGGACCATCAACGTAAGGTATCTGCGGGAAATTATCGGTGTGGTGAGTCAGGAACCTGTGTTGTTTGCTACCACGATAGCTGAGAACATTCGCTATGGCCGTGAAAACGTAACCATGGATGAGATTGAGAAAGCTGTGAAGGAAGCCAGCGCCTATGACTTCATCATGAAACTGCCTAATGTAAGTCCTTCTCGATCTTTGTCGTGCTAGAGGGTTATAAAATGCTGGCCTGATGCATAGGAAGTTAGGAAATGACCCTAAATGGGAGGAACCTCCTAAGAAGGGAAGTCAAGATGACTTCAGATTTTAAAGCTCTAGCAGCATCAACTAGTAGTAGATGTACATATTTTTTTTTAATTAGGGTTGGTTATTACTAAGTTTAAGGAACTGGACCATACTGCCTGTGAAGCTTGGGTTGTTTATGGGATTGCTTGCCATCTTTTTTTTTTTTAAAACAAATTTATTTATTTATTTATTTTTTGGCTGCTTTGGGTCTTTGTTGCTGTGCGTGGGCTTTCTCTAGTTGCGGCGAGTGGGGGCTACTCTTTGTTGCAGTGTGTGGGCTTCTCATTGCAGTGGCTTTTCTTTGTTGTGGAACACAGGCTCTTGGCACGTGGGCTGCAGTAGTTGTGGCACGCGGGCTCAGTAGTTGTGGCTCGTGGGCTCTAGAGCGCAGGCTCAGTAGTTGTGGCGCACAAGCTTAGTTGCTCCGTGGCATGTGGGATCTTCCCAGACCAGGGCTCAAACCTGGGTCTCCTGCATTGGCCTGCGGATTCTTAACCACTGCACCACCAGGGAAGATTGCCGTCTTAAAATCTGAGCTGAGATAGCTTATTCTGTTGCTTAATCCTCCTGTGGTTTCTGTGTTGTAGAAATTTGACACCCTGGTTGGAGAGAGAGGGGCCCAGCTGAGTGGTGGACAGAAGCAGAGAATCGCCATCGCTCGGGCCCTGGTTCGCAACCCCAAGATCCTGCTGCTGGATGAGGCCACCTCAGCGCTGGACACTGAGAGTGAAGCGGTGGTTCAGGTGGCCCTGGATAAGGTGGGTGAACCTCATTTCAAACCTAGCTGATTTATAAGCACAAGAACATTCTGTTGTTAATTCTTCTTAATATTTTTTTAAAAATCTCTTCTAAAGTGATTCTTTAAGCTATTAAAACCATCAGGCCTCTTTGGGTCTGTTTGTTTAACTTCTCTTTATTTCTCTGGTATTTTTTTAGGTAGAGATGAATAAGCTTTCATTGAAAGATACTTGCAAATTTTTTTTTTCTTTATTTTTGGTTGCATTGGGTCTTCATTTCTGCGCACGGGCTTTCTCTAGTTGCGGCGAGCGGGGGCTACTCTTTGTTGTGGTGCGTGGGCTTCTAATTGCGGTGGCTTCTCCTGATGCAGAGCACGGGCTCTAGGTGCGCGGGTTTCAGTAGTTGTGGCACACGGGCTCAGTAGTTGTGGCACACAGGCTTAGTTACTCTGCGGCATGTGGTTTCTTCCCGGACCAGGGCTCGAACCCGTGTCCCCTGTGTTGGCAGGTGGATTCTAAACCACTGCGCCATCAGGGAAGTCCCTACTTGCGAATTTCTAAAATTGAACAATGAGAAATAAAGACTCAGATGAAAATTGGTCTTCGTTGTGATCTTGAAAACTTATTAGCCTTAGCGATGACCCTGTTATTTAGGTTTTGTGAGGTTTTGCTGTTGTCAACGAGGGGAAGGTTTACAGTTTCCAAGATGTTAAATGCCTATTGAAGACTCTGTGGGAAACCTCTTATCTTCAGGAAAGTGCCAGAGAGCTGCGAGTGTTGGAAACTTACCTGAGCCATGAAATGTCCTTGACCATCAACAGAGTTTGACCTTCCAGCAGTTCTCGAGTCTGTGTGACTCATTCACCAGTTTGGACTTGAGTGCTCATGGTGTGCCAGGCACTGTGTGCTTGGTCTCTGGTGTATGATGGTAACCAGGCCAGCTCTGTGAGGACAAGGAACGGGGAAACCTTTTAAACCCATAAGTGCTCCGAGTTGAAGTGTCCCAGTAGAATTCAAAGATGAACTCATATTTGCTCCAGTTCCTCCTCTCTGTAATAACAAAACAACACTGTTTCTCTAAACATCCTGTCAGAGTGAGTAATAGATTGTTGAGAGAAGAAAAAGCAGGTCACTAAAACTTCTGTGAACCAAAATAGAAAGAGATGGGATTGTGGCTGCGTTTTCCCCCTTCACTTTGCTTATCTACAGTTTCACATCTGTATTTTCTTATAATTCTACCATGGCACTATGTATTAAATTATAAATAAAATGAATTTAGAAAGGTTGCATTTAAAAATACCTTTTCTTTAGCATGCACATTTTGGGGGGGGAATACCACATCCCCAACTTTTGAAAACATCCATGGAGCTGATACATTGTCTTCTCTACTTTCTAGTTGCTACCACCTAGAGAGTATTTTTCTGACATGTATTTTTTTTTCTTCTCAGAGTTTTTCACATCTCTTTTTCATACTGATCCTGATAACTTTTTTTTGTTAGTTTGTTTTGAGAATTTTATTGCTAGTTTCCGGAGAGAAATGTAGAGTAACAAACATTATAAGCACTGGGAAAGTTACAAAGGTTAAAGAAATCTCAGGCGAGTTCTAGTTCTCTGGCTCTGTTCCAAGTGAAAATAAAAATGAGATTGGGCATTTAAAACATTTACATAGCTCTTCAGTTTTTCCATAATGCTTCTCCCTAGGAATAAGCATCATTTATTAAGCACTTACTGTGTACATCACAGTGCTTCCTGTGCATTATTGTGTTTAGTTATCACAACTACTCTAAAAATTAGCACTATATTATTATCCCCATTTTATAGATGAATAAGTTGAGCCTCACACAGGTTAAAAGATTTGTATAAAATCCTGGAATTCATAAATGGCAGAACTAAGATTTGAGTTCAGATCAATGTAACGCTGAAGTCTGCACTTTGTTGCTTCACATTTATTTTGTGTCTTGATCATCCAAATGTCCTGTGAGATAGGACATGGTGATTCCCAGGACTGATGCTAGCTCGTATGCACCAGTATAGCAACTGGCTTGTACCTGCTCTGATTGACCAGTTCTTGGGCTGTAGGGTGTTTTACTTTGTATAAGCCCCTGATTATTACTATAAACAGGCTACGAGAGGTTGAGTAAAATACTTAGAGGCTTACATAATATTAATATGAGACTATCATATTTGTGTTTTTTTTTTTTTGACCATAGATAGGGCTTTTATTTATTTATTTATTTTTTAAAACATCTTTATTGAAGTATAATTGCTTTACAATGGTGTGTTCGTTTCTGCTTTATAACAAAGTGAATCAGTTATACATATACATATCTTCCCATATCTCTTCCCTCTTGCCTCTCCCTCCCTCCCACCCTCCCTATCCCACCCCTCTAGGTGGTCACAAAGCACCGAGCTGATCTCCCTGTGCTATGAGGCCGCTTCCCACTAGCTATCTATTTTACGTTTGGTAGTGTATATATGCCCATGACACTCTCTCACCCTGTCACATCTCACCCCTCCCCCTCCCCATATCCTCAAGTCCACTCTCTAGTAGGTCTATGTCTTTATTCCCGTCTTGCCACTAGGTTCTTCATGACCTTTTTTTTTTTTTTTCCTTAGATTCCATATATATGTGTTAGCATACTGTATTTGTTTTTCTCTTTCTGACTTACTTCACTCTGTATGACAGACTCTAACTCCATCCACCTCATTACAAATACCTCCATTTCATTTCTTTTTATGGCTGAATAATATTCCATTGTATATATGTGCCACATCTTCTTTATCCATTCCTTTGATGATGGACACTTAGGTTGCTTCCATGTCCTGGCTATTGTAAATAGAGCTGCAATGAAATATTTGTGTTTATAGTTATAATAGAACATCATTTTAAACCACTAACTGTACATTTACTGAAGGCAGAGACTATCTTACATAGCTTACACCGTTTTGCAATGTCCAAGGCATTGGTGGTCAGTAAATATAAATTGAATTAATGAGTTTTTCCATATAATTGTTCATGTATTCCAAAACCAAATTTTTCTCTCTTCAGGCCAGAGAAGGCCGGACCACCATTGTGATCGCGCATCGTTTGTCCACGGTTCGTAATGCTGATGTCATTGTTGGTCTTGATGATGGAGTCACTGTGGAGAAGGGCAGTCATGATGAACTCATGAAGGAGAAAGGCATTTACTTCAAACTTGTCACAATGCAGGTATAGTCTAACTCTGGCATTTTCCTAAAGCACAGTATGTTAGGCATAAGCTGATCTTGCTGTGTTCAGTGCTATAAATAAATGTTACCGTTGATTATCTTGAAAAGAGGGAAAAAAATACTTGGGTGGGAAGCGGGGGGGATTCAGGATCTGACCAGTGTTTTAGAGGTTTTTTCTTTCTCTTGAAAGGAGGGAAAATAAAGAAGGATAATTAGAGAAAAGTAAAGTTAAAAAAGGCTTAAAAGTGAGCTGTCCACTCAAGTAGCCACTAGCCACATGTGGTTATTGAGCACTTCAGCGGTGGTTAATCTGAATTGAAGTGTTTGTAAGTTGAAAGTGCATACCAGAGTCCAAAGACTTAGACTTAGTCCACCAAAAAAAAAGAAAAAAAAAAAAAAAGCAGGATATCTCAAAAAGTCTTTACACTGATTACATGTTGATCTAATACCTTGGATACATTAGGTTAGGTAAAATATATAATTAAAATTGATTTTACCTCTCTTACTTTTTTTAACATGGCTACTGAAGAAAATTGTAGCTCACAATATGGTTTGCACCGTATTTCTGTTGATAACACTGGTCCAAAGCAAATATGATTGAGCCAGAAACACCCACAAAAAGGATGTGACTAGATAACATGGAACGGATGCCATGTTGTTTCAGCATATTTTATGGGAATACTCATTTAGTGGTTTTAATTTTCAAATATAATCATACCAGAAAATAGCAGTTTAACTTTATCCTTTTCCTATAAAGACTTAAATTGCCGTTTTCCTTGATATTTGCTGTTAAGTGACTAGTTTTTTGTTGGTTAACTGAGCCTAACCATCTTATGAATGTTTCTTGTTTATTTTAGACAAAAGGAAATGAAATTGAATTAGAAAATGCAGCTGGTGGATCCAAAAGTGAAATTGATGCCTTGGACATGTCCCCCAAAGATCTAGGATCCAGTCTAATAAGAAGAAAATCAACTCGCAAGAGTATCCACGGACCACAAAGCCAAAACAGAAAGCTTAGTAAAGAAGAGACTTTGGTATGGAGGAGGCTGCAGACTTATGTCTTCACCAGTGGGCTAAGGCTGGGATACGAGTGGGAACAAGAAATGCTTATCCAGAATCCTCCTGTCCTATCCCTTAGCCTCTTCCAGAAATCCAAATCTCAACATTTTAGACTCAAGTTGGAATTTATAGGACAAGAATTTTAGAATTAGAATTTATAATGTAAAGAGATAGGTTATAGTGGGTCTTCAAATACAAACATTTCTGTTCTTTCATCCTTACTTACAAAATATACTTGTCACGTTCTGTCAGGTCAGACTTAAATGTTTATGGAATCATCATTTATTTCTTAAGAAATAAAGGAACAATATAACAGAATCTGTCAGCACTTTTTTTTTTTAAAGGTAAATAGCCATCAGTTGATAAGGAAGTAGGTATAAGATATATTCATTTAAAAATTTTTGTGCGTACAGAAGAACTGTACATCAATGAAATCAGTTAAGTATCAGTTCTTTTCCTGACCAGTTTGTTGTATTATTTTGTGTTCTCCAGGATGAAAATGTACCTCCAGTTTCCTTTTGGAGGATTCTGAAGCTGAATATAACTGAATGGCCTTATTTTGTGGTTGGTATATTTTGTGCCATTATAAATGGAGGTCTGCAACCAGCATTTTCAGTAATATTTTCAAGGATTATAGGGGTAAGTGTTTATGTCCATTTTGGAGAGTTACTTGTGAGTCCTGACTAAAGAATGAACTGTTTGTATTTGTAACTTTATATAGAAACCACAAAAATATGCAGCTCACCTTCATATGACACTAAGCAGCTTGTAGATGTAGGAATAGAAGTCTTGTTTGTGATAGGAAAACTAATTGTTCAAAGCTTCCTTTGTCGTGGCAGTTGGTTTCTATCCTAGGGCCCTGGGAACAAGATCCCTGAAAAAGAGTCCATGAAACTGACTAGGTGACTGTCCCCTACCTGCCATCATTGGACTCTGAGTCAACCTCAGGAACTGTCCTATCACCAGGGTGCGAAGAGAGTTCCTCGTATGTTCATCACACCGGCTCAAGAGAGAGCTGCTCTCTGACTCATGTGCTTGTCAGGACGTGAGCAGGCTGAGCGCTTGGCCTCTGTGAGGTGTCTGTCCCACGTGTTAAGATGAAAACAGATGGGACGGCTTCCAAAAGATTGAGGCTGACAGATGCTGGTTGCACCTGCTTTTCATTTTGGCATTTCCAACAAAAAAGTTACCAGGCAGGAGTGCCCTCTGTTAATGACAGATGTTCAGACATTAAGCTGAGGACACCGTTGCCATAACTGCTCGAAACATTGTAGAGAAAGAGATGGATCGCTACACAAAATATAGACCAAACGCTAACTTTTGATTATACTGAAAGATACATAAATGTGCCGGTCCACCTATGCCTGGCTAACTTATTTCAGGTTGGCGTTCACATGTTTGATGTAGTCCTTCAAGGAATATCTTCAGTGTCTGCTTTGTGCCACGTACTGTTCTAGGTGCTGAAAAAGTACCAGGAAAGAGAGGATGTGTCTGATTACGTGGAGCATACGTTCTAGGCCAGGGGTTAGCAGACTTTGTCTATAAACGCTAAGAGAGTAGATATTTTAGGCTGTGCAGGCCAAATGGTCTCTGTTGCAAATGCTCAGCCTTGCCATTGCAGTGCACAGGTAACCACTCAGAAGCAAAGGATCATGGTGGTGTTCCGTAGCCACCATAGATTGGCTGGGGCCAGTCCCTGTTCTAACACTGGTCTTGCAGGCACAGGGGTAGACAGTGGCATCATCAGGGAAAAAAAAGGAATTGGATTAGTTAGGAAGAGGTTTGGCTGTGTATAACAAAAACTTACAAATTTGATGTTTTCCTCATTCCTCGTGTAACAATAGACCTGCAAACAGGTGGTCCAAGGCAGACACATTAGCTCCTAGATATTGGGTAGGCAACAAGCTCTCTGCCTCATTGAAGGTTTGTAACACAGAGTTTAGGATTGTGGGCTCTGAGTTAGATTGCTTGGGGGTATAGCCTTGGGTCATCACTTGGTGGCTGTGTTACCTTGAACAAGTTAATTAACTTCTCTGTGCTTCAGTTTCCCTCTATGTAAAATGGTGATTATAACAAACCTCAGGAGGTGGTTGTGAGGGTAAAGGATAATATACGTGAGTTTGTTTACAATAACGTCTGGTACAGAGTAAGCGCTCACTGATTGTTAGCTCTTATTTTTGTTGGAATGACTAATCAAGAAAAATTAATTTAACTTCTTCCAAAAAGCTTTTTTTTTTTTTCCTTTATAAGGAATAAAGTTGTCTGGGTTGGCTTAGGAATATGGCTCTCACAAGACTGATTTTGGCCCAATGTGAAGGGGGGTGATTTTCTTTCCCTGGGGCGTGGTTATTCTCTGTTCTTCAAGCCCAGGGCATCCTGTAAGCTCTTCTAACCCAGGTCTTCACATGTGGTTCTAGGTCAGCTGGCTGCAGTTCCCCACTGGCTATCTAACTGGCCATCCTACAGAGGCTGGCTCAAGGAACCTCCTTTCTTTGGAGAGGCCTGGGCTGAATGAATGAGCACCTTTCCTGGGTTCACCAAAACCACATCAGCAGATGTGTCTCCAGACACCTTGGGACAGTTCGAAATGTCCAACTTGTAAAACAACAGATGACCATACAGCGTAGTTTCCCATCAAAGGAAGAAGAGAGTATTTGTTCCCAATTCTGCTGTGGTGGGTGTGGCGCTCCCTTGTGGCACTCGTTACTCCAAGAAGGAATATGAGCAGACAAAGAGCTGGATAGATTGATGAATGACAGGCCCACTCTTGGTCCCCAGGGAAGGCAGAATATGTCCCCCTTTAGGGAAGCCAGCCTGACCTCCACATACTAAGGCTCCCTTGACCCCGACCGAATACTCTGCTAGATGCAAAATGGGTCAGACTTTGAATGATTTATTCAGTGGTACTGAAAACCCTTTAAATATTTTCTTGACAGGTTTTTACCAGAGATGACGATCCTGAAACCAAACGACAGAATAGTAACTTGTTTTCACTCTTGTTTCTAATCCTTGGAATTATTTCTTTTATTACGTTTTTCCTTCAGGTAAGTGTCTACATTTTCACTTTGAGAAATGTACCATTGTTCAACTGGGGGAATTTATTAAACATCTGTGTAATAACTTGCTTTTTAGTAGAATTGCTCCTCTGGTTGCTGGGCTGTTAGCAGCCAGTTTCTTTGACATTTTTAAAACAAAGATGTTTTGCTTCCTCTGGCTCCCTTGCTTACTTCCTTCCCACCTTCTCCTCCCCCAACTGGAAATGTTAATGAAGTCAGAGGGAGCAGAGAGTATTTGATCTAATCTGGTGATTGGAAATGAAAGCTGGTGTTGACTTAAAAAAATGCACAATGTGAGAGTTGCGAGTTAAGTTTTTTTGGCTACGTTGGGTCTTCGTTGCTGCACGCGGGCTTTCTCTAGTTGCGTCGAGTGGGGGCTACTCTTCGTTGCGGTGCACGGGCTTCTCATTGTGGTGGCTTCTCTTGTTGTGGAGCACGGGCTCTAGGCGCGCAGGCTTCAGTAGTTGTGGCACGCGGGCTCAGTAGTTGTGGCTCGCGGGCTCTAGAGTGCAGGCTCAGTAGTTTGTGGTGCACAGGCTTAGTTGCTCCGTGGCATGTGGGATCTTCCCGGACCAGGGCTCGAACCCCTGTCCCCTGCATTGGCAGGCAGATTCTTAACCACTGCACCACCAGGGAAGTCCCATATGTTAAGTTTTATTTGGGGCAAAATGAGGACTGCAGCCAGGGAGACAGCATCTCAGATAGCTTGGGGAAACTGCTCCTAGGAGGAAGAGGGGAAGGTCAGTATATATGTGATTTTGGTGAAGGGGGAGTACATTGCAATCAAGCACATATTTTTTTGCAGGTTTCTGCTAGTCACGAGGAGCAGTTGTCACCATGAAGGATTTTAGTGCTTTTCTAGATATGGGGAGATACAAGAATTGGGCTCATAAAATTGGCTCCTGAAAATATCTATCTGAAGACCTGTTCTGCCAGTTTTTCCCAGAGCACAGAGTGCCTCCTTTCTGCTCTCCACCCTGAACTCCTTTCAGGGGGTGTTGAAAGTCAGCAGCTGCAGCAGGATTTAATCCTTGTAGAGGTAGATGGCAAGTACCAATTTGTTGCTGACACTAGGCTCTAAAAAATGGGATTTAGGGGAGCCTTGGACATACGTTTGGATATAAGTACTGCCAGTCAGTTTAAATACTTAAAGAAATGTCTTCCAGTGTTCTAAAAGCAACAACAAAACCCAGAACCCCATAAGCCAGTTACACTGATTTTAAAAATGTTTGAAGAGTTTATCATTTATCTTTTGCTAAAGGAGAAGGAACGCTTTTAATGATGGAAAAATGTCAGTCTTCAAACAAAAACTGTAGGAAACATTTGTAAAGAGTCAGATTTTACAAGTTGCAAATCATTTGGCTGAGATGAAATTGCAAGGAATTAAGTGCTCTATAAAGCTCAGCATGGTAAGAAAGTATAGGCTTTGGTGTCAGGCTTAGGGTCAAGTATGAGTTACTCCAGTTGCTAATTTTGTGTCCTTGGGCAAGTAAGTAACTTAAACTGTGTAAGCCTCAGTTTCCTCATCTGTAAAATGGGGATAATGGTAGCTGATGCTTGATGATTAAAAGAGATGATAAGACTAAGTTCCTAGGTCTGTGTGAGGCAGTTGTAAACATAATCACTTATTAAATGAATGAATGATTAGTCACATGTAATTTTTTAATATAGAACTCTCAGTAGGTCTCTTTATTTTACATGGTGTAAGCATGTATTCATATTCTGAACAGACAGAACACTTTTCTGGACATGATAGGAGGTCCAAAGCTCTGGACTCTTTTGTTACTGAGTACTTCAAGTCTCTTTGGGGAATTTGATCATACTAGAATAAATGTGACACTCTATTTGTATGCGAGATTGCCTTACCAACTATTAATACCATAGGAGTTGGGAGAAGGTAGAGATTGCTGAGGGTGCAGTTGGTTAAGAAATTTGGAGGGAGGTAGGCTTTGAGCTGGAGATTTGAATTGGTGAAGCAAAGGCAGTTAAAGTGGTACCTTTGTAACATAATGATGCTCAGAGAAATTGGAGCCTGGTTTGCTTGGCAAACCAAGGTGAAAACAAAGGCTCTGAATCCCAGGACCTCAGAAGTGCAGAGGTGGCACAGTGCCTAACGGTGATGTTAGAATGCCAACTCCTCATTTAGAAATGCAAGGAAGGAGCTGACTGTGGGGTTCAATCCCAGGCTCTGGGTTCTCATTCTGGTTAAGATTCTCTTAGACGAAGATTCAGATTCCAACTCTGCCACCTTAGAACTGTAGCCTCTGGCAATTTACCAGCCTCTCTAAACCTCCATTTCTTCTGTAAAGTGGTGATTATAGGTTTGTCCTGAGGCCTTACAGTGTTTGTGAAGTCCTTAACAGTGAAAGTTCTCAACAAAATAACAACAGTAATATTCCTGTAGTGGGCAAGATAGTTCGGATTGCATTCAGTCTAATAGCAGAAACCTTCATCTGGTCATTTCCAAGTAAAGTTAATCATTTTGGTAACTTCAGGCGTCAACTCAGTTAATCCAGGGTTTCTCCCTCTCCCCCTTCTCCCTGGATTGGTGTCTGTTTTCGCAGAAGGGTTATGCAGCATTACGGCACTGGGCAGAGGGGGGTGGTCTGTGCACCTCCCCTGCCCCCCTGCCTCATGTTGGTGACCCGAGGGACTGGTGGCCTTCCGTTACATGGTCCAACCTGTGTTCGTTGGTCAGGACCACGTGGAAGAGTGCTCTTTGCACGTGTTTCTTCCCTCTCTCTCCATAATGTCCAACACACTAGGCTGTTATTAGGGCTTCTCCTCTTCTGATACACCATCCAGCCATTTCCACTCTGCTTTCTCCAGGCCATTGTGTGGCAAGCCTCATCCCCAGCGCTCCCCAGCGCTCCAGATAGAAAGGGGAGCAATGCTTCCTTCTGGTCCTGTATCCCCAAACTCACTGGGATGAGGGTCTGTCCTCCTTCCTCCCCAGACAGGGCCCAGCATGGCCGTACAATCACATCTTACTTTCTTCTTTCCCAAAACTCTCTTCTTTCCTCCCAGACACAGATTATATCCTTGGGGAAAGGAGAAGGGCAGTGCAGAAAATTCTCTCTCAGTAAGCCTTCCTTTCCAACTATTTCGCTCCTAGACTTTGGCTTTTTTTTTTTTTTTTTTTAACTTCGAAACTAAGAATTTGATGTCTTTGTTGTCTGTATCTTTTATGGCTGGGGTGGCTGTATATTCTTGTTTTCCCAGGTTGCACCTCGGGTCCTGGTGTAATTATGATACAGCCCCCCTTCTCACGCTCAAAAATGTTCTGGTTTTGATGATACGTAATATAAACCCCTGGTTTAGAGTGCCTTCTGCCTTGGGAACAACTCGCCAGCTTCCTGAGTGACAGACCCTGGTTCACGGGGAGAAATAAGCGGGAGGGGGAACGGGGGACAGAGAAACCACGTCCTAATAAATCCCCGACGGGCCCACCAGCTGGCTGGGGAGCGGCAGTGTCGATTTCAACTCTCCCGGCTCTTCCAGCAGTGCGGCCACGCGCCATAGTACACTGTCACCGAAAGAGAGCCAAGCCTTGCAATCGGGCTTTCTGACTTTGTCTGGTGTCCTGCTTTAGCAGCGACACCAAGTCCCCCTCCTGTTGTGTCATCAGCGGCTGGGTCTCTGACAAGTCTTTTCCCTTGGGGCATGTTACTCTTCACAGGGCTACACGTTTGGCAAGGCCGGAGAGATCCTCACCAAGCGGCTCCGATACATGGTTTTCAGATCCATGCTGAGACAGGTATGTCTGTTGAGGGCTGTGCCTGGGAAATGCAAAACTCCCCGCTGTGCCCTGTGGGGAAGCCGTGGGGAGGCTGTCAGGTTACTCAGAGCCCCTGTATTGATCTTCCCTCAATCGCATATCAGAGATGCTGGTGAACCGTCCACCAGGTCAGGCTCAGAGCCCTGCCCTGGGAGGTCTCCTGTGGGTGGGCACAAGGACTGGGGTCCCTGCGAGACAAATGGGAGTCTCCAGGGCAGATTCCCCTCCAGCCTCTGTCTCAGCAGCTGTAGGCAGAGTAGGTGGAAGCGATCTTCCATGCTCCTCATCCCTTTCCTCTCTTTCTTTCCTTCTTTCCCCTGGGAAACCCAGGATACTTGTGTTTCTTCCCACCAGGAAATGCCTCCTGTACCCTTTCTTTCCACAGATCAAAAGTCATCCCCATGGCCCGTTCCCTGCTGCTCAGGTTCTTCGCTGGGGCTAGACTGATAGATGAATTCCAGCTGCAGTGTTACTGGCGGATAATGATTTAATGGAATGTCTCTCACACTTAACACCTTCAGAACGCTAACAGCAGACAGATGTGAATGTTTTTCTGGGGAAAGGGGGAAGGGGATTCTGGACATGCAACCCAAAGCAGCCCAGTTCAAAGGGGAAAGTTTCTTTAACAATCATGCAGATTTCGTCTGTGACTTTATAACTTTCCATTTTAAAATCACTAATACAAAGATGCTCTGGATGCCCCAGATATGCTGGGCGTACTTGAACCCTGGCTGAGGAGCTTCACTTGGCTGTGTTGATTTCTAGATGACATTCACATTTTCCCAGCTGTCTTTCATTCTTCGGTCCTTTCCTACTCCTACCCCGGCCACTTAAAAAGAAGACATATTCATGGGGATTGCTAGCTTGTGACTGACAGAGCCAGGACTGAAGCCAGTGAGTGAAAGAGCACTATTTGGTGGAGGGCCCTGTGTTAAGATTTTCAGTCAAACCACATTTATAACTGACATTCGATTTAGACTCAAGGCTTTGGTCCAGGGCTAAATGCCCCATTGCCCCGCCAGCCCCCAGGCCAGCTCCGAGGTCCATTATTCTTTGGAAGCTGAGCTGATGATTTGTGTAATGCCCTCTCCATAAATTATTAAGTCCAGCCATCATGCATTAAGTGCCTTCTGTTTACAAGGCATAATACTAGGTATTGTAAGGCCTTCACATCAGAACGGTCCCTAGTACACGGAAGTTACATTTCAGTGGGGGAGGCACTTAAGCACTGAACAATTGTTAAAAGCAAATGGATACATACTCCAAGAAATTATAATGCTCTGTTTTTTTCCTTCAATATTTTTGGGGAAAATGATAGATACTGCTTTCATTGCCAATCAACCGTCGAGGTCACTTCTTAGGACCATAGTTATTTTTGTAACAGACATAAACTGGTACTTCAAACTCACAGTCTTTCTAGTATTTTTGTATTGAAAAGTGTAAGTGGTTTTCCAAAGAAAATCCTACTTTATGTTGAATGCTAAATTTTAATCTAGATTTCTTTTGTTGATTTTTTTTTTAAAACCCAATTGGTTTATTCTGCCCTGAACCACAGTTATGTGTTTATTCGACTTCTCTATGTGAATGTCTATTAAGCATTTCATACCGAATATTTCCAAAATTGAACTTCTGACTCTCCCCTCCCCGCAGGGCTTGCTCCTTTCCTAGTCCTCCCGCATATCAGTAAATGGCACCTCCATTCTACCGGCTGTGCAGGCTAGTGACCTTGGAGTCGTCCTCGACTCCTCTAGTTTGTTTAGTATTACAACAGCCTCCTAACTGGTCCGATGCCTCCGTCCTTATCCCAGTTCAGTGGGTTCATCGCCCAAGAGCCAGAATCATTCTTCTAAGATAAAAAGTCAAATCACATCCCTCTGCCCCATACCTGCTGAAAGCTACCCATATCTGTCGGGGTAAACTCTGGACTCTTTATTTCCTTTTTTTCTATCTGCGCCATGCAGCTTATGGGATCTTAGTTCCCCGACCAGGGATTGAACCTGGGCCCTTAGCAGTGAAAGTGCAGAGTCCTAACCACTGGACTGCCAGGGAAGTCCCCAAATCTGGAATCTTTACAGTTACCTATAAGGTCACACACGATGTGGTCCCCACTACCTCTTAGACCTCATCTCCTGTAGCTTCGCCCCCTCTCCCGTACACAGTCTACTCTATACCCGTTGGTTCATTGCATGCGGGTATGAGAGGAGGAGAGGGACAGCCCAGTGAGGATAGAAGTCTGTCCAGAGGAAGAGGCGGCTTTACACATTCCCACAGAGGTGCTTTTAAGACTGGTGGCAGCCCTTACAGCTTTCTTGCTTGTATGTGAACAGATCAAATATGCCTTTTCCTCGGGGCCTTTGCACATGCTCTTTCTTCCTTGTCTCAGATATTCTCATCCTTCTCTTCATTCAAGTCTCTGCTCAAACGTCACCTGAGAGAGGACTTCTCTGTCCCCTTCCCAATCTATAAAGTAGTGCCTTCCCTCACTTTTTTTTTCCTTCTTACCCCAGTCTGTTTTCTTCCTACCATTTATTACCACCTGGCATGGTATATATTTATCTGGGGTTTCCATCACTAGAATCTGGGCTTCATGAAAGCAGCGACTTTGTCTTTTTTGTTCAGTGTTGAATAGATCCAACACTTAGAAATTATGTTTGGAACAAAGTAAGCACTCAAAAAATTTCTTTGACAAATGAAATGGTCTATTTATGACTTTGTCTAATAAGTCCCTTTCTTGTCTATTCAGTATCAAATCCTGAACGCTTAATGCAGGAGGATAAGTGATAAATAAACCTGACCCTGTCACTGCCCTCTGAGCTGAGGGTCTCATGCATCGGGCTTTAAGATAATGAAATCATTTTCTGTGTCACAGGATGTGAGCTGGTTTGACGACCCTAAAAACACCACGGGAGCCTTGACGACCAGGCTTGCCAGTGACGCTGCTCAAGTTCAAGGGGTACTGACTGCCTCCTTTCTGCTGTGATTGTCGTAATGGGCCATTTTGAATTTCAGCATGAAACTAATTTTCTCCCTGCAGTTAATTCTCATCATCATTAAGAAAATGTTCAAACTTTAACCTATGCAATATATCATGTGCCTTATGGCAAAAAATGTTAACTATTTAAATATCATACACTGTATGGTGTATAGATAACTTATAAGCTTTGTTTTGTTATTTGCCATCTTATTCATGCTATTAACAAAATACATGTGGAAGGATAATTATTTAGAAAAGGAAGTATTTATCATCATATCTTGAAGGTTCAGTCTGTTTTAATGCTTTGCTAATCCCCAGAAAATTATAATAGCTACTGAAAAAAAGAATGTATGTAGTTGCTGTAAGAAAGTTAAGGGGCACTGAAGTTCAGAGGGGAGCAAAGAAGATCTTAAAAAGGTTGACAGAACAGATGAATGGATAAAGAAGATGTGGTACATGTATACTATGGAATATTACTCAGCCATAAAAAGGAACAAAATTGAGTTATTTGTAGTGAGGTAGCTGGACCTAGAGCCTGCCATACAGATTGAAATAAGTCAGACAGAGAAAAACAAATACCGTATGCTAATGCATATATATGAAACTTTAAAAAGCGGTACTGATGAACCTAGTGGCAGGGCAGGCATAAAGACGCAGACGTAGAGAATGGACTTGAGGGCACAGGGAGGGGAAAGGGTAAGCTGGGAAGAAGTGAGAGAGTAGCACTGACATATACACTACCAAATGAAAAATAGATAGCTAGTGGGAAGCAGCTGCATAGCACAGGGAGATCAGCTCGGTGCTTTGTGACCACCTAGAACGATGGGATAGGGAGGGTGGGAGGGAGGCTCAAGAGGGAGGGGATATGGAGATATATGTATACATATAGCTGATTCACTTTGTTGTACAGCAGGAGCTAACACAACATTGTAAAGCATTTATACTCCAATAAAGATGTGAAAAAAAAAAAAGATTGAAAGAATTGAAAAGAGCATGAAAAAATTGAAACAAGGGTAGAAGGAACAACTCACTCAGACTATAAAACTTAAATTCTGCTTCTATGTGAATCTCTTTAAGGGATATAACTAGAAACTGTTGAACCAGCAGATTTTGATTTGTGGATAAAGTGACAACTGCTCCTTTAACTACAACTGTTTATGACAAAAATCTACAGGATGATGTGGAATTTTGGGGAAAAAAAGCATGTGATCTCTGCCATGTCTTTCCCTCCCTTGAACCTTAGCAATCTTTAGCTTTTAATCTTTCTGTAAGAGTACTATGATTACATTTCTTATAACTAATATATGGGGCTTCTGTAAAAATAAATTAAGTTATGAATGTGGAAGCAGATACAGTTATAAAATCTCAATATAAACCTTGAGCATTGTTGCTTTAATATTTAAAGCAAACAAATCAACAGAAATTGAGGTTCAGCTCAAGCTGTGCAGAATCTAACAGAACAGAACGTACACCGCCTGAAATAACTTGGAACTTCCTAAAAGAGACAACAGCCATGCCCTTCCTGAGCCCTTATGGGATGTCAGATTGTCATAAGAGCTGTGGAAGAAAATGGCAGCAGGATATGCTGGTAGGGGCTTGCTGGTTGTCAGGGAAGAAAGGCCGCAATCTCGATGATGCGGCAACATATTCAAGAGGCATGAAGGAGGGAAAGATGCTGGCCCTACAGATGTCTAGGGTGGCATATTCTGAACAGAAGGATCAGCAAGTGCAAAGGCCCTGAGGTTGGAGCATTTATTTCTACAACTATTCCCAAAACAGCAAGGAGGATAGTGTGGCTGGAATAAAATGAGTGAAAGGGAAAGTCTTAAGAGCTGAGATCAGCATCATATCTGAAATTATATGAGAAACCATTGTAGGGTTTTGAATATAGGAGGGACATGACCTGAAATTTTTAAAGGCTGCTGTGTGAATAGGCTGAAGGGGTCAGGGAGAGGCAGGGAGTCTATTGCAATCATCCAGGGGGAGGGAAGATAGTGTTTTAGACTAGGAGAGTCATAGTGAAAGTGATAACAAGTAATCAGATTCTGGGTATAGTTTGAAGGTACAGCCAATGGAATTTGTTGGTCGGCTGAATGTGGTATGAGATATTAGAGAAAAGGGATTTAAGGATGACTCCAAAATTTTGGACCTGCACAACTGAAGAAATGGAGTTGCTTTTTAATGAAACCGGGAAGCCTGTTGAAAGAGTTGTGTCTGGGACATGTTGAGTTTGAGATGCCCACAGTAGACGTCCAAGTGGAGATGTCCAGACAGCAGGTGGATTTGCAAGTCTGGAGGTTAGCAGAGAAGTCTGGTCTGGAAAAACACATTTGGAGATTTTTCAGCACATGGGTGGCTTTTAAAGCCATGAGGCAGGAGGAGATAGCCAAGGAAGCGTGGGAGGATAGAGAAGATGGCAAGGTCTGGGCCCTGAGCTCAGGGCTATGAGATGACCCAGCGAAGAAGAGCAAGAATAAGTGGCCAGTGAGGGAGAAGGGCAATGTCCAAGAACAACATGAAGAAAGCATTTTAAGGAGGGAGGAGTCTAGGATCTCAAATACTGCTGATAAGCTTGTAGGACGAGCAAACATTGTACAATGCTGTAGCCACACAGCGGTGCTTATGGTTCGAACAAGAACTGTTTCAGGGGTGTGATGGGAACAAAAGCCTGATGGAAATGGGTTTACGAGAAAGATGGAAAGAGGATTAGGACACAGTTGGACAAATCATGACAGGGTTTTCTGGTAAATGGGGCAGAGAAATGGGTTGGTAGGTGGAGGAGGATGTAAAGTATTACTCTATTTTATTTTTTATTTAAATTACCATGAGAATCAATCAACAAGCTTGGGGTTAATCCATTCGGCTAGCTCCCTGTAAGAGCCTTTCCGGGGGATAGTGATCACCGGGGACAAATTGTGTCCTGAAATTTCCTCAATCCTGAATTCCCTAGCTAAACTTTGCTGCCATAACTTTAGTATCCCTTTCACATAGACCTTGTTGTGTGCACTCATGTGCTTTCACCGACACACACGTCCCACATCCCATTTAGCACAGGGGGACACGTGCTGGAGGAAACACTCTAATTCAGCCCCTTGCAGCCAAACCCTGAGCAGATGCTGTCTGGACACTGTGCACTGGCCGTCAGGCCTTCATAATTCCTCTAAGTCATGCCTTTCCTGTGTTTGTAGAATTAGTGCTCAGTCCTTCCCCTCTGCAGTGGTGTTTGTGAGGCCCTTGACCACATCCAGGAACTCCATTCTGCTTAATTGCCTATCAGGGTCAGCCGTCTGCTTCTCGCTTGTTTCCTCAAACTCCCACTTTCATGGCCCCAGTAGCACGGACGACACCTGCGCACCTTGTATGAGCCACTCTGAGTCAGAACTGTTCTCCAGAATGTTAAAACAGTGGCTAAAAAAGAGAGACCAGGGAAGAGGAGGCACTCAGACTGGGAAGCATCATGGGAACCAGGAAAGCCCAATATAGCTGTTACCACAAATTGGCTGAGAGAGGGCAGTTGAATCCCCTTTATGGCACCAGCTGACCTGTTTATGATAGTGGATACATGTGTGTATGTATATACATTTGCACATATATATCCACACATATACATATATATACATACACACGTGTGTGTGTGTGTATCTATTTCATAGTAGGAAGTAGTGTAATTTTTATATATATAAATACCTAAGCCAGACAGTCGTGTCAAAGATCATTGCCACCTAAAACAGGGTGAACTCAAGTCTGTGTGTATATAGTTAGTGATGCTGTTTATCTAAGTGTAAATTTTTTTCTTATTTAACTTCACCATCAATGAAACGTTTTCTCCGATGTATTTTTGAGCAAGTAGCTTAATCCTGCTAACCATAAATCAGAAGAAAATATATTTCAATATTTTGCTTATGAAATTGTGGGCTTTTAAATTTAATTTTCATGTAAGGATTAGAATTCTGAGGAAAAAGCAAATGAGAGCCACATAGAAGTCAAAAGCAACTATGTATTAAAAAAATTTTTTTGGTGGTGTGCTGAATTGGGCGATTGGGATTGACATGTATACACTGATGTGTATAAAATTGATGACTGAATAATAAAAAAATAAAATAAAAATTTTTTTCCCCCTGGGAGAAGGTATTTGAGGGAAAGATGAAGGTAAATGTTCTTAATTTCAAAAGGAGTTTCAGGAAATAGGCTTTTTTTTCCCCCGATAAGCACACATATTTTAAAATTGGACTGCAAGCCATACGGTGGTGCTTTGAGGAGGAAATAAATAGCCAGAGAGGGGGAAACAGGGAAAGATGGGGAGAAAAATGAGTGGGAGAGGAAGTGTTACAAATATGTGATAGCACAGTGGGATAAAGACACTGTGAGGAGAGTCTTAGTGGGTTTCAGGTATTAAAGCATTCTTGTCTTACCTTGCTTCACTCTTACGCTCTGGTTTTGGAGTATTACCTACTCTCATTCTTACTTTCAAAATGAAAATGACCTGGCTACTACTAATAATCCATGCTCTCCCGTGGAGCGTTCTAGAGACACCTTCTCTGTGTGAGGAATAGATGATGCGACAGTGAGTGTCAGTCTTTAAAGATTGGTGACCAGTGCAATGTCACTGGAAGCATAAAATCACATTAAGCCAAGGGGCTTACTTTCCCTCCAGCTTAAGGTTCTAGGTCTTTTAGGTCATCTTTCATGTACACTAAAGAAGAATTTGTCATCTGTGATACATTTTACTTATTTCTGTGGTCTTGGCTACCATCCACAGCTGAACATTTATATCTGTGAAACCTTAGGTATCGGGGTAATTCATCTGCCGTGAACTTGGGGGATGACTTGACTTACACCAAGTTTGGCTAAGCATCCCTTTATCATAAGCTCAGTGACTGCATCAAACAAAAATAAATGCTCTATTATTTATGCTGTTTGTTTCAGCCCTGGTGCAGTTCCCTGGTATGGAATTTAATGTGTAGCGTTACTGGTAGTTTATTTTAACAGCATTTTCCCCTGATTACTGGTTTGGTGTTTATATCAACATAGGTGTTGAATGATTTCAGAGGGTCGATATTGAGACACGGGGCTTGTAAAGAATTCTGTCCTAAAAATTCAGAGCTGACAGAAGCTTTAGTTATTAATCAATGTACCTGCTCATTTTGGGGTTGAGAAGAATTTGTCCAAAGTCACAGAAGTGGCAGTGACCATTCTAGACTGTACTCCATCATAATCTTTCCCTGAGACTGGCCCCCCTCAGGCAGAGGACATTTGGGGAGTGGAAAAAACATGGGCCATTTCCGAAAAAGCAGATCGGGGGGCCAGGGCAGGAATTCGGAAAGGCTTGAGGGCATGGGGTGTTTCCAGGGTAAAGGAGAGAAGTATAGAGTAGTGGAGTGAATTGACTTTATGTTTTGACTTCTGGCTTTTGAGTTGGAAATAACTGCATGCTCCTGAAAATCACGCTTCAGGCTCCCTCTGGCGTATAAGCTGAAGGTTCTGATGCCTGCTTAATATTCTAAATTTAAATTCCATAACTTTCAGCTCTGTGTACTTTTTCTAAACACTATAAGCATCTCAAATAGGCCAAGAGATGTTGGGTTGGCTAAAAAGTTCATTCAGTTAGTGAATACATTGTTCAGTAAAGTTCTTCGTGAAAATGAAAAATGTTTTTTATTTTTACTTAAAGCTGAACGAACTTTTTGGCCAACCCAATATTTGCATACCCTCCATGGCAAATACTAGGCTTAAGTTATAGGTAGTTATATATCTAACACTGGAAATTTCCAACGGTCCCAGTTGAATATAATTGTCAGACTGTTTTATCCTGCTAATTTGCTGAGCTTGCATTAGGGATCACGGTGTCATTGTTTAATGAAAATTTTCTTGGTATTAAAAAATCAGATGAGAGAGAAATATGTAATTGAACTCTGAATTATTGATCTACTTTCAGTATTTATTCTGAAGTTGTGGAGATCCTCATTTTAGAAACCAAATAGACTTATAAGTAAACCTTTACTTTTTATTTCATAACCGAGGAGATGAGATTCTCACGAAGCTGAATTATCATAATCCTTAAGAAAATATATAAGCATGGATTTTAAAGATAATATGAAATATGAAAGTGTCTCTCTGACAGTGTTTTGTTTGTTTGTTTTGCAGGCTATAGGTTCCAGGCTTGCTGTAATTACCCAGAATATAGCAAATCTTGGAACAGGCATTATTATATCCTTAATCTATGGCTGGCAGTTAACACTTTTACTGTTAGCAATTGTACCCATCATTGCAGTAGCAGGAGTTATTGAAATGAAAATGCTGTCTGGACAAGCACTGAAAGATAAGAAAGAACTAGAAGGTGCCGGGAAGGTGAGTCAGACGGAGTATAATCGCTGACCTAAGTAGAGTAAAATATTCTAATCAGTGTCTTTCTGTTACGACTACTTCCTAAGCTCCGAGAATGTTTTTATAACCATTCCTCAAAGCAGTCTTATTTGACGCTTGTTCAGCGGGTTGAAAACTGAAGAAAAGTAGCAAAACAAATTCTTAGACTCACAGACTGACAACTAATTTTGTCAGGCTTTTCTAGTTTCAGGCAATTGTCTTCACACTCCTCTCCCTCTTTCTCTGGAGCAAGCAGAAATCCATTGCTTTATTGAGGAAAGGAGGCCCATTTAATTACATATGAGGGGGGATATTAAAAAATGGAAAAGTCTTAAAGGTATTTATTCTATCTGGCTTAAAATATTATCATTCTTTTCCTTTCATACACCTCCTCCCTTTGTGTTATTTCTGTTTACCCTTACCCTAATACATTTTTTTTTGAGGGACGGTGTTGCATGCTTGCTTGTCTGTTGTTGTTTTTGATTTGCATTTTGCATCTCCCTTTATTTTTTAAAGAATTTGTACTTTACGTTGGAGTATAGTTGATTAACAATGTTATGTCAGTTTCAGGTGTACCGCAAAGTGATTCAGTAATACATATACATGTATCTTTTCTTTCTCAGCTTCTTTTCCCATTTAGGTTATTACAGAGTATCGAGCAGAGTTGTTGTTTTGAACAAATGCTTATATGGCAATTGCTTTACTTCTCAGGGTGACCCTGTGAGATAGGTTCTATTATAGCTCCTTTTTCAGGTGAGGCTGAGGCACAGGCAGGTAATGCCACCAATGCCTTAGAGCTCATGAGTTTAAGTTTCAGAGCCAGGATTCAAACCCAGACAGTCGCGCTCCCAAGTTGTGCCTCTGTTAAGAAACGAAGAGGTCTGCAGATGGCGGCACATAATCTGATATCATGTGATCTGTATCATTGTAGAAATGAGTGGTCAGAGCACCCCCAAAACTGGGCCTACCATCTAGGATAGGGATATATCTATCAGTGGACCCTTCAAGGTTCCCAAGAGTCAGGGCAGGGACCCAGGCAGATCCAGTGGCCCAGGTGTCTGAGGTACTTTGCCTCTGGACCAGGCAGCTCACGAATAGGATGATGGAGGGGGTCCTGGAGGTTGGTTATCACCACTCACACTTTGTCCTCCACCTCCCTGCCATCTCCTCAGACTTTCTACCCTGTGTCCTTGGGATTCCTTCAGGAAGCTCCTCTGGACCAGCTTTAGTGCTTCTCAGATATTGCCAATGAGGGAAAGACCTCACGTGAAGTTTCCCTTCAGGCCGTCAGAGGCCCGGTCCCGAGGTTCAGCAGGATGGTGCCGGCCCCCAGGTGTCTGGAGTCCATCCTGTGACCAGTCACTTCATTTAATCCTGTCCTTTGTTGGTTTCTCCCCTATGGTGTTGACTCTTCATCTGATGAGAAGATGGAAAAAATGTGTATAAAAAGAAAGTGCGTTACTCTTTTATAGTGTCATTGTTTACTGAGGCGTTCAGAATGTCCCAGAAAGGAGTCTTAGGTTGTTCGTAGGAAGAAGATGACAGATCGGAAGCTAATTCACTGCAAACCACAGGTTGGCACCTTCGAAGTGGTGCATCAGGTTTAAGACTCTGGGAGTTCTGTCAGAGGGGACAGGGGAAGGGGTGCAGACGGAAATAGATACATGTGAGTGTGGCAGGTTTTCTAGGTAAAGGTTGGGGGTGAGGTAAATGTTCTGCTCCATTGGTGGTTCATGAGAGAGGAAACAGCAGGTAGGGAAAGTGGTGGTTGCTGTACCAGCGGGTCCATGAAATAGTAAAAATCAACTCCCACCTGATCACAATTCTCAGGTTACCGTTTATTGCCTGTTTATTGTATACCAGGAATCATGCTAAGAGCTCTACATGCATTACCTCATTTGACACTCTCAATAACCCTTTGGAATTATCCCTGTTAGGTAATAAAACCCAAGGTTCAGAGAAGTCAGGTAACTTGCCCAAAGTCACACAGCAGCAGCCTAACTGATCTGTCTACTTTCTATATTCCTCTTACAGAAGCCACACTCATCTCTTACAAACACAAACAAAATCATGCTAACCTTTAACTCCTCCAGTGGCTTCTTTTCTTTTTTTTTTTTCCACACACACACACTATATTTTATTTTTACAAGAGGTAAATAAACTGACACCAAGCATTGTAAATGGATGACCACAACAAAAGCAACAACGATTGCATTTCCCAAACACGAAACACACTCGTACTGTGTCATAATACTGACATTCAGCCCAGTAATCCTCCACTGTAACAGCTCCTTTACTTTGCAGTGAAAATTGATTTGTATGTTTTTTGCCTCTGAGTCCTTGTGGGATTTTTTTTTTTTATTCAAACAGAAAGTCACAAAAATTATAGTCGTCCTCATCAGTTCACTCAGTCCCATGTAATTAATTTTTTTTATCTCGATCTTTTGTTAGCACTTTTATGAATTCATCAGTTTTCCATTAGAGCTCTGAAAATGCTTATTCATTCAGTTCAGCAGTATAGTCAGTTACCAGAAACCTGTACTTGTCAGAGTCTTTTCCATGAATTCCTTGAAGATGAAACCCTTTTATAGGAACATATTTGCAAAAGCTTCAGAGTACACCCAGAACTATCTGTAAATGACAAAAGACTTAAAAATGACCACGGTTAAAGATTTGATGAAAGTTCATAATAATGCAATTGACAAGGAAATTTAGTTATTTCTGGGATATACATTTTAAAGTAATAACTAGAATTATGACTTATAACATTATACCAGAACATATAAGATTTTTAGAAATTTCATGTAATGTCTGGAACATTTATTTTAACATATTTCCATACAAATAACCCAAAGAAAGTTTAGTATTAGTTGGTTTTTTTGTGCGTTTGTTTGTTTGTTTATACTGCAGGTTCTTATTAGTCATCACTTTTATCCTCCAGTGGCTTCTGATCACACTTGCAATAAAATCTGCCCTTTCTCCTGGGCTGTAAAACTCTGCATGAATCAGCCCCTGATGACTTCTCTGACCCTGTCTTGCACTAGTGTCTCCCTCACCCTGCTCTGGCCTCATGGGCCTGCTTTCAGTTCCTAGAACACTCCAAGCTGGTTCCCTCTGGTCTTCATATCTCAGAATTATTACTCTTCAGAGAGGTCTTTCCTGGCCCTTGAATTAATTCCTGACACTTCTCAGCACTTTATTTCTTTCCTATTTCTTTATTGATTAATGGTCTGTCTTCCCTACTAAAATGGGGACCAGGACCGTGTCTGTTGGTTTGCCCTTAGAGGGACAGAGCAGGCCCAGGATTCCAGAGCAGGACTGTGTGATGTCAGAGCCAGCTGATAACCTCTACCTTGCCTGTGATCTGTGTTCCATCGATTTGTCACGTTATTATTGACGAATGAACATTTTTATAGAATAGATGCTTTTTCTTTTTAGAAATAAAAGCTGTAATCAGTTTATTTGAGGGTAGGAAGAGAAGTGTGAGTTTTTTCTAGAAATATATATGTATTTTTTCCTTTCTTAAAAATTATTTAGTACATGATGGTTTCTGAGGAAAACTCAGTGCTATTTCCTGTTCTTGAATTACAAGTTGTCTCTCTTCATAGTGTTTACTGAATCTCTGTTTAAAAGTCTTGGAGCAAATGAAGCTGTGAGAATGCAGAGTACTAATTAATCCTTTTCCTAATTGCTTCATCGTGTGGCAAGATAAAGACAGTTGTTTAGTGATTATATTGTTTTACTCACTTTTCAAGGTCTGTAATTCATAAACTCTCACTTTTATTGGGCTGTTCACTCTAAAAAGCAATGACATTTACAAACCAATCACAAACAAAACAGACCTGCCTTAGAAGAATGTGCGCAGAAAATATTTCCTAAAATCATTACATTGAAATTTACAGTAAAGTCTGGTTTTCAGCAGACATTGTTATAGTTTGTTGAATTTTCTTACTGATGCAAAAAACCTCTTCTCTTTGTTTGAAGCCTTATAATTGAAAATATTTCTACCATGGGTCTGAACAAGGATTGTCTTTGGGGGTTTGACTGGAGGTGAATTTTTTCCTCTAACTTTTTGCTTTCTGCACTTTTAGCATTTTCTAAAATGAGTATATACTATTTTTATAATATGTAAAGAATTTTATAAAATATTTTGACATAACTTGAATCTGGACATTTTCCTGTATTGTTAGTAGCTTATGGTAAACATAGTACAATCTTCTTGGCCTGCTGGGTCAGAGTATAATATTTTTAACTTTATTTTTTTTAAATATGTTTTTGTTTTGAAGATTATGGTATTAATTTTTTTCTTCTAATATTTTTTGCATTAGTCTTTAAAACCAACAACGTCATATCAAATATCCACTGTTATCTTTGAAGTTAGGTATTTGTGTAGGATTCAGTAAAGAATAAGTAAGATTTTGGGTTGGTGATTTTTTTTTATGCTGTAACTCACTCTCATGTAATTGAATGTGTCTGTATTAGAATCAGTTCCGACCAGTGTAGAGGCCAGAGAAAGGAAGAACATCTTAAACAATAAGGATAATTTCTCTTACTGATTTATAATTTAGACTTACAATTCTAAAAATTATTTCTCTTGGAATTAGAGTTAAAAGGGACTTCAGAGACCCCTCTTGTCCATCCTCTTCATTTTACAGATGAGGAGAACGAGATAGAAGGGCATTTCAAGGTCTCATGCTGATGCAGGCTGAAATCTCATTTTGTACCCTGATGTTTTTTGTATTTTCCATAGCCCTTTTACCCAGACTCCAAAAAGTGGTAAAGGATGTATTTGTCCTAGTCAAATAGCCTTGTTGGAAGTTAAATTCAATTAAAATATAGATAGAAACTTTCTGGAAAACCAATTGATAATATGTGCTCCTTAAAAAGTAGTTTATTCCCTTTGACGTAGTAATTTAACTTTTAAGAACTTCTCCTAAGAAAATAATTCAATATGGACAAAGGTTTATGTATGAGGAATTTTATCACAACATTATTTTTAATAAGAATTGAAAGCTTTGTTCAGCAATAAAGGACTGCTTAGCTGGCTGGGATAGTAAGTGGCTCTTTAAACATACCGTTGTTAATGTATATTTAATGACATTTGAAAAGTCTCTTTATTTATTAAGGTAAAAAATAAGGCTATGAAGCCAAACATAGAACTTGAGCCCAATTTTGTTAAACAGGTACAGTTTAGAAAATAACAACATGTAAACTATTATGTAAAATACACCAGTATGTAACTTTTCATTACCTTCCCTCTTTTCAGTATTTTCCAAATATTCTTTAGTTGTCTCAAATGACAATTTTACAGAGAAAAATGTAAACATTACATTTTATAGGTATTTTAATAATATAATTTAATGACATTATAGTAACTTTTATATATATAATAATTATAAACTTAAAATGTGACCATCATAGAAGAAAGGGCACTGCAATGGAGATAAAATACTGAGTTCTTAGGTTAATTTTGCTGCTGTAAAGCCATGTGGCTTTAGGTAAGGGCCTTTATCTGTTGAAGTTTCAGTTTCTCTTTCTGTAGAGAGGAGTTTGAATTAGCTCATCTTCCTTCCAGATCTAAATCTCGATTTGATAAATCACTTGGTATCCTTTTCTATAGCAAAGACGCTCAGGAGTCATAATAAATATTATTTAATATGTAATATGTAAATAATACTTATTAATAAAATTAATTTTATGAATCTCTTATATGGAATTCAAACTAATTGCCACTGTTGGCCTTGGTGCCTTTAGTAACGGGACATTCTCTGTTACAGATTGCCACGGAAGCTATAGAAAACTTCCGAACTGTTGTTTCTTTGACTCGGGAGGAGAAGTTTGAATATATGTATGCCCTGAGTTTGCAGGTACCATACAGGTAATAACCACTGAAGAGTGGGAGGGAAGTATGGGGAGTTTTTCAATCATCAGATTTGTTTTCAGGAAGATTACTTTGCCCAGAAGGTAGGGAACAAGTAGAGAGACTTCTAGAAGGGAACCAATTGGGAAGCAATTATAATTAATCCAAGAGAGGAATCACAAGACCTGACCTAAGGCAGGGACATCTCTGAGGTAGAGCCTGTAAGAGCAGATAACCGAGGGGAGGGGAGGGAGTGAGGTTGTTGAGAATGACTCTGATGCTACATTTGCATGATGGCGCTATTACATGTTCCCACTGGGAATGAGTTTTTTGTGGAACATGAAATTTGAGGTATCTGTGGAGCCTGAGGGGGTGGTCTTCTTGGGTACACCCTTCCTTCTTCTCTTTACCCTTCTCTCGTGCAGACCTTCTGTTCTTCCTTTAATGAACTCACAGTGAGGGCTCTAAAAAGTGATGTGAACATAAGCAAGCCCATCCTCTCTGAGTCTCCTTTCTTCTTTTATCAATGGGTTTTCAAAGTTTTTAAAATGAGAGTAGAGTCTTTTTTTATGGAAAAAAATTCACTTGAAATCCCAGTATATGAAACAGATAAAAGCAGAAGTTGATCTGATGGAAGCAGGAGTAGGTGGCCCCCTCACCAGCCTCTCGTACCTCCACATCGCCCAGTTCCATGTGGATCAAAAAAATCCACGTGTTAACTCCTTTGCAGAGCCTTCTCTAACTCCCCTAGAGGGTTAGTGCTTCTCCGTTCTTCCTTTAACACATGATTCATAAGGTACTTCCATTGCATAAATAACAATCCAACTTGACTCCTGGGTCCCCAAGGGCAAGAACATGCCTGGTTCCTTTGTGTTGGCCCTTCGTGGTCCCTCCAGCTTGTGGTGTTGGGTCAACGTGTGTTGAACAAATGTTCCCTATAGAGTACGTACATATTATATGTCCATGGGTGGGGGAAAGGGGAGGAATTTATTAATCCCTAACAAGCTCTTCTTGTTGTCTTTGGCTTATTTTAACTTGACCTCAGTGCTTTGAGGTGTGGTTAATTCTCCATTAAAGATGAAGACACTGGGGTTCAGAGACTAGGCATTTTCCTGAATTCTCACAAGTGGTGATGTGAGGACCAAACTTAGTGTTTTGGAGACGAAACCCATTTTTGTCTGCTGCACCTCCACACCCCACTGCTAACCCATGAAAGGTTACGTTTTAAGGACTGAGAATTGAAAGTCAAGTAAGTTTCAGAATGTCTTCTTTTCAGAAACTCTTTGAGGAAAGCACACATCTTTGGAATCACATTTTCCATCACCCAGGCAATGATGTATTTTTCTTACGCCGGCTGTTTCCGTTTTGGCGCCTACTTGGTGGGACATGGCATCATGGACTTTCAGGATGTTCTCTTGTAAGTATGGGGGTCGTCTTTACAGTTAAACTCTAGAAATCAAACCAAGGTGCACAGTTTCATGCCTGGATAGAAAACCTTACTGTGAAGCTTCATGAAGAGATTTTGGTGATTCAGAAGATGGCATTTTGCCTCTGAGTCTCCGTGTATTATCCTGGAAGCATCTCATTTCATTTGGGGAATGTGTGTCTACCCTTCTCCCCGATGCTGACTCACACATTTGACCTTCTTGAATCCATGGCTAGCTGGGATGGTGATTCAATGAGGAGTTTCCAGAAGGCCTGGGTGTTTGGGAAGAAGCCTAACCCGGAGCCAAGTACCTGGTTCCTTTTAAAGGATTCTAAACAGGGCGGCCAAAGAATGGGTGTGGAGCACTGAATTCTGAGAGCCCCGGAAGATTCCAGGATAAGTTTGCTTTCTTTCATAAGAGAAAAGCAGTTAGAAGGTAAGAGCTGGAGAAATGCAGAAATTACAAAGGAAAGCTCGATTGGAGTATCTGCTCCATCACTGTGAATGCAGAAAATTGTACCTCAGTTAGGAGAAGACAGACCTGGACTTAACTTATATTTCTAAAATACTAAAATATGCAGTTTGGTAGTGAAAATTACGTGTAATTTTTCTGAGTGTCTAGGTTTGGTGATGGCTGAGCTGCCCTTTGATACCATACCATAATTAATGGTGATACAGTTTTACATTTAAAGCAGCATCATTGAAGCCTGGGAATATGTGTTAGTGTAATATTTCCATCCTATTTAGACATTGACTTGTGCGTGCATTACAGTTTTCTCAGGATGACTCCAACAGAAGATTTAAAATTTCCACTCAATATCTTTCTGATAATTGATATGCAGGTACTATTTATAACTATAACCAAAAGATCAAAACCAGGCATCATTGGCATTGGTGCTTTGATTAGATAATTATTTGATATATTGCTTTACTCCGAGGTTAAGGTATTCAATTGATGGAAATTGCTGACTCGTGGACTTTCAGAGTTGGAAAATCCATCTTCCAAGTAAGGGATGGGGAGACCTGGCTGAAGAGCAGTCCATTTTAAACAGATTCCACAGGTCTAAATGATAACAAGCCCAAGATGAACCATCTGTGTGATTTATTTAGAGCTATTAAAAAGAAAAAAGAAAAAAACACTGTGTGCTCCATTAACTCAGGAATAGAGTCCAAAGGAATGGACCTGATGGACTCATGGCATTATTCTGGGAGATTCCTAATATTATGTCAGTTCCCGGTCCACTGGTTAAAAAGGCATTTTCATAAATATGTCCAGAGAAGGGCAGCTGAAATATTGAAAGTGAAGGGAGTTACCAAAGATGCAAAGGGTTTTGAAAATAATATTCCAGTACTTTGAAGGGATGTATTATGCAAAAGGATGTACATTTTTCTTGGTTTGAAAAGGAAGTTTTTAACAATAGACTTCCTCAATCAAACTTCCTCCGTCCTAAAACCAAGGATGGAAGCTAGCTTAGGGGGGATGTGCCCTGGCACAAGCATTGAGAGCTGGACTTGACATTCTGTGAAGTCCTTCCCAACTTTAAGCTGCTATGACTCCCATGTCGTAGATTAAGAATGCCGATGCAGGGAATTCCCTGGTGGCCCAGTGGTTAGGACCTGGCGCTTTCAGTGTGGTGGCCTGGGTTCGATCCCTGGTGGGGGAACTAAGATCCTGCAAGACGTGTGGCATGGCCAAAAAAAAAAGTTGATGCATCTTGAGAGCAGCATGATATCTGGCTCTTTAAGGAACTCTATTTGCAGTACAGTTCACAGGTTTTCTAAGAATCTGATGTAATCCAGCAAAACTGCCTATACCCGTTATTGATTGCCACAAATAACGCTGCATGACAACCACCCACTACCCCCCAGTGACACACGATAATAAACATTTATTTTTGCCCTTAAGTTTGGGGGTCAGCTGGGCAGTTCTGCTGATCTGGGCATGGTGGATCTCAGCTGGGCTCGCTCTTGTGTGCAGTGATTAACAGGCTAGTTGGCTAGGGCCCACGGCACTCTTCTGTCTGTGCCTTGTCTGCCAGCAGCTAGGTGGGCTTGTGGTAGTGGCGGGGAGAGAGAGAGAGAAGCATGCAAGGCCCCCTGAGTCATAGGCTTGGACCTGGCAACAGTCACTTCTGCCACATCCTGTTGGCTAAAGCAAATTCCAAGGCCAAACCAGATTCAAAGGGTAGGAAAACAAATTCTACTTCTTCAGTGGAGGAGCTGCAAAGTCACTTACAAGAAGGTGAGGACACAGAGAGAGATGAAACATGGGGTCATTTTACAATCAGTCAGTTACACTGATATGAACTTATAAGGAAAAGTGTTTTTTTTTGAAACTTTTTGACTAACGTGTTGTGACTGTTTGAGATCGTGCTCTGGGTGTAGGAGTGTCACCTTCCTAGCATTGCAATCCTAACTCTTTGCACGTTTTGTCTTTGTTGTTGGCAGAGTGTTCTCAGCCATTGTCTTTGGCGCGATGGCTGTGGGACAGGTCAGTTCATTTGCTCCTGACTATGCCAAGGCCAAAGTGTCAGCAGCCCACATCATCATGATCATTGAAAAAACCCCTGTGATCGACAGCTACAGCACGGAAGGCCTAAAGCCGGTCAGTTTGATGTTTTGATTATATGATCTGCTCCTAACTGATGAATTTTAGTATTCTAAGTGGAAGTTTAATAAAATCTGTGCTTTTTTTATTTGGTGGTAATAAAATGAAAGTTTCTCGGTCATTTTAGTTCATTTTTAGTAAATGCTGATAATACACGTTAACGTCTAGTACTTTTGTAGAACAAAGCCACACGGATGTAGAAATACTGCCCATTTTATACACAACTCCTGCTAATGAGGTTTTATTATATGTAGGTTACCCTATTCTTGGGGAACAGATTTGAGTTTTCACATTTGTATTGTGTTAACGAGACGTGCTGTGAAAACACTGACCCTTTTAGATCTTATGTATTACATTTTAGCAGTTACAAATGAAGCCTGACTGTAATACAAGTTCACTACCTTCTGATACCTGGCGGTAGAGAGGGTTGGCTAATTGTGAATTTTCAGGATTGCAGCAATCAAATTTACGGTTATTGTTCTGATTTTAGAATACAGTGGAAGGAAATGTGACATTTAATGAAGTCGTGTTCAACTATCCCACTCGACCAGACATCCCAGTGCTTCAGGGGCTGAGCCTCGAGGTGAAGAAGGGCCAGACGCTGGCCCTGGTGGGCAGCAGCGGCTGTGGGAAAAGCACGGTGGTCCAGCTCCTGGAGCGGTTCTACGACCCCTTGGCTGGAACAGTGGTGAGCACACTTTTTCTTCTTTTTAAAAAAATTTTATTGGAGTAGAGTTGATTTACAGTATTGTAAATCACTGAGCAAAGTGATTGAGTTATACATATACATATATTCATTCTTTTTCAGATTCTTTACCTGTATGCGTTATTACAGAATACTGAGTAGAGTTCCCTATACTATAGGGAACACATACAGTAGGTCCTTGTTGGTTATCTATTTTATATATAGTAGTGTGTGTATGTTAATCCCAAGCTCATAATTTATTCCTCCCTGCCATGTTTCCCCTTTGGAAACCCTAAGTTTGCTTTCTATGTCTGTGAGTCTATTTCTGTTTTGTAAATAAGTTCATTTGTATTATTTTTTGAGATTCCACATATAAGTGATATTATATGATATTTGTCTTTCTCTGTCTGACTTACTTCACTTAGTGTCATAATCTCTAGGTCCTTCTGAGCACTTTCTTATTCAGCTTATTTCAGTTTTTTCATCTTCTAAATGCCTAGATGTATTTTTTTTTGTAGTTTTTTTTTTTTTTTTGATGTGGACTATTTTCAAAGTCTTTATTGAATTTGTTACAGTATTACCTCTGTTCCATGCTTTGGCCTTTTGGCCATGAGGCATGTGGGATCCCAGCTCCCCAACCAGGGATTGAACCCGCACTGGAAGGCAAGGTGTCAACCACTGGACTGCCAGGGAAACCCCTGCCTAGATGTATTTAATTCTCAACTATAAGCCATGACTTTACAAACTTTTAAACAACAGTCCCACTTAAAGTCTGACATCCTAGATATAGTCTCCAAGCTGTGTCCACTGCCCCAGCCAACTTCTCCAGCCTTTCCCTCAACCCTGCTACTCTACCTTCCTCTGCAAGCAGCCTTTTTGCCAGCCATCCCCCTTCCCTTGGTTAGGTCTCAGTTTACATGAGCAGTTGCAGGAAAAAAAGCCAGAAAGACAGAGGAGGGGTGCTGAGAGAGACTAGTAAGATGGAAGCCAGGGATGGGAAGGGTTTCAACAAGGAGAAGGTAGTCGGCACTGACAAATGCCATGGAGAGATGGGCTAAGACGGAGACTGAAAACACATGGGAGGATTTGGCAATTAATGGGCTGCTTCTGACATTTCACAGTCTTCTCAGTGAAGTGATGGTGGTAGGAAACAGTTGAGCATGGCTGAGGTGTGGTTAGGAGGGGAAATGGAGACTGAGCCAAGTGTAGACTAGAAGATCAAAGGAGAAGGCAAGGAAAATAAAAATGGGGAGGCAGAGTCCAGGGAAGATGTTTAGCATGGGGAATCTTGAACATTTTTATGGCTGAGGATGAGATAAAACCATTGATGGAGAGGGAATTCAAACACCTTCTAAGGCATATTAAAAAAAGCGAGATCAACAAATTTGGGAAACAGATAAAGAACATAGAGGGATTCTCTTTTGTCTCCTGAACTAAAAGAGTAAGTGAAGGGTCAAATTTATTCATGCAACATTCAATAAACTGTCAGTGAGTTCCTGTCAGGGACTGTCTTAGGTACTGGGAATGAGATAGGAGTCTTGAAGGGAGTAGTGACATGTTATTACTATTGTTATTTTTTGGCCATGCTGCGCAGCTTGTGGGATCTTAGTTCCCCAACCAGGGATTGAACCCGAGCCATGGCAGTGAAAGCGTGAAGTCCTAACCACTGGACCGCCAGGGAACTCCCGGGAGTAGTGGATTTTTAAATGACTATAATGGGGACTAGGAAAAGAATCAAACTAGGAAGGAATGGAATTGAGAGGAAAACATTTTCATTATGTAGGCGCTGAGTTACTGGTCAAACTCAGAGGTGATATTCAAAATATTCAACAACTGGAATGGGCCTGGGCACTGCCCATCCAGGATGGACACCTACTTTGTGTAGTCAGAGCGATGCCTGCCAGTTCTATATGGGCCCTACTTGCGTTAATGATTGATGTGAAAATAGAATTTTCATCCTGTAGGCCAGGGCCCTTTTCACTTCCCCACGGTAATCACGGTTATCATAAATATTTCTTATATTGTATTCACAGACAGTTATGCCTTTACTCAGTCCATTCTTTGACAGTTGTGGAAGCTTTGTTCTTCCTTAAGCTTTGTTCTTCATTTGTACTACCTTGTTTTATATTTTCTGTGAATTCTGACTTTCTGCTTCAATTTTGTGGTTAAAGTTTGGACAGAGAACTCTCAATGAAAACCTTGCTGACACATGAAGCAATCAGAGGAGGAAGTTTTAGCTCTCAGACACTGATTGTGGTCCTTAAGAGACATTTATTAAGCAGTGTGTTAAATGTTGAGCTCTAATGAGTTATAGGGGAAGGTGTCTGTCCTCAAAGATTTCTACTGAAGAGATGGGACATATCCTTCCGTGAGTTCTATTAAAGAAGAAGATAGGCCTAGAGCTAGTTCTTAAGGGGTAACTAGAGCTGGTTGCATAAAGTTGTAAGGGTGAGCAATCAAAACATCGTTCGATGAAAGAGATAACGTGAGCTGTGGCTGATGATTGATTTGTTCCCAATGCAGCATATAGGCCAGTTTGGCTGAAATAGCAGATTTAATTAGAGTAATGGTTCTCAAACTTTTTTGATTATAACCCACTTAGGAAAGACCAAAAGAATTCCCCCCCACCCTTACTACACTCACAGTCACTGTAGTGGGAAAAAACACTTGGTGTTAATAGTGTTGGAGTTGAAAACAACAGTGGTAAACATACGTGCAGTAATTAGACAAGGAGAAAGTAAAGAAATTAATGATTATTCTCCATGTTCATAAGCACAAGGGGAGTGAAATTTAAAACATGGACTGTATCAGTTATGGTTCAGTGTAGGAAACAGAAACTGCTCTAGGTTTTTCAAGCAGATACATATTCAATAAGGGGAATTCGGTGCTTGCACAATCACTGGAAGGGCTGGAAGAGTGGAAGTGAAAGTAAAAGTCAGCACTCCCAACGTTCAAATCACAGCGTCGCAGCTGGGGTCCTGTGGCCAGGAGGTTGCGGGAAATTGGGCCAGTGTCACAGTTGCTCCAAAGCTGAAGACACAAGACCAGAGTGTGGGTGTGGTAAAAACTCCCGTCTGCTGAAACACAAGTGTTAGTTTACCACGGCCTCTGTCTCCCAGATTTTGCACACTGCATCTCACTGGTAGAACCTCAGTTACTTCTAGAACCAGAAGCGAGCCTGGGAAACAGTTTTTAGTCCTCCACTCCCTTGATATGTGGAAGGACAGACACAGAAGAATATGGAAATGAATGCTGAGTGTATAGGAGAGTAACCATCTCAAGACAACACTGATCATGACCTGAAAACAAAGTGTCCTCCTCCACTGCAGGGAATACGATGATCTGCTCCTGTGCATTTACACTAGAGCTTCGAAATACTGCCAAGTGCTCCACGGCAGCCAGACTTCTTAGTGGAAGTGTCCTCAATAAACATTAGTAAATGTGCCAAGTTTTATTTATGAATGTCAATTAGTGACCCTGAATAACTCAGTTAATAGGTTATTAGTGATTAGTTCTTTCTTTTTTTTTTTTTTTTTGGCCACACCTCGTGGCATGCAGGATCTTAGTTCCCCCACCAGGGATTGAACCCACACCCCTTGCAGTGGAAGCTTGGAGTCTTTTTCTAAATATTTATTTATTTGGTTGGTTGCACCGGGTCTTAGTTGTGGCAGGTGGGCTCCTTAATTGCAGCTTGCCAGCTCCTTAGTTGCAGCATGCAGTCTTCTTAGTTGTGGCATGTGGGCTCCTGAGTTGTGGCAGGCCAGCTCCTTAGTTGTGGCATGCGGGCTCCTTGGTTGTGGCATGCATGTGGGATTTAGTTCCCTGACCAGGAATTGAACCCGGGCCCCCTGCATTGGGAGCTTGGAGTCTTATCCACTGTGCCACCAGGGAAGTCCCGAAGCACACGGAGTCTTAACTGCTGGACCGCCAGGGAAGTCCTGTGATTAGTTCTTGTTGCCATAAAAAATGAGTCTATGCATTTGAGCGTCATTTGATCATAATGATCATTTGAAGCAAGGACTTGACCCTGAGGAGGTCGGGAAATCCCAACGAGCCTCGAATCACAGTCTGAGAAACATTGACCTGAGCGGAGGTTCTCAAGCTGGCGTGGATCATAATGGCCTAGAGAGCTAATAGAGAACACAGCCACCCCGGCTCATTTACGAAGGTCAGGGCCTAGCCTTTTCATTTTTATGATTTTTCCTAGGTGATTCTGATGCCAGCCAGAGGTGGAGAACCTCTGAACTGATAACTTTAAAAGGTTTAGATCAAATTGTGGCGAGTCTTGCAAAACCAAGCTATGGAATTGTTCAGAGAGTGGAGTTTCCAAGTTTGGTGGGGCCTGAAAGTTGTACAATTTCAGGGACTCTACTTGAAAGAATACAAAGTTATGAACACACAATTAGATACGAAAGTGAATATTTCCTTCAAATGAGAAAAATTCACAACAAAATATTAAAACCTTAAAGAGTCTGGTCCCTCTCCTTTTTAGGCAGGTTATCCTAAACGCTTACCCAGAAGACCTGGACTCTCTCCCATCCAGAGCACCGTTCAGCTCCCAGCATTTGCCTGCAAATGGGCGTCCTTGAAGCTGAAGTTCATTAGCTTCACTGAGACCCACTCTGGTTTGAGTCTTCCCCTGACCTTTCCTTTCTTCCCTTGCCAGCCCATGCTATGCGCGGCCACCAGAGTTCTCTCTCCCCCTTAGGACATCAGTTAGCAGACTGTTGTCTGGGTATTACCCAGTGGGTACCTGGGCTAAGATGGAGACATTGCTCTTTTGAGGGAAGACAGAAAGTATTTTTCAATTCTGAGACACTGTGTTGCTAAAATCCAACCTGTCGTGTGTAGATCCGATCTGAGCTCCCTCAGTCACTAAGAGTGTGACCTTGCACAAGTGACTTAACTCTGCTCATGTCCTCATCGGTAAAATGGGGATTAAAATCACGTCTACCTCGCGAGCGTTGTCGTGAATATTAAACGAGAGAGGGCATAAGGTGTACTTACAACAGGACCTATAATATAGTCAATGCTTAATATTTTATCTATGATTACCATTTCAGAGTAAATACATACAGCAGGATCATACATATTTAACATTTGATTGTGCTACTGAAATCAGGTAGTAGATTTAAGTTTAGAACAGAGATAGCTCGTCATTTTAATTTAGCCTTTCATTGTTTTTGTTTATTTGTTTGTTTTTTGGCCTTTCATTGTTATTGTCAATGTGTTACTTTAAGTTTTTATTTAGGCCAGTATCTTTTTTTTTCTTTTCCGCCATGCCACACAGCATGTGGGATCTTAGTTCCCCGACCAGGGATCAAACCTAAAGCCCCTGGATTGGAAGTGCAGAGTCTTAACCACTGGACCGCCAGGGAAGTCCCAGGGCCAGTATCTTTTGAGCAGTGTTCACTGACTCCCTGGACTTCCTTGGTCTTCCCTCAGATGGCCACCCATGCCTCAGCCAAAGAAGCTCTGCGTTGATCTTTTTACATTTGGTCTTCTAAACGTGTTTTCCCTAAGGAAAGGATTCTTTAGCAAACACAGGTTTTAAATAGTTTGTAGTTGCTGTGTATAGCGTGGGGATGAGGAGGCCCAAGCATCTTCTTGTATGCAGTGTGATGGAGAAACTCATTAAAACTTGCTGGGATCAGTCATGTTTGTCTGACTGTATTCGTTCGACAATGTCTATTTTTTCTCCCAGGGGTATAAGCCTGGAAAAAAGTTTTTTAAGAAACTACTCTTTCTGTCCTCAGATTTCCGTTTTTCACACTGTTCTATCTAACAAGATCTGCTTTTTCGCCACATCCTTGTATGGTTTTTCCTGCCTCTCTTCACTCTCTACTTTCCACCTTCACTTAACACTGTGAGGAAGCCTGGAGCATAGATGCTTGGAATAGTCTCCATGGCAACCGGGCTCGGTACTAATAAGGTCATGGGTGTGTTTTCCATCCATCTTTGCGCCTGCCAGCTTCACAAACAGAAGCTGTCTTCCTGCAGCAAAGACTGTACCCTACCCCTGGCCAGCTGTCTCCCAGAGGCACCCAGCCAGGTACATGGGATTCAAAGTGTATATATAGCTCAGAATGTACTCACCACCACTATTATAGAAGCTCGAAGCTGAGTCACTGATGTCTTCTTCAGCGAGGATGAACAGCTCTCACTTGAATGCCAGCGTTCTCTTGCAAAGTAGATCTTTGGGGAAGACACGTCTGCATCAGAGAGTAAGGATTTTTATCGGCCAGGCTGTATGGGTACGCCCCAGGCTTCTGCAGGATAATCCAAGGGGAGACAGGTCACTACAGAAAAGGCAGCCTCTCCCTCCTGCCCCTTTGGGTCAGCATCCAAATCGCAGCCAGTCCTTCACATACCCTGTGCCCAGCACTGTGCTCAGTAGGGTTTATACATGACTTCATTTAATCCTCAATTCTGTGACTTTAGGAATTATCATTCCCATTTTACACACAAAGAAACTAAGAGACCTTAATCCACGTTCCTAAAATCAACAGTGATTTAGAGATATAACAGCCACCTTCCGACGCTCGCTTCTTTTTCATTTAAGTCCTCAAAAACTTAGATCCTAACTAACAGGTCAGTTAGATCCTAACTAACAGGTCAGATCAGAAACGTGACCTACAAACCTATTATATGGTATAGCAGTTAGTTATTTCCAATCTAATGGTGGCTACTTTTCCTGTGAAAAATCAGTACATAAGAATAAGGATGCCAGAATACATCCCAGAATTAGAATGCATTTTATTAGTTTCCTGTGGCAGCTATAACAAATTACAGCAAATTTAGTGGGATAAAACAACACAGATTTGTCTTACAAATTCTGGAGGTCAGGTGTCCGAAGTGGATCTCACTGGGCTAAAGTCAAGGTGTCAGCAGGGCTCTGTGCCTTCTGGAGGCTCTAGGGGAGAATCTGCTTTCTTACCTTTTCTAGCCCGTGGCCCCTTCCTGCATCTTCAAAGCCGGCAATGACCGGTTGAGTCTTCCTCATATTGCTCCGCTGTGATACCCACTCTCCTGCCCCGCTCTTGCACAGTTAAGGACCATTATGATTATGTTGGGTCCACCTGGATAATCTAAGGTAACCTTGTCATTTTGAGGTCAGCTGATGGGCAACCTTACATCGTAATTCCATCTACACTTGTGAATAACATTCGCAGGTTTCATGAATGAAAACATGGATATCTTGGATGGAGGAGAGGTGCATTATTCTGCCTACCACATGCATAGGGTTAAAACAGAAGAAATATGATGGTTCCTCAAAGCATACAATTATGACCTTATTCAGTTAACCTTGACAATCCAAACTGAAAACAACAACAAAATTCTCATAATAACTTGGCAGTCTTAATGTATGAAATAACGATATTAATTTTGCTAAATTCAAAAAATGTGCTGGTTCTGAAGATGATCTGTGATCTCTTGTTTTCAGCTAATTGACGGCAAGGAAATAAAGCACCTGAATGTCCAGTGGCTCCGAGCACACATGGGCATTGTGTCCCAGGAGCCCATCCTGTTTGACTGCAGCATCGGCGAGAACATCGCCTACGGGGACAACAGTCGGGTCGTGTCACAGGAGGAGATCGTGCAGGCAGCCAAGGAGGCCAACATACACCCCTTCGTCGAGACGCTGCCTGATGTAAGTCTCTCTCCAAATAAGGTGCCTGGGAGCCTGTGGCAGCCCCCCTGGCCTATGCTTGTGACTTCTAAAGGGCTGGATCCCAAAGGTGAAATGAGCAACTAAAACACACGTCCACCTGTATACAAGCATCTGCCCGCACTTCCCATCCCCAGTGGATGTGATGTTTACCTGATCACCCGACTCACTCCCTGTGAGCAGCCTGACCAAAAAGTACATAATGCCTGGGAGACCTTTCCCTCCAAGTCTGGGTGCAGGGCCCACAGAAGCAAGCGTGACACTCCCCCACCATTTCTCTCCCAACCTTCCTTCCTTCCACCTCCTTGCCGCTCTCCCCCAAGCCTCAAACCTCCCTCTATGGAGTCAGGCCAGGCCAGGGAACTGGCCCCATGCCAGAAAGAAGGCTCTGAGTAAGGCTGAGCCATTGGAGTGTCCGTGGTGTCGTGTCATCTCTCACCATTGCACATTCCATGCGCCCCAACCTCTGCTTGTAGGGCTGATTATTGAAACCTTCCCTGGGCTGTTGTCCCACGGATGCCTTCTGAATTCCTCCTAGGAAGTTAGGTAAATGGAACCTCTTGCCCTCTCTTAAGCCTCTTAGGTCCTGTATTTTGCCTTGCAATCTAGACCTATCTTCTCTAACCCACCCGCCCCCATTATCACAGTTATGTTCTTTATTTTAAGGAAGTGCCCCCCGTAAAAAATAAAGCTCAGTAGCCTGAAACTGGCGGAGAAGGTCCTCTCCTCATGGGGAAACTTGGCAATGCCTTATGGCCCCAACCCTCTCCCAAGATTTCCTTTTCTGGAGGCTCTTCTTTGGGTAACTGCTGTCACCACACATCATAAGCCCCAGGGAAGAGGCATTGTCCCCTCCCCTCCTTTAACCTTCTAGCCCATCTGTGGATAATTGGCCCTTCCCAGGGCTAGCATGTAACTTTAATTCCCTTTACTCATGGCAAAGTCAGTGTTCTCAGAGTCTGGGCGTGGGCCAGAACATCAGCGTCACCTGGGATCTTGTAAGAAATGCAGATTTTCAGGCCTGACCCCAGACCTGCTGAATCAGAAACTTGGAGGTAGGGTCTAGCAATCTGTGTTTTAATATCCCAGGTGATACTGATGCAGGTAAAGTTTGAGAACCACTGGGCTAGGGGTTAACAAAGGCAAATACAGAGAGTAATTATTATCTAGCTTATGAAATATACCTTGCCCCTCTCACATTTGTCTACCACCGGGACCTACCTTTCTGGGCTCTGGGCTCTGTCTACAGAGCACACCTGTAGACATCATAATTCTTTTCCTCAATGTCTAGACCTGGAAAGAGAAGGCAAAACCACTTAAGTCCTATTTTCTGTCCAAGGACCTACTTCTTCACCTGAGTGGTTCGCACTAGGATTTACCTCACCCTGCAGGGGGCTGGTCTAGTTTCCTCCTCTCAAGGGTACAGCCCTGCCTTTATCTGCCTCAACAGGATCGATACTGTGGCAATGCAGCCTGGCAACCTCTGCACCCTCATGGGACTCGCTCCAGTGCTCTGGCCTCCCTGGTGGCTGCAGCTCTGGGTTGGGCCAGTCCCTAGCATCTGCCGGAACCTCCCCTGGGCTCGCTTACTCCACCTGCAGGTGGAGAGCTCTATGTTGAGTGCCATAGAACTAAGGTTGCCAGAAATAGCAAGTAAAAACAGGCAACCCTACATAGAATGAATTTTTTTTTAATTGAAGGATAGTTGATTTACAATGTTGTGTTAATTTCTGCTGTACAGCAAAGTGATTCAGCCCTATATATATATATATATATATATATATATATATATATATATACATACACACACATTCTTTTTTTAATATTTTTCATTATGCTTTATCATAGGATACTGAATATAGTTCTCTGTGCCATACAGTAGGACCTTGTTGTGTATCCATTCCATATATAATAGCTTACATCTGCTAACCCCAGCCTCCCAGTCTGTCCCTCCCCTCCCCCCTTCCCCCTTGGCAACCACAAGTCTGTTCTCTATGTCTATGAGTCTGTTTCTGTCTCGTAGACAGGTTCATTTGTGTCATATTTTAGATTCCGGAAATGTATAAGTGATATCATAATGGTATTTGTCTTTCTCTTTCTGACTTCACTTAGTATGATAATCTCTAGTTGTATCCATGTTGCTGCAAATGGCATTATTTTGTTCTTTTTTATGGCTGAGTAATATTCCATTGTATATATGTACCACATATTCTTTGTCTATTCATCTGTCGATGGACATTTAAGTTGCTTCCATGTCTTGCTATTGTGAATAGTGCTGCTATGAATATAGGGGTGCATGTGTCTTTTTGAGTTATAGTGTTCTCTGGATATATGCCCAGGAGTGGGATTGCTGGATCATACGGTAATTCTATTTTTAGTTTTCTGAAGAACCGCTATACTGTTTTCCATAGTGGCTGCACCAGCTTAACATTCCCACCAACAGTGTAGGAAGTAGAACATGAATTTTAAAGTCAAACTCTGGATGTCAGAGCCCACAGTTTGACTAACATTTCAGCCTGGCAAGGACCTGGAAATAAAAAGATAATATGGTTTTTTTAGGTTACACATTACATTTCTGCTCTCCCCTACATACCCTATTAATTCCTGTCCTTATCGTCATATTGGATACTTAGTGAGCATTATCTACTCTGGGAAACAATACGTGAAAAATTTCAGGAGAACTCTGAAAACAAAAGTAAATCAGGAGATTTCAGCTTTTCAAGTTAGATATTGAATAGAATTTCTTAGCATCCGTTAAAATTGTTGAAGCTTTGGAGATAGTCTTATAAAAACAGACAACAAAAGGCTAGCATCCCAAGAATTTCTTCCCTTCCTCACTTTATTTTTTTTAAAGGATATTATCATAATCGACATTTTATTTTTTTAACATCTTTATGGCATATAATTGCTTTACAATGGTGTGTTAATTTCTGCTGTATAACAAAGTGAATCAGCTATACGTATACATACATCCCATATCCCCTCCCTCTATGCGTCCTTCCTCACTGTAAAATAATGCAGAGAGCATCACCTGCTGGTTATAAATAAAATGAGTTTCAATTATTTTATTATGCATAGACTGTTAAAATCAAATTTCCTTCCTCCTACCAATCTTTGTCCCAAATGCAATGAACCCAGAAGGCTGGAAGAGCCTCACATTGCAACAGTCATCTTCCTCATAAATATGTTGACTTGTCTACACTAAAGCATAACTTTTAAGACCCAAACATCTGTTTTCAAGAAGAGAGGTTAATCCTGCCATTTAGAGCTATGTTTTTGTTGTTTAACTCTCCTTCAACCCATTCTTAGCTTCTGAACCTAAACTTTTTGGGGATATGGAAGTGGTTATCCTACTTTCTGCAAGCAAACTCTCTTTCAGGACTTTATCAGTTCTACTTTTCATAATAACAAAACCCTATTTACAGAAATATAACACCAGAGTAGGAGACAAAGGAACTCAGCTCTCTGGTGGCCAGAAACAGCGCATTGCAATAGCTCGTGCCCTTGTTAGACAGCCTCATATTTTGCTTCTGGATGAAGCTACATCAGCTCTGGATACAGAAAGTGAAAAGGTAAGAATTTAACGTGGACTCACTCACACTTGAAGCAGTTGCCCCTTAAAAGGTTTAAATTATGCTTCTATCTTCTACAGCAGAGAGCAGAATTCAGCCAGATACTGAGTTTTGTTACTTTCAGTGGAATTTAAACATTTTCAGTAGCTGTTATTCAAGAGAACTAAGATGAAACAAGGCAGATTAGTCTTATAACACTTGTGCTCCAAAAATCAGCACCAGATCACTTTGTATTGATCTAAGAAGCTGCATTCAGGAGGCATAGTCCCATTTCTACTGGCAGCATTTCCTCAACAACTATATAAAAAAGTGGAAGCACAGAACAATGTTAAAAGCTGACTGTACTTGAAGGTAAATACTAGCAATTGTTTTCAGTTTGAGAGAAAGTTGAGTATTCAGGTATCTGAAAGATAAACTCATTCTGATTTTTTTTAATCTTAAAAATAACAAAATTCAAGGAGGCTGTGTTTGGCCTGTGCTCAGGCTTCCTGAATTTACTGTAGTGCTAGACCAGAAGGATGCCGCAAGGCTGGGCACACTACTAAGTGCTTCTAAATGATTGCATAGGCTGTATTTACAGTCATGACTTTGAGATAAACCAAACTAGGATTCAGTATTCTTCTGATATGACAGATCCCTTGCTTTGTAAAATCTATGTTATATTCCATTGACACAACTGTTAAAGAAGCACGTATCATTGGAGAAATTAATTGTGAGGCTTGTTACGGAGGAAAATTCAAGGGAGTGGATTATCATGATCAGAGTTAATTTGTGTGATTATTGAACAGGTTGTCCAAGAAGCCCTGGACAAAGCCCAAGAAGGGCGCACCTGCATCGTGATCGCTCACCGCCTGTCCACCATCCAGAACGCAGACTTGATAGTGGTGTTTCAGAACGGCAGAGTCAAGGAGCACGGCACACACCAGCAGCTGCTGGCACAGAAAGGCATCTATTTCTCCATGGTCAGTGTCCAGGCTGGAGCAAAGCGCCAGTGAACTGTGACCGTATGAGCTATTAAATATTGCCTAATATCTGTGTTAAAATATGGCATTTAATCAAAATTTAAAAAGTGAGCACTCCCTGGGAAAACTATGTAGAGTTACTTATTTAACACTTCCTGCTGCGGTGGAAGATCATTCCACCCAGTTCACAGTCTTCGGAGACTAATTGAAGGAACAGAAAGAAACAGCATCAACTGGAGAAAAGTAATGGTTTGAATTGCATTATAAAATGTATAGAATCATTCAAAGTAGATTTTGTTAATAAAGTGTATAATTTTTGTTTATATTTTCTTATTCAGACTGTAACTGACTACCTTGCTAAAAGATTATAGAAGTAGCAAAAAGTACTGAATGTTTGCATAAAGTGCCTATAATAAAACTAAACTTTTATATGACTGGAGTCATCTTGTCTAAAGTGCCTGTAAATCTGTCATCTCCCAGTTGGACTACTGAAGATCGTTTCTGCACTTTAAAAAAAGGACTTCTTTAAAAACTCTCATTAATTTTTTAAGAATGGTTAAACAGTGTAATAATTCCTATTGTACATGTCTTTTCACATTGGGTTCTACAAAGCCATCTGGCTTCATTCTTCTTGGACTTGATCCTGCTGATTCTTGCATTTCCACTTTATGCTGGCTGTCAAACCGACCACATAGATGAATACAGGATTTTAGGGGCTGAGATGGGGCAGAGGATGGACAGTTGTGAAGTGTGTACTCTGATGTACATTGAATATCTTGCATTGCTCTTATAAAGGGCTCTTACAGGATTTTAATACTTTTGCATTTTTAAAAATACAATTCTTTTTCTGTTTTGATAATGCATCACTTTTCCCAGTAATTGGTCTCTTCCAAAGTTGATCCTTCTGGCGGCAGGTCATTAAAATGTGCCATAAGTTTAAATACATCATCATGAAAACATGATGAAAAAGGAAAATATCACCAGAAAATGATACTCTGACTATAAAAAGACCAGCCAAAAAGCACTATAAACATGATTGAAAGTCACAAGCTGGGAGCAATATTTGCCATATTTATTATAAATAATTGGTATTGTTAATATAGAAAGAATTTTAAAAGGAAAAAAATGCCATCACCTCCAAGGAAAAATTGGTGGAGGACATGGTCCAGTAAATCCCAAAGAAGAAACTCAGGAGAAAGAAAGTGCACACTCTCAAAGGAATGTAGATTAAAACAACAAACCCTTGAGGGGTAACATCAGCCCCATGGCGGAATAAGACATCCTTTGTTTCTCCCTCAGTGACATAATTTGGCATCCAAGCACAGACAAAAGTACCTTTTTGGGAGCTGTGGGATCCAGCATCATATGCCAAGGGACCTAAGAGGAGTCTTGCTTCCCCGTGAGTCAACTAATAGGGATAAAGACCTGGGTCCTGGCTGTGGGCCCTGCAGTAACCTGTGAACTGGCTCCAGCCCCCCTTGGCCTTGGTCCAGGAGCCCCTGGAAAACATTGTCTAAGACAATCACCCACAGACCAGAGAGCCTTTGTACAAGTCCTGGTTTCCAGATGAGAAGTTCCAGCGCACCTTTGGAGCAAAACAACTCTGAGTTTGGAAGCATTGAGAGGATGAGAGGAACAGCTTGACCTGACTTGCACCACCCCTCCCCCCAAGGGGACACAGCTTAGGGCCAAGAGAGATCAGCCTGTGATTTCTCTCAGGGAAAGTGAGAGCTTGTGAGTGACACGTGGCTCATGGGAGGCTGCCAAAGGAGCTCCTTTTTCTCTCCCCACATCCAGAGTACTGAAACATGAACTGCATGACTGAGAGGCAGGAAGAGATGGAGAATGGCACATAGCTCCCTCAGAGGGTGTTAAAGGGACACAGAGCCTGCTAACCACATTCAAGAAGCCTGCCCTCAAGCCGCTGGGAATGCCTCACCTGCAGATCCTCCAACGGGCGCACGGGTGTCCCCAGTGTTCAGTATGCCTCACCCACACAAACCCCCTGACCCTGTGGCTGGCTCCCTGTGTGTGCTCCCAGCAGCAGTGGTGAGAGCAAGATCTGGCAGATGGTGAGTGATATTCAAGCACACAAAGAATGCAGGCTTGAATCTGCAGGCCAGGGAGAGACCGCAAATGAGCCTTTAGGGCCACCTTTGAGAAACAAAAGGGAGGCAGCCAATACGTGGCTTGGTGCATTGCAGATCAAGGGGAGGCGTATAAGCTTAAGGATTCTGCCACAAGAGGGAGCAAGAAGTGTGGATCAGGTGTAACCAGAGAAGGTCTGAGAAAGCCTCAGAATCACTAGCAGGGCTGATGGAAGATACTTCTCTCCTGAAGCCAGTTAATAAAGACAGGAGGAGGTGACTTTAACTTCAAATGGGAAGACAGCAATGCAGAACTTCAAGGAATATGAAAAATCAAGGAAACATGACACCACCAAAGGGTCACAATAATCTTCCAGTAACCAACCCAAGACATGGAGATCTGTGATTTATCTGGTAGTGAATTCAAACATGCTGTTTTCAGGAAACTCTGTGAGTTCAAAGAAAACACAAAGACAAGTCAACAAAATTAGAAAAACAATACACAAACAAAATGAGGAATTTAACAGAGATAGAAAATATTAAAAGGAACCAAACATTCTGAAGCTGAAGAATACAGTGAATGAAATGAAAAATATAATAAAGAGCATCAGTAGCAGAATAGGTCAGTCAGAAGACAGAAGAGAAGAACTTGGAAGTTACCTAGTCAGAGGAGAGAATGAGAAAGCCTACATGATATATAGAGTACTATCCAAAGAACCAATTTGTGAATTATTGGTGTGCTGGAAGGAGAAGAGAGGACAGAAAGCTTATTTAAAGAAATAGTGGCTAAGAATTTTCCAGACCTGGGCAGAGATTTAGATCTCCAAATTCACGAAGGTTCTAGGCCACCCAACAAAATCAACCTAGAGAGATCCTCTCCAATACACATTATAATAAAACTGTTAAAAATCTAAAACAAGGAATCTTAAAAGCATCAAGAGAGAAAAAAAGCTTATAACTTTCAAGAGAACCCCCATAAGGCTATCAGTGGATTTCTCAGCAGAAACCTTACAGGCCAGGAGAGAGTGGGATGATACATTCAAAGTGCTGAAAGGAAAAAAAAAAAAAGCCCTGCCAATCAAGAGTACTCTGTCCAGCAAAGTTGTCCTTCATAAACGAAGGAGAGAGAAAGACTTTCTCAGACAAACAAAAGCTGACAGAATTCACCACCACCAAGACCTGCCTTACAAGAAATGCTGACAGGAGTTCTTCAAGCTGTAATGAAAGGATGCTAATTAGTAACATGTAGTCAACTTCAGAATACTCTGATACTGTAATATGGTGCTGTATTAAAAGTTATAGGACAGTATAAAGGTTAAAGGACAAGAGTATTAATAATAGCTATAGCTACAATTTATTAATAAATACCCAATATAAAGAGGTAAATTGTGGGCTTCCCTGGTGGCGCAGTGGTTAAGAATCCGCCTGCCTACCAATGCAGGGGACATGCGTTCAAGCCCTGGTCTGGGAAGATCCCACATGCCGCGGAGCAACTAAGCCCGTGCGCCACAACTACTGAAGCCTGCGCGCCACAGCTACTGAAGCCTGCGTGCCTAGAGCTCGTGCTCTGCAACAAGAGAAGACACCACAATGAGAAGCCCGCGCACCACAACGAAGAGTAGCCCCCGCTCGCTGCAACTAGAGAAAGCCCGCGTGCAGCAACGAAGACCCAACGCAGCCAAAAATAAATAAATAAATATTTAAAAAAAGAGGTAAATTGTGACATCAAAAACATAAAAGGGGGGAGTAAAAGGTTAGAGTTTTTGTATGCAAAGTTGTTATCAGTGTAAAATAAACTATTATATGTGTTGGATGTTTTATGTAAGCTTCATGGTAACCACAAAGCAAAATCCTACAGCACATTCACAAAAGAGAAGAGAATCAGAGCATACCACTATGGAAAATCATCAATTCACAAAGGAAGGCAGCAAGAGAGGAAGAAAGGAACAAGGGAACTACAAAATAGCCAGAAAGCAATTAACAAGATAGCACTAAGAAGTCATTACCTATCAATAATTACTGTAAACGTATGTTGATTAAATTCTCCAATTAAAAGGCATAGAGTGGCTGGATGGTTAACAAAACAAGACCCAATTATATGCTGACTACAAGAGACTTACTTCAACGTTAAGGACACACATAGGCTCAAAGTGAAGGCATGGAAAAAGATACTCCATGCAAGTAGAAACCAAAAGAGAACGGCTCTGCTTGCGCCTGCCAGAGAAAATAGACATTTCAGAGAAAATAGACTTAAAGCCAAAAGCAATAGCAAAAGACAGAGAAGGTCATTATATAGTGATAAAGGAGTCAATTCATCAAGAAGATATCACAGTTGTGAATATATATGTGCCCAACATTGGAGCACCTAAATATATTCAGCAAATACTAAGAGATCTGAAGTGAGAAATAGACAACAATACTATAATAGTAGGGGACTTCAGTATCCTACTTTAAACAATAAAGAGACCATCAACAAAGAAATGTTGGATCTGAACTACACTTTAGACCAAATGGATTAGTGGACATGTAGGGAACATTCCATCCAGCAGCAGCAGAATACACATGCTTCTCAAGTACACATGTAAAATTCTCCAGGAAGAGATCATATGATAAGTCACAAAGCAAGTGTTAGTAAACTTAAGATTAAAATGATAGCAAGTATCTTTTCCAACCACAGTGATAGAAACTTAAAATCAATGACAGGAGGAAAGTTGGAAAATTAACAGTAACATGGAAATTAAACACTCCTGAACAACCAATAGGTTAAGGAAAAAAACAAAGGGGAAATTTTAAAAAATATCTTGAAGCAAATGAAGATGGAAACACAACATACCAAAACCTATGAGATGCAGCAAAAGATGTTTTAAGAGGGAAGTTTATGGAGATGAATGCCTACATTAAGAAATGAGAAAGATCTCAGAAAAGCTACCTTTACACTTCAGGAAACTAGGAAAAGAAAAATAAACTAAGACCAAAGTTATCAGCAGAAAGGAAATAAGATCAGAACAGAAATAAAAACTAGAAAAACAAAAGAAAAGAACAATGAAAATAATAACTTTTTTTTGAAAAGATAAGCAATATTGACTAGCTAGAAAGAAAAACAGAGAAATCAAATAAAATTGGAAATGAAAGGGGAGAAATTACAACTGATGGCACAGAAATAGGTTCATAAGAGACTACTCTAAACAGTTATACACCAACAAATTGGATAAAAACAAACTGATAAATTCTTAGAAACATACACCATACCAAGACTGAGTCATGAAGAAGTCAAAAATCTGAATAGACCAATAATGAGTAAGGAGATTAAGTCAGTAAACCAAAACCTCCCAACAAAGAAAAACCCAGGGCCAGATGGTTTCACTGGTGAATTCTACCAAACATTTAAAGAAGAATAACACCAATCTTTCTCAAACTCTTCCAAAAAATTGAATAGGAGGGACCACTTCCAAAGTCATTGTACGAGGCCAGCATTGTCCTGATTAAAAAGCCAAGTATGAACGTTACACGGAAACGACAGACAAATATCTGTGATGAATATAGATGCAAAAATTCTTGATAAAATACTAGCAAACTGAATTTAACTGCACATTAGAAGGATCATACAGCATGATCAAGGGGGCTTTATCCCTGGGATGCAAGGGTGGTTCAAGATATGCAAATCAATAATTTATTAATAAATTATTTTTATTAAATAAAATGAAAAATAAAAATGAGATCATCTCAGTAGATGCAAAAAAGAATTTGACAAAATACAACATCCTTTCATGATAAAAACTTTCAACAAATTGGTTATATAGGCAATATACCTTAACACAATAAAGGCCGTATATTGTAAGTCTACAGCTAACAGCATACTCATTGGTGAAAGGTTGAAAGGTTTTCCTCTAAGATCAGGAATGAGATAAGAGTCCCCACTCCCGACTCCTAGTCAACATAGTACTGGGCATTCTAGCCAGAGTAATCAGGCAAGAAAAAAAAAATGGCATTCAAATCAGAAAGGAAGAAGTAAAATCGTCTTTGCAGATGATATGATCATATACACATACAGAATGTCCTAAAGTGTCTACCAAAAAATGTGTCTTTCTCTGCCTGGCTTACTTCACTTAGCATAATGCCCTCCAGGTTCATTTGTGTTGCCACAAATGCAGGATTTCCTTCTTTTTATGGCTGAACAGTATTCCATTTTATGTATATACCACATTTTCTTTATCTAGTCATACTTTGATGGATACTTAGATTGTTTCCAAATTTTGGCTACTGTGAATAATATGGCAATGAACATGCAGTGCTGATTTCATTTCCTTCAGATATATACCCAGAAGTGGAATCGCTGGATCATGTAGTAGTTCTGTTTTTAATTTTTTGGGTAACCTCCATACTGTTTTCCATGTTAAGCCACCAAATTTGTGGTAACTGGTTACAGTAGCCTTGGGGAACTGATACAGGCTTCAAATCAGGGAAGCTAGATATAATGCTTTTATTTTATTTTATTTTTTTAAAAAGGAGTGTAATGAGGCTCTGAGTTGGGCTAGCGAAAAGAGAGAAGAACGGGTGGCTGTGAGAAATATCCATAGTCTAGATGTGAAAGGTGGAGGGAGGAAGAAAACTGGCTAGGAAAATGCTGTGACATTGATGGAGGTGAGGAACTCTTAGGAGGAAGATGATGTGTTCATACGGCTTGAAGGTGACATCATAGTAGAAGGTTTTGAAAAGTATGGCCCTTGGGTACTAACTAAACACAGATGAGTCCCCTGTGTGCTGTTTGCTTGAATTCAACTCTTATTTTCTTAGTTCCATCCTACGATTCTCCAGCTCTGTCCAACTCTAAACAATGATGGTGATTTTGTTCACCAGAACGAACTTCTGAATTCAGGCCAAAGTGTGTTTCTGTTTCCTGACACAAAAAGCAGCAACTTGTTTCCAGGTCTCAATAATAAGAAGTCTTTTTGATTCATTTTTCTTACTCACATCTTCATTTCAGATGCCTGCTTCTAGTTTGTGAACCTTTTGAGGAAAGTATTATGTCTTTGCATCACTTTGCTCTTTTGTCTGGCAGCATCCTTAGTATGTACTCGAGGATCAGTGTCTGCTCTTTTGCCAATTTTTTTTTTTTTTTTTTTTTTTTATCTAGTATGAACTTTCCTCTGGGTCAGTTTTGCTTTATCAAAAATTAACATCTGAAAAGTAATTTGTTAATATAAGATATATTAACAGTATTCTTATCTAAGGCCATATAGTTTTACATAAAAAATAAGGAGAGGAGCTCATCATTACCATAAGACCTGTGACCCACCTTTACCTACTCTACCAAATAAAAGGGAAAACTGTATGGGAATTGTGTCCATAATTTTGTAAAAGAAAAAAATACTTTTAAGAAGTTAGAGTAGTCTGATAACAGTATTATACCAATGTCGACGTCCTGGGTTTGCTTTTGTATTATAGTTACTACCTGCTGTCATTCAGGGAAGCTGGATGAAGGGTACACAGGACTCTACAGTTTTTGCAACTCCTGTGAGTCTATGATTATTTAACAAGAAAAAGTTAAAAGAGAAATAGGAGAAACATATGGTGAAGCTTTACTTAGAGACTTGCTGCTCTTGGAATTATCTGGCAGTCCAGTGGTTAGGATTCTGTGCTTCCACTGCAGGGGGTATGGGTTCAATCCCTGATCAGGGAACTAAGATCCTGCAAGCCACATGGCGTGGCCAAGAAAAAAAAAAATTTGCTGCTCTTGAAGTGATAATAATTTGGGCTAAAATCTGAAAAGTGAGGAGTTACCCAGGAAATGGTGTGAGTGTGGAAGACAGGATATAGGGATGAAGGGACAGCATTTCAGGTGGAGGAAACAGCCTGTTCCAAAAGGATTTGAAGTACAGAAAGAAGGATGTTGTCGTTGGAGCTGGCTGATCAAGGCGGAGAGTGGCATGAGACACTGTGGCCTGCTACCTCTGGGAGCCCTGCCTGACAAAGTGGAGCTCGGGAGTGTTTTACCCCTCCGTCTCAGAACCCAGCCACTGTGCCATAAGAAGCAGCCCGAGTTACATGGGAAGGCCACATGACTTGACTCAGCAGAGCCCCCAGCCCACAGCCAGTATCAAGTGCCAGGCACATGAGTGGGTATCTCAGACATCCAGCCCAGTCAAGCCTTCAGATGACTGCAGCCCCCGCCAGCATCTGACTGTACCCTCATGAGATGAGAACCACCCAGCTGAGCCCAGTCAATCTGCAGAACCATAAGGGATCAAAAAAAACACATTATTTTAAACCAGTTGATAACTAGAATGAGTAATAACCCTTCTAGTTGCAGAGCCTATGAAGGATTTTCGCTTGCCTTAACTCTCGATCCTCAAAAGTATGCTGTAGGCTGTAATATCTTGGTGGGCACCTGGTTCACCGTTGTAATCCAACACCCCCATCGATGTAGAAAGTCCTCAATAAAAATCCTTGTTAAATGAAAACGAAAAAAGATTTGTCAGTCTTAAAAAAAGATTAGACAAAAGATTTTCTGGAGCACCGTCTATAACTGTAGTCCTTTGTCCCACTTGGAACTTCTAACACTAAGGTGAAAGACCTCTGCCCTTGGCGTCAGGAGAAATCAGAATAGCAAAGAGAAGAGCGGCAGTGCTTACAGATATGTGCAAGAGGCAAAGATACATGATGAAATATTTTTACCAGGACTCTTTCAAAAGAGCCAGTTTTGGTCATAAGGAAAAGTGACCTTTGAATTGGAAACTGAACATTTTTGCTTTTGGCACTAGGCAGCAAAATTTAAATGCTTTCCCTCTTACTGATTGTTGCTTGTTACGTGGAGAAGCACCAAGGCGCTCCAGCGAGAAAACCTGGGTTTCTCTTCCGGCTGCCTGTTTGTTACACATGTGATTCTTTGGGCAAGTTACTTATTTTCTCTAAACCTTTATTTCCTCATTGGGACTTAAGGAATTTCAATAGCTACCTCATTGGATTACTTGAGCACTAAATATTATAGTAAAGTATTTAGGAGAATACTCAACAGATAGAATATAGCAAAAGAAAAATGTTGGTTGCCTTCACTTCGTGTGTTTCTTGCTCTTCAAGGCCACCAATTCTCATGAAAAGGAAGTTCTGTTTTATATTTATTCACCTAAGAATTATCTTAAGTGCCTATGGGCTAGATATTATTAGGAGCACAATGATAAGACAAGGAGCCACGGTTTAAGGAGACAGGAAAGAAGTTTAGTGATGTGTGTAGGTGTCATAACACAAGACTTCTTGGGAAACTAAGAAGAGAGCCATCACTTCTCCTGGGAGTGCTTTGAGGGTTAAAAAAAAACTTCCTAGAGAACTGAGAATCTACTTGTCAGATGGACAGTAGAGAAAATCTATGCATGTGGAGAGCAGTGTAAACAGCCTGGAAGGCTGGATCAGAAGTGATTCATGGTGCTCAGTTTCAGGTGTTGGGTGTTGGGAGGAGTGGGTGGTGGCCACCACAGGGATGAGTCTGGGAAGTCAGGTAGGAACCAAGCCTGAAGGGTCTGGTGTGCCAGAATAGGTGTATTTTTATTCTTGCTGTGGTTTATTTGAAATAGAGAGTTGAGATATGCCCTACTTTTGAGTGTCCACATTCCTACCAAGGTACCTGTGCAGTAAGATTTTATAAAATAAATCACATTTAACTTAACTTTGATTTCTGTTATGCAGATGGACATATCACCCTTTTACAAACTCCTTAAGGAAGAAAAGAACACACTTTAGAAACCTACCGTGTAACCCTTGCACATGTGGGAAAGCTGCAAGAGAGCTTCTGCGACTGGAGTATTTCAACCACAAGCATCAGGGGCCCCAACATCCTAGCCTCTCAGGCCAGAAATCACACTGTTCTTTTTGGGAAGGAGGGGAAAAGGCAAGGTGAGGGAAAGAGGGTTTTTTTTTTTTTTTTTTTCTTTTTAGTGAAGAGATAGAAAGAGAAAGCTAAACGATGTTATTAAGTCATACTTCTAATATTTAATTCTATCATTAAACAGTTGGCATTTGAGGCTTTCCTGTTCTATCAGAATTTGAGTATGACAGTTTTTGCATTTCCCGAAGAGTTCATTGTCCCTGTTCAATTCCCTCTTATGCAAAACATGTCTGTCAGTGTGGGCAATGACCCCACTACTCCCACTCTTTAGAGTTTAAATAGATGACTCAGGCAATGAGTCATTTTTCCATGGATTGTCTATGTTGCTTGGAAAAGTGGCAGTTCTAGCCGAGCTATGGCTGAGACTACCTGAATTATTTGGAAAACACTGTGGCCACAGTAATCTGCCTCCTTAGACTAAAAAAAAATGGTATAGAATTCTTTGGGATCAGGGAGCCCAGGTCTGGAACATGTACCTATAGATAAAACCTGGAGAGCAATATGCTAAAGGGAAATGGTTGGGTTAAAGTGAAAAAAAACAATTTTATGGACTCCCTCTGTGAGAACAAATACTTAGAAGAATGTCAGAGGCTAAATGCAAAATACTGGATGTTTCATAAAAGTTTGCATTCGTGAATAAGTCTTTTGCATATATTTCAATTCTGAAAGTGAGTTTTTGGAGAAGCTAAATTTTTTATTGGCTATTAGTAGATGAAATTAAATTTCAAGGACATTTTTTTTTTTTAATTTATTTATTTTATTTATTTATTTTTGGCTGCGTTGGGTCTTCGTTGCTGCACACGGGCTTTCTCTAGTTGCAGCGAGCAGGGGCTACTCTTCATTGCGGTGCGCGGACTTCTCATTGCGGTGGCCTCTCTTGTTGCCGAGCACGGGCTCTAGGCACCTGGGCTTCGGTAGTTGCGGCTCACGGGCTCTAGAGCACAGGCTCAGTAGTTGTGGTGCACGGGCCTAGTTGCTCCGCGGCATGTGGGATCTTCCCGGACCAGGGCTCGAACCCGTGTCCCCTGCATTGGCAGGTGGATTCTTAACCACTCTGCCACCAGGGAAGCCCTCAAGTACATTTTCAGTTTTCAAAATTTGCACTTACACTGGAAAGTCTACCTTGGCCAACAATTTTAGCCTTGCATATCAAGGCCAAGGTCATAGGTTAGCTATGCAGATCCTCTGCACCAAACTCCCATATACTTTCTACACTCTTCAAGTTTATGTTTCACACTATATTTAAAATATTTGCTTATTTTTTCTCTCTGTTTATAGGTATTTTATATACCTGAGGGCGAAGTCTTTATCTTGTAGTCTATACATCTTCTCTCTGCTCAGGGCAGTATCTTGACATAGCATGTGCCCTCTTCAAAAGTGTTGCGAGGATCATGAATAGACACAGCTAGGCAGGAAATGGTAGAGTTGCCAGTTTCCAGATTCTTCCACCTTGAGACATGTCAAATATCTTCCCTTTGCCCTTCCATATTTACTCTCCTCCCTTCTCTCCACACTGCTCTCTGCCCGGGAGATTGACTTCTGTGGGTTCAGCTAAAGGGAAACCTGGGGGACAGTTGGAGGGGATCACTGTCCTTTTCAAAGCAGTTTTCTCTACATGACACTCATAAGGGTGCGGGGAGGGAGAAGTTCTGGTAACTTCTCCCTCCCCGCACCCATGCTGGCCTAGGAAAGGCAGTGCCCCCCCCCCATTTTTATGGCTCCAACATACTACACTATCCATTATGGTGTATCCACTATACCCTATGTTCTGCCCATACCTTTGTAAATAGTCACTTCATTAAATCCTCCTTGAATATCCTAATTCAAATGTGCCTTTCCTCTCCTCCTGGGACTTCAACTGATAAAAGACAGTTCCAGTTATTTCAAAAAGAAGCCACCATTCTTGACAAGGTAATGATTGCTTTCTAAAAACCTTCTCACTTATGTCTGTGAGTCTAGATTCCTGCTTAATGTATGAAACCTCTCACATATCCCACCACATCCTTATCTGCCTTTTGCCTCAAATGAAGATCATACCTCCTTCCAGGGCTCCACTCTTCACTCTTATCTATTTTTTGTATTATTTCCCTGCTTTTGGACTTTTAGAATTATTTCTCTTAGATGTAACTTCATATGTGAGATTAGAGAATACGAATTTTGTATTTTCAATGGGTATTGTGGGCTGGGAGTGGAGGGAAGAAACACACCTAAAAAAAGTTAAATGGCCTTGTTACTATAGAACTCTCAAAGAGTTTGATGTGCCTGATGACCTTTGAGAGAGCAGCATGGTAACCAGCATTCCTCAAACTTATTTGACCATGGAACCCTTGTTATCTAAGTACCTGCTGGTACTCCTCGGGTCACAGTTTGGAAAACCTTGATCTTTAAAATCCATCCTTCTCTTCCTCCATAAATATTTCTCGAACAAATGAACAAATATTGACACAACTGGTCAGACCTCTTAAGAGACGGGGCGTGGAAGACAGGTTCCACAACCCTTCCCTTTTAATCCTTCGGTGACTGTTGTGTCAGAATCTTCAAAGGTGTGCGTGGTGGGGTGGGAGGTAGCCAGCACTTCCTGCAAGATCTAGTTTGAGGTACTGATTGATGGTACTGATTGATGGATATTCAATTAGAGGTCTTCTCCAAGCCTAGATTAATTGCGGATGCAGTTTCTCCTTTGGGCTTTCTGCCTTGATTCCTGAACTAGCTGGAGGTGGAAAAGAGGTGGGGAAGAAGGTAGAGTGGAGTGTTTATCAGGTGCTTGCAATGTGCCAGGTACTAAATTTAGTTCATCCCCTTTCTTAAAGGAGCTCACAGTCTAGTAGGAAGAAAAAGATGTAAGAATAATTAATGCAGTGTAATATATAATATAACATAACATAAAGGCTATAATGAACAAAGAGCTTATACCCTGGTTTCTTTAGGGGTACCTCGTTATTCTGTGGCAAGGTCTATAGTTACGGCATTTGACTTTATGCTTTGTTGCAGAGTAAGTTTAAGGTCAGACTGAGACAATGTCCACCTACCTGCATGTCTTACATAGAAAAACACAGATTTTTATAAGTAGCCATGATCTACTGGAGGTTACTAAGAAGGTGAGAGAGTGTGGAGGAGGGGAATGAGTGGATAAGTTAGAGAAATCTTTTTATCTAATACTTCACATCCCTTTTTCTATTGATGAACAAATACAAAGATTGGCTAATTTGATTTTAGAATCTTCTTCCTTTGCCTCGGCACCCTATTAGAGAAAATGGATTTTTAAAATCTGGTAGCAACTTCCAAGAAGCTGGAGTAGACATATTTTTCCCTATTCCTCCTGCTAAGTACAACCAGAAATACAGAACGTTATTTGTAAAACAATCATAAGCATACTCCGAAAAGTGAAGAGAAGAAGACAAACCAGCTAAGGACCTTGGAATCCAAAGAATGACATGGTGGTGAGTTCTTCATTTTTGTTTTTGGCCTGTGGGGTTTTTTTTTTTTTTTTTTCCTTTAATTGAAGTATAGTTGATTTATAATATTGTGTTAGTTTCAGATGTATACAGCAAAGTGATTTGGTCATACATATATATGTATATATCTATATTCTTTTTTTCATTATAGTTTATTACAAGATATTGAGTATAGTTCCCTGTGCTATACAGTGAATCCTTGTTTTTTATCTATTTTATATAAAGTAGTGTGCATCTGTTAATCCCATATTCCAAATTTATCCCTCTACCCTTGCCCCTTTGGTAACCATACGTTTGTTTTCTATGTCTGTGAGTTGGTTTCTGTTTTATAAATAAGTTCATTTGTACTGTTTTTTAGATTCCACCTATAAGTGATATCATATAATATTTGTCTTTCTCTGTCTAACTTACTTCACTTAGTGTGATAATTTCTAGATCCATCCATGTTGCTGCAAATGATGTTATTTCCTTCTTTTTATGGTAAAGTAATATTCCATTGTATATGTATACCACTTATTCTTTATCCATTCATCTGTCAATGAACATTTGGGTTGCTTCCCTGTCTTGGCTATTGTAAATAGTGCTGCAGTGAATATTGGGGGTGCATGTATACTTTTCTTAAAATTTATTTATTTATTTATTTATTTATTTATTTATTTATGGCTGCGTTGGATCTTCGTTGCTGCACGCGGGCTTTCTCTAGTTGCGGCGAGCAGGGGCTACTCTTCGTTGCTGCACGCGGGCTTTCTCCAGCTGTGGCAAGCGGGGGCCGCTCCTCGTCACAGTGCATGGGCTTCTCGTTGCGGTGGCTTCTCTTGTTGCGGAGCACGGGCTCTAGGCACGCGGGCTTCAGTAGTTGTGGCGTGCAGGCTTAGTAGTTGTGGCTCGCGGGCTCTAGAGTGCAGGCTCAGTAGTTGTGGTGCACAGGCATAGTTGCTCTGCAGCATGTGGGATCTTCCTTGACCAGGGCTGGAACCCATGTCCCCTGCATTGGCAGGCAGATTCCTAACCACTGCACCACCAGGGAAGTCCCTGCATGTATACTTTTGAACCATGGTTTTCTCCAGATATATGCCCAGGAGTGGGATTTCTGGATCATATGGTAACTCTATTTTTAGTTTTATTAAGGAACCTCCATACTCTTTTCCATAGTGGCTGCACCAATTTACATTCCCACCAACAGTGTAGGAGGGTTCCCTTTTCTCATTACCCTCTCCAGCATTTATTGTTTGTGGACTTTCTAAAAAAATTTTTATTGGAGTACAGTTGATTTAAAATGGTGTGTCATTTGCGGACTTATTGATGATGGCCATTCTGACCAGTGTGAGGTGATACCTCATTGTAGTTTTGATTTGCATTTCTCTAATAATTAGTGATGTTGAGCATCTTTTCAAGTGCCTATTGGCCATCTGTATGTCTTCTTTGGAGAAATGTCTATTTAGGTCTTCTGCCCAGTTTTTGATTGGATTGTTTGTTTTTTTTTTTGTTATTGATTTGTATGAGCTGTTTGTATATTTTGGAAATTGAGCCCTTGTTGGTCGCATGGTTTGCAAAGATTTTTTTCCAGTCTGTAGGCTGTCTTTTTGTTTTGTTTATGGTTTCCTTTGCTGTACAAAAGCTTATAAGCTTGATGAAGTCCCATTTGTTTATTTTTGCTTTTATTACTATTGCCTTGGGAGACTGACCCAAGAAAACATTGTTACGATTTATGTCAGAGAATGTTTTGCCTACATTCTCTTCTAGGAGTTTTATGGTGTCATGTCTTAAATATAAAGTCTTTAAGCCATTTTTAGTTTATTTTTGTGTATGGTATGAGGGTGTGTTCTAACTTCATTGAATTAATTGTGGCAGTCCAGCTTTCCCATCACCACCTGCTGAAGAGACTGTCTTTTCTCCACTGTATATTTTTGCCTCCTTTGTTGAAGATTAATTGACCATAGGTGTGTGGGTTTACTTCTGGGCTCTCTATTCTGTTCCATTGATCTATATGTCTATTTTTGTGCCAATATCATGCTGTTTTGATTACTGTAGCTTTGTAGTATTGTCTGAAGTCTGAGAGGGTTATGCCTCCAGCTTTGTTATTTTTCCTCAGAATTGCTTTGGCAATTCTGGGTCTTTTGTGATTCCATATAAATTTTAGAATTATTAAATTGTTCTAGTTCTGTGAAAAATATCATGGGTAATTTGATAGGGATCACATTAAATCTGTAGACTGCTTTGGGTAGTATGACCATTTTAACTATGTTAATTCTTCCAATCCAAGAACATGGGATATCTTTCCATTTCCTTGAATCATACTTGACTTCCTTTATCAGTGTTTTATAGTTCTCAGTGTATAAGTCTTTCACCTCCTTGGTTAGGTTTATTCCTAGGTATTTTTTAATGTGATTTTAAATGGGATTGTATTTTTTTTTTTTGATTTCTGATATTTCATTATTAGTGTAAAGAAATGCAACCGATTTCTATATATTAATCTTGTATTCTGCTACCTCACTGAATTCATTTATCAGTTCAAATAGTTTTTGTGTGGAGTCTTTAGGGTTTTCTATATAGAGTATCGTATCATCTGCACATAATGACAGTTTTACCTCTTCCTTCCAATTTCGATACCTTTTATTTCTTTTTCTTGTCTGATGTTTTGTCTTGTTTTGCTTTACTCTTGCTTCGTATATCCCAGACTTGGAGCTGAAGAAGGTGAAAACCCAGAAATGCCAATGTGCACAGACAAAAAGGAGCCCCAACAAAAGCCTGCTCTCTCTAACCAAAGGACCAGGAAAGGGGCAGCACAGCAAGATAGAAAATGTTTAGACATTTTCTAGCCTCTCTACTCTAGCCAAACATCATAGGAAAAAAAGTATAGCACCATCCAGGCCCACGCCTGAAAAGGCTGAGTGGCAAGCCTTGACTTCTACCCTTGCGAGGCTGTAACAAGGCACCCTAACCTCACCATCTGCGCCCCACCACGGTGGTGTCAGAGAAGGCCAAGCAGGGAGCTGACTATTCATCCCCACCACAGGAATGAGGTACCTCCTCCCCTCTCCTCTGGGATGGTATTAGTGGGGGCATAGTAGAGGCTCAGGACTTTCCCTGTTCAGCAGTAACAAGGCCACCTCCGCACCCCTGTGGTGTCAGTGGAGACCATGTGGAGAGCTGTAACAATGCACTCCCGCTCTGCCCAGCTAGGAAAGTATCAGTGGAGACTGTTAGAGAGTCAGAACCCCCGCCTCTGCTTAGCAGTAACAAGGAGCCCCTCCCACCTCAGGGGTCAGTGGAGACCAAGTGAGGAATCTGGACTTCTACCCTCACTTACAGTAATGATACCCCTTTCCCTGGTGGAGCACTGTCCCCAAATCAAGGAAAATAAAAGGTTTAATTAAGATCCAGAATCTCACAACGTAATACCTTAAATGTCCAGGTTTCAAGGGAATATTACTCAACAGACCAATATCTCTTTATCAATTTGGACGCAAAAATACAATATAGTTTCCCCATTGGGGAAACTAAGAGAAGTGTACATCAGATCTCCCTGTATTATTCTTACAACTGTACGTGCATCTATAAACATCTCAAAATTAAAAATTTAATTAAAAAGAAGACAGCAAGGGAGCGGGATAAAGAGAATTATAGATTCTACCTAATATTAGTAGGGTTCCATAAATAATGCACAGGTGATTGCAAGCCCAAGTTAATTTTGCTTCAGTAGATTTCTGAACGTTTCACAACACTCTTTAAAGTGATTGAAGAGCCCTTAAGATGCCACAGTTTTAGGGCTAGGAAATAGTGCTGTGAGTAACTGAGAACTAACATCAAATGCCAACATAACATTCCTGTTCTTCTTTGTTATATTATCTATAGATGTTTTAGTATGATATGAGCAAATATTTTAATCTGTAGCAAAGTACGTACAATATTTTGAAAAGGTATGGTTTTAGAATAACCCTAAGAGTCAACATTAGTGACCTAAAGCACAGTGACCCTAGCTGGTGCTTATTCGTTTAATCTCTGACCTTGGCACCCTGCAGCCCTTCTGTCCACCCAACAGTTACCATAACTTTCACAGAGCACAAGAATTCCATTAGGCAATGTGACCTTGGAACTCTCAATGTGCCATTACTTTATCCTGGTAGAAATGAGATGACATTGTGATTGATAACAAACTCTTCCCAACTGCTTTAAATTTTGTCGTGGTACCTTTGCAAGCCTACCCTGGCTTAAGAGGGTATAAGGAAGAGTTCATTGGAAAAGGTCATTGGAACTATCAGTGAAAACCAGTTTCATTGGAAATCAGCATTACCCTCATCTTCAACATCTTATGAATGCCTTCCAATGTGCTGGGGCCAAATTAGATGAGTTTTATAATGAGGAAAAGAAAAGTGAGACCAAAAGGAAATGATTTTTTAGGAGATAAGAGGTCAGAGGTGGAGAGAGATTTTTGTTTTGTTTTTCACGCAGGTTAAGAAGGGTTTTGAAAAGAATTTGGGGAGAAAATTACAAGATGTAACATGGTTTGAAGGCAGTGAAGACCGGAGAAATCAAGATCCATCAACTCTGAGAGGAAGATGGAAGATTTAAGCAGAGGTACTGGTGGCAGAAAATTTGGAAACAGAATGTAGTAAAGTGTGGCAACATGCAAATATAATAGTCAAAGATAGCATCTAACCGTCTCTCTTCAGAGATGAGAGGTCAGGGAATTGTTAGCCACAAATAAAATATAGTGGGAGAAAGACCAGAGAGCATATTACCGTCAAGCTAAAGGTCGACTGGACAGAGAACTGAGTCCATCATTCTCTCTTCAGAGAAAACTGTTGCAAAGTCATTTATATTTAAATATAATATAAAATATATAATATAGTATATCCAATTATTGTAATATAATATTATTACACTATAGAAAATATTAAATATTTTAAAATACTTTGGTAGGTGGAGTTTGCTCTTCCCTTTGGCCCTTACTTACAGTACACTCTTTTTTTTTTTTTTTTTTTTTTAAATAGTTTTTATGTACTTATTTATTTTATTTTTGGCTGTGTTGGGTCTTCGTCTCTGTGCGAGGGCTTTCTCTCGTTGCGGAAAGTGGGGGCCATTCTTCATCGCGGTGCGCGGGCCTCTCCCTATCGCGGCCTCTCTTGTTGCGGGGCACAGGCTCCAGACGCGCAGGCTCAGTAGTTGTGGCGCACGGGCCCAGTTGCTCCGCGGCATGTGGGATCTTCCCAGACCAGGGCTCGAACCCGTGTACCCTGCATTGGCAGGCAGATTCTCAACCACCGCGCCACCAGGGAAGCCCCCACTCTTTTTTACATATAAATCTTTTATGCTATAGCTTAAAACTATTGATCTATTCAGTACACATTTGATGAGCCTCTAGTGCTGTGGGTACTAGATCCAGAAATAGGCATGGCCTCTGCCTGGCAGCAGTCTTCCCCAGGGTGTCCTAATTCCATTCACTTACTTTTTAGGAATTCCAGTTTCCACACCTTTAAACCGAGAATGATACCGCCTCGCTTGTTTTCCTTGAACATGCTTCTTCTTTTGAGATTTGAATGAGGTGATATATATGTGTGACGGGCTCTGTAACTTTATAAAACACTATACAGATCTGATTTTTCTACTGGCTTATTCTCAGTTCATTTTGAGGCAGGAGCTAAGCCCCGTTTTTCTTTATATCCTCAAACCCTTGCACAGGGTCTGGTACACAGTAAGTGTGGGCAGCAAATGTTGGATATCTCATTGAACAAAACAGAGGAAAATATCTTTATTCTTGTGGGTCTTACGTACTACTGAGGTGACAATAAACAGCAAGCATAATCATTTCATAAATTGTATAGTGTACTAGAAGGTGTAAAATGGTATGGGAAGAAAAATTGGAGTAGAGTAAGGGGAATTGGGAGTCCTGGGGGTAAGCGTTTTTAAAGAGGTCAGGACTGGTCTCACTGACAAGATGGTAATCAAGAAGAGACTTGTAGGAGGTGAAGGTTTCAGCCGTGTGAATATTTGGAGGAAGAGAATTTGGGGCCGAGGGAACAACTAGCCCAAACACCCTGAGGTGGAACCCTGCCTCTCTTGTTTGTGGAACATCCAAGAAGCCAGTGTGGCTGGCGGGGAGAGAGGCAGGGAGAGAAGTAGAAAACGAGGTCAGAGAAGTTATGGAGAGGGTGAGCCACTGTAAACCATGGCTCCAAATGAACTGGGGGCCACTGGGGAATTGTGAGCAGAGGCGTCACGTGATCTGAGTCACTTTTCAAAAGAATCACTCTGGCTGCTGCTTTGAGAATGGACAGAGGCAGGAGAGGAGGTAAAGACAGGAGCAGAGAGACTGTTAAGAAGCTCTTGTAGTCAGGTGAGAGATGAGAACGGCTTGCACCATGCTGGTAGAACTGGAGAGAAGGAAGTGGTCAGATTCTGGATATATATATATATTTTTTAACCTTTTTTTTTTTTATGTGGACCATCTTTTTTAAAGTCTTTATTGAATTTGTTATGATAGTGCTTCTGTTTTATGTTTTGGTTTTTTGGCCACAAGGCATGTGGGATCTTAGCCCCCCGACCAGGGATCGAACCTGCACCCCCTGCGTTGGAAGACAAAGTCCTAACCACTGGTCCGCTAGGGAAGTCCCTGATTCTGGATCTATTCTGCAGGTAGAACCAATAAGATTTCCTGACAGAGTATGGGCTGTAGAAGAAAGAGAAGAATGCAGGATGACTCTAATACTTTTGCTGATCAACTGGATGGCTGGAGGTGCCAACTGAGAAGGAGAAAAACCTGCTGGAGGGGCCGGTTTGGGGGAAAGGTCAGGAGTCAAGGTTGGGCACTTGAAACATCCAAGTAGAGACACCAAAGATGCAGTTATATTGATATATATGAGCCAGGAAGTCAGGAAGGAAGTCTAGACTGTAAATAAAACATTAGAAATTGTTGGATACCAATGGTATTTAAAGCCCTGAGACTGGCTGAGATTACAGAGGGAGCGAGAATAGACAGAGAAGTCTGAGCAGTGAGCCTTAGCACTCCAATGTTGGTTGAGAAGCTGAAAGAAGAGGAACAACATCAAAGGAGACTGAGAAAGAGTGACCAGTAAAGCAGAAGAAAATCCAAGAAATATGTGATGTTCTGGAGTTCAAGTGAGGAAAATGTATCAAGGGAGAGAGATAAATTTGTCAACTGCTTGAATTTGTCAAGTCAGATAAGGACAAAAAATTGACCTTTGGGTTTAGCAACGTAGAGGTTATCAGTGACTTACAAAGGCAGTTTTGGTAGTGTGAAAGGGTCAAACTCCTGATTAGAGTGTGTTTAAGGGAGAACAGGAGGACAGGAAATGGAGAAAGTGATAGAGATAACTCTTTTAAGAAGTGTAGCTGCAAAGAGAAGGAGGGAAATGTGATAGTAGTTGGCAAGAAAAGTGAGGTCAAGAAGATTTTTTGTTTTTAAGGTGGAAGAAATAACAGCATGTGTACCAGCAGGGCTGGGACAGAAAAGTTGACGATGCAGGAGAGACGGGGAGTAATGGCTCCTAATGAAGTCATTTTTGAGGAGGTGAGATCTATCGCTGAAAAGTACAAACAAAAGGACTGCCTGCATATAGACACATGGATAGTTCATTTAGAGAAGCAGGGGGAAAGGCAGAGTGTTGGGTGCAGCCTCTGGTAAGCGGGCACATGTCCTGGCGGGAGACAGTGGCAGTTCCCTTCTGAGCACCGCGATTTCCATCAATGAAACAAGAAGCATGTGACGATACGGAATGTGAAGCAGAAGGTGAAGATGTGGAATGGATGATAGACGTTGGAGGAAAGAGGAACTATGAAATAATGATCCAGGAAAGTGGAAGAGTAAATGCACTAAGGAAACATTTGCTGTTGGGCAGCAAAGGTTGGGATATACTAGTGTATAAGACAGAAAAAAAAAAAAAAACCTTTGTTCGTAGGAATCTTGCATCCCGCAGAGTGGACAATAAATAATATGCATAATAAATACATTAAGTATATAGTAAAGGGCCATTTAGTTTAGTGCTGGGACCATTCAGATGGTTTTGTGTTTTTCTTTAGCCATGTTCTGTTGCATGGTGGAAGCTTGTAGTAGTTGGATAATTTAAATAAGCAGGGTTGTAGTTTTACCAAGCAAGCCTGGTAAAGAGAGAAGGCAAGGGAGTTGCAGATGTTTGCAAGATTGGTGGAACACAGTACACCAAAAGAGTGAGGAAGAGTTAAAAGGTGGTAAGATCAATGGATTGGAGGAAGAAGATGTTTAACCATCCAAAACATTTGATCCATCTCCTCTATCCCCACTTCCCTGCCCTAGTTTAATGTAGTGGCTTAGAACAGTGCCAGCATTAGAATTCTAGCTCTGTCAATTATAAAATCTCTACTCTGTTTCATTTTAATTTTGTTTATCCCTGTCCAAAACACATTGCCTTAATTACTATAGTTTCATAATAAAAGTCTTGATATCCAGTAAGGCAAATCTTTAAATAATTTTTCAAAATGAAAGTGAGATAAATTTTCAGGGAAAAAAACCCTGAGAAAATGTATCACCGACTTAAAGGAAACACAAAAATGTTCTTTAGGTAAAAGGAAAATGATCCAAGATAGTGGCTCTGAGATGTAGGAAGAAATAAAGAGAAAGAACATGATAATAAATATATAAATCTAAATAATAGTGACTATAAAGTAATATTCTCATACGGGTCATAAAAGAAAAAATTAAAGTACATGACAATAGTAGTGTGTGAGTCAGAGATGGATAAATGAGGTTTGAGAATTCTAAAGTTCTTGCATTGTCCTGGAAGAGGAAAAAGTACCACTGATTAGTCAAAGATACGTCATGATCTCTAGGAAGGAGTTAACTGTTAAATAGAAAAATAGAAGACTATAGACTTAATAAATCAAGAGAAAAGAAACAAAGAATAAAAATATTTAATTGCTCCAAGAGAGAGCAAAAATTAAGATTAGAAAAGAAAGAACTAGTGGAACATGTAGAAAAAGTAAGACAGAGTGGGGGAAGGACATTAACCCGACATCAACGAGAGCAAAGCAGAAGTATCTCAATATCCTACCAACAAAAGAAAGTTAAGATTTCTTACAGCCTGAGTATCACTGAGAAATCGCCAGTGTATCGTAGTGGCTTAAATATTGTTTTTGAATGAACAACCAGATGGATGCCCCGGGTAATGTTGTTTTATTGTTATCAAATAAATATAAAAGTGGCCCTTGGAATGGGCTGTAACACAGGCAAAAACATAAACAGTCATGTGGACATGGCTCCTCTCTCCCCACAAACATGCCTCAGATGCAGAATACACGTGATGAACACTTCTTATAGGGACAACTTTGTGAATAGACTCTGAGAGACAGACAGACAGGCACACACATCTTATTCCTGGGTCCTTTTGTTTGTTTTTTTGTTTTCGTTTTTAGTTCAGAAGCTTCCTACTTCCTCACGTATCCGCCTTTTCTCTCCCTCAAGTTGTCTTTTATAGAAACTGAACAGGCTACCATCTCCTTATAGGCTACGGAGTTTTATAATGTCCTTCAGTCACCACCAAGCTTTCTTTCAAGCTAAACAATTCCAGTTGCTTTAATCTCAGAGTATTTTAACCTAGTGATCTGACCACCTGTTAGACTTGTGAGGAAGAGGAATTCTGGTTGATCAAAGAGAATCCTCATGATTGTGCTGGACGGGATAAGAAGAAAAAATATTTTAAGGAAAATCCGTAAATAAATTCATTTCTAATAATTCCAGAGCATGCCATAGTTTTTGTTTGTTTGTTTTTTAATTAATTTATTAATTTATTATTTATTTTTGGTTGCATTGGGTCTTTGTTGCTGCGCGCGGGCTTTCTCTAGTTGTGGCGAGCAGGGGCTACTCTTCGTTGCGGTGCACGGGCTTCTCATTGCGGTGGCTTCTCTTGTTGCGCAGCACGGGCTCTAGGCGTGCGGGCTTCAGTTGTTGTGGCTCACGGGCTCAGTAGTTGTGTCTCGCGGGCTCTAGAGCGCAGGCTTAGTAGTTGTGGCGCACGGGCTTAGTTGCTCCGCAGCATGTGGGATCTTCCTGGACCAGGGCTTGAACCCGTGTCCCCTGCATTGGCAGGTGGATTCTTAACCACTGCGCCACCAGGGAAGTCCAGTGCCATAGTTTTAATCAACTCCCAGCATCTCTTCAAATCAACTTCTGCCTAGCTCAGGGTAACAGGCAGAGCAGGATGAAGATGAGTGGCATATCTAAGAGTGAGTGCTAGAGCTGCTGGCTCCTATCCCAGTCTCTTCTCCTAAGCCTCTTCTGATCTTTTAACTATTAATGCTAGTTGTCATTTATAAGGTACCTCCTATATGCCAGGCACTTTGCACACATTATGTTTAATCCTAACAACACCCCTGTTTTATGGTTTCGGAGACTGAATCAAGAATTAAACTGCCGAAGCCCAGACAGCTAGTAAGTGGTAGAGGTGAGATTCATTCCAGGGTCTGCCGACAACACCACCTCTTATAGGATGCTCTGCCTTAAGGTTCTCTGGGAACCCAAGAAAGCCATGGGATGACTTCTGTGTTAATAAGACAGAGCAGGAGCAAGGACCAGCAGGTAATCCTGCTACCTGGTTGGGAGGAAGGAAAGCCATATTTATGGAGTGTATTCTGTTCTAGGCTCAATGCTAGCTCCTTTTACCTTCTTAGTTCATTTATTCCTCACAGTGACCTGGTAAAAGAGATGTTTTATCCTTATGTTACATATGAGGAAACTGAGGTTTCGACAAGTGAGAAAGTGTCCAAGGTCACATAGCTAATAAGATGTGAAGCTCTGAGTTTGAATCCCACTGACTTCAAAGCCATGGTAACATATTGCTCCCTGTTTTAGATTCTTCCTTTGCAAAGGAGTGCGGAGAGGTCAATGAAAAGCGACAAGAAGACCACACGGGGGACTCAAGTGGGCGCTAGGTGTAGAGATAATTTAGCACAGGGAGAAGTCCAGGATCAGAGCAGTATGCCACAGGAGGACACTGGAGACTGGACCCTGGTCTCGAGGATGCAGCCTCAGGTGGGACTTAACCTCTCTGGGCATCAGTTTCTTATTGTTAAAAAAAAACAAAGCGGGTTTTGAATTAGATGATCTCTAAAGTCCCTTCCAGCCCTAAAGTTCTGTGTCTCTAAGAATTAAGAGGGCACCGACAGAGAGAAGCTTAATGTGATGATTCCAGGTGGCCCTGCCCAGCTCTCGTCGTCTCTGGAGATGCGTCCCTGGAGATGGTTGGGTTTGGTGGCCCGGGGACCAGACCTGGGGATGCAGAAGCGGGAGGCGAGCCTAGGGGTCTCTCTTGGTCCTCGACTGTCCCATGATTAGTGAGCGTCTAGAAACTGTCCCACGCATGGGTTTAAAAAGAACACTGAGCGCCGAGGGAGTGTGACAGTCACTTTGTAGGGCTCGGGTGGCCCGTCGGGCGAGGCTTTCGGAACACCCGGCGGCACCGGGCCGGTCGCGGGCTTATCAGCAGCAGCTGGTGCAGCGGGCCCGGGGCTGGCTGCTCGCCCGGGTGGGCGGCGGCCGGCGGGGCACCTCCGGCAGCGAGGGCGGCGCGCCGGGCCCTTCTCCCGTGCTTGGCCCGCCGTGTGAGCCGGGCGGGCGGCGGGAGCGGCTCCTGCGGCCCGGGGGGCCCTCGCCCGGGCCCGACGCGTGCGCGGGGGTGGGCGGGGGCGAGGCCGCCGCCGCGAACAAAGTCCAGGCCCCGCGGCCGCAGCCCTGGTGCGCCCAGCAGCTCCGCCAGAGACGCGCGAGGTCCCAGGTGAGGGAAGCTTGGGCGCGCCGGCTCCGACCGCGGGACTCCGGGGACAGTGGGCTCCGGGCGGCGGCAGCGCCACTTCCACGCGGCGTCCCCGGTCCCCGCGACCTGTCAGCCGGCCCCGATCCCTCGCGCAGGGTCTGCGAGGAGGCTGGTCGACCTCCTCCGGGCTGGGGTGGGTGTTCTTGGACCTGAGACTGTGGTTTCTCACCTAGGCTGAGATGGATCTAGAGGCGGGAAGGATCGGAACAGTCCGGGTCCCCAGGAAAACGGAGGACGAATTTGAACGGGGCAGCAGCAGCAGCAGCAGGTACGTAACCCGCAGCCGCCGCTTTCCCGCGACACGTGAATCAGCAGGGCCAGCTCTGGCTGAGGGAAGCAGCTGAGAAAATCTGACGATGCCTTTGGCCTTTGTTTCGGAGCTTCCGTAGCGTCTTGTCTGAGGTTCTGACCTTACCCAAGGAATGTCACTGAGGCTTCTTTTGCAACAGGCTCAGGAAGAAGAGGATGTGTTTAAAAGTGCCCGCTTCTCTGTGTGCAGGGTGATCCGATGAATATGTGTGGCATAACATTCCTTGCGTTATGTAACCCAAAACTCTTCCGAAAAACTTTCATAAACATCATTTGATCTTTTATGCCTGCAGAGCATCAGACGTCTGTCGTTGATGGTTGTGCTTTTTAAACAAGTGTAGTGAAGCAGAAGCCTCCTTCCTCCCCCTCGTTATTCCTCTTCCTCCTCATTTTACCCATCCCACCCCCCTCCTCCCAGCGCCAGGCTGCTCCCTCTTTCTCCCCTGTGGGTGGTGAGGGGTGAAGGGGGGAGGGGGACCTGGGGCAGCCTCATTCTTCCTAACCTGTGCTTCCAAAGAAATTTTTGTTCACATGCAAGGGGGAAACCTCTTTCTTGAATGTCTTTCTTCCTGTGATGGCTGTTCGGTTCCCAGAGTTCCCTTGTTGCCCACGCTTCATGGACCTTAGTAGGGGCAGAAGCAAACCAGTCAATGACATGTGGTCATTGTCCCGCTTTCACCGTGGGAATAGTGAATCACTTTCGCCTTCAGCCTCAGTTTATGAGGCTGTTGTGGTCTCTGAGTTCATGCCAAGCCACCCAGAACTAATTGACCTGTGTCATCCAGCGATCACCCCGAGGGACAAATTTTATCAGGTTCTGTAGTGTGTCCTCAAGCTGCAAGGGACCTGATTAGTCAACGGAAAACATGCCTATCTGGTGGTTCAACTGAGGCATTATTTTTGTCTGTTAACGTCTTCATACAGTGATCTTGCCTTATTCCTTCTACATACCATGGTATTCATTCATAGAAAGTTTGGCGTGCCGCATAAAATTGGTATTATTTCTGCTAGAAAATAATTGATATTATTTCTACTAGAAAAATGTGGGTTTCGTCAGCTGACAATTTAGGCTGGGATTGACTGTGAATCTATAAATAGATGGCATTTTCTGGAAGAAGGCTATTTATGTATTGCACTGGCTGAACATTTGATGAGTGTACAGAGGGGTTTTCCTGCAAAAGATGCAGTGACGTAACAGAACCCAAGGAAGTTCTCAGAAGTGGAGCTCACAGCCTTGTGTTGGAAAGAAGACAGTTCAAAAGAGAAATACAAAAAGCTAAGAATAAGTTGAAACTGTAAGATTATGAAATTAAGTGTAAGGAGACAAATTTTTATAAAAAGTAGACTAAAGCTTATACATTAAAGGAAGTTCAGCTCACTTCAGTTATCTAGGGCAAATTGAGAGTTAGTTACATGCTTGTTCCAATCATGCTGTTATTGCCTATGGCACATTCTTTTGAACACATTTCATTGCAGATGTCTGTCCTTTGATTTTAGCGAATGTTCTAGATAATTTGGGATCAAGTCCTATGAGTAAAACTTTATCACCTACCTGGACATTTAAGCTAAATAAATTCATTTTATGTTTTAAAAAAAAAAAGCTCTCCTAGAGTTTGCATTTATTGTATGGAAGAAAGATATAAATAATACATATGCTGAATATGTGAACTACAGCAAATGTTAGAAGGTAATGAATGCTATGGAAAAGCATTAATCAGGGCTAAAGAAATCAGGAGTGCAAAAAGGAAGTCGTTTGCAGTTTTAAGTAGGGCGGTCAAGGTAGGTCTTATTGAGAAGGCAATATCTGAGCAAGAACTTGAAAGAAAGGAGGGAGGTGTGTGGCATCTGAGGGAGACCATTCCTGGCAGAGGTAATAAAGACTCTGCGATGGGAACATGGCTGGAATGTTCACAGAACAGCGACAACAGAGACAGCAGGGTGGCTGGGGCAGAGGAAGCAGGAGTGGGAGTGGGCACTGTGGTCAGAGAGGTGACAAGGAAACATCATGTGGGGCCCTAGAGGCTGATGTAAGGATTTGGCTTTTACTCTGAGGAAAGTGGAAGCCATTGTAAGTCTTTGAGCAGAGGAGCAGCATGATATGAATTGAGAGTTTTTAAAAAATCTGCGTTATTGAAGTATAGTTGATTTACAACGTTGTGTTAATTTCTGCTGTACAGCAAAGTGATTCAGTTATACATATATATGCATTCTTTTTTTATTCTTTTCCATTATGGTTTATCACAGGATATTGAATATAGTTCCCTGTGGTATACAGTAGGACCTTGTTGTTTATCCATCCTATATGTAATAGTTTGCGTCTGCTAACCGCAAACTCCCAATCCATCCCTCTCCCCACAACCCTTGGCAACCACATGACTTGAGTTTTTAAATGGTTTCTCTGACTACTGTGTTGAGGAAAGACTAAAGTGGGCATAAGTGGAAGTGGAGAAACAAGGCAGGAGTTCTCCTGGCTATTGGGATAGCCATAAAATTGGTGAGCAGTGGTTGAATTCTAGGTGTATTTTGAATGCAGAGTTGAGAGGATTTCCTGACACCACTCCCTGTAATCATTCAGAAGGGTGGCCTTTACTAATTTTATTTTATTATTTATTTATTTAATATAAATTTTAAAATTTAATTTTATCTATTTTTGGCTGTGTTGGGTCTTCGTTGCTGCGCACGGGCTTTCTCTAGTTGCGGCGAGCAGAGGCTACTCTTCGTTGCAGTGTGCAGGCTTTTCATCGCGGTGGCTTCTCTTGTTGCGGAGCATGGGCTCTAGGTGCACGGGCTCAGTAGTTGTGGCTCACGGGCTCTAGAGCTCAGGCTCAGTAGTTGTGGTGCACGGGCTTAGTTGCTCCGCGGCATGTGGGATCTTTCATGACCAGGGCTCAAACCTGTGTCCCCTGTATTGGCAGGCAGATTCTTAACCACTGCGCCACCAGGGAAGTCCTGGCCTTTACTAATTTTAGATCAGTATGTATGATTTTAGCAAGTGAAGGATTAATTGATCTGGAGGACATTGTTAACATATTCATCTTCCCTCTGTGCATGAGCTCTGCAAGACAGGTGACCATCTCCCGGTTATCCAGAGATTCCTATAGTAACTTGGACGGTTACCTTTGCACTTGGTGATTGCCTTGCAGTCGAAACTGGATAATTTCGACAATTTGTGGACATCACTCTTTTATATTTGAAAGTATAATGTTGATACCCTGAGAAAACCATAATTCAAAAAGAGACATGTACCACAGTGTTCACTGCCGCACTATTTACAATAGCCAGGTCATGGAAGCAACCTGAGTGTCCATCGACAGACGAATGGATAAAGAAGATGTGGGACATATATATGATGGAATATTACTCGGCCATAAAAAGAAACAAAATTGAGTTATTTGTAGTGAGGTGGATGGACCTAGAGTCTGTCCTATAGAGTGAAGTAAGTCAGAAAGAGAAAAACAAATACCATATGCTAACGCATATATATGGAATCCAAAAAAAAAAGGTTCTAACGAACCTAGTGGCAGGATAGGAATAAAGACGCAGATGTAGGGAATGGACTTGAAGACATGGGGGCGGGGGGGGGAGAGGAGGCTGGGACAAAGTGATAGAGTAGCACTGACATATATACACTACCAAATGTAAAATAGATAGCTAGTGGGAAGCAGCCGCATAGCACAGGGAGATCAGCTCGGTGCCTTGTGACCACCTAGAGGGGTGGGATAGGGAGGGTGGGAGGGAGACGCAAGAGGGAGGGGATGTAGGGATATATGTATACATACAGCTGATTCACTTTGTTATACAGCAGAAACTAATACAACATTGTAAAGCATTTATACTCCAATAAAGATGTTAAATATATATATAATATTTAATATGATAACTACTCAAATTTATATTCAATTGAAATATTTTGTAACAGTTTTTAAATTCAGTCAATTATATTTTTTTACAGCAAACAAGATAAGGAAAAAACGAAGAAAGTAAATTTGATTGGACCATTAACATTGGTAAGCTGTGAAATATTAAATATGAATAACTCCTGCCTTCATTTAAATTTGATGTCTTGGATCCATAGCTATAGCAGTACTTTAAGACTGTCTACAGGCAGCAATAGGTTTTCCCTGCTGCACCTGTGCTGTCCTGGATTGGCTCATTGTAATTAATGGCCCACATTCTCAAGATGGATGATAAAAGAGGTAGGGATAGGCTGGCCATGAGAGCAGAGGTTACTGGTGTAGTGGGAAATTGAAAATAGGACTTGTGTTTGTAGCGGCATACAAACCAACCGCTTTCAGGAAAATGCATCTCAGCACTTGTTTCACAAAAAAACCCAAATTTAGTTTAAAATAAGCTTGCATATAAAGAGATTGTTAACTACAGAAAATTGTAAATGATTAAGAAATTTATTATGTTCACGTTGGCTTCCAGGAAAATTAATTAAATATGGAGTTACTATTATGGACTCAGATATGTTTACAACAAATTCTCAGTGGTTTTCAGCTGGTCCAAGGCAAGCCAACATACTTTTGGAAGAAGTCGAATCTGTTTTTCATTTGTAATATGTCTTAGAGAGGGGACCCATGAAAGTGTTTGCCCACTATTGGTGAATATGATGTGTTTCAAACTATGCCGGCCATTTTTTGATAGCAGAGAAGTTGGTATTAAGTGGCATGTCAGCTGAAACCTCCAACTTATGAAGTAAAGGATGAGAGGACACCAAAACGTCCATACTCTGGAGCCTGCTACATTCTTCTCATGTCGCCATAAAGCCCCTGTTCATTCTCTTCTCCCTTATGCTTGTGATGTTTTTGTTTAAAAGTCTCAGTAAGGGTAACATTTTTTCAGTTTAGTACTTTAGAGAATAAATTGTTTGTGAAACTAAATCTGGTTTTAATGCATAGCTTTTATTTTGATTTATTTATTCATTTATTTTTATTTATTTTTGGCTGCATTGGATCTTTGTTGCTGCGCGTGGGCTTTCTCTAGTTGTGGCGAGTGGGGGCTACTCTTCGTTGCGGTGCATGGGCTTCTCATTGGAGTGGCTTCTCTTGTCGCGGAGCACAGGCTCTAGGTGCGCGAGCTTCAGTACTTGTGACTCACGGGCTCTAGAGCGCAGGCTCAGTAGTTGTGGTGCACAGGCTTAGTTGCTCCGTGGCATGTGGGATCTTCCCCGACCAGGGCTCGAACCTGTGTCCCCTGCATTGGCAGGCAGATTCTTAACCACTGCGCCACCAGGGAAATCCAGTGCACAAGTTTTAAATCTGCCTCCTAGAGAAAACAAAATGTCACGAACGTTAAAGTAGAAACAATCATTTGAATCTAAAAGTTTAACCTTAAGTTAAATTTAAGTGTAATCTTTTTCACCCTCTGAATAGATTTTTTTGCTGTTGTTCTGATAGAGGTTCAGGACAAAACTGTGTTTTTTAATAGGAGTTAGAATGTATTCTTTTGTTGAAAAATCACTGAAAACAGATCTAGGTTTACTTAGGATATTGCTGTGAAATTCATGGAGTTTTAAATTGAAGCTTGGAGACAATAAAGTTTTATTTAATTAATATGAAAAACTTTTAAAATTGAGGTGCAATTAACATATTACATTATATGAGTTTCAGATGTACCATGAAAAGCACTTAAAACATTCCTCAATTTCACATAAATGTTCACTAAAGGAACATTATATGACAACCTGCTCCTGTGCTTGAACTGTGGCCCATAGACCTGACTGCTCTATCTCCCTTCCCCAGGAGCCGTAAAACGAAACTTGGGGACACTGGTCCCTTTTGTAGCAGTTTTAGGGGCCCTTCCCCGCTTGTCCTTGACTTTACCTGCTCCCCTTGTTCCATTCCAGGCCCCACCTGGCTTCTGACTCTTTCAGCACTCTTGCTTGCCCTGTGTGCTTGATGATGGAATGTGGTCTCCCAGACTGAACCCTTGGAACTCTTTGAGAACAGTTTGCACACACACCCCTCACTCCCCACCTTGTGCTTTTGACCTCAGGGTGCCCCTGCATAGTGACCCCGTCTGACTCAGCCTGCACTCTCAAGGACCCCACTCCACCAAGCCTGACTCATCATCCACTCTCCTGATTATTGATCCTTGTCTCCCAAAGGGGGTGGAATGAGGGAAATGGGCAGCAGGAAAGGTTAAAAAGACAGGAAAGCTGCAAGGGACAGAGAGGAAGGTATAGAAACGGAAAACTTATAGACGGAAGATGTAGTCCGGAAGGCAGAGGAGGAAAGAAGAACAAAGAGAGAGAGCCCTAGTTCAGTCAATCAGAAATGGTGAGAAAAAGTGCGAAATTGGAGAGGACTAAAAAAGATGGCGAGGGACAAAGTGTTTTGGAGTATTATGACACTGACTGGCTGGTTAGTTCTTGGGTGTTGTGCACTTCACTGTAACAACTGGTATCACCCCTCTCCTCTATAGGTGGTACTAAGTCCAAGATTGTTGGTGTGGCCCACCAGGCCTTTTAGACCTTTCTCTAACATCGTCTTCCACGCTTTGTACCGTGCACTCAGGAATTCCACTGCGTGGAGTTACCTGAGCACTCGTGTGGTTTCTAGTCGCCCTGCTGTTCTTTTTTTTTTTTTTTAATTTATTTATTTAATTTATTTGTATTTGGCTACGTTGGGTCTTCGTTGCTGCGTGCGGGCTTTCTCTAGTTGCGGCGAGCAGGGGCTACTCTTCTTTGCGGTGCACGGGCTTCTCATTGCGGTGGCTTCTCTTGTTGCAGAGCACGGGCTTTAGGCGGGCGGGCTTCAGTAGTTGTGGCGCGTGGGCTTTAGAGCGCAGGCTCAGTAGTTGTGGCGCACGGGCTTAGTTGCTCCGCGGCATGTGGGATCTTCCCGGACCAGGGCTCGAACCCGTGTCCCCTGCATTGGCAGGCGGATTCTTAACCACTACGCCACCAGGGAAGTCCGCCCTGCTGTTCTAAGCCCCAACATCCTCCACTTCCTCTGCGCTCCCCATTTCTTCTTCAGCTAATCCTCCCTTACCTTTCAAGATTCTACAATGAGCGTCATCTCCATGAGCAAGACTTCCCTAAAGCACACACTCACGCACTCCCTAATGTTTGTTGCACTTCACTGCGGAGCTGCCTTCTAAAAGCTAACTTAAACCTCTTAAAGGGATCTTATCCTCCAAACCCAGAGGATCTGTTCCCCCCAACCCCTTTATAATTCTCCCTTTGAACTATTCTGAATGTCTTTCTTTTTAAATTTTATTTATTTATTTTTGGCTGCGTTGGGTCTTCGTTGCTGTGCGCGGGCTTTCTCTAGTTGCGGCGAGCGGGGGCTATTCTTCGTTGCGGTGAGCGGGCTTCTCATTGCGGTGGCTTCCCTTGTTGCGGAGCACGGGCTCTAGGCATGCGGGCTTCAGTAGTTGTGGCATGCGGGCTCAGTAGTTGCGGCTCGCGGGCTCTAGAGAGCAGGCTCAGTAGTTGTGGCGCGGGGGCTTAGTTGCTCCATGACATGTGGGATCTTCCCAGACTGGGGCTTGAACCCATGTCCCCTACATTGGCAGGCGGATTCTTAACCACTGTGCCACCGGGGAAGCCCTGAATGTCTTTTTAAAGGACATACTATGTGTGTGTATGTAAATGATGTCTACCCCTAGCTGCTCAGGAGCTCTGGAAAATCAAACAATATTTCTTAATGGAACCAAACCTTCATCCCTTCTGATTATATTGCACTTATCCAAATAAGATAGTGATTAAATGGAGTTAGACTGATTTCCTCACAGAATACAAGATAAATAGAATCATGAAATTAATCTGTCAGTGATTGGATTGAAATTCTTTCTTCCCTAATACCTTTATTTGCAACCGTTACAAAAGTACTGACATTAAATAAAAATCCGAAGAACATATCATTGTGACAAAAGAGAAATCCTGTTACACAAGCTAAGTATTCTTATCTTTTCTTTTTTCTTTTTTTTTTTTTAGTTTCGATATTCTGATTGGCAGGATAAATTATTTATATCCTTTGGCACTATCATGGCCATAGCTCATGGGTCAGGTCTCCCCCTCATGATGATAGTATTTGGAGAAATGACTGACAGATTTGTTAATATTGGAGGAAACTTCTCCTTTCCAGGTAAGCATTTCTCTATTTAAAAAATATATATGTATTTTACATATATGTTTAACTGAGTGGAAGATTAGAAATTGATTTTTCTATTCATCATCTACTTGCTTCCTGGTTTGGACATCTGGGTGACTCCAGATATCACAGAAGGGGTTGTAACATTCTCAGAAAACTTCCTCAAATACTCATTTAAATTTCAACAAATAGGTGTATGCTGTTTGACTTTAAATATAGAGTAAGGAAATATCCATCTCCAGAAAGTTTTGCATTTAAATAAAGTAAGGAAGTCAGTCTACGTGAGGACGGTGGAACTATAACAGAGTATGTCTGTGCAGTGTCCATCCCATTAGTGATTACTGATGAGCTTCAGAATACATCAGTTTGCGTGGTGGTACTTCTTAGCTATGCTCAGCTTGTAGGTCTGTTTCTGGTTTTCTTTTTTTATCTCCCCCCATCCTTTTTGCTAAAATTAGACCCACTTTCTGTCTCTAATTTTTGGATCAACAAGGTTGACTGTTATTTGGTAGAATACTTTACTAAAGAGTGAATGGACTCAGTGTGAGAATGATGTGCTTTGAAACTCACTCAAAGGACTATAATTACTGAAGAGCCAAAGGAATCCCATAAGTTAATGTCATCTATGTGAGAGGCTGTGTCAACAGCATTGGAGTGCGGTTTCAGTGGACAAAGTTATTTTCATATTAGCCAGATTTAACATAGAAAGGAAGATATTCATGCTTCCTACAAAGCATGATAGCTCAGTTCCTCCCAAGAGACCTGTGGGCATTAGGCTGCAGAAGACCGAGTGAAGCTTTACTGGCACACAGACGGCGGAATAGAAGGAAAACAACTGATAAAGGAAAGGGCAGCTTTCATAGTAAAGATATCTGAGAAAAAGTGGACTCTGTAATTTAGATGACACTCAGTAAGAGTTTTCAGTGTTCACTGATTGACAACTACATATTTGGTTAGCATTGTAGGGCTTAATTGTAATTACCTAAGAGAACATGATTGCTTAATTTATACAACAGGAAAAAAAGCTGTACTTTACATAAACATTGATGGATATTAATGCCTTTTAGAAGTCTAGTAAAAGCATCCTTCGAAAGTTAAATCAAGCTCCTACAAAAATAGTTTATTTACTCTCCAGTACTATTGTCTCTGAGAAGAACCTCTTTGTAATAAAAATAACACCAATAATAGTAACCTTTCATTGTGTGTATCAGGTGCTAGGTGTTATTTCACTTAAGCCTCACAAGAACCGTCTCACACAGCTGGTAATATTATTTTCTGTGATACATGAAGACACTGAGGCTTGTCCAAAATTATACAGTATTAGGGCAGAATTCAAACCCAGGTCTTTCTGCCATCCCAGCCATGCTCATGCCCATATACATTATACTGCCAATGTAAATAGCTTTCTCCTTTAAAAAAATGTGTTTGGGAAAGTTTTAAATGGATTACTTGTGCTTGACCAGTGGCCAAAACTTCAACACAAACACCATAAAGGTAAAATTGGAGTAAGATAGGACAGTTTAAAAAGCCTTCAAGGAAATGAGGAATTTTCTATTTGTTTTCCTTTTACTTCTTATAAGATCTATAGATCTATAACACACACACACACATACAGTAGGATGATGCCTATATTTGAACATCAATAAAAAATTGGTTTCAACTCAGGATTTTAAAAAAATCAGATTAACAAATGAGTGGATAAACAAAATGTGTTATATACATACAAGGGAATATTATTCAGCCTTAATAAGGAAGTTCAGACACCTGCTACAACATGGATGAACCTTGAGGACATTATGTTAAGTGAAAAAAGCCTGTCACAAAAAGACAATTATTGTATTATTCCACTTATATGAGGTGTCTATAGTAGCCAAATTCATAGAAACAGAAAGTAAGATAGTGGTAGCAGGCGTGGGGGAGGAGAAAATGGGGAGTTGTTGTTTAATGGGCATAGTTTCAGTTGGGGGAAGATGAAAAAGTTCTGGAGATTGGTTGTACAGCAGCGTGAATATATTTAACGCTACTTAACTATACACTTAAAATGGTTAAGATGGTTTTGTGTATATTATCACAATTAAATTTTTTTAAAAATCTGATGCAGTGCTCTTATCACAGGGGAGTTGGCATTTGGTTCGGTTTTATTCGTCCTATTTTTGTTTTTGCTAACACCAGAGTAATTCCACAACTTTCTTATTTGGAGCAGTTTGCTTGTCTTTTCTGTGTTTCTAATTATGCAACCGTATCGCTTTGAAGCTGGAATGGCAGACAGGTGCCATGTACTGTGCCCAGGGCTAAATTCAAGGTCTCTCTGGGGAATGGCACGAGCAAGTCACTTACAGACCTGTAATAGCTGGAGTGATAAACTCACCCGAGTTGCCAACTCAGTTTCAGTGGCCTCCAAATTAAATGACACTTGGTCCTCTACAGCCACATTTGTCACTAGGCATATTAGCTGTCTTGGAGGGTTTGGAATGGGAAGTCCCTCAGATGTTATTGATTCCAATGTCCACTCTTTAGTAGTGTGTACAAATAATATTCCCGTGCCTTTTTGGAGAAGACGAAATTGTTACATTTCATACTCAGAGAGCTCATTGGTAGGTTTACATTTGTAGAGTTTAGCAAATATCCTGGGGATTGAGAGTAGATAGAGTATTCCGCTGTACTTAGCAGAGCTCACTGGCTCATCTCAGAGAGATGATGTTTATTTAGAGTCTATTCTTTAGAATCGTTGGATTCTTGGACAGCTAGACTAAATGGGAGCCAAATGAGAAGGGAATGTTAGAAGAAATAAAGGTTTAAATTACAAGAGGGCCTGACAGTGACTTACTGTGAACAGAGACCATCCTTGTCAACAGAATAAAGGCTCCGTGACAAGGCTGTTCCCTCACAATGACTCGGTTGTGCGGAAACTATGCATAAAACATTCCTCGTCCAAACCTTAAGAATGGAGTCATAGGAAACAGTTTTTCTGCAGAGTATTAGGAACCTGATATTTTATGCCAAGTCTATGTGACTGTAATAATGTAGGAGATTCTGTGGAGAAATCGATGTACCCTGCGTGCCCTTTGCCACATAGATGAGAGGAAAAGGCAGTTTTGAGCCCCAGTTACCTTAATTAATTACCCACACTACCAAAGCTGCCTGGACATGCACCAACTCTGTCCTGTGCTGAGTGTTTCTATATAATAAAAGAAGTGCTGGGCAGAATCAAGGAAGGCAGACATTGATTTACTTTGAGACTCAAAGTGACCTTATGTAATGTCTCCCCATGTAATCCTTAAGGTATATGTTTATTATTTAGGCCCTTACCAGCTTATGACTTTGGGCAAATTACTTAACCTCTATAATCCCTACTGTTCTCACCTTTGAAAGGTAGACCTACTGATAGAATTAAATGAGGCAATTTATGTCAAGTGTCTGGAACATAAATATTGGGGGAAAACTAGTTGTAAGAACTTGGAAATGAAACAGCCACTCTAAGATTCTGTTTCCCCATCTATAAAATGGATGAATTATATGGGCGCTCTCTAAAATGAATAGGCGGCTTCTAGAATTCCCCGTTTCCTCATTATGGGAGGCATTCAGGCAGGCTAGAGTAGGAGTTCTCCATCCTGGAACATTAGAATCAGTTGGGGACAGTTTTTAGAATTATGATCTAGACTCAGCCAGAGGTTCTGATTCAGCTGGTCTTGGATGGAGCCTGGGCATCTGTATTTTTTCACACTCCCCATGGGATTCTAACAGGCAGACAGCATTGCGAAGCGTTCAACCACATAACTGCTTAAAGACTGTTTAGGAGACTGAAGCCTAATACGTAGCATCTGAGAAGACCAGGTTGAGGCCCTTTCCAGATCTAATTCCATGAGATTTCCAGGTCTAGAATTCCAGATTTCATTCCACGGCTCTTCCAGGAACGAGACATCAACACACATTTGCCTCACCTTTGTCATCAGGCAGCAGAAACTCTTGGTTTCCTGAGGGCTTTGGGGCTCCTACGGTTACTAACCCAGAATTAGAATGCCATTCTTGGCCTGGGACTCTGAGAAAGGAGCAGGTCAAACTTGGAATGTTTGTAGATTCTTATTTCCTAGGAGGGAGGGTCAATCTGAGTTGCAATATTGGTGTTGGAGGAGAGTAAAACTCATTTTAGGATTTCACCTGATTTCTACGTTCAGGGGGAAAAAATAGCCAGGTACACATATATCTGCAGGTTTCCTGTGGTTTTGAACAATGGTTTCTACAAATACCACAGCTTTAGGATAGCTTGTCTGCCTCTAATTCGAAACACGGTTCCAATGTGGCATATCAAAGGTGTCAGATTTATGAACTCAGGAAGGAAACGAGCATGCAAAACTGAACGGATAAGAACAGAAGTAAAATACGGTCTGATTCCTCAAGGATCTAGTAGCTGATAAAGAGCTAGATTAATAAGTAGAAACACTTCACTATGAACATCCGTAGAAAGAACAACCCTGAGGGAAAAATTATGCCACCATCAGGGCCACATGCCTGGTAATTGATCCTGACAGTAGTTTAAAATAAATTTCTACCTTATTTTCCTTTGGAGGAAGATAAGAATGATAACACAGCACCCAGAAAACATGATCTAAGGCTAGAACAAAGACTAGTTTCTCTCCTGGCATCATGGTAAATGGGAAATGCCTACCTTGGTGTGTTTTCTCATCAATGCTTTGGTGACATTTTATCCTATTATTTTGTGAACGCAGTAGATATGGGCTGCTTTCTTTTTATTTTTTCACTTTGTGTTTTTGAAAAAGTGAAAGTAAGTCATTACCACATGAATCAATCAGTGTAGTATAGTGTCAGGAGCTGTATGGTATAGTGTTAGGACTCTCAGCCTACTTGCTAGCTGTGTGACTTTGGGTAAGTTACTTTATCTCCCTGTGCTTCAATTTCTTCATCTGTAAAATGGGAATTTATGAAATAGTCCTACCTCATAGAGTTGCTGTGAAACTTAAACGAAGTAATGCATGTAAAGTGTTCAGAACAATGCCTGGCGTATAATAAATGCTCAATAAATCCTAGCTATTACTAAAACATGTAAACCAGAAAAGGCACATGGACATTTTTATCAAATTAGTTCAAAGTAAAAGACAATTTCCTTCCAGTTAATACTGCTTTAAAAATACCAAAATACAGGACTGCTGATAACCAGGACAGGGAATGCAGGATGGTGACTGATCGCCAGTGATCCACTGACTTGTCTTTGAGCAACTCAGCTATCTTTCTTTTCTTTAATTTTTCTTTCTTTGCAATGAATGTAATTCAGCCGTTCTATTACTTATGTCGTGAGGAAGCATGTAAGGGAAAACACACACATATAGTAAAGTAAAATCAAAAGAAGCAAGTATCTGGAAAGTGCTTTGCGCCTCTAAGAAAAAAAGTGCCCCTTAAATCTTGTGTCTTCTATGTGGACCATTTCTTTTTTCCTCCTCTGCCTTCTGTATGCCCTTCATCAACTCCTCTCTGCTGCCTTAGGAAGCTGCTTTGCTTAAAGGCCCAAGACCTCTAGGAAGGGGGCTGAACCTGGGAGGGCTTAACTTCCCCCAGCTGGACCCTAAATGCACCTAAACCCTTGGGCCCTTTCCATGAGTCAAATGACAAGAGTGACTTGAGAGTGAAAAGGAAAGAGAAAAAAGATTTTTAAAACCTGGCAGTGCCTTTCAAAAATGTCTTATTTTTGTTTTGTTTTGTTTTTATTTAGTGAATTTTTCCTTGTTAATGCTAAATCCAGCCAGAATTCTGGAAGAAGAAATGACTAGGTAATTGGCTAATATATGTATATATACATATGTACTTCTTTATGGTGTACTTTTAAAAAACATTTTATTTGAAAACAATTTCAAACTTACGAATAGTTTTAAGAATGTACAAAGAGTCCCTATATACGCTTTAGACTCTTTAACCTATTGTTTTCATTTATTCCCCCTCCCCTGCCATTTAAATAAGCTGCACAGAGTATGACCCTTTACTCATAAATACTTCAGCATGGCTCCTAAGAATAGGACATTCTCCTTACAACCACAGTACACTTATCAACCTCAGTACATTTAATATTGATACAACACTTTGATCCAATCTACCATCTGTATTCCAATTTTGTCCGTTGATCCAGTAATGTCATTTATGGCATTTCTCCCCTCATTCAGCCTTCTTCGTAGAAATCCCAAAAGCCTGTCACATAACGTTTGTATGTTTACTTATCAATTAATGCTGCTGACGTAAATGAATACCGTCTGTTTGCCATAGCAGGCCTGAAAGGCTTCTATCTGGAAACAGTTTGCAAAATGATATAGAAAATATATTTGAGAGTATTGAAATTGAATTTATTACTTTTAAAGATACTAACTTTTGGGACTTCCCTTGTGGTCCTGTGGTTAAGACTTCGCACTTCCGAAGCAGGGGGCACAATTTCCATCCCTGGTAGAGGAGCTAAGATGCCACATGCTGCGGGGCGTGCCCAAAAAAATAAAAATAAAAATATATTAATTAAATTAAAAAAAAATAAAGATACTAACTTTCCTCTAATTTAGTTAAGACTTTACTGAAAATTGGTTTGAATTCATGACATTTTAGCATTCTATTTTTAAAACACCTTTCAACTTCTGCCAATTAGGAACAGGGTTTTTTGTTCTTTGTGTAAACAATACGGGAAAACTTATACTAAGAACCATTTTGCATGCTCGGTCTGTTTAGTCCTGTATTTGCAACGTGGTGCACTTTTTCAGTACAGTAAGGTATGCAAGTCTAGAATATGAATTGTGAAAGAGTCAAATTGTGTTTACAAACTGTCAATATCAGTTTAAACATGGTTCATGAACACCATTATATTTTTTGCAGTTAACCACAAAACTTTATTTTACCTTTGGCTGATAATTCAAGTGGATAGATTTGCCATTATCCTCTTATAATTTAAGAAAAGAGAAAAAAATTAATGTGTGTTTGTTACAATGTCCTACACGGTCTTTGTGATCTGTCTGTAAATTTACGAATTCCCAGTTCTGAATATTTCTCCCCAAAGAGGTTAAGACTATATTTAAAAGAAACTTTTGAATTATTTTCCAGATATGCATATTATTATTCAGGATTAGGTGCTGGCGTTCTTGTTGCTGCCTATATACAGGTTTCATTTTGGACTTTGGCAGCTGGCCGACAGATTAAGAAAATTAGGCAAGAGTTTTTTCATGCTATTCTACGACAGGAAATAGGCTGGTTTGACATCAGTGATACCACTGAACTCAACACTCGGCTAACAGAGTAAGTATATTGTTAGCACCACACTTTCATAAAGAAATTAACTGCTAAGTATGTGAAAATTTGTCAAAGGAAGATTTTAAATGAAAAAAATTTTTTTTCCTAGATTAAGCATTTGGTGTGTATTGGGAATAGATCATCTGATAGCCATCTTTAGCAATTACAGCCTATGCCGCAGTGTATTTTCCCTATCTGTTAGTTTTTTTTGCCTTAGTTATGTAGTAGGCCTATTTGAGGAATGAGCTTACATCCTTTACTTATCTCTCAAGGAGATAAACAGATATTTATCATGGGCCTGACAGATATTAAGATGACCCTCAAGATGGATGAATGAGTGAGTCAATGATTGAATGAATTCACCAAGAGACTTGTCTTAGTACTTGTTGACTCTTCACTTGGTCAACAAATATTTGAGGGCCTATTATGTGCCAAACAGTGTTCTAGATGTTTGTGATATACCAGTGAATGAGACAAAGATCTACATCCTCTTGTTGCTTACGTTCCAGCAGGGGGAGATAGATGATAAGCTTTTTCTGACTGGAGGTCCTGGCAAGAGGGTAGTGAGCATATGAGGTCCAAGAGGAGGCAGGATCAGAGCATGTAGGGCCTGGCTGGCCTCAGCTTTGCCACTGGATGTTTTTGATCTGAGGAGTAGCATGTTCAGATTTCCATTTTCAAAGGATCACACTGGCTGCTGTACTGAGAATAGAGTGGGTTGAAAATATCATCAAGGGTAGAAGCAAGGAGCCCTTCCCTATTCCTGTTGCAATGCCCTTCCTAGCTCCTGCTTTTAAACAAATTGACTCCTACGTTCAAAATGTTAATGTTTCTCTCACAGGATTAACTAATTGAATGATGTTAACTTCTTAGAAGCGTGAACTAATCCTGAATTTCTTCCTTTGTACGGTATTTAGGTGGGGAAAAATGTCATTCAAGAGGCTAAGACTGTGAAAGAGGCTTGCAGGAGTCTGAACAAGTGTTGCCTGTCTCTGTGTTTGTTAGATGTCTGCTTCACCTTTCTGACTGAAGACCTCCTGCCTGTAACCACTTAGGTGTGATCTTTTTTAGTGACATCTCCAAAATCAGTGAAGGAATTGGTGACAAGGTTGGAATGTTCTTTCAAGCAATAGCCACGTTTTTTGCAGGATTCATAGTAGGGTTTCTCAGAGGATGGAAGCTCACCCTTGTGATAATGGCCATCAGCCCTATCCTGGGACTCTCTACAGCTGTTTGGGCAAAGGTATGTGAAGCGTGGGCATTTCCGTGTGTGTTAACCCACGCAGACAGAGTTATTTTCAGTATGCAGGATTCTGGTACTTGTGCAGATCCATGTTAAATGTCATTTGAAACCACACCCAGGAGCATGTTGTTAATCTGGTGCTCTAATAAGGAAGATTGTTTTTAAAGTGATTCAAATGTCACAGTTATTACCTCAGTTACATTTTGTTTTTGGAACTGTTACTACTTTAGGTAAATCTTCTGGCATACTAATTTAAATTACATAAATGGTCATGTCCTTATTTCAGGAAACATAATTTAAAAATATGACATTCCTTCAAACTATTGCATGAATATAAAACATTTAAATAAGTTTAGATTTGTCCTATTTATTTTTAATTGTTACCTGTGACAGTTAAATGACACTCTGACAATTTTGCCTTTCAGTAAAATCCACAAAACCTGTTCTATTTCAACCAGCACTCCAGAGTTGAGAAACTTGACTGGCAATTTTTGCTCATTCTGGGGTTGATGATGCGCTTAGTAGACTCTGGCATCTCTTTTGTTTCGATTCTTCCTTTACTGTTCTCCTGCAACATCTTGTTTAGCCATCTTATTCAGTAGAATGCCCGTGAGTAGATCTGGAAGTATGGTTTTCAAAGTGATTAAAAATCGTGACACGGGGCTTCCCTGGTGGCGCAGTGGTTGGGAGTCCGCCTGCCAATGCAGCGGACACGGGTTCGTGCCCCGGTCTGGGAGGATCCCACATGCCGCGGAGCGGCTGGGCCTGTGAGCCACAACTGCTGAGCCTGCGCGTCTGGAGCCTGTGCTCCGCAACGGGAGGGGCCGCGGCGGTGAGAGGCCCGCGCACCGCGATGAGGAGTGGCCCCCGCTTGCCACAACTGGAGAAGGCCCTCGCACAGAAACGAAGACCCAACACAGCCAAAAATAAAAATAAATAAAATAAATAAATTAAAAAAAAAAAAGAAGTTGTAGCACTGAGTGCAACTCTTTAAAAAAAAAAAAAAAAATCGTGACACAATAAAAAAAAGGATGGTGCATCCTTTCCAAGCAGTAAGGTTTTATTTTAGTTTATTTTGCAGTTAACAGAGGAAAAACAGTAGTAGATACAGAACTCGACACTATTCCCAGAAACACTATCTAGAGAATTACATGTGGATTTCCTTTTGCTGACTCTGTTACCGAATCAAGTCCGGCTGCTCGCCGCCTAAAAAAAATCAATACTTGCAAAAGTTGGTAGAAAGGAAAGTTGCTTTTAATCAGAAATGCTGGCAGTCTGGGGAGATGGTGGACTTGGTGTCCCCCCAAAACCATCTCTGAAGATTCTGTTCAGTCATGAAAGCTTTTAAATGGAAAAGGGGAAGTAACCTCAGTTCATTGTTGAGATAGGGGGTCAGAATCATCGCCCTCCTCCACTGCGTGCAGGCTTGCGCGCAGGCTTGTTGACCTCTTGTGATCTTTCTTTAGATGCTATCTTGTTCACACAGTTTGTTCACGAGATTACTGAAGGGGGAAGCTAGGGAAGAGACCTGGTCATCTGTTAATTACTTATTCTGCATTTCTACATCTTTGATCTATGGAAAGAACCAACAAGTTAGGCAAAGTATTGTGTGATCAAAAGATCTGAAAGGTGTGCTAGGGGGCCGGAGGTGAGTAGAGCGTGGGGGCGCCTGGTTTAAGGTTAGTGACAAGACCAAGGGGCCTCCTGCAGAGAGCTCTTTCCTGCAAAGGGCGCTTTCCTGCCAAAAGCTGCTTACGACTCCTCTTGGGGAGCATATCACCAGGGCGGATCAAATGCGCCCCTTGTAGGGAGTGGAAACGGCCGTTGGATCGGGTACAGTTGAGTGTGGTTTGCTTCATATCTACAGTGTTTGATAAAGGACAGGGTTTGGGAAGAAAAAGTAAGTGAAAGAGTTGATCAGACTGTCTTTTAACATTTCTCCCCATACAAAAGGCATGCAATGTTTCTCTTTTTTCCAGATACTCTCAGCATTTAGTGACAAAGAACTAGCTGCGTATGCAAAAGCAGGTGCTGTGGCAGAAGAGGCTCTGGGGGCCATCAGGACTGTGATAGCTTTTGGGGGCCAGAACAGAGAGCTGAAAAGGTCAGAAGCGTTCTTTGTCCACTCGTTCAAAGAACCCACTTTTACATTTTGTTACTTATTCGTTTGTGATATGTGTCTGCTGCTTTCCTTTACCTAATATTAACCCCTCACCCACAAAATATAGGCACCCTTTACTGATGGCTAGAGTTTAACGTCAGACTTTACGGCAGGGTTCTGACCTTTTTATGTTCCGTGGACTTCTTTGGCAGTCTGATGAAACCTATGGACTCCCTTCATAAAATAATGATTTTAGGGGCTTCCCTGGTGGCGCAGTGGTTGAGAATCTGCCTGCCAATGCAGGGGACACGGGTTCGAGCCCTGGTCTGGGAAGATCCCACATGCCGCGGAGCAACTAGGCCCGTGAGCCACAACTACTGAGCCTGTGCGTCTGGAGCCTGTGCTCCGCAACAAGAGAGGCCGCGATAGTGAGAGGCCCGCGCACCGCGATGAAGAGTGGCCCCCGCTCGCCGCAACTAGAGGAAGCCCTCGCACAGAAACGAAGACCCAACACAGCCAAAAATAAATAAATAAATAAACAAACAAATAATTTTTTTAGGGGACTTCCCTGGTGGCACAGTGGTTACGAATCCGCCTGCCAATGCAGGGGACACGGGTTCGAGCCCTGGTCTGGGAAGATCCCACATGCCGCGGAGCAACTAAGCCTGTGCACCACAACTACTGAGCCTGCGCTCTAGAGCCCACGAGCCACAACTACTGAGCCCACGAGCCACAACTACTGAGCCCGCATGCCTAGAGCCCGCGCTCCACAACAAGAGAAGCCACCGCAATGAGAAGCCTGCGTACCACAACAAAGAGTAGCCCCCGCTTGCCGCAACTAGAGAAAGCCCGCGTGCAGCAACAAAGACCCAACGCAGCCAAAAATAAATAAATAAATAAATATTTTTAAAAAAATAATAATAATTAAAAAAAAAATTTAAATGATTTTAAATGCATAAAACAAAATACGTAGGATTACAAAGGAAACCAATTATAGTGAAGTACAGTTATCAAAACATTTTAAAATTGTGATGTGGTAATTACATATCTCTATTCTTAACCTATTAAATACTAAGAACTAAATACGGGTCAAATATTTACTGTAATTCAAAGTAGGGTTGCAGGTAAAAGATACTTTAAGATATCTGTAACAATTAGAACAGTGGTATGAAAATGATCTAGGATTTCTTTTGGCAACAAAGTCACAGTTACTGCTAACCATACAGCAGTTTGTTGCCTGCCTTGAGAATTGAAGGAAATGCTGAATTCCGGTTAGAGGTTAGTGGAATTAAATATGTAAATTTTTTCCCTTTCAAGTTCCTTAACCAGGGATTCAGGGTGGAGTACCCCTGCTCTAAAGGAACTTGATAGTCGAAAACCTATATGCCAGAACAAAGCCCCCTAATAAAGGCTACTCAGCTCTACTTAAATGCCCCAACCAGTTTTCTTTAAATCATAACATCCCCTAATATAACTGAAGTATGACTCCGTGTGCAGTATTTTCTTTTGCCATCCTATGGGACTCCTGATACCCAAAACTCTGAAAGAGAAATTCTCTGGAAATTCTCCAGCCTTAAAAGCAGAGGTTCCCTACTCCCCTCTTTTTCATTTTCTATTTTTCTGTTCCTTAAGCCCTCTTCAAAGCCAACCTATGCCTGGTTCTCTAACTCTTCCTTTTTCTCTCTCACTGCTGCTTCCTGTACACAGTAGCCCACGCACCTCAGGATGAGTGTAATCAGTGCCTCTCCATTAGCAGCAGTAAGCGAGCCGCCTCAGCGAAGGTAATTACAGCATGTCCACCACTGTCCCTGGAGCCCCATGTCACGTTGGGGCTGATGTGCGGCCGGGCCACCTGGGACTAAGCAGTGCTGGGCATGGCGAGCTGGCTGTCTCCCCAGGGACGCAGCTCAGCTAAATGTATGCATCGCCCAACACTGAGGAAACAACACTGGAGAGTAGGGTGCTTTAAGTAATTGAAAGACATAAGTTTTGGTGGCAACGTACATTTTAAAAAAATGAACAAATTCTCAACATCTTATTTGGTTAAACTGAAAAAGATATTATGTTGTTTGTCTTTTGTTAGAAATAGAAACGCTCTAATGTATGTGGTATTTTCTCTAAAGTCTCATTGTATATCAGTGGATTTTTTTTTTTTTCTGATTTTAGGGAGCCAAAATCAAAATTTATAGACTCTTTGCATCTAGCATGGAAGGCTTAACTGAAATTGACGGAAAAAAATGTTGTTATTTGACGGAACCATTCTAGACATTTATACCTTTATGTCAAATCCTAGAAGGCAGTAATATGAATTTTAATTAATATTCAAAAATATGACAATAATAGAGAGCCATATTTAGGAAGACATTAAATTCTAAAACAATAGTAATAATAATAGTAATAGGAATTATCAGGTTTTGCCAACTGTATGCCAGCACTGTACTAACAACCTTCTATCATTATCTGTCAACCTCATAATCGTCTTGCAAGGTAGGGATTAGTAACTCCATTTTATAATGCCATTTGCAGCAACATGGATGGACCTAGAGCTTATCATCCTAAGTGAAGTAAGCCAGACAGTGAAAGACAAACATCATATGATATCGATTATATGTGGATTTTTAAAAAATGATACACGTGAACTTATTTACAAAAGCGAAAGAGACTCACAGACATAGAAAACAAACTTACGGTTACCAAAGGGGAAAGGGAGGGGAGGGATAAATTAGGAGTTTAGGAATAACATATACATACTACTATATATAAAATAGATAACCAACAAGGACCTACTGTATAGCACAGGGAACTATACTCAATATCTTGTAATAATCTATGAGGTAAAAAGAATCTGAAAAAGAATATATATATGTATGTATAACTGAATCACTTTGCTGTACACCTGAAACTGACACAACATTTTAAATCAACTATACTTCAATTAAAAAGAGTAACTCCATTTTACAAGTGATGAAACTAAAATCTAGAAAAGTTGAGTGAGAGCCTATATCCCATAAGTAGTGACCACTTTATAACCTTGTACCCAGGCTTGACAGTTGAAGGTCAGCCTGATCAAAACCAAAACAAAACAAAAACCAAACCAAAGCAAAACAAAAAAGCAAAAGCCCAAGTATAAGTACACAAACATGTAAAATTCCTGTCCCTCACCCAGTGGGGCTGTGGAAGGAGGGTTTTCTCTGGACAAGACAAATTGGCCTGTGTTAAGAATCTGTTTTAAGAGTCCCAAATAGTATTTACATTTTGGCGTCATTCCTGGTTGGCTTGGCTTGGTTTCTCTTCTTCCACCTTTACCTTGACTTGTGATGCTGGCCATGAAGGGATGGTGAGGTTCTCCCAGGGATGGGAGTTCAATCCTGGAACAGCTATGGGAACATTGGTGGGACTGGTAGGGACCAAGGGAGATGGGTCCAGGCCAGTAAAGAAAGGCCTCGGATGGGTTCTAGTCCTGGCCGATCCTGAATCGGTTGAGTTCCCAGGAAGCCGGGTCTCACCAGGGGTTTCTTACTTTTATGGCTTTGTGCCTTAAACCTCCAACTATCAAGGAGGTGAATATGGCTCAGATTATGGATTGTTTTCTTATTATCATGTTTTCCCCTCATTTTCTGGTAGGTATCAGAAACATCTAGAAAATGCCAAAAAGGTCGGAATTAAAAAAGCTATTTCGGCGAACATTTCCATGGGCATTGCCTTCCTGTTAATATATGCGTCATATGCGTTGGCCTTCTGGTATGCATCCACTCTAGTTATAGCAAAAGAATACACTGTTGGAAATGCAATGACGGTAAGTTGTTTTCCTAATATTTATGAAGAATCTGAAAATGTTGTTTATCCATCTACCTTTTCTTTTCTTTCATTCTCCTCCTTTTTGAAGGATGAGCCATGGTTATAGGCTTTTTTCATTCTGTAAATCTTTGCTCTGTCCTGTGGGCAGAGCTGACCTTCTAGAATACACAGGGCATAACATGTAGATAGACCAATTGAGAAACATATGGAGCATATAAATTTTAAAAAATGGAATGAATTTATGAATGAACAAATATGTATTGGCGCCATCCTCATTCTGCCTTTGAGTTTCATTATATAAGAAAGTAAACATTATTATACATAGGTCATACTATGAGAGAATGTTAAATTTACATGATATAAAACATCAGCTATCCAAATACAAGATGAAAAGTTATTTGTTTCTTTTTCTTTTACAAAATGAAAATAGCTTCCTTTTTATGATTATAAAAATATATACTAGTTATACAAAGAATCAGAATAATTTTAAAAATTAGAAATTACTTAGAATTACTTATGATCTAATAATCCATATATACTTAATGATAACTTTTGGTGTATATCTTCCGGATTATTTTCTGTATGTGGATTTTTTTTCCTTTCAAAACTGGGATTGTATTATGCATACCTCTTTGTAAACGTTTGATAAACTAGCAATGTATTGTGACCTTCTTTCCACGTCAGTGACGGTCAGGGCAACACGTAACCATTCAACTAACCATGTTTTAAAACCTGCACTTCCCTATCTTTCTAAACAGAGGACATGGAGCACTATTTGACCCCTTGATGATGACTTAGGGACATTATGAACATTTATCATTTCAAAATGTTCTCTAGGGTGGTACCTTCAGACTACATTGACGTTTTGGGGCTGTTTGGCTGGATGAGCTTTCGTCATTGCTGAGTCTGTTGTTTTCTCCTTTTGGTCTCCTCTCTGGTTGTCAGCTCGGAAGCTCTCCACCTCTCTTTACTTCCTCCTTTGCTAAATTTTTTGAAGAAAGGAGGTTGAATCCTGACTCTGCCATTCACCCTTTGTGATGAGTGTGCCCTCTCTGGCCTGGTCTCCCCATTTGTAGAATGCAGACAGTGACTTCTCCCGAGTAGGGCTACAGCGTGATACCCATGATGCAGGGAGCCCAGCGATGCCCTCTGCATAAAGACTGAGAACTCTAGCACATTGACTTCATAGCATTGCTTTTGGTAGAGACGGTTTTGCTCTCTTAGTGGTCTTTCTCTGTATTGCAGATAGTGGCTAGATATTTGAGAGATATTTGAGTTCTGGGTATGTGAAGTGTTACTGTTACCGTCTTCTGAGAAAAGACAAACTATGAGTAGATGTTTCAGCATGCCCAGAGATAAAGGAGTCATTTCTCTTCATTTATGTTTTCTTCAGTTAACGTTTGTTGATAATCTGGATTCCTGAAGCTATAGTGTTGACTTTTCTATGTCAATTTATTTTCCTAGTGAAAAAAATATAAAGGGAAATGTGTTAAGTTTGTGTGCTATAGTACAGAACAATTGTATAATGGAATTATTAATCAACGCACACAGGTGTGATTTAGTGTTTTATAATGTGTGAACTATTACTTTTTGTATTAAAAGTCTTACCAAAATATGTATTAATACATAACGTAGTACTTTTTAAGGAAAATTTCTTGGGGCCAAAATCTGTTTTATCTTGAACATTCTGTGTAATTCCATGCATAGTTAGAGAAAATCATATAGGACTGAAAAATAATACTGATGGAAAATGTTTTCCTCTGGTGGCAATAGCTTCAGAATCAAGGAAATAGGTTTGAAAAATCTTTCTGACTTTGTCTAAGTCTAGGAGAAGAGCAACAGATAGTTTGGCAAGCTAGACAAAAAAAATATTTTTGAGACTGAAGAAACCCATTCGTGCAATAAAATGCTATAGTAACCTTGTAAATTTTACTCTTTTGCCAAAAAACTTTTAAAGGGATAAACCTAATCTCGACCCTTTGGGTAGTGTATGTTCCACACAAATCATATTTGAGATGATGGTGGACTCCAGAATAGGACTTATAACTTTTCCTTGTGTTCTTTTTGCTCAGGTCTTTTTCTCAATCATGATCGGAGCCTTCAGCATTGGACAGGCTGCTCCCTGTATTGATGCTTTTGCCAATGCAAGAGGAGCAGCATATGCGATCTTTGCTATTATTGATAATGTGAGTCATTTATTATTTTAATGCCAAAAAATTCTTTGAGGTCTGGCTAATTAAATCTGGCTTTCAGTTAAATGTCGTGCGAAAATTATGCCAAGTGAACAACCTCTCCTTAGTAATGAATGAAATCAAATGCCTCTTATTAATATTTCTGAAAGTTTATCTTTAAATAATCAAGTAGCACTGATCTCATTTTGGGAAAGTACATCTGCACTAGTGTGTTATTATTAGAGTTCAAAGCAAAGATGTTTGTCTTCCTAGTTTTCCACCTTTTCTCTTTCATTTTGTAGCCAGACTAAGAATATTATGATTTGTATACAGGATGAGTGGATGGAAAAATTACTGGTGGGACCAAAATTGATTGTATGCTTTGCTGTGGGTTGCCCCCTGTCAAAAAAAAAAAAAAAAAGATCCCTGTGCGTATGATATAATTTTGAATCAACTATATTGCATAAGTTGTACTGACTGCAGTGAAATAAAGAAAATCATTTTGACATAAGTATGTCACTGCATTTACACAGAGAAAATGCAAACTAGGTAACTGAAATGTGATTGTTTAATCCAAGCAATTCCTATTTCATTAATCTAAGTCATGAGAAAATTGTTCAGCTTCTGCGTATATAGAAAATTTACATCGTTCCTAAATAACTTGGCTCTAACCAATTGTTCAATCTTCTCAACCCAGTCCATTACATTTGTTGTTTAGGAATAAGCTAATTTTCACTAAATGCTGAAATACCTGGATATATCCATGATAGTATGTTTTTGTTATTGCAGCTGTAGGAATGTGCATGTTTGACCATTTAGAAAATTTATGAGGATATGCCAGAAACTTAAAGTGAAATATCGTATGAAATGAAATGAATACATCCCTTATGTACTTTTCAAGAAAAGCCTATTTTCTGAGAAGGAATATTTCCTTAAACACACAAACACGCACACACCATCTTCGACTTGAGATGCCATTCTGGGTCCTATTTTTGGAATTTGCTGAAGCAGATTCCTTAAAAATACAATTGTTTGTCCTATGATGGAATAGTCATTGAATTTTGTTTTATTTAGAAACCTAAAATTGACAGTTTTTCAGAGAGAGGACACAAACCAGATAACATCAAAGGGAATTTGGAGTTCAAAGATGTTCATTTCTGTTATCCAGCTCGACCTGATGTCAAGGTATTGTAAGTAATGTTTATAGGAATTCCTAATTCAGAGTGATTGTTTAATCATCTTAAAGAATCCATAGTCTCTATTATTTTGATATGTATGTGCTTCTTTCCTTTTGAGATTATAGTCCCTTATTTGGTACTTTTTTTCCAAATTTAAAATTGAATCAGATTACTCCCCTTTTAGGCTTTTGTTGTGAAGTGTGTTCTTTTTCTCTCTTTTCCCTCATAGATCTTAAAGGCCCTCAACTTGAAGGTAGACAGCGGTCAGATGGTGGCCCTGGTTGGGAACAGTGGCTGTGGGAAAAGCACGGTGGTCCAGCTGATACAGAGGCTCTATGACCCCACAGAGGGCATGGTAAGTGGGAAGAGCCATGTTCTCCAAAGTGGGAAGCTGGATACCAATTAGCCTTTTGAAATTGTTTTGCTTTGTTTGGTTTGGTAACAAATTTGCATGTGAATCCAATTTTGGTAAAAAGGCTATAGAATTGTAGTGCATCTGGATAATGCATTCAAAACCTTGGGCTGTTTTAACAAAAGTACTCAAGATGATAAAAGCCAAAGAAGCTAGACAACACTCTCCTCTGTTCCAACTAAGCTTTTCATAACCCACTAGGTCACTGGAAAATAGTCATCCAAACCACTGGGAGGACTTACTAAGTTTGGTCAAAATTATTCCATATAGCAATTATTAATAACCTTGTGTTCAGGATCACAAGAAATCTTAGGACAGTAATTAAATTCATCAAAGGCCGTTGAGTTTTCTTAAACGTTGGAATATCTGAAGGGGAAAGTGGGTTAGTCTCTAAGAAGCTTCTGGGGACATGGGGAACAGTAATGGCCTAGGGAATATTTTTTTGGCCTTTAAAAATTTTGTTATAAATTCTAACTTATTTATATTTATTGGAGTATAGTTGATTTACAATGTTGTGTTAGTTTCAGGTGTACTGCAAAGCAGAATACCTTTTCTGAGAAGAAGACATTCTCTTACATAATCACAAAACGATCATCAAAATCAGTAAATTTAATGTTAATACAATACGAGCCCACAGTATATATTCAAATTTCCTCAATTGCACCAACTTTTGGATGTTGAGTTTACCTGACATTGAAATGTATTATAATTCAACAGTAATGAAAACAGAAGTTTACAAGTTACAAAGAAAAACAAAAAAACCTGAAAAGGCATTGAGATAGAACAGAGATTGCAGGAATGAATGAATACAAAGTTTTCTAGGATACACAAATTATTTATTTATTTACTTTAATAAAATTAACAAACCCTCTCTGAAAAATCTGATACACCAAGGAGGAACATAGGGCCATCCTCATTTCCTAAAGCAAACTCTAGGCTGGTTCAAGTGTAAACAGTTTTATTCATTTTTTAAAAAGAACATACATAGTAAATACTAGCCATTGAGGATAAGCATTTGAAAACATCTTATTTTTTAAATTATTATTGGAGTAATACATTTTTAAAAGAAAATACATGTCAGCAGGGAAAAAAGTCTTCAGAAATTCTATAACTCAGAGATATTCACTGTTCACATTGTGATTTAGCCATTTTTTTACTGCTGAAATAATAGAAAAAATGCCCAGTGGTACAGTTGACTGATTCAGTTTTTCCTTAAATCTCTCCCCGTAAAAATCAGTAAAACTATAATAAAAGAAAGCAATAAATTGGAACAAATAATTTATGATATATGTGGGAAAACTATTATAATCACTGTTTTAGAAATTAATATGAATCTATCACAGGATATGAACATGCAAATCTTTCAAGAATAAATGTAGATTTGTAAAAAGTTGAAAGAAATGTTCAACCTCACTTATAGTTGTATGTGAATTAAAATAAATATAAGCTACCACCCCACACTTATTAATTAGAAAAGACATTAAAATGATAAAAGCTAATAAATTATAATGAAGCAGATATATATTTATATATTCCTGCTGACATAGTAAATTATTAAAAATCTTTTTAGAGGGTTGTTTATTCAACCTTTATTCAGCAAATAATAAATGCCCAACATATGCCAGTCATTGTATAAGTTAAGCAATTGTTATCAGAAAGAAAAAATAAATCGTACTCTTCGGCCTGGTATTTCTGTGCTTTTACAATGCTTGTCCTTCAGTGTTCCTTGAAGGAAGCCAGATATTCAGCAGGGGGGAAATGCTGAAGTAAATTATGGTATATTACATGCAGTAAAACATCACAATGCCATCAAAATGATATGTGGACTAGGTAGGTAAAGGGACATTTTTATTCAGATTTAGTAATGGTAAGCAAAACTAATAGTTATGCCCAAAATATATAACCAAATATATAATCACTTATGGGGAATAATCTATCCATAAAAAAACTGTATATGTAAGATTATAAATATCAAAAGAGAGAATACACTTTTTATTTCTAGTCTTCCACATTGTTTTATTTCCAATTCTCATTTCTAACCACTGAAATAAGTTAAATATTAGCTAAGGCTTTTTTGGTAACAAATTAAAGAGTCTTGATGCTTTATACATCAGAAGGTTTAAAATATTCAATGGAAGTATTTTGTTTTTTCAGATTACCATCGATGGGCAGGATATTAGGATGTTTAACGTAAGGTATCTGAGGGAAATAATTGGAGTGGTGAGTCAGGAGCCGGTGCTATTTTCTACCACCATTGCTGAAAATATTCGTTATGGCCGTGGAAATGTAACAATGGATGAAATAAAGAAAGCTGTCAAGGAAGCCAACGCCTATGAGTTTATCATGAAACTACCACAGGTAAAGCCTCTGTCAATGTAGTTGCCCTCGAAATGAGAATTTCAGCTCATGTGAGTTCTTTCTTCAAAGGTTAAGCTAATAATGTTTGAGGTACAAGGTTGTCCAACTTTGCTAGGTAAGTCCCTTGAATTATCCAGTTGGAGCGTATAGCTTGGTACATGAAGCATACAAAATTTTATACAGCGTATGTTGGTAGTTTGTCAGAATTCGATATTATTTATTTTATTATAATTTGTGACTCATTACGATGGTCAAAATGAAGCTCCCTGTTGTCTTCGTGAATTTCTAGACTCCATAGCTTTTTCTATCTGAAATACTTCAAGAGCTCCACCATGCTTTCTCTTGTAGAAATTTGACACCCTGGTTGGAGAGAGAGGGGCCCAGCTGAGTGGTGGACAGAAGCAGAGAATCGCCATCGCTCGGGCTCTGGTTCGCAACCCCAAGATCCTGCTGCTGGATGAGGCCACCTCAGCGCTGGACACTGAGAGTGAAGCTGAGGTACAGGCAGCTTTGGATAAGGTCAGTGGACCCTAAACACCTGAAGGCCAGCCAGTTGAGACTTTACTGAAAATTCTTGCCAATGCTTTGCGAGTCTAGGTTGAAAAACATAAACATAAGAGCAAATGAAGCTCTCCCGTGGGGCTTTCTTGGTTTCTCCTTTCTGTCAAGGCACATTGCAGAGAGAGGTGGGCAGCCCATGAACTGGCTTGCTTTGACCAAGGTGCAGTGAGCCCTAATCCAAACCTGTGCAGTGAGCCGCTTAGCTTTGTTTTTTTCTTGCATATAGGCTAGGGCTTTGATCAAAAGTAGTTGTGGTAAAATGTACAAAGAAAAATCTGGTTACTTACGCAGTGGTCCAGCTGAAAAGCAGTTCAAATATTTGCCTTATTTTGTAGGCAGTACATCGTCTTTATCTATTCATGAAAATGAATGGATGCTTTTCTGGAAATAAAGTTCAACTTGCGTGTTTGTCTAAGCATATAAATAAGCAACACTTTTTAAGGCTGCTGAGCTCATGGGCCCGGCTCAGAGTGTCTAAATCTCTCACTGTTATCCTTACTAAACTAAAGCTTCAAAGGAAGAACCTTATCTTGGGACACTTTCAAGGTCAGTGCTGAAGTCATCTGTAATAACAACACAGTATTAAAACCAGAGTCAGATGACATCATGTAAATGGGTTTCAAACACATAAATATCATAAATATATTTGATTTGAGAAAGTTTAGTAATAAGATGTGCAAGTTACTTAGTCTATCCAACCTGCCTCTTGAAATTTTATTTTTTTGAATTGACCTATTTTATTTTGTTTTATTTTTTGATTTTTATTGAAATATAGTTGATTTACAATGTTGTGTTAGTTTCAGGTATACAGCAAAGTGACTCAGTTATACATAGTATCTATCGTCTTACATTTTAGACATGAACTGTATGAACCTTATTTTCTCAGGAAAATTTATACCTGAATCCTAAGTAAACACAGTTGCCTTGTGTGCTATAAACTGTAGTTAATTCATGCTTCCTGGTTTATCAGATTAATATTTTGGCTTATCTTATATAATGTAATTTAGTAATTAATGAAAGATTATGATAATTATTCCTCACAAATTTTTATACTCAATTACATTGCTTTCATGTATATTAAGTCTCAATATTAAGGAACCAAAATATAATACATAGGAGAATTGTATTTGCCTAGTTAATTAGAAGTGACTTAAATCAAGAAATCATAAAAATAATACATGCATAAATTAAACAATTAATTTTAACTCAAAACACATAAATGGTCATTCATGTGTCAATATATAGACTTTTTAGCATAAAGTTAGGTAGGATAAGAGAGATATTTATGTGAAAAAAAAAGTCCTATTCAGCCCTAGGACCCATGTCCCAATACTTTGTAGGATACAAACATTCAATATGTTAGCCCTTGCTGTGCTAAATGAACAGAATTACTGGAGATGTTGTTTTTCATGATATGAATTCTGTCAGCAAATATTATAGCCTTGCAAGTTTTAATTCATATTTGGACAGGTTACTTCATTCAGTTTTAGCAATTTGTGTTCTGTAGGATTATGGCCCACTCCTCAGTTGATAACCTTTTACATATTGACTTTAAAAATAGCTGACGAATCACTCACAGTTTTTTTAAATCTCCAAGAAAAGCCATTAGCAGCTTGGGGTGGTGCTTAAGAGCACAGGTTGTGGTGCCAGACAGGCTGAGGTGGGAGTCCTGGCTTTGCCTCTTTCTCGCTACATGACCTTGGGCAAATTAACTAACCCCTCTAAGCCTGAGATATTGCAGAAGTAATTGGGGTGGGGGGCAGGGGGAGAAGTAATGTCATAGGATGATTGAATAGATTAAATGAGATACTGCATGTAAAGTTATTAGCACATACCTTGCCCATGAGAAACAATGCAATTATTATGGTGATTACCATTACCATGATTATTATTCATTTTATTGATTGCTGAATCAGTTAGCTATTGCTGCATAACAAACCCAAATTCAGACTTAAAACAATACTTCTGTAGATTGGCTGGGTGGATCTTCTGCTATTTTTACCTGAGCATATGGCTGTATTTACCTGGAGGGTTGACTTAGCTAAAATGGTCCAAGATGGCCTCACTCACGTGCTGGCTGTTGGTTGGGCATCTCATACTCATGCTTGTACTCACTCATACAATAGGCTAACCCACCTTCTTTACACAGAAGTCTCAGGCCAGTGTATCCAGAGGCAGAAGCTATACGACGTCTAGAGGCTTAGACTCCAGAACTCACACAATGTCACTTTCACCGCATTCTGTTGGTCACAGAAAGTCACAAGGCTAGCCCAGATTGAAGGAGTGAGGAAATAGATTCTGTTTCTTGATGGGTGAGCTGTAAAGGATCTGTGACCATATTTAATCTTCCACAGCACACTCTCTGCCACAATTATTTACATTTCTCCCAAGTGCAAAATAAATGCACCTCTTCCCAAGACCCTCAAAATTTTCATACAGTTATGAGATCAGGCTCAAAGTCAGTATCTGAAGACGTGAATGTGGTCCAGATATGGATGAGATTCTTCATGTTAAGCTCATCTTGATCCAGAGAACTGTGAACTAAAGAGACGTTATCTTCCACACATATACCCACCATGTAATGGTGAGGCAGGGACAGGCTAATTATAACAGACACTCCTATTCAAAAAGGAAAACAGGAAGCACATAGCAGTTACTGCTCCACAGCAATTTTGAAATGCAGTCAGATGCATGTTGCCAATTACTCCACTGCTCCAAGGAAAGGAAACGTTCCTTGATTAAGGCTCAATTCTATCCTTAGTAGAATGGGTTCCCTAGTGTACTTTTTCTGCTTGGTTTGGGGCTCCAGCCTCTGGGCTCTCAGATTCTCCCTCTGAGAGCTCTTTCCTTTTCCATAAGAAAGGGCCCATGTCTGCAGCTGAGTAACTTTCTCAGCATACTTTCTGCTCATAGAAATTTGAGACCCAGAGGCCTCTTTCATTTTTAATTTTCTCAGTCTCTTTTAGTCCAAGCTGGTGGACTCTCTTAAAGACTTTGTGAGTTTGCTTAAAATTTGACTGTAGTTTGCTTAAGGCCCAAAAGTTACATCTTTAATTTTTTGGGGGGGCAAGCCTCTCTCTACTTTGGGCTGTATATGAAGCTGCCATTAGAAAACCCTTTAGAGCCTTAGAAGCCCTTTTATGTAGCAGAGTGTCTCCTAGAATTTGCCTTAAATTTTCCAGAGATTTTAACAAAAAAATCTTACACCTACACCCTGATTTGATCTTTGGTCTCATTTGATTGGATGATTAACAATTCATTTTCCAACCCAGCAAGTACTGGGTCTTCTTTGTAGCCTCTAAATTCACCTTGCAAACCAAATGGCTTCTTCTTTAGCTCATCATTCTCTTCTCATACCTTATCATATACAGCCTGGCACTTTCAACATTCTGTTTAGAGATCTCTGGAATCTCCTTAGCCAGATGTACAAGTTCATTAGATAAAACATCTTTCTTCCAAGTTACTACAGGGAACAGTTTTTCCAGTTATTCTAAGGTTACGTAACACAGGTCACTGTCTTTCCAGCCTCCAATAGCAATTTCCTTACTTCCAGTCTCCACTAACAGTATTATCACCTCCCTTCTAGCCACTGCCTGCCATTCAGATCCCAGTCCCAAAGCCAATGTCACATGTTTTAGGGTTTTGTTACAGTAGCATCCCAGTCTAATTACCAATTTCCATATCAGTTGCCTTAATCCAGCACTTAGTGGGTTGGCTGGTGTGGTTCCTCTATTGGTTTTGCCTAGTCTCCCCAGGCAGCTACTCTCAGCTCAGGGTCAGCTGGGCTGGAATGTTCAAGATGGCCTCACTCATGTGCCTGGTAATTGGTGATGGCTGTTGCCTGAGGCAGCTTGGTTCTCCTCCAGCAGGCTTCTCATCCTCAAGTAGACTAGACAAGCTTCCTTTCCAGGTAGCTTTCAAAGATGGCAAACACACAAGCTATAAGGCCTCTTGAAGTCTATGCTTCAGAAATTGCACAAGCATTAATTCCTTCATATTGTTTGGTCAAAGCAAGTCACAAGGCCTGCCCAGATTTGACGAGGTGGAAAAATAGACTCCACCTCTGAAAGGGAGTAGCTGCAAAGTGTTTGTGACCATGTTTTATCTACCGTAGTTGCTACAAATAGTTTATAATCTATCCAGTTGACTCCATACATTGCAAGATAACTAAACTGATATATTTTGCAGACAATAAACTATGTCTTTAAAAGGGAAATCCTTCATTATTGTACTCCCCCCAATGATACTAGTCAGTCAATTGGCTGGTCCATCTATTTATATACCACCTCTCTTTTAACAATGAAAAGTTGAATTTTGTAATTAATTATTTTTCCTCTGAGGAGCATAAGGATATACTACTATTATAGTTATTGTTTTTCCTCCCTGATTACCTAGCCTGGAAGAATAATATTTTCCTTTTGTGGATCCTTTATACATTTATCGATACCTCTTGTGGCACCAAGCTATTGTAGTTAGCTATTTATTTATATGCCTTCTCTCTCTTAGAAAGAATAAACCCCCTAAAAGGCAGAATTAATAAATGGTTCATGTTTGTGTCTCTATAACACCTACTCCAGTGCCTTGCCCATAGTAAAGCCTAAATAAATTTTTACTGAATTGATTACCATGGCCTAGCTCATTGAGATAATACATGTCTACATTAAAAAAATTATTAATGACCATTTCTGCTTTTGGCTCAATAGATAGCAGCTATTCATCAAAATAAATAATAGGTTTTTCCAATATAAGGTCTTAAAGAAGAATAGAAAAGCAGACTTGGTATTTTGATTTTTTAAAGAAAGTCAATAATCACAAAGTTTCATACCTACACACACTCTCCTACTCATAGTGTTTCCATACTGGAGGGGCAAGAAAAGAACCAGAGTAGTGATTTAATGAAATGATTGCCAAAAGTTTCATTTTATGCTTTTTTTCCCAGAAGTTCCAGAAAGGCTCATGGAATAGTACTTCCTTTGTTTGGGCCTGCCTTTCATTCCTACACATCCAAAATTAGTAGAAGTTCCAAATTTCTTAATAGTTGGTGTCCTTGAATCTAGGGTATTTATTTGCCAATGTTTTGTCATCACTGGGGTGTTTGAAAATAGCCCTTTGAAAATAGCCCTTTGTGTCAGATCTCCTCTACTCTGGCCAAAGAATCTCGGTCAAGGGTGACAGTTGCTAATTTTGAAATTAGCAACTTTGCCCACTTTGTTTCTCCTGCACACCAGTCATTTACTCGCAAGTCTGACTCCGATTCCTCTGGGTATTTTTTTTTTTTTTTAATTTATTTTTGGCTGTGTTGGGTCTTCGTTTCTGTGCGAGGGCTTTCTCTAGTTGTGACAAGTGGGGGCCACTCTTCATCGCGGTGCGCGGGCCTCTCACTATCGCGGCCTCTCTTGTTGCGGAGCACAGGCTCCAGACGCGCAGGCTCAGTAATTGTGGCTCACGGGCCTAGTTGCTCCGCGGCATGTGGGATCTTCCCAGACCAGGGCTCGAACCCGTGTCCCCTGCGTTGGCAGGCAGACTCTCAACCACTGCGCCACCAGGGAAGCCCCCCTCTGTTTTTTTTTAAGTTGATATAGCATCAACCTATTATGATCATCATGATAACCCAGTCACTGTTGGTATCATGAATATTATGAGGTTGATCAAAGTGTTTCCTCTGGGCCTCATCATACATGGACAAAGCCATGCAGCTTCCGTATCAGTAAATCAGTAAATATTTATGAATGTTTCTTTGGGGCCCATATGCTAAAAATCAAAGAACAGTCTTAAATGTTGTCCAGTAGTTATGCTCTAGTCTCTCTGTCTTTTTATGGTGTAACTCTTTTATATTTATTTAAACACAATTGAGTCATCTGGCTATTTTAGAGTAAGGACCGAAGAAGAAAGACCACATTATTTTTTTCCAGGCGGCTATGAAATTGGCTCCATAGTCCACCTTTTCTCTACGGAGAGACAAAGCATATTTATTCATACTGTCATACTAATTCTTAAATGTTTTACGTCTATTTCTGGACTCTCTATATGGTTCTATTGATCAAATTGTCTTTTCACGTGATAGCTTCCCCCAGAATTTACTATTTTAATTGCTGTAGCTTTTTTTTTTTAATTTAATTTATTTATTTTTGGCTGCGTTGGGTTTTTGTTGCTGCATGCAGGCTTTTTCCAGTTGCGGTGAGCGGGGGGCTACTCTTCATTGCGGGTGCGTGGGCTTCTCATTGCGGTGGCTTCTCTTGTTGTAGAGCATGGGCTCTAGGTGCACGGGCTTCAGTAGTTGTGGCTCGTGGGCTCTAGGCGCGCAGGCTTCAGTAGTTGCAGTGCACGGGCTCAGTTGCTCCGCGGCATGTGGGATCTTCCTGGACCAGGGCTCGAACCCGTGTCCCCTGCATTGGCAGGCGGATTCTTAACCACTGCGCCACCAGGGAAGCCCTAATTGCTGTAGCTTTTTATGTTTTAGTATCTGGTGGAGATATTACCCAGATACTCATTAACTTTTTCAGAATTTTCATGGATGCTCTTTTTAAAAAATTTGAGATATAATTCAGATACCATAAAGTTCACCCTTTTAAAATGCACAATTCATTGGCTTTTTCAGTATATTCACAAGATTTTGCAACCATCAGCACAGTCTCAGTGCAGAATATTTTCATCATCCTGAAAGGAAACCTTGTACCGATTAGCAGTCACTCTCCATTCCGCCCTCACCCTTGCTCTTGGCAACCAGTAATCTGCTTTCTCTCTCTATGGATTGGCCCATTCTGGACATTTCATATAAATAGAATCATACAAGGCATGGTCTTTTGTGACTGGCTTCTTTCACTTAGCATGATGTTTTTCAAGGTTCATCCATATTGAAACACACATCAGAATCTCATTCCTTTTTCTGGCCCAGTATTATTCCATTGTATGGATATACCACCTTGCCTTGTTTAACTTTCGATCAACTGATGAACATTTGGATTGTTCTCACTTTTTGGCTATTATGAATCTAGTCTTTTTTTTTTTTAACATCTTTATTGGAGTATAATTGCTTTACAATGGTGTGGTAGTTTCTGCTGTACAACAAAGTGAATCAGCTATATGCACACGTATATCCCCATATCCCCTCCCTCTTGCATCTCCCTCCCACCCTCCCTATCCCACCCCTCTAGGTGGTCGCAAAGCACTGAGCTGATCTCCCTGTGCTATGCAGCTGCTTCCCACTAGCTATCTATTTTACATCTGGTAGTGTATATATGTCAATGCTACTCTCTTACTTCGTCCCAGCTTACCCTTCCCCCTCCCTGTGGCCTCAAGTCCATTCTCTACGTCTGTGTCTTTATTCCTGTCCTGCCCCTAGGTTCATCAGAACCTTTTTTTTCTTTTTTTAGGTTCCATATATATGTGTTAGCATACAGTATTTGTTTTTCTCTTTCTGACTTACTTCACTCTGTATGACAGACTCTAGGTCCATCCACCTCACTACAAATAACTCAATTTTGTTTCTTTTTATGACTGAGTAATAGTCCATTGTGCATATGTGCCACATCTTCTTTATCCATTCATCTGTCGATGGACACTTAGGCTGCTTCCATGTCCTGGCTATTGTAAATAGTGCTGCAGTGAACATTGTGGTACATGACTCTTTTTGAATTGTGGTTTTCTCAGGGTATATGCCCAGTAGTGGGATTGCTGGGTCATATGGTAATTCTATTTTTAGTTTTTTAAGGAACCTCCATACTGTTCTCCATAGTGGCTGTATCAATTTACATTCCCATCAACAGTGCAAGACGGTTCCCTTTTCTCCACACCCTCTCCAGCATTTACTGTTTGTAGATTTTTTGATGACTAGCCTCTCATTTCTATCTTTTTAACTACTTAGGTGAATTGGGCTACACTCTAATAACCATCCTAAGGATGTGGTTTTATTGCCTCAGAGTAGGAGTGGTCTTAAGAAGTTGTTAGTCTTGATAGGGCTAATGAATATTTTTAAAAAATAACCATTGTTAATGACATAACATGAATAGTTTGATGGGCATTTTCCAGGTTGTAAATGCCCGTTCATAAACCCACCAAGCCAACGACACGTGAGTTCAGGGAACTAACTACTTGGGGGGGGGGTGATTTGTAGATTTCAGCATCCATAAAAATCACCTGAAGCACTTGTTAAAAATCATAGTTAATGGCCCCACTCCAGAGTTTGTAATTCAGATGGTCTTTGAACCATTACGTGAACCATCCAGATCCCAGGGTATGTTTTCACCTAAGCTGCCTGCATGGAGTCCATTAGAATTACAGTCAAAATCAGGCACTTCAAAAGAAATCCTACAGAAGTGCTCTGGAGAAGACTGTATGTGGCAACAACTTCTGAACATGCTTCTGCTGAAGTCTCTAGCATATCGTATAACTCAGAACGAGGGCTCCTCACACAGGTATGAAAACATTTGAGAAGGGTTGTAGACCTCCACAGTTATCCATCCTCATCCTGGAGGGATTGGCCTCCTGTCTGGTCCAGAACTTAAGTCTCCTTTTGGCCATTCACAGGTGAGTGATGCCTTTGTGCCCTAATCACACGGGGATGGTGAGCTATTCTCGCATCATCCGCAAACACCTCCATCCAAGTGCTTAATTGTGTGTTAATTGACAGTGCGGGACATTGTAACCCTCCTGCCCTACATGTTTGTCCTTTTCCCCTTTAGGCCAGGGAAGGCCGGACCACCATAGTGATAGCACACCGATTGTCTACAATCCGAAATGCAGATGTCATTGCTGGGTTTGAGGATGGAGTCATTGTGGAGCAAGGAAGCCACAAAGAACTAATGAAGAAGGAAGGGGTGTACTTCAGGCTTGTTAACATGCAGGTATCTGCCTCCTGGGAAGTTTTTCTGCTGTTTTCTCCTCAATACAGTATTCTTTATTTTATTTATTAAAATATCACGTAGCTAATGCCATGTTGAGAAATAAGAAGTTTTCAGGAAGATGCCTAAAATATACATCTGAGACTTTAATTCAGAGTCGTTGAAAGAATCTCTAAAGAGAAAGGTGAGGGGGGAGGAAAATAAAGGAAAATGCCTAAAACATTTTGAACTTATTCTTTAGGACAGAGATTCTTAATTGCCTGGGGAATGAACTTCTTGAGCAACTTTGCAAAATAAATAACCTAAAAATATGTTATTCTGTAAACATGATTCTTATATTTGTAAAAGTATATACATTTGCTTTGATATAGCTGTAACTAGCATGTACATAATTTTGTTCTTTTTTCTTCACATTTCAGATGCACATCATCCAGATTCTATCATTTTAATGGGTCCTCAGCATCTTTTCACATGTTCCTTGGCTGTTTGTATATCTTCCTCTGTGAAAGTGTCTGTTCCTGTATTAGGCTGTTTTCTGTTGAGTTGTTCATGATATTCTTATTGATTTATAAGAACACTGTGCATAAAAAGGAAATACACATTTCTCTTGCATGTATTGGAAGTATTTTTCCTGCTTTGTTCTTTCGACTTCACTTTGTTGTTTGTTTGGCTCCCATAAAAAAAGCTTTAAAATTGTATGTAATTAGATTATCATTTCTCCTCTCCATGTCTTCAGGATTTGGGGTTGTTCTTAGGATATTCACCCATATTTCCTTTCAACAGTTATTGTTTTATTTTTTACGATTGAATATTTGAGGCAGCTGAAGTATATCCAGGTGTAGGAAATAAGGGCTATTGGTTTCAAATATATACTTTTTATCAACTGGCGAAAAGTGGCCATCTTGGCTTTGGAGCTCAATGACCTCAGCTCTCAGTAAATGAGGGCTTTAGGTAAGGCACAGAAAAGTATGTTATGAGATAGAGAGAGGGATTATGCATTTGGTCATAGAAGAAGTCTAAAATCAGAATGGGCTTATTGGAAGAGCTGTCTATTGAGATAGCATGGACAAGATGACAAAAGGAGAAAAAGATAAGAAAAGGATTGATGAGAAGTGGTTCAGTTTGACTTGCCATGTGCTAGAATTTGGGGGAGCCAGGCTTGAGCATGTGGTGGGGAGCTGTGGAAGACTGTTGAGCTGGGGTGTGATTTGAGCAGGACTGCCCTTCAGGAAAGTGACTCTGATAGCAGTGTGGGAGTGGATGGAAGTGAGGATGTAGGGACCAGTTACAAGACTAAGTCTCTAAGCTAGGTTGTTTTTTTGTTTTTTAATAAATCTATTTACTTATTTATTTATTTTTGGCTGCGTTGGGTCTTTGTTGCGGTGTGCGGGCTTCTCATTGCGGTGGCTTCTCTTGTTGCAGAGCACGAGCTCTAGGCACACAGGCTCAGCAGTTGTGGCTCACGGGTTCTAGAGTGCAGGCTCAGTAGTTGTGGCGCATGGGCTTAGCTGTTCCGCGGCATGTGGGATCTTCCCGGACTAGGGATCGAACCTGTGTCCCCGGCATTGGCAGGTGGATTCTTAACCACTGCGCCACCAGGGAAGTCCCGCTAGGTTGGCTTTTGTTGGGAGATGGTATGAAACCGTTCCAGTGGGAAACAAGGAAGTCCACCAAGCAGAGCATACCTGCAGTGGGGTTCAAGGCACAAGGGCAATATTCTGTCAGGTGCTGAAAGCACAACTGGAAAGTAGGATCAGATTAGATCCAGAGCTCAAGATAGACAGCCTCTGTGGGTACAGTAAGGCACTAGCCAGATAATTGGGTTTGGGGACAGGACCTCAAGGGAAAAAGACAATACCACAAGAACTGAGGTCCTGGACAAACCATTAAGATGTGGGCTCAGACATGGCGGAAGCAAACAGAGAACAAAGTTAGACTCCAGGAAGGTTGGGTGGATATTCCCTCATCTAGCATTGAGCTAAAGGTCCTTAAATTATCCCTCTCCCTGACCCTTTAAGGAGAGAGTTGATCCCAAAGTGGGCAATGAGGCTGAAGCTGCAGGACTGTTCCCCTGGGGTGAGGTGTGGATGAATCTTTGCAGGACTCTGAGGAAGAAAGATGATGGTACTCAGCCAGATTAACAGCCTCCCTTGGGCAGTGACCGACCAGCTTTTCCTTGTTTGTAAAAATGAGCCCTTGGTAATGTTTCTGTTTATTCTTCTGCCCTGTGGTGGTCTCTAACTTGTACTCTGGATTCTGGCATATTGAAGAAATTCCCAGTTACCTGCTGGATAATGAAAACTTTGCCTTTTAATTTTTAAAGAATATTTTTATACTCCAGGTTTCATATTGTTCAAATTGAATTTAACCTTTCTGTCCTTTGTAACCTCTTTTACTTCCATGTGTTGATATACTTCTTGACACTCTGCAGCTAACTTTGAGAAGCTGTGACGGAATCTGAAAGTCTTGACACGTGATATTCAAATAGCTGTATGGTTCTAAACTTGGAGGTTACATCCATCTGGACAGAGACACACACACAATTCAATGTTTTGTTCTTCCTTTAGACATTAGGAAGCCAGATCCAGTCAGAAGAATTTAAAGTTGCACTAACTGATGAAAAGCCTGCCATGGGTTTGGCTCGTCCCATCGTTAGGAGTTCTTTTCATAAAAGCCTGAGGAATTCACGAAAGTATCAGAATGCCTTTGATGTGGAAACCATTGAACTTGTAAGTTGTTTTTCACTTAAATCTTTAGTTGTTTAGTTTTGCTGTTGAAATTCTTAGTCTTGCAAGTATATTGCAGGCACAGAGGATTCCTGCCATGAGCCATATACTCTTCTTAAAAAAAGGAAACATCAAATTTTAAATATATTTGTCAAAAATTGAAATCAATTCCAATTAAAATTGGATTTCCAATGAAAAAAGATCCAAAAACTTAGTCTTTGTGCTTAGATGCTTGAAATTAAAACTAGATATTCCGCTTACTTTTGAGGTCCAGAGATAAATAAGGCTGGTCTACAGTAAGAGGCCCTGATATTTGCATGCTCTATTAGGTAGGATTACTTTTGATTTCTATGCTAGGAAACTCAGATTAATATCAGTTTAAGAAAAATAAGAGGTTTTATTTCTCTTTCACATAAAAAAAATCTTAAAGGTGAGAAACCCAGGGCTAGAATGGTGACTCCACCATGGTTACCATGGATTCAGGTTCCTTTCATATTTATCCTCACTATCCTGGCATGTAGCTTCCATTCTCAGTGATCTAAAATGGCTCCTGAAGCTCCAGCCATCACATCTGTGTTCCAAGCAGCAAGAAGAAACAAAGATTTTCCATGAGTCCAATACAGTACTTTTATTTATATGTCACTGGCCGTAACTTAATCACATGGCGCTACTTAGCTACAAGGAAGGGTAGATAACTGAATCTTTTTGCTATATGCATTGCTACTCTGAATAAGATTGGAATTCTCTTACTAAGAAAAAGGGGAGAATTACCAGAAATAGCCAAAGTGTACATTCTTTAACGTCTCTCACCTGAAGACTTGGGATGTTATTAATTCAAGTTAACAGAAGCCTTTATAATATGGATAGAAAGGGAATCCATTCCAAGAAAAGATATTTTATGATTTTAAGAAATGGTTTGAGAATACCTTTTGATGTTATTTATTGATAAAAGCTGAGTTTATTTTTACTTTTGTGTTGGCCTGAAGACACTAATCCTACCGAGAATTCACTGCATCTGTTTTTCTCTGCCCACAATGTTATTTACTGCAGAGATTACGAGGGCTCTCTCAGAGGTCTCAATCTTGGTGTATTTATGGAAAGAGAATAACAGTTGAATTATTGTGGAGCTGCATTATCATACGTAAGATAAACAATTTCCCCCTTTTTGGCTGTGGAAGTATTTACTTCTCATTTCCTCATTTATCTGGGCAGTTATGCTGCTAAATCTTGAGAGTCTGGTATTTTAGAGGAGCACTTCTCTTGGAGAAATGCACAGAGAAAATGCCACATCAACAAGACTGTCCTAAGTGCCATCATAGAGGGATAAACGATGTGCCCAAGGAGCGGGGGAAATTAAGTCTGATTAGAAGGGCCTGGAAGACCTGCTGGCATGTGAAGAGCAGCCTCAGTTCGTTTAACAGACTGGAGACCAGGGCTAAAAGATAATGTTAACTAGGGAGGAAAAAAACACCCTAAAACGCAGAGAAAATGGGTGGCTTGAAAGAAGAGGGCTGAATAGAAACTATTCCCATGTTCTCTTTTTCATAGAGACGCAAACATGACCTATTTAAACAACTGTAAGGCTATGGGATTCCATAGGCACCTTTTGTATCTAGTTTACTGTTAAACCACCTCTGTAGTCCGAATATTCTCCTTTATGTGACCTAAATCCTTCATGCTTGACCAGACACTGAGTTCAGCATTCGCTGAGAACCTGATGTGTGCCAGGCATTGGGCTATTTCTAGGAATATAAAGACATAGTCTTCACCTTAAAAAACAAACAAACAAACAAGCAGAGTCACATAAACAAACGGGGTGGGGGGATCACAAAACAAGCTAAGCTATGAAATAGAAGAAGTCCGCAGAGGGAACAGTGGTGAAAGAAAAGGGGAGAAGTTACTTTAGTTTTGTGAGTTGGGAACACGTCACAGAAAAGGCAGCGCTGGGCAGGGTTCCGGGGTGAGGAGACCAGGCCCAGGTCCTCAGGTTAATCATGGCGCCTTGTGTTGGTGAGGCCACTTACCCATCTATTCACGGGTCTTGTCTCATGTGACCCCAACATCATGCCGGAGTTGAATTGGACTTGAATTCTAGGGCATTTTGTGCCCAGTTCCTGCTTCCGCTCACTCTGCTGAGGCTGGAATAGAGATGGGCTGGTCACACCATGAAGATTGCCTCTTGGGTGAAGGACTCATACTCAGCTTATGCTGTGTAGTCAATGGACATACTTAACATTTGATAACATCCTGTCCAACCCTCTAGTAATTTGCTGTAGCCTGGTCATTCTCTGCATCGTTTGCAAGTTCCTTGAGGGTGATGCCAGGCCTTCTCTATGTCCATAAACTCCAGTGACTGTAGTGTTGTCACCTTTTTGTCCTGATATGTATGTGTTCTAGGATGAAACTGTGCCGCCGGTGTCTTTTATGAAGATCCTGAAACTGAATAAAACAGAATGGCCCTACTTTGTGGTGGGAACTCTGTGTGCTGTTGCCAACGGGGCGCTTCAGCCGGCCTTCTCGGTCATCTTCTCAGAGATTATAGAGGTGAGTCTGAAAACACCACTGGACAGCTTGAATGAAATCACTTCACCATTACATCAGTTGTCATGCCAACCTGGTCCATTTTGCAGTAAAGCAGCCTCAAATTAAACTAAGCCCAAGGTTTTAATTCCCTTTTGAGGAAAGCTGTTTGAGGCAAAAGAAAAAATAGGCAAGTTATGCTATCAATGAAATTAGAAACTGTAAAATCCCTGAAGAAGGCATTCTGATTCACTCTCTTCATTTGGATGAACTGGTGTCAGGCAATGGTCCCCATCCCGTTTGTGGAGAGGAGATGCATGTCTCACTGGATGGCTGGGTGGTGGGGAGGGGAAGAGTTCAAGTCTCAAGTGTTCAAGAGGCCAGGCTCTGGGGACAGACCACTTAATCGCTGTGCAAATTGGGCGAATGCTTTCCCTTGCTGTACCTCAGTTTCTTCATCTGCAAAATAAACCTACCTCCTAGGATGGCTGAGGATTAAGAGATGATTTAGGTAACTATTTAAGAGTGTCTGCCTCAAAGTAAGTATTCAAAAAGTTGCTACATCATTGTTTAGCAATTGTAGCAATGTTTAGCATTGTTTAGCAATTGCTACATCATTGTTTAGCCGTCCTTACAAGGCTTGGGGAGGCTAAGAAGGAAAACCTACACCATCCAGTTGTTAAATTCATTGGGGGATATTTATCAGAAGTGATCAGAAATATCTAAGGCTCCATAAAATCCAACATTTATATTTTATAACCTTAGTCAATCTCTAATGTTATTGGAGAGACTTTTTTGTTAAAGATGAACTATTCTGCATCACATTACCACTTTATTATGCTTCTTTTTTCAGCTTTTTTTCTATCTTTATTTTTTGAGCTTCATATAATGTATTATCCTTCAAAGTTTTATTTTATTTTATTTCTTAATTAATTTTTATTGGAGTATAGTTGCTAAGAGTTTATTATGCTTGTGACTTTGAACATTGGTTTAAGACCACAAGCTAAAAAATAAATTAGGAAGAACCCTCCAACCGTTCTTACATTACAAAATAAGGCAATCCCTGGCTCTCCTGCAATTCAAGAGCTGTGTGGATTGTATTTATATTTGGGGGCATCTCCTTTGTGTCAATTGCTGATCTTGGAGATCAAGCAGGAAACAAAATAAACTAAGTCCTGCCCTCAAACAGTTTACCTTCTATTGGGACAGACACAGAACGCAGCCAAAAAGCAAATACGTAATGTGTCACAGCATAGCAAGCATTTTAAAAGCAGGGTCTGGCAGTACAGGGGCTGGAGCTGGAGGTGCTGTTTCATGCGGGTGGGTCAGGAGAGGCCTGTCGGGGCAGAGGCCCCGTGGAGTGGAGGCTGGCGAGCAGGTAGGGGGCAGGGAGGAGTTCAGGCAGAGGGAACAGCAAATGCAGAGGAAGAGGCACAAACACGACAATGTGCAGCCACACACAGTCCGCAGGCAGTGTTTCAACCCACGTTAATAACCGCAAACAGTAAGTCCGCTACATGCGAACTTTCCACTTGTGAACGCGCGCGCCAGCCCCTGTATGCCAGCTGTTGTACCGTACTACTGTACTTTTCAAGGTACTGTACTGTAAGATTGAGACTGTTTTCTTTATTTTTCGTGTTTGTTTTTTATGTACGTATTGTTTGTGTGAAAAGTATTATAAACCTATTACAGTACAGCACTCTTGATATATACCCGATTGTGTTAGTGGGGTACCTAGGCTAACTTTGTTGGACTTACGAACAAATTGGACTTAAAAGCGCGCTCTCAGAACGGAACTCGTATTGTATTCCTCCGATTCATAGAGACAGGCTCCCAAATGGCTGGGGGGAGGGTCATGGGAGTTACTGGTTAATGAGTACAGAATTTCAGTTGTGGATGATGAAAGAATTCTGGAGATGGATGGCAGTGGAGGTGGCACAACACTGTCAGTACACTTAATGCCACTGCCTAGTATACTTAAAATCTACCGTTTAGCCATTTTTATGTTACGTATATTTTACCGCAGTTAAAAAAAACACGTACTCAGAACCTAGTTTTTAAAATGTGATGCTCAAGCCATTGTTTATGGGAGGAATAAACAAAGATCATGTAATCCAAGTGGGTGTTTTAAATGTTCTTTTGTAGATTTTTGGACCAGGGGACGATGAAGTGAAGCAGCAGAAATGCAACATGTTCTCATTGCTCTTTTTAGATCTGGGAATTATTTCTTTTTTTACTTTCTTCCTTCAGGTAGGTACCTATGATTTGATCTTCTCATCGAGTCTATATTCAGTTAGAGCATATAGATTAATTACCTATTAATTAGATTTTTGTTAATTATCTGTTAATATAGATTAATTATTGATTAATCAAAATCTGATACAAGAAACAGGTGATCTAAACCTTAGCTTGGATTTGGAACTTCCAAATCTTAGACTGAAATGAATTGCAGACACAGTTGGCACAAGGCTCTTTGAGAGGGCAGTGTCCTCAGCAGGGGGAATTGTGACTTCCCTGTGTGCTAAACTACGTCATGTTACAGGTTGGCCCTCAGCAAAGGTTCATTACCAAGGACAAAAGAGACTTGAATTCACAGGACAACATAAGTCCCAGTTAAACTCCACTAGTCATAAATTGGAAAAAAAATCAGTACAATAGCATTCTTTTTTTTTTTTAATAAATTTATTTATTTTATTTTTTGGCTGCATTGGGTCTTCGTTGCTGTGCACGGGCTTTCTCTAGTTGTGGCGAGCGGGGGCTGCTCTTCGTGTGGTGCACGAGCTTCTCATTGCAGTGGCTTCTCTCGTTGTGGAGCACGGGCTCTAGGCGCGCGGGCTTCAGTAGTTGTGGCTCGCGGGCTTCAGTAGTTGTGGCGCATGGGCTTAGCTGCTCTGCGGCGTGTGAGATCTTCCCGGACCAGGGATCGAACCCGTGTCCTCTGCATTGGCAGGAGGATTCTTAACCACTGCGCCACCAGGGAAGCCCAGCATTCTCTTTTTTTACTCTTCATATAGTATCAAGTAACTTCTCTGATATTTTCTTCCTTAATTGATGAACTGTTTGAAAGAATGCACATTATATTGCATTTAGGAATTGTAGACCCGGACAAAATGAACTAGTAAACTTTGCTCTGGTTGTACTTGTCTACCTAGACCTCTACCAAATTTCTTTTGTCTCTTTAACTCAGTGCCTTTCCAGTACACACAGGCCTTTCTAGTACAATCCATTAAGGCCACAGAATATTTCCTAGTCATGCCCAGTGTGCTTCTCTTTGATTATTGTTGAGCCAGTGGTAAAAGTAAGCCTAGCTTTTTATTTAGAAATCAGAGCCTTGCTCGTAGCAACTCAATGTCCAATGCAGTCGCAAGCCCTGGTGTGTTAGGGAGTAGAGCATACATACGCTGCACCAGCAGTGGGCTGATGGACGGAACTACGGAGCCCTCACGAGCCTTGAGCAATCTGCCAGCAAAGGCGGGAGGAGACCAGGGCAGTCTAGGCCTGGACCCCTGGGGCAGACTCACCCTGAGCACTGACCACTGATCCTCTTGGTTTAGTGAAGACCTTGGATGCATCCTCCCCAGAGAGCACCCCATGTGCCCACCCCAACACTCCGCGTGGCTGGAGGTTCACACCCATGCCAGCGCCTGGGAAGCAAACCCAGCTGTGGACATCTGGGCTGGTCTCCAGTTTGAACAGGATATAATTAGAAAGAGGGAAAGTGTCTGACAAGGATGCTGGGGGAGACGGAGTAGCCTAATTGTTCGCTAATCTGAGAGCAGGTGGAGCTGTGACGGGGAAGCAGCAAACTCACCTGGAGCTTGATACTCCAGACGTCCTCCCTCCCTCTACACTACAGGAGCCAAAACGCATCCCTGCATGGAATTTTGTTACTTCTGTTGGAGACTGATTTGCTTAAAGCATTAGGAACACACTGAACATTGTAATTAAATACAGTATTCTTCTCACTGAGAGGTTGTCCTTGAGAGTTTTGAAAAGGAAGTCTATTTAGAATGCTTCAGAAGCCAGAACTGGATACTTCTAAGGATTTCGGTCTTAGGATTCTATGGTATACCAATGATTTAGAAGTATATGAATTTAAAAAAATTTTTTATGGAAGTATAGTTGATTTACAATGTGTTAATTTCTGCTGTACAGCAAAGTGATTCAGTTATACATATATAAACATTCTTTTTTTAATATTCTTTTCCATTATGGTTTATCATAGGATACTGAATATAGTTCTCTGTGCTGTACAGTAGGTCCTTGCTGTTTATCCATTCCATATATAATAGCTTACATCTAGCAGTACATGAACTTTAAGTTGGGACTTTGAATTAGTATCTGGTCATAGACTTTGTGTTATTTGAATAGTTGATTCATAAATAAATATTATAGAAATCCACGCGAATACACCCACTTGTGTCAGAACGCTTGTGATCATCAAAAGGGACAAAAGCCTTTCTTCTCGCCCAGGGCTTCACATTTGGGAAGGCTGGCGAGATCCTCACCACAAGGCTTCGGTCCATGGCTTTTAAAGCAATGCTGAGACAGGTAGGTGTGTTCCTTTCGAGCCTCTTCCTGTTCTGGCTGGCGTGCTGCCCTGCATGTTGTGTGTCCCAGGTGTTCATGCAAGGACTGCTCTGGGCCCTGCTAATGGTCCTGGTCCAAAGACCTCTCAGGGTTTTCGTGGGAGTAGGCTTAATTTAGGTAACTTTTGGGGCTTATTTTGCAACTGTCTCTATCCATATGGATGCTATCGTTTCAAGGACCTGTGTCTGTTTTCTGGATTCTACGCAGGCCCTGGTGAGTCACTTGAGACTCCAGGATGCCTTTCAGCAAAGGAAAGGGTGGTTGGCAGTGTTCCTGTCCCACGACTGACCATACTAACTATAGGTTTTACCAAATGTTGGTAATTGAGTTTGTTAGAGCTCTGCTTTCACATTAATTCACTTGTTAATTCACTCAGTCATTACCCACTAGGTACCAGACAGTGTGCTAGTAGCTGGGCCTATAAAATGCATTATCTGCCCTCTTGGGAAGGTCACAGCCCAGTGCAGGACATGTGGGAAAATGTGCAAACATGAATTCTCTATTTTTATAGAGAAGGCTCAAGAGAGGGCCAGAATATTGTCCAACCGATTGACAGGAATTGATTACATTCCTGTTCACAAAAGGGCACAGAGCAGGTATCATATTTTGTGCAAGTCTGAATTTGCAGACCTCTTTCAGTGTCTTTTAAACTGTTGCTATGGAAGAAAAATTACTTTATATGAAGCTTAAAGATGCCGTGGATGAGTGGCTTATAATTAAAATCATATCTAAGATAGACTCTTTTAATCCTTGCTTCAAACAAAACAAAACAAAAACGTGGTGAGAAACCAGGGCTGATGATCTCATGCCCAGGATTTGCAAGAAAGGGCCGTGTCCAGCACAACTCCTTTGTGAGAGACACCACCCCATCAGGATACTACGGAGTATCCGTAGTACAAGTTGTGAGGACTGGGTGATGGACCCACGTGCACCCACAGGCTCGGGGGAAGCTGGCAGCGAGCACAGCTGCAATCTGGATAAGCCCCGCCCCCCGTCAGTGTGCTTTCCCGGCACAGCAGAGCCGGATGCAGGTGGGGATGGGGCTTGCGTCCTGGTGGGGCTCCGAGGTGTACGCCCAAGGCAGGGACTAGAGCTCCCCACTGCATGGGAGGTCTCCCCTCAACTCCGACGCCCAAGTGAAGTGTGGATATGTCCTCAGCATTGCATGTTTGGGATGTTTCATCTGATTTTCTCTGCTTGTTTTAATTTGGAATGAATTTAAAGGTGTATTTTGTGCCATAGGACATGAGCTGGTTTGATGATCATAAAAACAGTACTGGTGTGCTTTCTACGAGACTTGCGATGGATGCCTCCCAAGTCCAAGGGGTATGTAGACTGCACTCTACTACTGTTTTTCTTTAACATGGTTTGGAATAAACATATGGCATAGCTGCAACCTTTAAGCTGCCTTCAGCTGCAAATAACAGAAAAGTCAAACTGGCCTAAACAATAAAGAGGAAGGTTAGACTTCAGGGTTGGTGGATCCACTGGCTCACAGGTGGCCCGAAGGACTCAGGCGCCTTCTGTCTGTTGGCTCTGAGTGGCTTTCAGTCCTCGGGGTTGGCTTCATCCTGTGGCTTGTTCCCTCGTGGCCACAGGGCGGCTGCCAGGAGCAACCATAGCTACAAGCTTCCTTGTTTCCCATTCAGCGAAAGAGAGCGCACACCTAAGCCTCGACTGCCAAACAAACACCCTTCCCTTACATCTAATTAAGACTGATTTGGGTCACATGCCCAACCCTAACTAATACCTGGCCCAGGGAGTGCCGCTGTCTTCCTGGCTTCCCTCCCCAGCTCTGGAGCTCAGGTCTGTTACCTCGGAACTCGCTGCTTCTGCATAGCGCAGGAGAGCAGCAAGTCCCCTGCAGTGTCCCTGTGAGAGCCCTCGTTTTCTGACTGGTGCAAACAGGACTGCATCTTTATGCATGCTTTACGGGGGGATGGTCTCTTCGGATCTGTACCCTTGGTAACAGATGGTCTCTTGGGGCTCGTGACTCTCCCTCTTACACATTTGAAGCGAACAGGCTTTAAAATGACCAGAGTGCCCGTGGTGTGTTTCCTCTTTGAATGTTGCCTTCATGAAAAAGTGTGCACCCCACAGCCTCTCCCCAAAGCAGAGCAGCTGATGACTTGCTTCTGCAGTACTGAATCCGTATGGGCAGGAGAGGAAGGAGAGTTCAAAGGCACGAAGAAAAACCTGCAGAGCCTCCCAAGTTACCCACAGGTGTCTTGGGCTTATTGTAACAAAAGGGAGCAAATGTTAGTACAGGCACAGATCCCTCTCTCGTGGTTCTGACCGGGAAGCTGAAGGCTGCAGCTCATGGATTTGCAACTTAAAACACAGCTGCCTCTCTTCTTTTGCTCTTCCAGGCCACTGGGACCAGGTTGGCTTTAATTGCACAGAACACAGCTAACCTTGGAACTGGTATTATCATAGCATTTGTCTACGGTTGGCAATTAACCCTTTTGATGTTATCGGTTGTTCCAATTATTGCTGTATCAGGAATTGTTGAAATGAAACTGCTGGCTGGAAATGCCAAAAGAGATAAAAAAGAACTGGAAACTGTTGGAAAGGTGGGTACGATATGGCTTCAGTTGGTGTAAGTATGGTTTTTAGACATGGGTTTTATTTGATTGATTTATTACAACACGCATGTTTTAATAATGCTTTAGTACTCCCTACAACTAATAATGGTCAACGCTGTGCATGAAATATTTTACTGTGTCAATGCCTAGAACTTGAAAATGGGATAATTAATGTAAAGCTTTTATCCTATAGAAGGTGTTACATTCAGAAAATTTCTGAATTTTCAAAGTTCATTTTACCTTTTACTTTGTATACCGATGCCATTATTAGGACAGAAGTTACCCCTGTTTTACAGATGAAGAGTCCTTAAGGCAGAGAATTATAAGTGTATTGTTCAAAGTAGGACATTTGCCAGTACTTAAAAGACAGTCCTGTTCTTCTTGGCTGTGATTTCTATAGTTAATTAAGCTAGGCAGCCACCAGAGGACAGTAATGCTCTGATTTCTGGTTCTAATTATAATGGCGATTGGGCACACACTTAAACTTTGTGCCAATTATTGTTCTAAGTATTTATATGCACCAACTCATCCTCACAATAATCCTATAAGGCAAATACTAATGTTACACCAATTTTACAAATGTGGAACCTGAGAATGAAACAAGTTAAAGGCATGGCTGGGTTTCAAGTCCGGGTCTAATTTCAAAGTTCTTTACTATATTACCTCTTCATATGGGTTTAAATGTGTCTAAATCTCCATATAACCATTTTATTTACACGTACATGTATTTAAATGTTTAAATGTAGATAACAGCCGGGAATTTTTTTTACCCTTATTTATGTAAATATTATACTATATTGAAACATTAGGAGGTGAAGCAGACAGTGTATATAAATTGTGATAGAGTTTCTATAGCACAACACTTGCAAAGCCCTTTCACAGACAATACTGCATAAGCCTTAATACAATTATGGTTACACAGGGTGGGCCAGATAGTATGTCTCGCTCATGGGTTAGAAAGCAGTTAGCATGATTCCCACACTTAAGCTCTGGGGTATCCAGAGTCCCTGAAGATCCTCTTGGCTGCTGGCTGTGGGTACTTTAGGGCAGTGGTACCCAACCTTTTTGGCACCGGGGACTGCTTTCGTGGAAGACACTTTTTCCACGGAGAGGGATTGTGGGGGGGGGCGGTAGTTCAGGCGGTAATGCGAGAGATGGGGAGAGGCAGGTGAAGCTTCGCTCCGCTTTCCTGCCACTCACCTCCTGCTGTGCGGCCCGGTTCCTAACAGGCCATGGACCGGTACCGGTCCGCGGCCCGGGGGTTGGGGACCCCTGCTTTAGGGCATCATTTCCTTGATTTCCGTTTGTCACAACTAACTACTGAAAAAACACCTTGTAGTGTTCGTTTCCTTTCTCCTCCTGAACCCTACCGCTTTTCACATTTCAGAAGGGAAATTGTCAGTAGGTAGAATGAAGATCAATTTTTCTTAGACTAGTCACATGAGTCTAGTTAAGATAATAGAATCTTAATTCTATTAAAAATGGCTAATGACACTGAAAGTTGCCAGAGTTTTGGCAGGAGTAGGGCAGTTAGAACGGAGCAGCTTGGCAAACAAAACACCACCTTGGACCATCCGTCCTGGCCTTGCGGCTGCTCAGTATATCATACTGGAGAAGACCCCCCACTTCTCTGGTCTTCACTTTCCACTTCTGTAACGTGAGAAATTGTACCAGGTGGTGTCCCAGGTTCCTTTCAGCTAATACATTGTCGTTCCAGGGATCAGAGAATGAATAACTCAGACTGATCAGTCTGAAATATTTTTAGTAACTACTTTAACCCGATAAGGGTTTGTTTTTTTTTAATGAGAGATTGGAAATGTTAAATGTTAATTATCAGCAGTTCAATCATAGTTCAATTTTGTTTACTCAGTCAACTCCTGATTAATCCAAAATGAGGGTTAGAAAGGTCTTGGATACCACCCTCCCCCCCCCACCCACCCCCAACATCACTGTTTTTTCAACAACAACAAAAAAGTTCTCATTGACCTGGGTGCAGATTAATCATGGTTCAAGAACGTGGGGATTTGGGATAACTTCCCATTTTCATTTTCCGGAAAAGGCTTAGTAATGAGGGTGTGATTGCTGGGCTGGGAGGAGGGGAGGGAGGCTGCATAATCACCCTCTTGACTCTGGCCCTGCCTGATGACTCAGATTAGGGGCCTGCTGAACCAGAATTAACCCTCAAAGCACTTAACCTGTGATCAAAAAATCAAGAGTTGACTGTAAAGTCCTAACAACGAGTTTCTCCTTGTGTAAATGACAAAGCAGGGGAAGCAGAAGAGCATAATGGGTTAAGAACATGGACTTGGCATCAGATAGCCTTACAGGGATCCTGTCCTGCCTGCTTATTAACTCTAGAGTCTTAGGCAAGTCACTGTGCCTCGGCTCCTCACCTGTGCAAACGAGAAGAAGAACATGGACCTCACAGTGCTGTCAAATGAGGTAATACCTGGCACAGAGTAAAAGCCCGTAAGTACTCTCTAGTCTGGCTACAATTACTGTTAGATGTTTCATTTATAATAAAGATAGGGGGCTTTCCTGGTGGCGCAGTGGTTAAGAATCCGCCTGCCAATGCAGGGGACACGGGTTTGAGCCCTGGTCTGGGAAGATCCCACATGCCGCGGAGCAACTGGGCCCGTGAGCCACAACTACTGAGCCTGCACGTCTGGAGCCTGTGCTCCACAACAAGAAAGGCCGCGATAGTGAGAGGTCCGCGCACCGCGATGAAGAGTGGCCCCTGCTTGCCACAACTAGAGAAAGCCCTCGTACAGAAACGAAGACACAACACAGCCATAAATAAATAAATAAATAAGAATCCACCTGCCAATGCAGGGGACATGGGTTCGAGCCCTGGTCCCGGAAGATCCCACATGCCTCAGAGCAACTAAGGCCGTGCGCCACAACTATTGAGCCTGCGCTCTAGAGCCGTGAGCCACAAATAGTGAGCCCGCGTGTCACAACTACTGAAGCCCACGTGCCTAGAGCCCGTGCTCTGCGACAAGAGAAGCCACCGCAATGAGAGGCCAGCGCACCACAACAGAGAGTAGCCACCGCTCGCTGCAACTAGAGAAAACCTGCGCACAGCAACGAAGACCTAATGCAGCCAAAAATAAAGTAAAATAAATTTAAAAAATAATAATAAAAAATAAAGATAGGGACTTCCCTGGTGGTCCAGTGGGTAAGACTCCACCCTCCTAATGCAGGGGGCCCAGGTTCGATCCCTGATCAGGGAACTAGATCCGGCATGCATGCTGCAACTAAAGATCCCAACGAAGATCCCGTGTACCACAACTAAAACCTGGCGCAGCCAAAAATAAATAAATAAATATTTTAAAATATATACAATAAAGATATAAGGCTATTCAGCTTAAGGTATTAAATATCTTGCTTTCATCTGGTTAAAAAGCTGAGAACTGGGATAAAAGTCTCCAAGCTGATAAGATTTCATTTTGGGTTTTTGTCTTACGCTCCTTGTGCCAATAGTTTGGATGAATCAATTGCCAAACTGTGATTTAGACTAAATAGCCACATCACAGACAATTAACATTAGTCAGGGGTGATTTGGCTGTCACAAAACTGCTCTGGCTGGTTTGGGTAAAAGGGGTTTGATGTAAGGACACACGGAAGTGTGGGGAGTACAGATGGCTTGTGGCAACTGCAATGTCCCCAGCAGCTCCTCTCTTAGAGCCATAAGCGCACTGTCTCAGAGTCTGTCTACACGTTTGTTCTGTTCCTCAGTCGCTGAATATTCAGACCAGCTTCCTACACATACCCTGGTGACCTTAACCTCTGAATCTGCAGGCGCCTCCCAGGACACACAGTTGCCTCCAAGTCCAGGAAACTGAATCCGAAAGGCCTAAATGTGTCAGGTGTCTGTCCCCGGTTTCATCAGGAATTTAAGGCAGGGTCCTGATGTTTACAACTGGGATGTTCTCAAATGTGGGTAAACATTTTTTTCTAAGAAGCGGTATGCTTTAAGGAGGAAATGATTGGCACCTTCAGTAGGCCCATAGAAATCAGCCTGATTCTCTCTTCTAAGCTACTACCCTATGAAGAAAGCAAAGCCACAAAGGGGTTTGACTAAAGCCAGTCAAGTAAGTGCCTGGTGGCAGGGCTAGGAATAGAATCAGGCTTCTGGCGCCTGGGCCACCATTCTTGCCCTAAGCTGGTCTGTCTCCCACCATAGGGCATAGGAAGACTTGCCACCAGATTTAGCACAACCAGAGGTGCTTTTAAGATTGCCAGTTTTGGGCTTCCCTGGTGGCACAGTGGTTAAGAATCAGCCTGCCAATTCAGGGGACATGGGTTCGAGCCCTGGTCTGGGAAGATCCCACATGCCGCGAAGCAACTAAGCCCGTGTGCCACAACTACTGAGCCTGTGCTCTAGAGCCCGCGAGCCACAACCACTGAGCCCGTGTGCCACAACTACTGAAGCCCGCATGCCTAGAGCCCATGCTCCGCAGCAAGAGAAGCCACTGCAATGAAAAGCCTGCGCACTGCAAAGAAGAGTAGCCCCCGCTCGCCGCAACTAGAGAAAAGCCTGCGTGCAGCAACAAAGACCGAACACAGCCATAAGTAAATAATTAAAAAAAAAAAAAAAAAGATTGCCAGTTTTTTCATGGAGCTTGTCTTGAAGAACACATTATGCCTTTGCTTTCCAAATTTTAAAGGAATTGAAAACCTGTCAACATAACCTTCGGGGTTCTTTTGACAGAACCCTAAGGCTTATATATATATTTTTATTATTTCAGAAGGAAAAGCCCCACTTCTAATCATGATCTGTTCTACATTACAGATTGCAACAGAGGCAATAGAAAATATTAGGACAGTTGTGTCCTTGACCCAGGAAAAAAAATTTGAATCAATGTATGTTGAAAACTTGTATGGAGCTTACAGGTAATGAGCGTATGATTGTTATTAAGAGTGTAGTGTTTTCCTAGGCTGAATTATTGATTCCAATTTTTGTTCCTGCTGCAAACAATGATATGATTGTAAGGATGACATTTTTTTCAATAATTATCTCAGTGAAAATAAGTAACTTTTTGATGCAGCTGGACCACAGGATTGGATTTTTACATCTCTTATAAAAAACAGTTAAGATTGGGTCTCTAAGAGCTAAAAGGTACAGAGGGCCACACAAGTATTTGTTCACCACTGCAGGCGACATAAACAACCCATGTGGTGATTCAGGATGAACATTCTTTTAGGGAATTGCTCAAACCTTTGTTTTCTTTGCATTGTGTAGACCGAACCAAAGATGAGATTTGTTGTTGGGTTAAAGTGTTTCCTTTGTTCTCTGGGTGAGGACCAGATCTGTCCTGCTCTGAAAACAAAGACACGGAGCCTATTTCATTGGTTTATACTTGAGCAATTCGACAAACCTCCAGCACCTGTTTGCCACTTGTTTCCAACCAGGGCCTGTCCTTATAAATGAATATGTTTTAACACTAACAAAATGGAACACAATTTGAATCACAACTTTGTAGACTACAACAATGGTTTCGAACACTTACATACTTGAACAGGGATAATTGAATTTCTCAGTGTATCCACCTTCCTAGTTATGTATACTTCATGCAGCTATTACATTTCTCTGGTCATTTGATGTCTAACATATATCTGTCAGTAGCATTGTAAATTGTTCAGTAACATTAAGTATTGTAACACCATGCTCACAGCACAGAAGTTAAACTATCCAGGTCAGGAATACTTTAAATTTTTCCTCTTGCCAAGTGCCTGCCTTCTAATCTGAAAGTAAGTAAATTAATGTTCTTCTGGAGGATTTAGAATAATAAAGTAAAATAAAGTAGCTAAACTAATAGAGGATAGCAAGAGGTCTAATTAGAAATGGTTCAAACCAAATTGTGTTGGGGATGGTGGGATCTAGCTCTGGGAAGGACTTCTGATGTGTGTCTAGATAAACCTCGGTGACCCTGCTTTTCTGAATCTGAAATGTGAACTTTGATATGAGAGACTATAACTCATCACAGAAGACAAGACAATAATATTAAACAACTGAATTTAGACAATTCAAACTTTAGTCCTAACTTTGACATCCTTTATTTTTGATAACAACAATCATGTGTGAGTTCCCAGATATTCCTGTGTAATAATAACAGCAACTATCATTTGAGCAACCACTTATGAGCTAGGTACTGCGCTAGACATTTGTATTGTCTATTTAGATCTCAAAACAACTTTGTATCATACTGGTTATCCGCCGCTTACAAGTCAGAAAACTGATGCGTAGGGAGGTTAAGTCACTTAAATTAATTATAACTGGGGGCAGAATTTAAACACAGGTTGACTAGACTTAGAAGTTGTGCTCTTTGTACACGCCAATGCTAGGAGAGGTTGAAGATAATGGTTACAGATATACTGATTTGCTTTTCAGGAATTCTGTGCGGAAAGCACACATCTATGGAATTACTTTTAGTATTTCACAAGCATTTATGTATTTTTCCCATGCCGGTTGTTTTCGGTTTGGTGCCTATCTCATTGTGAATGGACATATGCACTTCAGAGATGTTATTATGTAAGTAACTTTTAATTTATTGAGATTATTCCATGATAACGTTTCAATAGGTCTATGCAAAGGTTTGGAGTAGAGCGAAAAACTAACTTGTTTTATGATTAAGTCAGAGAGTTGAATCTACCCCAGAAATCAAATGTTGTCGGTACTACAAGGACAGTTTCATTATGCGAGTGGACTAAAATCAACCAAGCTCATGAAAATGATCATAAACCAGAATTTCAGTAATACATAGAAGGACAGGAGGACAGCAAATGTTCTCAATGCAGAGATAAATCATAATTAGAAAACTGCTGGCCACCATGGACCCAAAACAGAGGTTATAATAGCTTACTGTTTAAGGGCAACCAAAGATGGCCTGGCCTTGACAGTGGGATGGGAACGCTTGACTGAAGTCTGGTAAACACTCTGTTCCCTAACCAGCCCTGGGATGACCCTGCCAACTGTTGCCTCTTAGCCTTTCCTGTTTTCTTGGTTTCCAAGGCTAACCAATGGTCTTTCAAACTATGCTAAATACATTCAATTAGGTTGCAGTCTAGTCTTGCCAAAGGGAAGCCATTCTTTTAAGATCACTTTGGCGTATTTCTGCTCTGATGGGACGATTTTTAAAAAGTAGCAAACAACTTAAAAACCCAGGGTCAAGACGGACAGAGTGAAAGTGTTTAAAAGCTGTACTTTTGTTTTCATCCAAAATTAAAATAACCATGCAAAAAGAATATATATCTTTGCATCAATCAGGATCCCAGCAGGGAACAAATGGCCCCGCAGATGGGGTAATGGAGGACAGTTTGCTAAAGGGTCTGTTTATAAAGGTGTGAGAAGTATTAAGGTCAGCAGTGCCCGGCTAGGCACCACTAAGACCTTACTTAAGCCTAAAGGGCAAGAGGAGGGAACGATTTTCAGAAGCCAGCGCAGGGGCCTTCTGTGGTCTTTGGTGGAAGGACCCCAACACCACAACTCTCCAACAGGAAAGAGACCAACACAACAAACGCCCTGGTCCCACTCCTCCAGCCTCCTTCCCTGCTGTGCTATTCCCTGCCAAACGCCATCAGGAGCCAGAGGACCAGAAAAGCTTTCGATGCAGACCCTGAAGGTCAGCCTGTCAGGCATAGAGGAGGATGGTATAAGATAGACATGGGAGAGTAGAAAGTGGTTTTGGAGGGACAGATGGAAATAGCCAGCTGGGAATTACCACTTGGAGACATTCATTGTCTAGAAAAACACCAATGAAAAAATTGGCCCTGCTTTTTTTTTTTTAAACATCTTTATTGAAGTATAATTGCCTTACAATGGTGTGTTAGCTTCTGCTTTATAACAAAGTGAATCAGTTATACACATACAATATGTTCCCATATCTCTTCCCTCTTGCATCTCCCTCCCTCCCACCCATGGCCCTGCTTTTAAAAACTGTTTTCATCATTAAAATGTTAAATTCTGGATAATTGGAAGATAGCTTTTAAAATCTTTCATACTAAAGCTGCATTACAGGCTGTACAGGAAAGCTAGGCAGCTAGCTACATGTGAGTTGTTCATCACTCTTCTAAAATTTCAGTTTTGATAATTAACCTCATCAAATATTTAAGGGAGAGCCTTACTCTACCCACCATTCTCCCCACCCCCCGTGTACTTAAAATACATTTTAATACCTTAGATTTACACTTTGCTGCACAGCAGTAATTAATACAGCATTGTAAATCAACTATACTTCAATTAAAAAAAAAAAGAATTAAAAAAATAATGCATAATTAAATTACAAACCAAAACAAGGAGCCAAATGCCCTGACACCCAATCCAGAATTATTTATCTGGTCTGTATCAGGGATACAGAAGCAAAGCAGAAAATATTCAGTGCATGTAATTTATTTGATTTAACTTTTTCAAACCTGTGGAACTTTGGTCTCTCTTATTTGAGTGTAGCTCAAAGAGACCAAAAAGAAAAAAAATACAGTTTCCCCCCAGAATCTTAGATTTAGAAGTTTGGGGGAAATTTTTTTAAGTTCTCTATTATTAGAGATTTTCCTACCCTCCCCTCTGTCTAGGGAGCTCTGGTGCCAGAAGTAAACAACTTTGTGGAGGCATAAATCTCAGAATCTTCAGTTCCCCCTAGAAGTGATAATCCATATCCATTCTTTTAATTGGAGAATAGACCGTTAGCTTAATTGTTTTTTCAGGGTCATAGCCATAGTTATTTTATTTGTAAGAGCAAAGCTATTTGTAGTAAAGGCTTATTTTGCCCAGTAAGCATTCTTTAACCACAGTGACGATGATTATTGTTTGTGCGGGGCTGCAGAAGAAACCACACTCTGGAGATCAGGGCTGTAGAGTCAGGAGGAAACCTCAACTCCTTGTCTGGTACTGATCAAGTCCCTTCAGCCCCCAGAGCTTCAGTTCCCTCAACTCTAAACGGGGTATGTGGCTTGTTACTAGAATTACCTGCGATCACAACTCAAGATTCTGTTAGCAGATACTTCCTGAGAGAGGAGAGCTGTACAAAGTGACATGAAATCTAGGAAATGAGAAGCTCCTAAAGGAAGGCAGAAGGCAGTAGAAAAAAGGAAACCCTCAGGCAGCCGGTGCTGCCTCCCCTCCCGGTCTCCTTTGGTCCTGGAATTTTCTAGCGATGTGTGGGGGAGGGAGGAGGGGGATGAGTAAGGGTGTGAAAACATCAGTACTGGCCAGCAGTATGTCTTTGGGCTTTGAGACATCTCGGGGCTAAATTATATAAATTAATGTTTAAAATTCCTCTGCTCCCATCTAGGGTGTTTTCAGCGATCGTGTTGGGCGCCGTGGCTCTAGGACACGCGAGTTCCTTTGCTCCAGACTATGCTAAAGCCAAGCTGTCTGCAGCGCACTTATTCAATCTGTTTGAAAGACAACCTTTGATTGACAGCCACAGTGAGGAAGGCCTGAGGCCTGTGAGTTCTCTGCTGTCTGATCAGCACTTGGTTAATTTTTTCCTGAAGGTTTGCTGTCTGCTAGATCATGTCGACCAAAAAAAAAAAGGCACAATGTGAGAGTTGTGAGTTAAGTTTTATTTGGGGCAAAATGAGGACTGCAGCCCGGGAGACAGCATCTCAGAGAGCTCGGAGAAACTGCCCCTAAGAGGGAGGCGGGGGAAGGTCAGAGTTCCATAGGATTTTAGTGAAGGGGGCACGTGCAGTCAAGCATGCATTTTGGCAGAGCCTTGCTACTGGTCACAAGGAGCAGATGCCCCCATTAACGATTGTAGTGCTTTTCTAGGTACGAGAAGATGCAAGAAATTGGGTTCATAAAATTTTCTCCTGAAAATATCTAACTATCTGAAGGCCTGTTCTGCCAGTTTTTCCCAGAGCACAGAGTGCCTCATTCCTGATCTTCACCCTGAACTCCTTTCAGGGTGTGTTGAAGGCTGGCGGCTGCCGCAGTCTGTGACTTTGTCCTTGTAGAGGCAGATGGCAAGTGGCAATTTTTAGTTGGCAGTCGTAACCACAGGATAAATTTGTAGTGATTACACTGACATTCACTTCACTGGCTTTGTGATAGTTACAAGGCTAATAATATTTGGCCAACTTTCCTGGCATTTTCAAATTTCATAGGGGGTTGCAAGGGTGAGCACGTCAAAAGTAAAGAACCCCAAATCCAGATGTACTAGAACTGAATAATTTCCACGAAAATTGTGAGTCATTTCTGCATGGAAGGTACGTGCCTGTAGCTCTGTGTGTAACTGCATTAGCAATTTGGCTTTCATCACATGTTGTCACAGCGTTACGACTGGTGAGAAGGCCACTTTATTCAGAGTAGGAGGAATAGTCCTTTACTATCCCCAAACTTAGATGTCAGTGTTCTTTGTGTTCCTTGCATAACACAAGCCGCTGCACGTTTTAATGCAGGCGAAGCAGCGTGGGTAAAGCGATGGGGACTTAACACAACCGTTTTGGAACTTCACCAGGTATTTCCTGTTCTGAGAAAAAAGCTGTGCCCAGTGAGGGAGATAAAGAGGCCACCAGGGCTGCAGGCAAGGGCTGTCCACTGAGACGGCAGGTAGAAACTGCTCTAAATCCCCAAGCCTCTGAGCCTTGGGCCATTGACTTGGCTCCAGCCGCAAAATCATCATTTGGGAAAACTAAATATTTGTCTTCAATGAACCAGAAATTTTGAGTTTAGTTAACAACTCTGTAATATGACTCTCTTTAACCTGTACCCCTGGCTCCCATCTTCATTTTATATAACAACTTGCTACCAATACTAACTGGTGCCAGTACCTGTACTGAGTATGAATTGTATGTTTCTCTGCTATAGTGTTTGGTAAAGCTTCCTTGAAATCATACTTTTTTTTTTTTTTAATTTATTTTTGGCTGCATTGGGTCCTCATTGCTGCATGTGGGCTTTCTCTGGTTGCAGTGAACGGGAGCTACTCTTCGTTGCGGTGCGCGGGCTTCTCATTGCGGTGGCTTCTCTTGTTGCGGAGCACGGGCTCTAGGTGCATGGGCTTCATTAGTTGTGGCTCACGGGCTCAGTAGTTGTGGCGCATGGGCGCAGTAGCTCCACGGCATATGGGATCTTCCCGGACCAGGGCTCGAACCCGTGTCCCCTGCATTGGCAGGAGGATTCTTAACCACTGCGCCACCAGGGAAGCCCTTGAAATTATACTTTTTATTCCAATCATTATCAGACCAATTACAATAGCAACATAAAAATGCCTATTTTTTAGGATAAGTTTGAAGGAAATGTGACACTTAACGAAGTCGTGTTCAACTATCCCACGCGGCCAAACGTGCCCGTGCTTCAGGGGCTGAGCCTCGAGGTGAAGAAGGGCCAGACGCTGGCCCTGGTGGGCAGCAGCGGCTGTGGGAAAAGCACGGTGGTCCAGCTCCTGGAGCGGTTCTACGACCCCTTGGCTGGAACAGTGGTGAGCACACTTTCTTAAATTGGTAACTTGATTTGAGGCAATATTTCAAGTGGCTAAACCAATATTCCCGTAACAGAAAAAACTGGACAAGACCTATAATCCTAACTGATACGATGACCACATTCTATAAACCCCAAGGTGGCACCCATAGTCAGACAAATACATGGGGACAATAGGGTAGAACATCAGGAATTGAGTGTAGTTCAGAAAGTACTGAGTATGAAGTTGATCTGTGCCCTGCCCTGGGCCTTCTGAGCCAGCTGGAGCCTCCTGCGTGAACACTCACTCGCTTCCTGGGTTATAAAGGTAAGCCGCACAGGCCTGCCAGAGTTCTGAGTAGACTCCCAGGACTGCCTCCCCTCCTCCTCCTGCCCTGCCATCTCTCTCTAACCCGAACTGCAGCCCTCTCATATTTGGCTTTCAGCATTGATGTTGTGGTGTCTAGCCCCTGGCCCTCTTCCATGAGTGGAGACTTGGCTCTTACAGATGATGCCTGCATTTCCCATTACCTTGGGATGGTACCCACTGACCTAGCCCAGGAAGCCCACCACCATTTAGACAGTCACCAGAATGTTAAACCTTGTTGAGTTGTTTCTTTGGGGAAAATCTTATGCTTCCACTATTACAATTACTCTGAAGGTATGAATATGGGCAAACCAGCTCAACAGTGCTCTGTAGGTGTGCTGTGCTAATACTACAGTGGGAACTTCTTTCTCTAGAGGGCAAGACTAGTTGGACTTGTGTGTATTCCTTCACCGTGCCCCCTGCATTGCTGGAAGCTGTATTCTCAGTTAGCCCATCACAAGGCTCCTCTAGAAGCACCATGCCTCCTGCTTACAGCAAACAAAAAATAATCAAAACCACCATCAACAAAGCCAGTTTCCCAAAGATAAAGATACTGCCCTGTGAGCTTGTCCACTTTCCATTGAACTCTTGTCCTTAGTGCTATCAGAAAGAGAAATGGGGGAAGTTGAAGGCTGGTAGTTCTCAAGTGAAAGAGAGGTAGAGGTAGGAAAGGAGATAACCAACTTTCAAAATCTGGGGCCATGCTGCCGATCTGCTTTTTTTTCCTGGTGTGCCTGGAGGAGGGGGATACAGTCAAGGTGAAAGGTTGCAGTTGTTCAGGCGACAGCAGATACGAGCAGGACACCTAACTGCATACTTCTTAAAGGCAGAGGATGGTACACTTGCCTGGATGAGGGCAGGTAGGAACAAAGAAAGTAACGTGGAAAGACGGGGCCAAACGTGCCACCATTTTCCCAGGTAGAACAAGAAAGGGATGGCCTAGTCAACATTAAAAAAAAAAAATCGTTTTGTTGGCTGTGTTGGCCTCCAGCAGTGTAAGAGCTTACAGACTTTGAGGGTTGGTATTTCACAAACTGCTGATGCCCACGTGCAACAGTCCTCCTAGTAACGTACTGTTTAGTTGTTTTTTTGTTTGTTTTTTAAGCCCTTCTTATAGTTTGTGGACTTTGGTTTTCAGCTCCTAGATGGTCAAGAAGCAAAGAAGCTCAACATCCAGTGGCTCAGAGCCCAACTCGGCATTGTGTCCCAGGAGCCCATCCTGTTTGACTGCAGCATTGCCGACAACATTGCCTATGGAGACAACAGCCGGTCTGTCAAGATGCCTGAAATCGTGAGTGCCGCCAAAGCAGCCAACATCCATCCTTTCATCGAGACCTTACCCGAAGTAAGTGAACTGGTAGCTTCCTAGGCTGATAACCAGACTCAACTGCAAACTGTTTTCCTCCTCCAACAGCTCCCAAAGTTATGCTTCAAAGTCTTGTAACAGAACTTGCCTCTGTACTAGCACTGTGACCTTGGACAAGACACTGAAGTCCATGACACCAAGTTTCCTTACTGGTAAACGGGGAAATTAGGCATGGTGTCTACCTCGTACAAATGTCGTGAGAAGCAAACGAGGTCATGTTAAGTCACTGCTGGTTGAGGGCTGGGTTTGTACTGTAGCCATGTTTGCTTTATTCCTTATGGTACTTTCTTTTTTAAACATTTTGAGATAATTATAGATTCATGTGCAGTTGTAAGGAATACAGAGATCTTGTGTACCCTTGACCCAGTACCCTCCAATGACATCTTGCAAAACTAATAGGGTACTGCAACTACGATACTAATTTTGACACGATCCACTGATCTTGCTCAGACTTCCCCAGTTTTTTTTTTTTTTTTTTTTGGTCTCTCCAACTTTATTTATTTATTTATTTTTAAAACATCTTTACTGAAGTATAATTGCCTTACAATGGTGTGTTAGCTTCTGCTTTATAACAAAGTGAATCAGTTATACGTATACAATATGTTACCATATCTCTTCCCTCTTGCATCTCCCTCCCTCCCACCCTCCCCATCCCACCCCTCTAGGTGGTCACAAAGCACCGAGCTGATCTCCCTGTGCTGTGCGGCTGCTTCCCACTAGCTATCTATTTTACATTTGGTAGTGTATATATGTCCATGACACTCTCTCACCCTGTCACATCTCACCCCACCCCCTCCCCATATCCTCAAGTCCATTCTCTAGTAGGTCTGTGTCTTTATTCCCCTCTTGCCACTAGGTTCTTCATGGCCTTTATTTTTATTTTTATTTTTTTTTCCTTAGATTCCGTATATATGTGTTAGCATACTGTATTTGTTTTTCTCTTTCTGACTTACTTCACTCTGTATGACAGACTCTAACTCCATCCACCTCATTACAAATACCTCCATTTCATTTCTTTTTATGGCTGAGTAATATTCCATTGTATATATGTGCCACATCTTCTTTATCCATTCATCTGTCGATGGACATTTAGGTTGCGTCCATGTCCTGGCTATTGTAAATAGAGCTGCAATGAACATTTTGGTACATGACTCTTTTTGACCTATGGTTTTCTCAGGGTATATGCCCAGTAGTGGGATTGCTGGGTCGTATGGTAGTTCTATTTGTAGTTTTTTAAGGAACCTCCATACTGTTCTCCATAGTGGCTGTATCAATTTACATTCCCACCAACAGTGCAAGAGTGTTCCCTTTCCTCCACACCCTCTCCAGCATTTATTGTTTCTAGATTTTTTGATGATGGCCATTCTGACCGGTGTGAGATGATATCTCATTGTAGTTTTGATTTGCATTTCTCTAATGATTAATGATGTTGAGCATTCTTTCATGTGTCTGTTGGCAATCTGTATATCTTCTTTGGAGAAATGTCTATTTAGGGCTTCTGCCCATTTTTGGATTGGGCTGTTCGTTTTTTTGTTATTGAGCTGCATGAGCTGCTTGTAAATCTTGGAGATTAATCCTTTGTCAGTTGCTTCATTTGCAAATATTTTCTCCCATTCCGATGGTTGTCTTTTGGTCTTGTTTATGGTTTCCTTTGCTGTGCAAAAGCTTTTAAGTTTCATTAGGTCCCATTTGTTTATTTGTGTTCCTATTTCCATTTCTCTGGGAGCTGGGTCAAAAAGCATCTTGCTGTGATGTATGTCATAGAGTGTTCTGCCGATGTTTTCCTCTAAGAGTTTGATAGTGTCTGGCCTTACACTTAGGTCTTTAATCCATTTTGAGTTTATTTTTGTGCATGGTGTCAGGGAGTGTTCTAATTTCATACTTTTACATGTACCTGTCCAATTTTCCCAGCACCACTTATTGAAGAGGCTGTCTTTTCTCCACTGTATATGCTTGCCTCCTTTATCAAAGATAAGGTGACCATATGTGCGTGGGTTTATCTCTGGGCTTTCTATCCTGTTCCATTGATCTATATTTCTGTTTTTGTGCCAGTACCAAACTGTCTTGATTACTGTAGCTTTGTAATATAGTCTGAAGTCAGGGAGCCTGATTCCCCCAGCTCCATTTTTCGTTCTCAAGATTGCTTTGGCTATTCGGGGTCTTTTGTGTTTCCATACAAATTGTGAAAGTTTTTGTTCTAGTTCTGTGAAAAATGCCAGCAGTAGTTTGATAGGGATTGCATTGAATCTGTAGATTGCTTTGGGTAGTAGAGTCATTTTCACAATGTTGATTCTTCCAATCCAGGAACATGGTATATCTCTCCATCTATTTGTATCATCTTTAATTTCTTTCATCAGTGTCTTATAATTTTCTGCATACAGGTCTTTTGTCTCCTTAGGTAGGTTTATTCCTAGATATTTTATTCTTTTTGTTGCAATGGTAAACGGGAGTGTTTTCTTAATTTCAATTCCAGATTTTTCGTCATTAGTGTATAGAAATGCAAGAGATTTCTGTGCATTAATTTTGTATCCTGCTACTTTACCAAATTCATTGATTAGCTCTAGGAGTTTTCTGGTAGCATCTTTAGGATTCTCTATGTATAGTATCATGTCATCTGCAAACAGTGACAGCTTTACTTCTTCTTTTCCGATTTGGATTCCTTTTATTTCTTTGTCTTCTCTGATTGCTGTGGCTAACACTTCCAAAACTATGTTGAATAATAGTGGTGAGAGTGGACAACCTTGTCTTGTTCCTGATCTTAGTGGAAATGGTTTCAGTTTTTCACCATTGAGGACAATGTTGGCTGTGGGTTTGTCATATATGGCCTTTATTATGTTGAGGAAAGTTCCCTCTCTGCCTACTTTCTGCAGGGCTTTTATCATAAATGGGTGTTGAATTTTGTCGAAAGCTTTCTCTGCATCTATTGAGATGATCATATGGTTTTTCTCCTTCAATTTGTTAATATGGTGTATCACGTTGATTGATTTGCGTATATTGAAGAATCCTTGCATTCCTGGGATAAACCCCACTTGATCATGGTGTATGATCCTTTTAATGTGCTGTTGGATTCTGTTTGCTAGTATTTTGTTGAGGATTTTTGCATCTATGTTCATCAGTGATATTGGCCTGTAGTTTTCTTTCTTTGGGACATCTTTGTCTGGTTTTGGTATCAGGGTGATGGTGGCCTCGTAGAATGAGTTTGGGAATGTTCCTCCCTCTGCAGTATTTTGGAAGAGTTTGAGAAGGATAGGTGTTAGCTCTTCTCTAAATGTTTGGTAGAATTCACCTGTGAAGCCATCTGGTCCTGGGCTTTTGTTTGTTGGAAGGTTTTTAATCACAGTTTCAATTTCAGTGCTTGTGATTGATCTGTTCATATTTTCTATTTCTTCCTGGTTCAGTCTCGGCAGTTTGTGCATTTCTAAGAGTCCGTCCATTTCTTCCAGGTTGTCCATTTTATTGGCATAGAGTTGCTTGTAGTAATCTCTCATGATCTTTTGTATTTCTGCAGTGTCAGTGGTTACTTCTCCTTTTTCATTTCTAATTCTACCGATTTGAGTCTTCTCCCTTTTTCTCTTGATGAGTCTGGCTAATGGTTTATCAATTTTGTTTATCTTCTCAAAGAACCAGCTTTTAGTTTCACTGGTTTTTGCTATTGTTTCCTTCATTTCCTTTTCATTTATTTCTGACCTGATCTTTATGATTTCTTTCCTTCTGCTAGCTTTGGGGTTTTTTTGTTCTTCTTTCTCTAATTGCTTTAGGTGCAAGGTTAGGTTGTTTATTCGAGATGTTTCCTGTTTCTTGAGGTAGGCTTGTATTGCTATAAACTTCCCTCTTAGCACTGCTTTTGCTGCATCCCATAGGTTTTGGGTCGTCGTATCTCCATTGTCATTTGTTTCTAGGTATTTTTTGATTTCCTCTTTCATTTCTTCAGTGATCACTTCGTTATTAAATAGTGTATTGTGCAGCCTCCATGTGTTTGTATTTTTTACACATCTTTTCCTGTAATTGATATCTAGTCTCATAGCGTTGCGGTCGGAAAAGATACTTGATACGATTTCAATTTTCTTAAATTTACCAAGGCTTGATTTGTGACCCAAGATATGATCTATCCTGGAGAATGTTCCATGAGCACTTGAGAAAAATGTGTATTCTGTTGTTTTTGGGTGGAATGTCCTATAAATATCAATTAAGTCCATCTTGTTTAATGTATCATTTAAAGCTTGTGTTTCCTTATTTATTTTCATTTTGGATGATCTGTCCATTGGTGAAAGTGGGGTGTTAAAGTCCCCTACTATGATTGTGTTGCTGTCGATTTCCCCTTTTATGGCTGTTAGTATTTGCCTTATGTATTGAGGTGCTCCTATGTTGGGTGCATAAATATTTACAATTGTTATACCTTCCTCTTGGATCGATCCCTTGATCATTATATAGTGTCCTTCTTTGTCTCTTATAATAGTCTTTATTTTAAAGTCTATTTTGTCTGATATGAGAATTGCTACTCCAGCTTTCTTTTGATTTCCATTTGCATGGAATATCTTTTTCCATCCCCTCACTTTCAGTCTGTATGTGTCTCTAGGTCTGAAGTGGGTCTCTTGTAGACAGCATATATATGGGTCTTGTTTTTGTATCCATTCAGCCAGCCTGTGTCTTTTGGTGGGAGCATTTAATCCATTTACATTCAAGGTAATTATCGATATGTATGTTCCTATTCCCATTTTCTTAAATGTTTTGGGTTTGTTATTGTAGGGGTTTTCCTTCTCTTGTGTTTCTTGCCTAGAGAAGTTCCTTTAGCATTTGTTGTAAAGCTGGTTTGGTGGTGCTGAACTCTCTCAGCTTTTGCTTGTCTGTAAAGGTTTTAATTTCTCCATCAAATCTGAATGAGATCCTTGCTGGGTAGAGTAATCTTGGTTGTAGGTTTTTCTCCTTCATCACTTTTAAATATATCCTGCCACTCCCTTCTGGCTTGCAGAGTTTCTGCTGAAAGATCAGATGTTAACCTTATGGGGATTCCCTTGTGTGTTATTTGTCGTTTTTCCCTAGCTGCTTTTAATATGTTTTCTTTATATTTAATTTTTGACAGTTTGATTAATATGTGTCTTGGCGTGTTTCTCCTTGGGTTTATCCTGTATGGGACTCTCTGTGCTTCCAGGACTTGATTAACTATTTCCTTTCCCATATTAGGGAAGTTTTCAACTATAATCTCTTCACATATTTTCTCAGTCCCTTTCTTTTTCTCTTCTTCTTCTGGGACCCCTATAATTCGAATGTTGGTGCGTTTAATGTTGTCCCAGAGGTCTCTGAGACTGTCCTCAGTTCTTTTCATTCTTCTTTCTTTATCCTGCTCTGCAGTAGTTATTTCCACCATTTTATCTTCCAGGTCACTTATCCTTTCTTCTGCCTCAGTTATTCTGCTATTGATCCCATCTAGAGTATTTTTAATTTCACTTATTGTGTTTTTCATCATTGCTTGGTTCCTCTTTAGTTCTTCTACGTCCTTGTTAAATGTTTCTTGCATTTTGTCTATTCTATTTCCAAGCTTTTGGATCATCCTTACTATCATTATTCTGAATTCTTTCTCAGGTAGACTACCTATTTCCTCTTCATTTGTTAGGTCTGGTGTGTTTTGACCCTGCTCCTTCACCTGCTGTGTGTTTTTCTGTCGTCTCATTTTGCTTGTCTTACTGTGTTTGGGGGTCTCCTTTTCACAGGCTGCAGGTTCGTAGTTCCCGTTGTTTTTGGTATCTGTCCCCATTGCCTAAGGTTGGTTCAGTGGGTTGTGTAGGCTTCCTGGTGGAGGGGACTAGTGCCTGAGCTCTGGTGGATGAGGCTGGATCTTGTCTTTCTGGTGGGCACGTCCACGTCTGGTGGTGTATTTTGGGGTGTCTGTGGCCTTATTATGATTTTAGGCAGCCTCTCTGCTAATGGATGGGGCTGTGTTCCTGTCTTGCTAGTTGTTTGGCATAGGGTGTCCAGCACTGTAGCTTGCTGGTCGTTGAGTGAAGCTGGGTCTTGATGTTGAGATGGAGATCTCTGAGAGATTTTCGCCGTTTGGTATTACGTGGAGCTGGGAGGTCTCTTGTGGACCAGTGTCCTGAAGTTGGCTCTCCCACCTCAGAGGCACGGCCCTGATGCCTGGCTGGAGCACCAAGAGCCTTTCGTCCACACGGCTCAGAGTAAAAGGGAGAAGAAAGAAAGAAAGAAAGAAAGGAAGGAAGGAAGGAAGGAAGGAAGGAAGGGAGGGAGGGAGGGAGGGAGGGAGGGAGGGAGGGAGGGAGGGAGGGAGGGAGGAAGGAAGGAAGAAAGAGGCTATAATACAGTGAAGTAAGATAAAGCTATTACAAAGCAAAGCTATACAGACAAAATCTCACCCAGAAGCATATACATATACACTCACAAAAAAAAAGGTACAGGGGAGAAATTAATATATCCTGCTCCCAAAGTCCACCTCCTGAATTTGGGATGATTCGTTGTCTATTCAGGTATTCAACAGATGCAGGCACATCAAGTTGTTTGTGGAGTTTTAATCCGCTGCTTCTGAGGCTGCTGGGAGAGATTTCCCTTTCTCTTCTTTGTTCGCACAGCTCCCGGGGTTCAGCTTTGGATTTGGACCCGCCTCTGCGTGTAGGTCGCCTGAGGGCGCCTGTTCCCGCCCACACAGGACGGGGTTAAAGGAGCAGCTGCTTCGGGGGCTCTGGCTCACTCAGGCCGGGGGGAGGGAGGGGTACAGAGGAGGCGGGGCGAGCCTGCGGCGGCAGAGGCCGGCGTGACGTTGCAGCAGCCTGAGGCGCGCAGTGCATTCTCCCGGGAAAGTTGTCCCCGGATCACGGGACCCTGGCAGTGGCAGGCTGCACCGGCTCCCGGGAGGGGCAGTGTGGAGAGTGACCTGTGCTCGCACACAGGCTTTTTGGCGGCAGCAGCAGCAGCCTTAGCGTCTCACGCGTCTCTGGGGCCCGCGCTGATCGCCGCGGCTCGTGCCCGTCTTTGGAGCTCGTTTAGGCGGCGCTCTGAATCCCCTCTCCTTGCGCACCAGGAAACAAAGAGGGAAGAAAAAGTCTCTTGCCTCTTCGGCAGCTGCAGACTTTTTCCCCGGACTCCCTCCCGGCTAGCTGTGGTGCACTAACGCCTTCAGGCTGTGTTCACGCAGCCAACCCCAGTCCTCTCCCTGCGATCCGATCCAACCAAAGCCCGAGCCTCAGCTCCCAGCCCCGCCTGCCCCGGCAGGTGATCAGACAAGCCTCCCGGGCTGGTGAGTGCTGGTTGGCACCGATCCTCTGTGCGGGAGTCTCTCCGCTTTGCCCTCCGCACCCCTGTGGCTGCGCTCTCCTCCATGGCTCTGAAGCTTCTCCCCCCCCTCTGCCACCCGCAGTCTCTGCCCGCGAAGGGGCTTCCTAGTGCGTGGAAATCTTTCCTCCTTCACGGCTCCCTCCCACTGGTGCAGGTCCCGTCCCTATTCTTTTGTCTCTGTTATTTCTTTTTTCTTTTGCCCTACCCAAGTACGTGGGGAGTTTCTTGCCTTTTGGGAGGTCTGACGTTTTCTGCCAGCGTTCAGTGGGTGTTCTGTAGGAGCAGTTCCATGCGTAGATGTATTTCTACTGTATCTGTGGGAAGGAAGGTGATCTCCGCGTCTTACTCTTCCGCCATCTTCTCTCCTCCCTCCCAGTTTTTGTTTTAAATTTTATTTCTTTCTTTATTTATGGCTGTGTGTTGGGTCTTCGTTTCTGTGCGAGGGCTTTCTCTAGTTGCAGCAAGCGGGGGCCACTCTTCATCGCGGTGCGCGGGCCTCTCACTGTCGCGGCCTCTCTTGTTGCGGAGCACAGGCTCCAGACGCGCAGGCTCAGCAATTGTGGCTCACGGGCCCAGTCGCTCCGCGGCATGTGGGATCCTCCCAGACCAGGGCTTGAACCCGTGTCCCCTGCATTGGCAGGCAGACTCCCAACCACTGCGCCACCAGGGAAGCCCTCCCCCAGTTTTATTATACTTCTCTGCATTTGTATACGTTTGTAGTTCTATGCAATTTTATTGCATGTGTAGACTCATGTATCCACTACCCCTGTCAAGATATGGAACGTTTTCATCACCACAGATTCCTCATGTTGCCCTTTTATAGCCATACACCCCTCTTCCCTGCCCTTACTCCCCACGACCCCTGGCAACCACTAACTGTCGTCCATTTCTGCAATCTTATACTTTTAAGAATGTTATGTAAACATATGTACAGTATATAACCTTGTGAGATTAGCTTTTTCCCTCAGCATAATTCCCTGAAGCTGTTGTGTATAACTGTAGTTCATGCCTTTTTATTGCTGAGTCGGGTGGATCCATGGTCTGGATGACCCGCAGCTTTTTAAATTTTTATTGGGGTATAGTTGATTTACAATGCTGTGTTAGTTTCTGGTGTACAGCAAAGTGAATCACTTATACATTTATCCACTCTTTTAGATTCTTTTCCCATATAGGCCATTACTGAGTACTGAGTAGAGTTCCCTGTGCTATACAGTAGGTCCTAATTAGTTATCGATTTTATATATAGTAGTGTGTATGTGTCAATCCCAATCTCCCAATTTATCCCCCTCCCCTTACCTGCTGGTAACCATAAGTTTATTTTCTACATCTGTAACTCTATTTCTGTTTTGCAGAGAAGAGGGAACCCTCTTGCACTGTTGGTGGGAATGTAGATTGGTACAGCCACTATGGAGGACAGTATGGAGGTTCCTTACAAAAAGTAAAAATAGAGCTACTATATGGTCCTCAGCTTTTTTAACTAGTCACCTGTTGAAGCACATCTAGGTTGTTTCCGTTTGGGCTATTAAGAGTAAAGCTGCTGTAAATACTTGTGTACAGGTTTTAGTGTGACCCTAAATTTTTATTTCTCTGCGATAAATGCCCAGGAGCACAATTGCTAGACCATATGGTAATTGCTTGTTTAATTTTATAAGAAACTGCTAAACTGTTTTCCAAGGTGGCTCTGCCATTTCATTTTCCCACCAGCCAGTATGAGGGATACAGTTGCTCTGAATCTTTGCCAACATTTGCTGTTGCCACTATTTTTTCTACCATCCTGATAGGTGTATAGTGATATCTTACTGTGGTTTTAATTTGCATTTCCTAATGGCAGAGGACGTTGAACATTTTTTATATAGTTATTTGCCATCTGTATTTCCTCTTTGGTGAAATGTCTTTTCATGTCTTTTGCCCATTTTCTAATTGGATTATTTTTTACTGTTGAGTTTTGACAGATTTTTATATATATTCATGTTACTAGTCCTGTGTTGAAAATGTAGTTTGCAAATATTTTCTCCCAGTTTGTAGCTTATTTTTTCATCCTTTTAACAGGGTTTTTTTCAGAGCTTCGGTTTTTAATTTTGATGAGGTCCAATTCATTTTTTCCTTTTACAGACTGTGCTTTTGATGGCAACTCTGAGAACTCTTTGCCTAGCCCTTGGTCCTGAAGATTTTTCTCCACGGTTTATTTTCTAAATTTATGGTTTTACATTTTACTTTTAATTTCACACTCCATTTTGAGTTAATTTTGATATAACATTGTTTTTCTTTAGTGTTTTATTTCTTTGGAGAGGACCTGTACTCTCCAATTTCCACGGTCCCCAACACTCCCTATTTATTACCTCATTATAGCAGCTATGACTATAGCCAAATTGCAGTGAAATCAATATGGATTTGAAAAGTAAGAGTTCAGTGAAACAATTTTCACAGTGACTAGCAACTTGATCTTATATTGAGTGCTGTGTATGTATTTTTTTCTCTTGATTATACATTCCTTAAGTGTAAGAACAGAGACAGATTCATTTTTATGCTTCCCACAGTTCTGGCATAATAGGTAGCTGGTAAATATTTAAGTGAATGAATGAGTTTAAAAAAGAATAAACTAGGCTCCATGTGGGTCATGTGAATATTTCAAATTAAAAATGTTATACCTTAGGGCTTCCCTGGTGGCGCAGTGGTTGAGAATCTGCCTGCTAATGCAGGGGACGCGGGTTCAAGCCCTGGTCTGGGAAGATCCCACATGCCGCGGAGCAACTAGGTCCGTGAGCCACAATTACTGAGCCTGCGCGTCTGGAGCCTGTGCTCTGCAACAAGAGAGGCCACGATAGTGAGAGGCCCGCGCACCGCGGTGAGGAATGGCCCCCGCTTGCCTCAGCTAGAGGAAGCCCTCACACAGAAAAGAAGACCCAACACAGCCAAAAATATAATAAAAATAAATAAATAATTTTAAAAAAATAAATAAATAAAATAAAAATGTTATACCTTAAACATTAACATGTAACCATTTTAGGACTCCAACGATAGCAGATCAACTGACATTTTGATAATGGTAGGAACTGGAGAATTTGTTGCAGCATACCATTGAAAACTAAGGTCATTAATTTTCTAGTTTGATTTTGAAAATGAATGTCCTGTTAAAAAAAAAATTAAATGGACAACTTGGTAGTCATTACAGAAACTTTTTAGTGATTCTAAGTAATTTTTTCTTATAATTAGAACTATCAAGAGTTAAGAAGTAAAAGTTTATTCAATATGTCATTAGAATTTTTCTGAGCTAGAACTTTAACTTTATTAATGGCTAACTTGCAGAAATATGAAACAAGAGTGGGAGATAAGGGGACTCAGCTTTCAGGAGGTCAAAAACAGAGGATTGCTATTGCCCGAGCCCTCATCCGACACCCCCAAATCCTACTGTTGGATGAAGCTACGTCAGCTCTGGATACTGAAAGTGAAAAGGTATGGCCTCCTACCTCATGTCCCATTTAATTTATAAAATAGAACTTCTTTGTGCAGTCAACCATGAAAAAAACAGATAAACACACAAACAGCTCATGCAGCTCAATATCCAGGGGGAAAAAAAAAACCCAATCAAGAAATGGGCAGGGCTTCCCTGGTGGCGCAGTGGTTGAGAACCTGCCTGCCAATGCAGGGGACACGGGTTCGAGCCCTGGTCTGGGAAGATCCCACATGCCACAGAGCAACTAGGCCCGTGAGCCACAACTACTGAGCCTGCGCGTCTGGAGCCTGTGCTCCGCAACAAGAGAGGCCGCGATAGTGAGAGGCCCGCGCACCGCGATGAAGAGTGGCCCTCACTTGCCACAACTAGAGAAAGCCCTCGCACAGAAATGAAGACCCAACACAGCCAAAAATAAATTAATTAATTTAAAAAAAAAAAGAAAAAGAAATGGGCAGAAGACCTAAATAGTTATTTCTCCAAAGAAGACATACAGATGGCCAACAAGCACATGAAAAGATGCTCCACATCACTAATTAATGGAGAAATGCAAATCAAAACTACAGTGAGGTAACACCTCACATTGGTCAGAATGGCCATCATCAAGAAGTCAACAGGGACTTCCCTGGTGGCACAGTGGTTAAGAATCCACCTGCCAATGCAGGGGACACAAGTTTGATCCCTGGTCCTGGAAGATCCCACATGCTGCAGAGCAACTGAGCCCGTGTGCCACAACTACTGAAGCCTGCGCACCTAAAGCCCATGCTCTGCAACAATAGAAGCCACTGCAATGAGAAGCCCGTGCACCGCAAGGAAGAGTAGCCCCTGCTTGCCACAACTAGAGAAAGCCTGCATGCAGCAACAAAGACCCAACACAGCCATCCATACGTAAATAAATAAATAAAATAAATACAATTTTATTTATTAAAAAAAAAAAGTCTACAAATAACAAATACTGGAGAGGGTGTGGAGAAAAGGGAACTCTCCTACACTGTTGGTGAGAATGTAAATTGGTACAACCATTATGGAGAACAGTATGCAGGTTCCTTAAAAAACTAAAATTAGAACTACCATATGACCCAGCAATCCCACTCCTGGGCATATATCTGGAGAAAAACATGCTCTGAAAGTATACATGCACCCCAATGTTCATTGCAGCACAGTTTACAATAGCCAGGATATGGAAGCAACCTAAATGTCCACTGACAGACGAATGGATAAAGAAGATGTGGTACATGTATACAATGGAATGCTACTCAGCCATAAAAAAAGAACAAAATAATGCCATTTGCAGCAACATGGATGGACCTAGAGATTATTATACTAAGTGAAGTCAAGTCAGAGAAAGACAAATACCATTATGATATCACTCAAATGTGGAATCTAATTTAAAACTGATACAAAGGAACTTATTCACAAAACAGAAATAATAGACTCACAGACATAGAAAACAAACTTATGGTTGCCAAAGGGGAAACGAGGGGAGGGATAAATTAGTCTGGTTTAAAAGTGTACATACTACTATATAAAATAGATAACCAACAAGGACCTACTGTATAGCACAGGCAACTATACTCGATATTCTGTAATAACCTATATGAGAAAAGAATTTCAAAAAGAATAGATACATGTATATGTATAACTGAATTACTCTGCTGTACACCTGAAACTAACACACCACTGTAAATCAACTCTATTTCAATAAAATTTTTAAAAACAGGCAAGCACAGAAAAAGTAAACAAATGTAGATAGCGGTTATTTTGAGGTAGAATATTTTTATTGAATCCCTTCCAGCATTTTCCAAATTTTCAAAAATGACCACATATTACTTGTATAAACAAAAAAAGTAATGTTATTTTTTGCACTTTTCATTTGCTTCAGCACACTAATAATGGAAAAACTGGGAAATAAAATACTCAAAAGTGAAGTAGTTAAGTTTAAATCATTTTGTGACTAGTGTGAGAATCCATTTTTCTTATAAAGAACATAACTATATGCAAGATGGATTATGTAGCTACCCACCACCAGTCCCTCCCATCAGGAAACTTGCACAAGCCTCTTAGATAGCCTCATCCACCAGAGGGCAGACAGCAGAAGCAAGAGGAACTACAATCCTGCAGCCTGTGGAACAAAAACCACATTCACAAAAAGACAGACCAGATGAAAAGGCAGAGGGCTATATACCAGATGAAGGAACAAGAAAAAACCCCAGAAAAACAACTAAATGAAGTGGAGATAGGCAACCTTCCAGAAAAAAGAATTCAGAATAATGATAGTGAAGATGATCCAGGACCTCGGAAAAAGAATGGAGGCAAAGATCGAGAAGATGCAAGAAATGTTTAACAAAGAACTAGAAGAATTAAAGAACAAACAGATGAACAATACAATAACTGAAATGAAAACTACACTAGAAGGAATCAATAGCAGAAAAACTGAGGCAGAAGAATGCATAAGTGACCTGGAAGACAGAATGGTGGAATTCACTGCTGTGGAACAGACTAAAGAAAAAAGAATGAAAAGAAATGAAGACAGCCTAAGAGACCTCTGGGACAACATTAAACGCAACAACATTCGCATTATAGGGGTCCCAGAAGGAGAAGAGAAAAAGAAAGGGACTGAGAAAATATGTGAAGAGATTATAGTCGAAAACTTCCCTAACATGGGAAAGGAAATAGTTAATCAAGTCCTGGAAGCACAGAGAGTCCCATACAGGATAAACCCAAGGAGAAACACGCCGAGACACATATTAATCAAACTGTCAAAAATTAAATATAAAGAAAACATATTAAAAGCAGCAAGGGAAAAACGACAAATAACACACAAGGGAATCCCCGTAAGGTTAACATCTGATTTCTCAGCAGAAACTCTGCAAGCCAGAAGGGAGTGGCAGGATATATTTAAAGTGATGAAGGAGAAAAACCTACAACCAAGATTACTCTACCCGGCAAGGATCTCATTCAGATCTGATGGAGAAATTAAAACCTTTACAGACAAGCAAAAGCTGAGAGAGTTCAGCACCACCAAACCAGCTCTACAACAAATGCTAAAGGAACTTCTCTAGGCAAGAAACACTAGAGAAGAAAAGGGCCTACAAAAACAAACCCAAAACAATTAAGAAAATGGTCATAGGAACATACATATTGATAATTACCTTAAATGTAAATGGATTAAATGCTCCAACCAAAAGACACAGGCTTGCTGAATGGATACAAAAACAAGACCCACATATATGCTGTCTACAAGAGACCCACTTCACACCTAGGGACACATACAGACTGAAAGCGAGGGGATGGAAAAAGATATTCCATGCAAATGGAAATCAAAAGAAAGCTGGAGTAGCTATACTCATATCAGATAAAATAGACTTTAAAATAAAGAATGTTACAAGAGACAAGGAAGGGCATTACATAATGATCAAGGGATCAATCCAAGAAGAAGATTTAACAATTATAAATATATATGCACCCAACATAGGGGCACCTCAATACATAAGGCAACTGCTAACAGCTATAAAAGAGGAAATTGACAGTAACACAATAATAGTGGGGGACTTTAACACCTCACTTACACCAAGGGACAGATCATCCAAAATGAAAATAAATAAGGAAACAGAAGCTTTAAATGACACAATAGACCAGCTAGATTTAATTGATATTTATAGGACATTCCATCCAAAAACAGCAGACTACACTTTTTTCTCAAGTGCGCACAGAACATTCTCCAGGACAGATCACATCTTGGGTCACAAATCAAGCCTCAGTAAATTTAAGAAAATTGAAATATCAAACATCTTTTCTGACCACAACACTATGAGATTAGAAATGAATTACAGGGGAAAAAAACGTAAAAAACACAAACACATGGAGGCTAAACAATATGTTACTAAATAACGAAGAGATCACTGAAGAAATCAAAGAGGAAATCAAAAAATACTTAGAGACAAATGACAATGAAAACACAATGATCCAAAACCTATGGGATGCAGCAAAAGCAGTTGAAGAGGGAAGTTTATAGCTATACCAGCCTACCTCAAGAAACAAGAAAAATCTCAAGTAAACAATCCAACCTTACACCTAAAGGAACTAGAGAAAGAAGAATAAACAAAACCCGAAGTTAGCAGAAGGAAAGAAATCATAAAGATCAGAGCAGAAATAAATGAAATAGAAAAAAAGAAAACAATAGCAAAGATCAATAAAACTAAAAGCTGGTTCTTTGAGAAGATAAACAAAATTGATAAACCATTGGCCAGACTCATCAAGAAAAAGAGGGAGAGGACTCACATCAAGAAAATTAGAAATGAAAAAGGAGAAGTTACAACAGACATTGCAGAAATACAAAGCATCCTAAGAGACTACTACAAGCAACTCTGTGCCAATAAAATGGACAACCTGGAAGAAATGGACAACCTGGAAGAAATGGACAAATTCTTAGAAAGGTATAACCTTCCAAGACTGAACCAGGAAGAAACAGAAAATATGAACAGACCAATCACAAGTAATGAAATTGAAACTGTGATTAAGAATCTTCCAACAAACAAAAGTCTAGGACCAGATGGCTTCACAAGTGAATTCTATCAAACATTTAGAGAAGAGCTAACACCCATCCTTCTCAAACTCTTCCAAAAAATTGCAGAGGAAGGAACACTCCCAAACTCATTCTACGAGGCCACCATCACCCTGATACCAAAACCAGACAAAGATACTACAAAAAAAGAAAATTACTGACCAATATCACTGATGAATCCAGATGCAAAAATCCTCAACAAAATACTAGCAAACACACTCCAACAACACATTAAAAGGATCACACACCATGATCAAGTGGGATTTAGCCGAGGGATGCAAGGATCCTTCAATATACGCAAATCAATCAGTGTGATACACCATACTAACAAACTGAAGAATAAAAACCATATGATCATCTCAATAGATGCAGAAAAAGCTTTTGAACAAAATTCAACACGCATTTATGATAAAAACTCTCCAGAAAGTGGGCATAGAGGGAACCTACCTCAACATAATAAAGGCCATATATGACAAACCCACAGCAAACATCATTCTCAATGGTGAAAAGCTGAAAGCATTTCCTCTAAGGTCAGGAACAAGACAAGGGTGTGCACTCTCACCACTATTATTCAACATAGTTTTGGAAGTTTTAACCATGGCCATCAGAGAAAAAAAAGAAATAAAAGGAATACAAATTGGAAAAGAAGAAGTAAAACTGTCATTGTCTGCAGATGAGATGATACTATACATAGAGAATCCTAAAACTGCCACCAGAAAACTACTAGAGCTAATCAATGAATTTGGTAAAGTTGCAGGATACAAAATTAATGCACAGAAATCTCTTGCATTCCTATACACTAATGATGAAAAATCTGAAAGAGAAATTATGGAAACACTCCCATTTACCAATGCAAGCAAAAGAATAAAATACCTAGGAATAAACCTACCTAGGGAGACAAAAGACCTGTATGCAGAAAACTATAAGACACTGATGAAAGAAATTAAAGGTGGAGAAATATACCATGTTCTTGGATTGGAAGAATCAATATTGTGAAAATGACTCTACTACCCAAAGCAATCTACAGATTCAATGCAATCCCTATCAAATTACCAATGGCATTTTTTAAGGAACTAGAACAAATCATCTTAAAATCTGTATGGAGACACAAAAGACCCCGAATAGCCAAAGCAGTCTTGAGGGAAAAAAAACGGAGCTGGAGGAATCAGACTCCCTGACTTCAGGCTATACTACAAAGCTACAGTAATCAAGACAATATGGTACTGGCACAAAAACAGAAACATAGATCTATGGAACAAGATAGAAAGCCCAGAGACAAACCCACGCACCTATGGTCAACTAATCTATGACAAAGGAGGCAAAGATATACAATGGAGAAAAGACAGTCTCTGCAATAAGTGGTGCTGGGAAAACTGGACAGCTACATGTAAAAGAAGGAAATTAGAACACTCCCTAACACCATACACAAAAATAAACTCAAAATGGATTAAAGACCTAAATGTAAGACTGGACACTATAAAACTCTTAGAAGAAAACATAGGAAGAACACTCTTTGACATAAATCACAGCAAGTGTTTTTTGACCCAGCTCCCAGGGTAATGGAAATAAAAACAAAAATAAACAGATGGGACCTAATGAAACTTCAAAGCTTTTGCACAGCAAAGGAAACCATAAACAAGACCAAAAGACAACCCTCAGAATGGGAGAAAATATTTGCAAATGAATCAACGGACAAAGGATTGATCTCCAAAATATATAAACAGCTCATGCAGCTCAATATTAAAGAAACAAACAACCCAATCCAAAAATGGGCAGAAGACCTAAACAGACATTTCTCCAAAGAAGACATACAGATGGCCAAGAAGCACATGAAAAGCTGCTCAACATCACTAATTATTAGAGAAGTGCAAATCAAATCTACAGTGAGGTATCACCTCACACCAGTTAGAATGGGCATCATCCGAAAATCTACAAACAGCAAATGCTGGAGAGGGTGTGGAGAAAAGGGAACTCTCTTGCACTGTTGGTGGGAATGTAAATTGATACAGCCACTATGGAGAACAGTTATGGAGGTTCCTTAAAAAACTAAAAACAGAATTACCATATGATCCAGCAATCCCACTACTGGGCATATACCCAGAGAAAACCATAATTCAAAAAGACACATGTACCCCAATATTCATTGCAGCACTATTTACAATAGCCAGGTCATGGAAGCAACCTAAATGCCCATCGACAGATGAATGGATACAGAAGTTGTGGTACATATATACAATGGAATATTACTCAGCCATAAAAAGGAACAAAATTTAGTCATTTGTTGAGACGTGGATGGATCTAGAGACTGTCATACAGAGTGAAGTAAGTCAGAAAGAGAAAAACAAATATCGTATATTAATGCATGTATGTGGAACCTAGAAAAATGGTACAGATGAGCCAGTTTGCAGGGCAGAAGTTGAGACACAGATGTAGAGAATGGACATATGGACACCAAGGGGGGAAAACTGCGGTGAGGTGGGGATGGTGGTGTGCTGAATTGGGCGATTGGGATTGACATGTATACACTGATGTGTATAAAATTGATGCCTAATAAGAACCTGCAGTATAAAAAAACAAACAAAACAACTAATACTAAACTTTCATTGGGTTATTTGTATGGAAATACGTTAATATAAATGTTTCAGACATTACATGAAATTTCTAAAAATCTTATATTTGTATTTGTATGGAAATATGTATGGAAATATGTTAATATAAATGTTTCAGACATTACATGAAAGCTCTAAAAATCTTATATGTTCTGGTATAATGTTATAAGTAATAATCCTAGTTATTACTTTAAAATGTATATCTCAGAAATAACTAATTTTCTTGTCAACTGCATTATTATGAACTTTCGTCAAATCTTTAACCATGGTCATTTTTAAGTCTTTTGTCATTTACAGACAGTTCTGGGTGTACTCTGATGCTTTTGCAAGTATGTTCCTATAAAAGGGTTTCATCTTCAAGGAATTCATGGAAAAGACTCTGACAAGTACAGGTTTCTGGTAACTGACTATACTGCTGAAGTGAATGAATAAGCATTTTCAGAACTCTAATGGAAAACTGATGAACTCATAAAAGTGCTAACAAAAGATCAAGATGAAAAAAAAAAATTAATTACATGGGAGTGAGTGAACTGATGAGGATGATTATAATTTTTGTGACTTTGTTTGAATTAAAAAAAAAATCCCACAAGGACTCAGAGGCAAAAAATATACAAATCAATTTTCACTGCAAAGTAAAGGAGCTGTTACAGTGGAGGATTACTGGACTGAATGTCAATATTATGACATAGTATGAGTGTGTTTCGTGTTTGGTAATTGCAATCATTGTTGCTTTTGTTGTGGTCATCCATTTACAATGCTTGGTGTCAGTCTATTTATCTCTTGTAAAAATAAAATACAGTGTGTGTGTGTGAAAAAAAAGATGGATTATGTAAAAACATGCATAAAGCTAAAGATTCAAAATGAGACAAGAAAGGTAATTTTCTTTTGTACAGATGGTAAAATATTTAGATTTCCTTTACAGTTAAAACTTATTTCTACAATTTTTAAGATAAGGCTTCTGTTCTGATTTATCAATAGATTGTCCAAGAAGCTCTGGACAAAGCCCGAGAAGGCCGTACCTGCATCGTGATCGCTCACCGCCTGTCCACCATTCAGAATGCAGACGTGATAGTGGTGATTGAGAACGGCAAAGTCAGGGAGCACGGCACACACCAGCAGCTGCTAGCACAGAGAGGCATCTATTTCTCTATGGTCAATGTCCAGGCTGGGACACAGAACTGATGAACTCTTGTTATAGTGTATCTTAAAAATAAATACAAATCATTCTACAACTTTTTCTGATTTAGAGACTTCTTTTCTAAGTCATCATAAAATAGGGGTATATCTTATTCCATATCAATTTAGAACATCCAATTTGGGGTTGGATATTACAGCATTTGAAATTTAGGAGTTAAAAGTAATATCTGGCTTGATAAAGTATGAAAACAGCCTAGCTCTGAGTTACCAAAAACATATGGAGAGAATATCACTCAACCATAAAAAGGAATGAAGTAACACCATTTGCAGCAACATGGATGGACCTAGAGATTATCACACTAAATGAAATAAGTCAGAGAAAAATACCACATGATATCACTTATATGTGGAATCTAAAAAAGAAATATGATACAAGTGAACTTATTTACAAAACAGAAAAAGACTCAGAAAACAAACTTATGGTTAGCAAAAGGGAAAGGGGGAGGGGTAAATTTGGAATTTAAGATCAACAGGTATGCACTACTATATATAAAAATAAACAGCAAGGATCTACTGTATAGCACAGGGAACAATATTCAATATCTTGAAATAACCTATAATGGAAAAGAACCTGAAAAAAAATGTGTATATATATATATATATATATATATATATATATATATATATATATATATATATATATATATATATATATATAAAAAAAACAGAATCACTTTGCTGTACACCTGAAACACTATAAATCAACCATACTTGAATAAAAAAATTTAAAAATCATATGGAGAAAGTGAAGAGCAGAGTTTAGGTATATAAAACTGTAGAATTAAGATTCAATGCGATCCCTATCAAATTACCCATGACATTTTTCACAGAACTAAAATAATCCTAAAATTCATATGAAACCATAAAAGACACAGAATTGCCAAAGCAATCCTGAAGAAAAAGAACAACCCAGGAGGCATAACCCTCTCAGACTTCAGAGAGTACTACAAAGCTACAGTAATCAAAATAGCATGGTGGAACTTCCCTGGTGGGACAGTGGTTAAGAATCCACCTGCCAATGCAGGGGACACGGGTTCAAGCCCTGGTCTGGGAAGATCCCACATGCCACAGAGCAACTAAGCCCGTGTGCCACTACTACTGAGCCTGCGCTCTAGAGCCCACAAGCCACAACTACTGAGCCCACGTGCCTGGAGCCCATGCTCCGCAACAAGAGAAGCCACCACAATGAGAAGCCCACGCACCGCAACTAAGAGTAGCCCCCACTTGCCGCAACTAGAGAAAGCCCGCCTGCAGCAATGAAGACCCAACGCAGCCAAAAATAAAAATAAATTAATTAATTTTAAAAAGTACTTAAATGTAAAGGTTTAAAAAAAAAAACAGCATGGTATTAGCACGAAAACAGACATATGGATCAATGAAACAGAATAGAGAGCCCAGAAATAAACCCACATGCCTATGGTCAATTAATCTTTGACAAAGGAGGCAAGAATATACAATGGGAAAAAGACAAGTCTCTTCAGCAAGTGATGCTGGGAAAGCTGAACAGCCACATGTAAATCAATGAAGCTAGAACACACCTTCACACCATACACAAAAATAAAATGGCCTAAAGACTTAAACATAAGACATGACACCATAAAACTCCTAGAAGAGATAATAGGCAAAACATTCTCTGACATAACTTGGACCAATGTTTTCTTAGGTCAGTCTCCCAAGGCAATAGAAATAAAAACAAAAATAAATGAATGGGACCCATTCAAACTTACAGGGTTTTTCACAGCAAAGGAAACTATAAACAAAATGAAAAGACAAGCTGCAGAATGGGAGAAAATATTTGCAAACAATGCGACTGACAACGGATTGATTTCCAAAATATACAAACAGCTCATACAACTCAACAACAAAAAAACAACCTAATCGAAAAATGGGCAGAAGACCTAAACAGATATTTCTCCAAAGAAGACATACAGATGGCCAACAGGTACATGAAAAGATGCTCAACATCACTAATTATCAGAGAAATGCATTTCAAAAGGACAATGAGGTATCACCTCACACTGGTCAGAATGGCCATCATTAAAAAGTCTACAAATAACAAATGCTGGAGAGGGTGTGGAGAAGAGGGAAGCCTCTTACACTGTTGGTGGGAATGTAAATTGGTACAGCCATTATGGAGAACAGTATGGAGGTTCCTCAGAAAACTAAAAATAGAGTTACCATATGATACAGCAATCTTGCTCCTGGGCATATATCCAGACAAAACTCTAATCCAAAGAGATACATGCACCCCTATGTTCATAGCAGCACTATTCACAATAACCAAGACATGCAAGCAACCTAAATGTCCACTGACAAATGGATAAAGAAGATGTGTAACAGATATACAATGGAATACTACTCAACCATAAAAAAGAACAAAATGCCATTTGCAGCAACATGGATGCAACTAGATTATCATACTGAGTGAAGTAAGTCAGAAAGAGAAAAATACCATTATGTTATCATTTATATGTGGTATCTAAAATATGACACAAATGAACCTATCTATGAAAAAGAAACATAATCATGCACATAGAGAACAGACTGGTGGTTGCCAAGGCACAGGGGGTTGGGGGAGGGATGGAGTAGGAGGTTGGGGTGGGCAGATGTGAGCTTTTATATACACAATGGATAAACAACAAGGTCCAACTATACAGCACAGAGAACTATATTCAACGTCATGTGATAAACCATAATGGAAAAAAATATATATAACTGAATCACTTTGCTGTACAGCAGAAATTAACATTGTAAATCAACTATACTTCAATTAAAAATTAATTAAATCTGTAGAATTAGACGAAGCCACAGACAGGGAAAATTCTTATGGTCCTGATTCGTTGGGTAGATAATAGGGTAGTTTGGGAACAATTTTCCTTGTTACAAAGTTAAAATATATTGTTCAATAGCGTACTCTCTTCATTGGTAAAATTTCAAGTTATTCTATTAGAAAATTGAGGTTTTAAAAAAAGGAATGTATTCCCAGCTTTATCATCAAATTCCAAGAGAAAATGGAATTGTTCTTAGACAAGCTAACTGTAGGCACACACTTCTTCCATATAAAGCAAGCAAGAGGCATATTTTTTAAATGTTTAAAACACATTAATAAAAATTGTACATATTATCTCAGTGCAACTTGAAACATTTGAAAGAAACATCAATAAAATGCTGTTTCTATAGAACTGCATTACTTTTACAAATAATTTTATTTTCCCAGAAGACTGATCCACTTCAACAAGAAGGAATATGTTTAGTTGGAGACCAAAAAGGAATATTCTAGGCAACCCTTGGAAGTTAGCCACTCTGAAATGTTTTTTCCTTAATTTACTGCAGCAATAACCATTCTCACTGCTGTGACAGGTTGTTTAGGTCAGTAATCTATCCAAATCAGGTCTTCTATATGTAATAAATCATATATACCAGGGAATTTTTCAAATGTAACCATGTGTAGCAGTAGACTGAATTTCAGTTAACCAAGAGAGGAGTGGGGCAAAGGGTATGTTACCACAGTGACTCAAGGTGAGAATTCAACCTACTCTTATGTAATTATTCTCAAACTTGCCTGGTAAGGATCATGGAGCATATGCTCCTAGAAATTCTGACTCAGTAGGTGTGAGTAAGGCCCAGGAATCTCTTTGTAGAAAGCATTCCAGACGATTCTTAACTTCGGGCAGGTAAGAGGAACATGTTAAAGCATGAGTGAAAAGAGGTTTCTCTGCAGGAGGTGATCAGCTTCTAAAATACCCAATTCTTTAGATATTATTTAAAAACAACCAAAGAGGCCTTACAACTTCTACCTTTCACTCTTGGAACATTCCCACTGCCCAGTATGAAGTCCAGGCTAGAATCCTGAATGATCAAAGACCATGCAGAGAGAATCCCAGCCAGTAAGTCCCCAGGCAGTGGTGAGGCTGTCTCAGACTTCCCAGCCTCACCCAGCAGCCTGGTGATGGCAGCGGCATAACTCACTCAGGCAAGACAGAAGCAGAGCCATCCAAATGGGCACAGCCAACTGACAGAGTCACGAGAAATGATCATAAGACAGTAGGTTTTGCATGGTTTATTACACAATACATAACTGATCAGAAAGTACAATGTCCAACAGGAATGAAGCACTTACTAAAACACTAAACAAGAAGCTGTATGATTTTGAGAATTTTATTTTCTGAGAATAGAAACTACAAAACAGAACAAAGGAAAGATAAATCCTGAGAATCTGATTTAGTATTTAATCCTTTTAAAGTCACTGATTTTAAATATAAATGCTTTAATTTCATATTCACAAAACTAATTATAACAATATACTATAATAAATTTTTTTAGGGTTTTTCATGTATGTCAGAGGGAGTAAACCTCCTTACTACAACCTAATTCTTTTGTCTGTTCAACATAAACTTTTTTTTAGACTAAATTGTAGTGGTCTTTCCCAAACATAGTAGACTTATATCCCTGTGGTGACTGTGGAATCATTGATTTCAGGGAAATTAGCATCCAATCCTGTATTTCATATCCTTTGGCAACTAGAAAATGTTAAAGTGCTTGAAAGATAGAGTCTATGATGATGTTCAGAGAGAAGATTTATTACCTACACAGGTACCAACAAAGATACTTAAAAGTTAGATTTGCATTGTTAAAATCTGTAGATTTGCATTGTTGAGGCTAACCTTCAAGTTTGCATAGTTCTATAGTCATATCATAATTTGCATTGCTGCTGCATCAGAAGAAGCTTAAAAATATTTCTATTTTCTATGTCAGAATAAATTTAGAGAGCATAATTCTACTAATTTCTACATTCAACAAGTTTCCTTCAGTCAACATCCCTTCCTATCTCACATCACCAACCCACTCCCGGCATCCAGTTTTATGATATGTTTTGTTAAGTGCTTACTAAATGATTGATTAGTCTCTAAAGATGAGCAATGTCCATCAGTTGCATCATATCATTGAAAGCACGAAAAGTCTGCTGAACTAGCTTTTCTGCATCAGTCTCTGGACATGATTTCCAGGCTGTACAGGCCACAATAAACCTGTGAAGCACAAATAATAAATGATGAAGTACAACACAAAAATCAACACAAAAAGGCTCCAAATAGTGATGGTGAATAGAGCCATGACCTTTATTCCATCTGGCTGTTCACATATGAAATATGATTCATTGCTCACATTAGGTAAATGTAAACTGACACAACAGGAAGTATAGCCATATTTATATATAATGCTAGGAACACTTAATTTACTACGTGACTAGAGCCTAAGGACAAAAAGGAAACAAAAAACTAGCCAGAGCTCAAGAGTGCTCTGGAGTCAGGTCTTATTGTGTTAAACAACCTCACCTCTTCCCATAGAAGACCTTCCCAACATGCCCCAAATGGAGTGAGTTAGAATATGAATTCATGCCACTGTCTGCAATAAAACTTGAACTATTTTTAAAGAAGAAGAATACAGTGCTTGAAGAGAGTAAAAAAATAATAATAAAATAGAGAAAGAAGCATAAGAGGAGAGAAAGGCTGTTTCTAGAAAAACCAGAGAGAAACTCTCCTGAAACCAAAATATGCTTTCTACCACCACGTCCTTCTAGATCCTCCTGATGAAGAAATCCCCTATCTGGCAGGTGATAAAAGTGGTCCCAGGAAGCTGAAACAAACAGGAAAGAAGCGTGGCTTCTGGTGGGCTCAGGGCCGAAACCTCGCTACTAACACTCCTGGAACTAGCCTTCCCCCTTCCAGGCACACAAATTTTCTACAGCAAAATACGCATTATGCTCAAGTTAAAATCAAAATGTTGTGTAATGTAAAGCTTGTGGATAACCATGCAATTTTCACATCACTAAAGATTAAGACTGGAAAGTACGTATCTTTGACATGTACTTCAGATTAAGCAGAACAAAATAAAAACATGTTCTGGTCCAGTATATAATGATGAAACCAATGTTTGAGTGGATTATATTTGCTGAAAGATATACAGCAACCTACAGAAAGTCCTGCCTTGTTTTCACGTAGTGATTCATGATCAGTAGGCATTTTCTAGCTACAATTGTGCATATACTTCTCAAATATTTAGCAAGATCTAAATATTTCTTTGCAAAGAGCAACGATTTCTATTTATGTGTTAAATTTTTTAAAAATTCAGTTATTTTTAAATTATAGAAAGAACAATCATTCCTACATGACCAATTCACAAAAGAATATATACAGATGCCAATAAACAAAGAGAAAATGTTTTGCTCCACAGAATTCAGGTTAGGTTATTTTTCCCTATAAAATTTGTACAGCCTGCTTCATAATATCTAAAGCTGGCAATCATGTGATGAAATAAGGAAAGATATAATATTATCATTATTTGTAATAAGAAAAACTGGAAATAGTATGGAAGTGGTTAAATTATGAAATCCATAACACTAGACATAACTCAACCATTAAAATACCTCAAAGGATATTTAATGGCATTGGGAAATGCTTGAAGTAATATTAAGTGAGAGTGCAATTCACAAAAAGGACACTAAAATATGTACAATATGATCTAAATTTGTAATAATTACACACAATCTACGTATATTATAGATTAGAAAGATAATGGTCTTATGTCTTATAATGGAAATGTTAACTTTGTTCCTATATTTTTCCATATTTTACAAATTTTTTTACATTGAGCATGCAGTACATTTAAAATAAAATGTTGCACTCCCTCTTGCAAGAGCACTGGAATCACAACTAACTGCTGAACAATCATCGACAGAAAGATACTGGAACTCATCAAAAAAGATACCCCACATCCAAAGACAGAGGAGAAGCCGCAGTGAGAAGGTAGGATAGGCGCAATCACAATAAAATCAAATCCCAGAACTGCTAGGTGGGTGACTCACAAACTGGAGAACAATAATACCAAAGAAGTCCACCCACTGGAGTGAAGGTTCTGAGCACCATGTCAGGCTTCCCAACCTGGGGGTCCAGCAACGGGAGGAGGAATTCCCAGAGAATCAGACTTGAAGGCTAGTGGGATTTGATTGCAGGACTTCGACAGAACTGGAGGAAACAGAGACTCCACTCTTGGAGGGCACACACAAAGTAGTGTGCGCATCAGGACCCAGGGGAAGGAGCAGTGACACCACAGGAGACTGAACCAGACCTATCTGCTAGTGTTGGAGGGTCTCCTGCAGAGATGGGGGTGGCTGTCTCTCACCGTGAGGACAAGGACACTAGCAGCAGAAGTTCTGGGAAGTACTCCTTGTTTTGAGCCCTCCCAGAGTCTGCCATTAGCCCCACCGAACAGCCGGGTAGGCTCTAGGGCTGGGTTACCTCAGGCCAAACAACTAACAGGGAGAGAACCCAGCCCCACACAACAGCAGACAAGCTGATTAAAGTTTTACTGACCTCTGCCCACCAGAGCAACACCCAGCTCTACGCACCACCAGTCCCTCCCGTCAGGAAGCTTGCACAAGCTTGCACAATGATAGCTTCATCCACCAGAGGGCAGACAGCAGAAGCAAGAAGAACTACAGTTCTGCAGCCTGTGGAACAAAAACCACATTCACAGAAAGATAGACAAAACGAAAAGGCAGAGGACTATGTACCAGATGAAGGAATAAGATAAAACCCCAGAAAAACAGCAAAATGAAGTGGAGATAGGCAACCTTCCAGAAAAGAATTCAGAATGATAGTGAAGTTGATCCAGGACCTCAGAAAAAGAATGGAGGCAAAGATCGAGAAGATGCAAGAAATGTTTAACAAAGACCTAGAAGAATAAAAGAACAAACAGAGATGAACAATACAATAACTGAAATGAAAAATACACTAGAAGGAATCAACAGCAGAATAACTGAGGCAGAAGAACGGATAATGACCTGGAAGACAGAATGGTGGAATTCACTGCCGCAGAACAGAATTAAAAAAAAAAGAATGAAAATAAATGAAGACAGCTTAAGAGACATCTGGGACAACATTAAACACAACAATTCACATTACAGAGGTCCCAGAAGGAGAAGAGAGAGAGAAAGGAGCAGAGAAAATATGTGAAGAGATTATAATCAAAAACTTCCCCAACATGGGAAAGGAAATAGCCACCCAAGTCCAGGACAAAGAGAGTCCCAGGCACGATAAATCCAAGGAGAAACACGCCAAGACACATAGTAATCAAATTGACAAAAATTAAAGACAAAGCAAAATTATTTAAAGCAACAAGGAAAAAACAACAAATAACATACAAGGGAACTTCAATAAGGTTAACAGTTGATTTCTCAGCAGAAACTCTACAAGCCAGAAGGGAGTGGCATGATATATTTAAAGTGATGAAAGGGAAGAACCTACAAGCAAGATTACTCTACCCAGCAAGGATCTCATTCAGATTTGATGGAGAAATCAAAAGCTTTACAGACAAGCAAAACCTAAGAGAATTCAGCACCACCACACCAGCTCTACAACAAATGCTAAAGGAACTTCTCTAACTGGGAAACACAAGAGAAGAAAAGGACCTACAAAAACAAACCCAAAACAATTAAGAAAATGGTAATAGGAACATACATATCAATAATTATCTTAAATGTGAATGGATTAAATGCTCCAACCAAAAGACACAGGCTCGCTGAATGGATGCAAAAATAAGACCCATATATATGCTGTCTACAGGAGACCCACTTCAGACCTAGGGGCACATACAGAGTGAAAGTGAGGGGATGGAAAAAGATATTCCATGCAAATGGAAATCAAAAGAAAGCTGGAGTAGCAATACTCATATCAGATAAAATAGACTTTAAAATAAAGAATGCTGCAAGAGACAAGGAAGGACACTACAGAATGATCAAGGGATCAATCCAAGAGGAAAATATAACAATTATAAATATATATGCACCTAAGATAGGAACACCTCAGTACATAAGGCAAATGCTAACAGCTATAAAAGACGAAATCGACAGTAACACAGTAATAGTGGAGGACTTCAACACCTCATTTACACCAATGGACAGATCATCCAGACAGAAAATTAAAAAGGAAACACAAGCTTTAAATGACACAATAGACCAGTTAGATTTCATTGACATTTATAGGGCATTCCATCCAAAAACAGCAGATCACACTTTCTTCTCGAGTGCACACAGAACATTCTCCAGGATAGATTACATCTTGGGTCACAAATCAAGCCTCGGTAAATATAAGAAAATTGAAATCATATCAAGCATTTTTTCTGACCACAGCGCTATGAGACTGGAAATCAATTACAGGGGAAAAAACGTAAAAAACACAAACACATGGAGGCTAAACAATACGTTACTAAATAACCAAGAGATCACTGAAGAAATCAAAGAGGAAATCAAAAAATACCTAGAGACAAATGACAATGAAAACATGACGATCCAAAACCTATGGGATGTAGCAAAAGCAGTTCTAAGAGGGAAGTTTATAGCAATACAATCCTACCTCAAGAAACAAGAAAGGTCTCAAATAAAGAATCTAACCTTACTCCTAAAGGAACTAGAGAAAGAAGAACAAACGAAACCCAAAGTTGGTAGAAGGAAAAAAATAATAAATATCAGAGCAGAAATAAATAGAAACAAAGAAAACAATAGCAAATATCAATAAAACTAAAAGCTGGTTCTTTGAGAAGGTAAACAAAATTGACAAACCTTTAGCCAGACTCATCAAGGAAAAGAGGGAGACGATTCAAATCAATAAAATTAGAAATGAAAAAAGGAGAAGTTACAACGGACACTGCAGAAATACAAAGCATCCTAAGAGATTACTACAAGAACTCTATGCCAATAAAAGGGACAACCTGGAAGAAATGGACAAATTTTTAGAAAAGTATAACCTTCCAAGACTGACCAGGAAGAAATAGAAAATATGAACAGACCTATCACAAGTAATGAAATTGAAACTGTGATTAAGAATCTTCCAACAAACAAAAGTCCAGGACCAGATGACTTCACAGGTGAAATCTACCAAACATTTAGAGAAGAGCTAACACCCATCCTTCTCAAACTCTTCCAAAAAATTGCAGAGGAAGGAACACTCCCAAACTCATTCTACGAGGCCACCATCACCCTGATACCAAAACCAGACAAAGATACTACAAAAAAAGAAAATTACTGACCAATATGACTGATGAATACATATGCAAAAATCCTCAACAAGATACTAGCAAACACACTCCAACAACACATTAGAAGGATCACGCACCATGATCAAGTGGGATTTATCCCAGGGATGCAAGGATTCTTCAACATACACAAATCAATCAATGTGATACACCATATTAACAAATTGAAGAATAAAAACCATATGATCATCTCAATAGATGCAGAAAAAGCTTTTGACAAAATTCAACACCCATTTATGATAAAAACTCTCTAGAAAGTGGGCATAGAGGGAACCCACCTAAACATAATAAAGGCCATGTACGACAAACCCACAGCAAACATCATTCTCAATGGTGAAAAACTGAAAGCATTTCCTCTAAGATCAGGAACAAGACAAGGATGTCCACTCTCGCCACTATTATTCAACATGGTTTTGGAAGTCCTAGCCACAGCAATCAGAGAAGAAAAAGAAATAAAAGGAATCCAAATTGGAAAAGAAGAAGTAAAACTGTCACTGTTTGCAGATGATATGATACTGTACATAGATAATCCTAAAGATGCCGCGAGAAAACTACTAGAGCTAATCAACGCATTTGGTAAAGCTGCAGGATACACAATTAATGCACAGAAATCTCTTGCATTCCTATACACTAACAATGAAAGATCAGAAAGAGAAATTAAGGAAAGAATCCCATTCACCATTGCAACAAAAAGAATAAAATACGTAGGAATAAACCTACCAAAGGAGGTAAAAGACCTGTACTCAGAAAACTATAAGACACTGATGAAAGAAGTCAAAGACGACACAAACAGATGGAGAGATAGATACCATGTTTTTGGACTGGAAGAATCAACATTGTGAAAATGACTATACTACCCAAAGCAATCTACACATTCAATTCAATCCCTATCAAATTATCAATGTCATTTTTTACAGAACTAGAACAAAAAATCTTATAATTTGTATGAAGACACAAAAGACCCCGAATAGCCAAAGCAATTTTGAGGGAAAAAAACGGAGCTGGAGGAATCAGACTCCCTGACTTCAGACTATACTACACAAAGCTACAGTAATCAAGACAATATGGTGCTGGCACAAAAACAGAAATACAGATCAATGGAACAGAATGAAAAGCCCAGCGATAAACCCAGGCACCTATGGTTAACTAATCTATGAGAAAGGAGGCAAGGATATACAATGGAGAAAAGACAGTCTCTGCAATAAGTGGTGCTGGGAAAACTGGACAGTACATGTAAAAGGATGAAATTAGAACACTACCTAACACCATACACAAAAATAAACTCAAAATGGATTAAAGACCTAAACGTAAGACTGGACACTATAAAACTCTTAGAAGAAAACATAGGAAGAATACTCTTTGACATAAATCACAGCAAGTGTTTTTTGACCCACCTCCCAGGGTAATGGAAATAAAAACAAAAATAAACAGATGGGACCTAATGAAACTTCAAAGCTTTTGCACAGCAAAGGAAACCATAAACAAGACGAAAAGACAACCCTCAGAATGGGAGAAAATATTTGCAAATGAATCAACGGACAAAGGATTGATCTCCAAAATATATAAACAGCTCATGCAGCTCAATATTAAAAAAAAAAACCCAATCCAAAAATGGGCAGAAGACCTAAGTAGACATTTCTCCAAAGAAGACATACAGAGGGCCAAGAGGCACATGAAAAGCTGCTCAACATCACTAATTATTAGAGGAATGCAAATCAAAACTACAGTGAGGTATCACCTCACATCGGTTAGAATGGGCATCATCAGAAAATCTACAAACAACAAATGATGGCGAGGGTGTGGAGAATGCAACAGTGCATTCCCACCAAATGCACTGTTGGTGGGAATGTAAATTGATACAGCCACTATGGAGAACAGTATGGAGGTTCCTTAAAAAACTACAAATAGAATTACCATATGACCCAGCAATCCCACTACTGGGCATACACCCAGAAAAAAACCGTAATTCAAAAAAGACACATGCACCCCAATGTTCACTGCAGCACTATTTACAGTAGCCAGGTCATGGAAGCAACCTAAATGCTCATCGACAGACGAACGGATAAAGATGTGGTACATATATACAATGGAATATTACTCAGCCATAGAAAGGAGTGAAATTGCGTCATTTGTAGAGACGTGGATGGACCTAGAGACTGTCATACAGAGTAAGTCAGAAAGAGAAAAGCAAATATCGTATATTAATGCATATATGTGGAATCTAGAAAAATGGTACAGATGAACTGGTTTGCAAGGCAGAAATAGAGACACAGATGTAGAGAACAAACATATGGACGCCAAGGGGGGAAAGTGGGGGGGGCGGGGGATGGTGGGATGAATTGGGAGATTGGGATTGACATATATACACTAATATGCATAAAATAGATAACTAATAAAAACCTACTGTATAAAAAAAGAAATAAAATAAAATTCAAAAAAAAATTATTGGCTGAATATCCACATGCTGGGTGTTCATTAATTCCTCTAACAAATAATTTCACTTCACAACAAACATGGCATTGTAGTTCTAAAAATAAAATAAAATAAAATGCTATTTCAAAAATAAACCAATATTCTTTAGGTCACACATTTTCAAGCTTAACAGTGAATGAAAAAATTCCTTTCAGAGAATTTCCATGTATTGTTATTTCATTTGAAAACTATTTTGGGTGTATACATAGTAATGACTCATAAATGTACACTTTGAGATCTGACCTCTTTTCTGAGCTCCAAACATATATCCAACTGCCTACTGGCATATTCTCTTGTATATAAATTATAATAAATTCCTGTATTAGCAGAAATCTTGAAGTCACCATGTACAAAACAAAATTGTTGATTCTACCCTAACATGGCCATTGCCCCCCTAATTTTCTCCATCCCAATAAATGCCACCATCGGAATCAGCAATCCATCAGTAAATCTTACTGGTTCTACCTCCAAAATACCTCTCAAATACCTCCACTGCTCTCCACCCTCAGTATCAACTGCCACGTTCAACGTATCATCCATGCTTCCTGATTTCCTTCATCTCATTCTTGCTCACAGTACGGTCCACCTAATTTATATTGCATGTAACAGCCAAGGATCCTTTTCACATGTAAATCAAATGTAACTTTCATGCTTAAAATTGGTAAAACGCTTCCCATTATTTTTAGGAGAAAATCCAAACTCCTTAGCATGTTACAAGGCCCTACATCAACTGACCACCCCAACCAAATCAGTATCTCCAGGAGTGCTGTTTTTAAAGTTCTCCAGGTGATTCTCATGTGCACTCAGGGCTGAGAACACTGCCCTCCCTACCAGATTTAGCTCCTGTCTACCGCTCTTCAATCTCTTCTTCTACCACCCTCCCACTCAACTGTTAATGTATAGCCATAGTGCCTCTGTCCCTTAGAATTCCAAGCTCTTCCCTACCCTCAGACCTGTATGCTTATGTTAAACAACAAAGTCATTGTGAAACATTTACTGAGTGCAACATATTTATGAGGTATTGTTAGAGAGCTGGGGATACAAAAACAAAGACCATGTTTGTGGGATTGTATTCTAGGAAGGAAAGATAGGTAACATGCAAATAAGTACGTACACACACACACACACACACACACACACACACACACACACACGGTGGTTATAAATGTTAAAATGCAGCAGGTGTGTGTGGGGAAGGGGGGAAAATGCTATCTTAGATGGTCAGGGAAGGCCTCTCAGATGACAGCAAATATCTATCTGAAATAAGGGAGTCATCCTTGCACGTATTTCAAGGAAGAGACTACTAAGCAAAGGAAATCATGACCGTGAAGGCCTTGAGGAGGGCGCTTGCCTGGCATGTTCAAGGTACAAGGGAATCAGGAGCAGCCTTGTAGGAGACAAGGTCAGAGAGGTAGATGAGACCTAGATCATGTAGGGTCTCTCAGGAGGACTCTGGATCTTACGTGAGTGAAAGAAGAAGCCCTCAGAGGGTTCTGAGTAGGAGAACAATATGAGTTGAGTTCCATTTGGCCATCAGGGCTGCTGTGTAGAGAATGGTCTCTAGGGAAGGACAGGTGGAAGCAAGAAGACCTCAGAGAACCTGTTGCAGTGACCTAAGTGGGAGAAGACAGTGGCTCAGCCAGGGTGGCAGAGCTGGAGAGAGCAAGCAGGGATCAGATTCTGGAGCGCTGTTTTCATGGCTATTCGTATGACGAATTCCTTCGCCTCCTTAACATCTCAGTTTCATTATCCCTCCCTCACACACCTTCCCTGACCACATACTATATAAAGCAGTGCTCTGTCTCTCTACCAGTTTGTCTCTATTACCACAACAATTTGATTATTTGCTCTACAACATTCATCACTATTTGCAGTTATCCTGCTTATTTGTTTGCTCTTGTTCCTGTTTCCCAAGTAGAAAATACTATCTTTAAGAAAGGGGTTTTGTCTGTCTTGTGTCCTTACCACCTAAAACAATCCTTGGCACATTGTAAGTTCTCATTAAATATTTCCTGAATAAGTGAATGGAAACTGTCCCAGGATCATTAAAAATACATATTTCAAAAAGTCAAAGAGCTGAGGCATATCTGGCTTAAACTCTTATCACTGCATGCAATGTAACATCCACGACTTGTCAGAGAATATGTTAGAATCCTTAGCTATTCTCTGTATATGATGATGATTTTGGACCTGGTAAAGGATAAACATGGCTAATAAGATCCATGTTTAACCTTTATCATTCAACCTTTAATTTGTAGATTAATGTATAGAAACTGAATACTATGGGAATACATCATTAAGACTTAGATGCCAACAAATAAAAGCACCCCTGGTATGCACAAATCACGCTTGACATGGAGACAGATGATAAAATTTTGAAAAAATAACACTGACTGTAAACTCTTTAAAAAAGGAAAAATAGAAAAACAGTACCTTAGAAACTGAACTATGTCACACATTTTTTTTTTTAAAGAAGATAGAATTTATTAGAGGGAAGGGTCGCTGCCAGAACAGTGGGCTGACTTCCTATTCTGAACATGTGCTACTAGTCAGTTTTTATAGCCAGAGAACAAAGGAATGGTCCGAGGTGAAAATTTCATTTACTGATTGGTCGAGGCACATATACCTTCCTTCTATAGAGTGGGAGTGGGACAGGGCAGATGCCTTTCCTTATTTGGGACAGGTCCCATCGCACAGGTGGGCTCAGGAATTTCATAACCATCACAACATGGTGGGGAGGGTGATTAAGAGTCCAGTAGGGGGCTTTCCTGGTGGCGCAGTGGTTGAGAATCTGCCTGCCAATGCAGGGGACACGGGTTCGAGCCCTGGTCTGGGAAGATCCCACATGCCGCGGAGCAACTGGGCCCGTGAGCCACAATTACTGAACCTGCGCGTCTGGAGCCTGTGCTCCGCAACAAGAGAGGCCGCGACAGTGAGAGGCCCGCGCACCGCTATGAAGAGTGGCCCCTGCTTGCCGCAACTGGAGTGGGCCCTCGCACGGAAACTAAGACCCAACACAGCCATAAATTAATTAATTAATTAATTAATTTAAAAAAAGGAGTCCAGTAGGGGGTGTGATGCTGAAACGTTTTCAGGCAGGGTGGTCCTTTGTCCTTGAAGCACCCTTGTCCTTGGAGCACAGAGTCTTGCTCACTGGACCACCAGGGAAGTCCCAGGAGGCTGATATTTAGAGAGGAAATTCCGGTGGAACATAGATGTTTAAAGGGAATTGCTGTGATGTTTGCCACGTGGTATGCAATGTCACTCTTCTTCCACACCTTCTCCAAAAATCTTCAGTAAAACTTTATCGCTCCATCATGTACAGCACACTGGAACTGGTCTCCTAGCATTGCATTTAAACACTGAATGCAGCCTCAGAGTGGACCAAGGGTGACAGCTCTGGTTACCGTTGGGGGCCTTGCCACATCTGGCCACATCCGATTTTTTTTTTTTTAAACATCTTTATTGGAGTATAATTGCTTTACAGTGGTGTGTTAGTTTCTGCTTTATAACAAAGTGAATCAGTTATACATATACGTATGTCCCCATATCTCTTCCCTCTTGCGTCTCCCTCCCTCCCACCCTCCCTATCCCACCCCTCTAGGTGGTCACAAAGCACTGAGCTGATCTCCCTGTGCTATGCGGCTGCCTCCCACTAGCTATCTATTTTACATTTGGTAGTGTATATATGTCCATGCCACTCTCTCACTTTGTCCCAGCTTACCCTTCCCCCTCCCCGTATCCTCAAGTCCATTCTCTAGTAGGTCTGCATCTTTATTCCTGTCTTGCCCCTAGGTTCTTCTGACCCTTTTTTTTTTTTTTTTAGATTCCATATATATGTGTTAGCATACGGTATTTGTTTTTCTCTTTCTGACTTACTTCACTCTGTATGTCAGTCTCTAGGTCCATCCACCTCACTACAAATAACTCAATTTCGTTTCTTTTTATGGCTGAGTAATATTCCATTGTATATATGTGCCACATCTTCTTTATCCATTCATCTGTCGATGGACACTTAGGTTGCTTCCATGTCCTGGCTATTGTAAGTAGAGCTGCAATGAACATTTTGGTACATGACTCTTTTTGAATTATGGTTTTCTCAGGGTAAATACCCAGTAGTGGGATTGCTGGGTCGTATAGTAGTTCTATTTTTAGGTTTATTTTAAAAATTATTTATTTATTTATTTTTATTTTTGGCTGTGTTGGGTCTTCGTTTCTGTGCGAGGGCTTTCTCCAGTTGCGGCAAGCGGGGGCCACTCTTCATCGCGGTGCGCGGGCCTCTATCACGGCCTCTCTTGTTGCGGAGCACAGGCTCCAGACGCGCAGGTTCAGTAGTTGTGGCTCACGGGCCCAGTTGCTCCGCGGCATGTGGGATCTTCCCAGACCAGGGCTCGAACCCGTGTCCCCTGCATTGGCAGGCAGATTCTCAACCACTGCGCCACCAGGGAAGCCCTATTTTTAGTTTTTAAAGGAACCTCCATACTGTTCTCCATAGTGGCTGTATCAATTTACATTCCCACCAACAGTGCAAGACGGTTCCCTTTTCTCCACACCCTCTCTAGCATTTACTGTTTGTAGATTTTTGGATGATGGCCATTCTGACTGGTGTGAGATGATATCGCACTGTAGTTTTGATTTGCATTTCTCTAATGATTAATGATGTTGAGCATTCTTTCATGTGTTTGTTGGAAATCTGTATATCTTCTTTGGAGAAATGTCTGTTTAGGTCTTCTGCCCATTTTTGGATTGGGTTGTTCATTTTTTTGATATTGAGCTGCATGAGCTGCTTGTAAATTTTGGAGATTAATCCTTCGTCAGTTGCTTCATTGGCAAATATTTTCTCCCATTCTGAGGGTTGTCTTTTCGTCTTGTTTATGGTTTCCTTTGCTGTGCAAAAGCCTTTAAGTTTCATTAGGTCCCATTTGTTTATTTTGTTTTTATTTCCATTTCTCCAGGAGGTGGGTCAAAAAGGATCTTGCTGTGATTTATGTCATAGAGTGTTCTGCCTATGTTTTCCTCTAAGAGTTTGATAGTGTCTGGCCTTACATTTAGGTCTTTAATCCATTTTGAGTTTATTTTTGTGTATGGTGTTAGGGAGTGTTCTAATTTCATTCCTTTAAAGGTAGCTGTCCAGTTTTCCCGGCACCACTTATTGAAGAGGCTGTCTTTTCTCCACTGTATATTCTTGCCTCCTTTATCAAAGATAAGGTGTCACACATATTATTTTTCCCATTTTTCACATTCCACCTGAAATGCCTCTAAGCCTGCTCTCTTCTTATTCATACGGTGCTATATGTAGCCCCATTATCTTAATTCCCAAGCTCTGACAGACCCCTGTGAAGAGACGGCCAGACTCTGTGAAAGGGGACTTTCCATGCCTTTCTGTCAATTCGCTATTACCTTGTTCTCCACCTCTCTTTCCCCTACCAGGTTTTAGTATTTTCTTTCTCATTCTTTCCACAAATTTAAGTCAAACCCCATACAACCAAAATGAAATGCATCTGAATTGGTAAAACATCCTTTTCTGAACATAAATTAATTTACCTTGTCTCGTGTCTTGGTCTCATTAGTATTGTCTATGACTGCACTAACCACCACATATTTACAGACCATCAAATTTTATCTGAACTTGTCATCAAATACCTTGGGTAGAACAAATATGGTAATATGTGTACTGATTTTGGAGGATGATGATGACGTGATCTCTGAGTCAACCTGAAACAGTGCTCTGCACAAAACACCTAAAGGACTGATTTGACAAATGTCTCAAAAGCAGGAAAGAGAAACAAATACGCATTAAACGCCTAAGTGGTAAAAAATAATTGCCCATGCAGCAAGTGACAGATGACAACACCATCAGAATCACAGTGTAGGAAAGACAAACAACAAAAGTGAGCACAGTTAAGAATAATAAAGATGTTAAAAAAATAAAATAAAATAAATAAAACACTATTCTAAAAAAAAATTTATAGATGCAAATAAAATATACTAAACTAAAAAATTAAAAAAATTAAAAAATAAAAAGAGCAGCCTCACCTGTCATCTCTGATATGATAGAAAAATCCATAGCCATTGTGTACCATGGGAACCACCACTCCCTGGACTCTTAAATAACCAATCAGACTTGTTGAGAGAACAAAGTTTCCACCTCCTCCACTGTATGGCACAAAGAAAGGATATTTTACTAGGCTTACAGAAGCTTACATTGTTTCTGAAAAGCTTTTAACATTCAGGAAGAAAGAAACTGATGAGGTTACAAAACACTACGTTATATTACCTTCTGGAGAAAAGTGGGTCTGTAAAGAGTTCTGGAACAGGGAGACATTCCTCTTTTGCTATGAGTGAGAGACCTAACAGATGACGGTCAAATCCTGCAATAAAACCCCAAACCTGAAGTTAGAAAAATGTTTTCAGCACAAGAGAATTTTTTTTTAAGTCAGAAAAAAAACAGTATATGTACCTTTTCCAGTTGAACAATCTTTCATCATTTTATTATGTTTTGCAAAAGCTTCTAACATCCTGTGCTGCTGCTCAAAAAGCTGTGTTAAAAATCAAGAGATACTTCAATAACAAAGTGTACAGAAACCAAACAAAAAACCTGAGCTCAAAGTAATTAGAATTTGGCAGGACTTCCCTTGGGGCACAGTGGTTAAGAATCCGCCCGTCAGTGCAGGGGATACGGGTTCAAGCCCTGGTCCAGAAAGATCCCACGTGCCGTGGAGCAACTAAGCCCGTGTGCCACAACTACTGAGCCTGCGCTCTAGAGCCCGCAAGCCACAACTACTGAGCCTATGTGCCACAACTACTGAAGCCCGCCCGCTTAGAGCCCGTGCTCCACGACAAGAGAAGCCACCGCAATGAGAAGCCCGCGCACCGCAACAAAGAGCAGCCCCCACTTGCTGCAACTAGAGAAAGCCCGGGCACAGCAACGAAGACCCAACGCAGCCAAAAAATTCATTCATTAATTAATTTTTTAAAAAAGTAATTAGAATTTGGGTAATTTGGGAGAGAAAAAAGATTCTGAGGAAGACCTTGAGATGTATAACTTTTCTCTCTTTTTCCTCACTTCTTCCACTGCCTTTTTTAATTTTTATTTTATATTGGAGTATAGTTGTAAGTTGTTGTGTTAGTTTCAGGTGTACGGCAAAGTGATATAGCTATACATATACATTTATCCATTCTTTTTCAGATTTTTTTTCCCCATTTAGGTTATTATAGAATATTGAGCAGAGTTCCCTGTGCTATACAGTAGGTCCTTGTTGGTCATCTATTTTAAATATAGCAGTGTGTATACGTCAATCCCAAACTTCCAATCTATCTGTCCCCCCTACCCTTACCTACCCTTACCTTTTCCTCTGCCTTTTCTTTCCTATATGCCCTGCAACTTGATTATTTCTTTCCCAGAACGAGAAAATAGAAACTTGTGGGCAGCACTGAAGTGATATTAACAAGTGTAAAGACAGAAGCAATTACAATTTCAAAACTAAAGCATAGTTGTACAAAAATGATAATGAAGCAGCTCTATGAAATTAAAATAAGTTAACATACATAACTATGTCAATCAAAACTAAAGAAACAAATGCAATACCAAAATAGCAGTGGGAAGGAACTACCCTTTTGTGTAAATGCTTAAAGTATAAAACAAAACATATAAAGCTGTACTGGTTCTAATATACAAAAAAAAAATCTGATTTCAAAAACGTTCAACCACATCAAGAAAAGCTTCCTTTTAAAGGCACTTTGGGAGAGTCTACATTTTATGGGTGTTATCTAAAGGTAGATTAACAGTAGTGAAATACTCAAGGTGTTGAAGTTACTTTGCCTAGAAAATGACACAAATGGGTTTCTTATCAGGTCTTCCCTGTTTCTTATTCTTTCCAAGTATACACTTCACTGGCAAATGAAGAAATGTTTGAAAGTTTCCAGAAAAAAAAGATTTGAAAATATTTTACTGATCCAGGGATTTGAAGAAGTTAGTTATTTAAGAGCCAAGTTTCCTTTAGAACAGACAAATTCTGTTAATTTTTTCTTTTCAAATACTCACACTGGTAGAAGGATCCTGCATGGATTGGCACCATCTGACTGCTTCTACTGTACACGATCGCACAGTCTCTGTACGGCCATGATAAAAGTATCTTGTCATAGCTGTTTCATAGCAGCAACCAGGGCTACAAGAAAAAATGAAAATAAGAGAATGTATCATGAGAAAGAAAATGCTCTAATGTTATTACAAAGAGAGTTTACCTAATAAAGCTGGCTTTGGTCAGAGACTAAGTTCTACAATACAGACTACGATTGAGATTTTCAATAACAACGAGGCTGTTTTCAACATCAAAGAGCAAAAAGTACTGTGGCCTGGTATAACAGGAAATGTTTCAAAGGCTTGGCTGCTGTCAGGTTGTGTACATTGGCGTCTGTGGCAGGTGGCCTCTGAGATGCCCCCAGTGATCCCTGCCTCCTGCAGATGCCCTGGTATAACCCCTCACGCTGCGTGTGGGATGGATTTAGTGTCTTTCTTCTAATGAAAGGAATATGACAAAAGTAATGAGATGTCACTTCTGAAATCAGATTACAAAGAGAGCTCTCTCATCTCCTTACTCTGAGGAAAGCCTGCTGCCATGCTGGGAGTTGCCCTGTAGAGAGGCCCAGGTGGCAAGAAACAGAGAGAGGCCTCTGGACAACAGCTTGGGAGGAAATGAACCTTATTAATAACCATGTGAGTGAGACTGTACACGGATCCTCTTTAAGGGGTGCCTTCAGATGAAGACACGGTCCTGGCTGACACCCTGACTACTACCTGACAAGAGACCTGAAGCCAGAGGCACCCAGCTAAGCTGTGCCTGGACTCCTGACAGACAGAAAATGTAAGTTGATAAATGTTTGTTGTTCTAAGCTACTAAGATACGGGGTAATAGAGTCCTTGGCCTTTAGTTTCCTCCTACAGAACATGACTCTAGAATTAAGTAAAAGCATTATTTAAGAAGTTCCCTAGAATGATGACTGTTTTCCTGGGGTGGAGAATGATATAACAATTTTTGGTACAAAGCTCTCTTACTTTCCTGGTGATAGGAATTTAGAGTTAAGGCAATCAAATGGAAGAGTAAAAGGTCTGAACGTGGGCACTAAGAGTGCTCAGTTTTTTTTTTTTGGCCGTGACATGCGGCTTGTGGGATCTTAGTTCCCTGACCAGGGATTGAACCCAGGTCCACGGCAGTGAAAGCACCGGGTCTTAACCACTGGACCGCCAGGGAATTCCTGCAAACAGTTATTGAGCCTCCTCTGTTCAGTGTTTCTATAAGACTGTCTCCCTGAGCTGAAATAGCATCCTTTCAAAATGTGAAGGAGAAAGTGTAAATAAAAATTTAAACCACCACTAAAATAGCATTCTTTAAAAAACAAAGATAAAAGCAGTAAGAATGAATGACAAAAAAGCACTACTCTGCAACCTGTAATGAAATAATAGATCTTGGTAATGATCATCAATGGCCACTAAAACCATTAGGTAAAAAAATCAGGGAGGAAACTTTATAATGGATGTTGGCTAACAATTGAACTCAACCTCAATCTGAACAGGATGCGATAGGAAACAAATAATATTAACTATCTGATTTACTGTTATAAAAAATAATAAAAATAATCGATTACTAGTCTCAAGTTGCCAAATCTAACTACCAGTTTATAGGAAACATGGGAGATAGAACAACAATGTTTAACAGTTTTTTTACTTAAAGGGCAAATACATAAAACAGTAATATAAATTTATGTTAATGGACACACAACGTAAAAAGATGAAATCTGTGATAAAATAAAGAGGGTGGTACAGAGATGGATAAAAGCACAGTGTTTGTATACTATTAAAAGTAAGCTGGTATTATTCAAACCAGGTTGTTATAAATTTAAGATGTTAAATGTAATTTCCAAGGTAGCCATAAAGAAAATGGCTTAAAAAATACAAAGAAAGAATAGGGAAATCAAAATGGTACACTACAAAAAAAAAAATCAAAATCACTACTACCAAAAAAGAAAGTAATGGAGGAACTGAAGAACAAAAACATGTAAGCCCTACAGAATACACAGCTAAATGGCAGAATTCTCCCTCCTTATCAGTAACTCTCCAGTCAAAGGCAGAGATTGGCAAGATGAACAAAAAACATCATCTATATACTGTCCACAAGAGATTCTGTTTAGAAACAAAGACAGTAAGAGGTTAAAAGTAAAGTGATGAAAAAAGATAGTAACCAAAAGAGAGTTTGAGTGGCTATACAATTTTTTTTTCCATTAGGAGTGGCTGTATATATATCAGACAAAATATATTTTAAGTAAAAAGGCTGAATGAGACAAACAGGACATTATTTACTGAAAAAAGGTTTAATTCATCAAGATATAACAATTATAAAAATATATGCACCAAACAACAGAGCTATAAGATATATGAAACAAACACTGACAGAATTGAAGAGAGAACTAGACAGCTCTACAACAATAATTGCAGACTTCAATACCCAACTTTCAATAATGGATAAAACACGTAGAAAGAAGATCTAATAAGGAAAGAGAAGACTTGAACAACACTATAATAACTACACCTAAAAGACATATATAGAATATGCCACTAAGGAACAGCAGAATACAAATTCTTCTCAAGTGCACATAGAACATTCTCCAGGACAGACCATATATTAGGCCACAGGATAAGTCTCAATAAATTTAAAAAGATTGGAATCATACAAAGTATCTTCTTCAATGGCAATGGGATGAAGCTAAAAAGCAGTAACAAGAAAAACTGAAAAATTCACAAACATGTAGAAATAAAACAACAAACTCTTAACCAATTGTTCAGGGAGAAATCACAAGGTAAATTAGAAAATACCTTGTGATGAATGAAAAGTAGAACATACCACAATTTATGGAATAAAGCAAAAGCACTGTTCAGAGGCAAATTTATGGCTCTAAATACTTACATTAAAGAAGAAGATCTCAAATCAGTAAACTAACTGCACACCTTAAGGAATTAAAAAAAAGAAGAGCAAACTAGCCCCAAAGCCGGCAAAAAAAGAAATTAAGCTTACAGTAGAGATAAACAAAATACAGAAATGAAAAATAAAGTTAACTAAACCATAAGTTGGTTCTTTGCAAAGATCAACAAAATTGACAAGCTTTTAGCTACACTAAGGAAAAAAAGGGAGAAGACTCCAATTACTACAATCAACTATGAGAAAGAGGGCATTACTAATGACTTTACAGAAATAAAAAGGATTGTAAGAGAATATTATGAACAACTGTATACAATAAATTGGATAGCCTAGATGAAATGGACATATCCTGAGAAACACACAAACTACCAAATCTAACTCAAGAAAAAATAGAAATCTGACTAGATGTATAACAAGTAACAAGATGAATGAGCAATCAAAAACCTCCCAACAAAGGTAAGTCCTGGACCAGATGGCTTCACTGATGAAATCTAATACTTACAGAATTAACACCAATCTTTCTCAAACTCTTCCAAAAACACTGGCGAGAAGGGACCATTTCCTTACTCCTAATATGAGGCCAGCATTACCCTGATACCAAAACCAGGCAAAGACACTGCAAGAAAAGACACTACAGACCAATATCCATTATGAATATAGATGCAAAAATCCTCAAGAAATTACTAGCAAACTGAATTCAGCAGCAGATTCAAAGGATGATACACCATGACCAAGTGGGATTCATCCCAGGAATGCAAGGATGGTTCAACATATGAAAATCAATATAATATACTACATTAATAGAATGAAGCAAAAGACCTATATGATCATCACAACTGATATAGAAAAAGCCTTTGACAAAATCCAACCTATCTCTATTCACAGATATGTGGTCTTATACATAAAACGCTAAAGAGTCCACAAAAAACTGTTAGAGCTAATAAACGAATTCAGCAGTTTCAGGATATAAAGTCAACATGCAAAAAACAGTTGCATTTCCATACACTAGCAATAAATAATCTGAAAAGAAAATCAAGAAAACAATTTACAACAGCATCAAAAAGAATCAAATACTTAGGATTAAGTTTAACCAAGGAGGCAAAAAGACCTGTACACCAAAAACTACAAAACATTGAAAGAAATTTAAAAAGACATAAATAAATGCAAAGGGGCCCCATGTTCATGGATTAGAAGACTTAACACTGTTAAGATGACAATACTAATAAAAGAGATCTACAGATGCAACGCAATCTCTATCAAAATCCCAACAACATTTTTACAAAAATGGGAAAACCCATGCTAAAATTCATATGGAATTTCAAGGAACCCAGAGTTGCCAGAACAGTCTTCTTTTCAAGAACGAAGGTGAAGGGGACTTTCCTGGTGGTCCAGTGGTAGAGAATCCGCCTTCCAATGCAGGGGATGCAGATTCAATTCCTGGTCAGGGAACTAAGATCCCACATGCCTTGGGGCAACTAAGCCTGTGTGCCACAACTACTGAGTTCACGCGCCTCAACTAGAGAGACTGCATGCTGCAAACTACAGAGCCCGCGCGCCCAGGAGCCTGCACGCCACAACTAGAGAAGAGAAAACCCACACGCCACAACTACAGAGAAGCCCGCGTGCCACAACGAAGAGCACACACACCTCAAAGCAAAGATCCCGCATGCGTCAATGAAGGTCCCGCATGCCGCAATTAAGATCCGACACAGCCAAAAATAATAAATAAAATAAATAATAATAAATAAATCTTAAAAAAAAAAAAAGAACAAAGGTGAAGTACTCATTAGTTCCAGATTTCAAAACTTACTGCAAAGCTACAATAATCAAAACAGTGTTGTATGAACACAAGAAGAGACACACTGAACAACACATTGACCCAGAAACAAACCCTCACATCTATGGTCAATTGATTTTGGACACAAGTGTCAAGACCACTCAATAGGGAAAGGACAGTCTCTTCACAAATAATGCTAAGAAAACTGGATATCCGTATGCAAAAGAGTGAATTTTGATCCTTACCATACCCCCTACACAAAAATTAACTCAAAATGGATCAAAGACCTAAAGTAAGAGCTAAAACTATAAAACTCTTAGAAGAAAACATACGGGGAAAGTTTTGTAATACTGGATTTGGCAATGATTTCTTGGATATGACACCAAAAGCACAGGCAACAAATGAAATAAACAGATAAATTGGACTTCAAAATTTAAAACTTTGTGCATCAAAGCATACTATCAAGAGAATGAAAAGACAACCTGCAGAATGAGAGAAAATATTTGCAAAACACCTATCTGATAAGGGTTTCGTATCTACAATACATAAAGAACCCTTAAAAATCAACAACAAAATGACAACCGAATTACCAAATGCACAAAGGATTTAAATAGACATTTTGCCAAAGAAGATATACAAATGGCCAATAAACACACAAAGATATTCAACCTCATTAGTCATTAAGGAAATGCAAATAAAAACCACAATGATATACCACTTCACAAGTACTCTGGATGGCTTTTTTTTTTAAAAAACAGAAAAGTAAGTGTTGGCAAGGATGTGGAACAATTGTACATTACTTTGTATATTGCTGGTGGGAATGTAAAAATGGTATCCACTGTGGAAAACAGTTGGGCAATTCCTCAAAAAGTTAAACATAGAATTACCACACAGCCCAGCAATTCCACTCCTAGTTATTGACTCAAAAGAATTGAAAACAGGGATTCAAACCAATACATGTGTGTGAACGTTCACAGCAGTGTTATTCACAGTAGCCAAAAGGCAGAAACATCCCAAGCGTTTATTAACAGATGAATGGATAAGCAAAATGTGGTATATTCATACAATGGAATATTATTCAGCCATAAAAGGACAAACATTGAAAATACTATCCTAAGTGAAATAAGCCAGATACAAAAGGACAAATAATGTATAATTCCACTTAGAGGAACTATCCAGAACAGGCGAATTCATGCAGACAGAAAGTGGATTAGAGATTACCAGGGGTTGGGCTAGAAGACAGAATAGGAAATTTTTGCTTAATTAGTACAGAGTTTCTGTTTGGGGTGGTTAAAAAAAAGTTTGGAAATAGATGTGGTGATGGTTGCACAACACAGTCGATGTAATTAATGCCACTGGATTATATACTTAAAAATAGTTAAAATGGCAAGTTTTATTTTATTTATATTTTACCACAATAAAAGAAGATAATTGACTGTTGAAGGCAAAAATAGTAGTGCATCATGAGGTTGTTAAGATACGTACAAGTATAATGTATGACAACAATAGCACAAAGAATGAGGTAAGCATAATAGAAGCATTCTGTTTTAAGGTTCTTTCATTATACTTTAAGTGGAAAATATTTGAAGGTAGATTGCAAGTTTAAAGATGTATTTTGTAAAACCCTACCAATAGAAAAAAAAAAAAAACAGTGTAGCTGATAATGGAGATAAAAGGAACAATAAAAAAACCTAGGAATTCAAGAAGAAGATAAAAAAACAAAGAAGAAACAAAAAATAGATGGGATAAAGATAAACAGCACGACTGTAGACTTAAACCCAACCTTATTGATAATTATATTAAATGTAAATGATCTAAACACCCCATTTGCAGATACATATTCTCAGGTAAAATTTTAAAAAGGAAGATCAAGGAGCTTTCACTTCTGCTTAGGATGTAGAAAGTCATAACATACCATCTCTCCTATCCTAAAAATGAGTAAAGACTGTCTAATCTATAAAACCATACCTTTTCATGAACCCACTTGAAAACAGGCTGCAAGAAAACCAAGCGATCTGAATTCCAAAGAATGACAAATCTCTCTCAGAAGAGAGCAGACACTTCAAAAGTATCAAGGTAATGAAAAACAAGGAAAGACTGTTAAAGTGTCACAGATGGAAACTCTAATAACACTGTTGATGAAAGTACAAATTAGGGCACAGTGCCAACTGGGAAAAACGTAAGAAAAAACACTGGGGAGTTACGACAGAATAGCTATAGTAAGGACAGCCTTGGACTTCAAGACTCTGAAAATGGAAAATGAATGGTTCTCACCGTCCATGAAGTCTATAATAGGCCAGCTGAAGTGCCAGCTGAACAAAGGTATCAGGGTGAAGCTTCTTCTTCTTGGTTAGCTTCTTGCCAAAAGATGTAAAGGCATAGACCAAAAGCTGCAGATCAGATGCCTAACAAAAAGAATTAAATACGAACAGTGAAAAAACACCTAAGGAGAATACCCCAAAGATAACCAAAATACCATTTGCATTAAAATAATCATCAGACATAAATAAAGGTATTAAAGTTGTAATTTTTAAATGTTTTATGCTGTCATACTTGGATGATAGCCAAATATTCATATATAGTAGTTATAAGATAAAGTATTATTATCAAAGAGAAAAGTGAAAAATCTACCTGCTTGAAATATTGGGCTTTAGCTTGGTTGATGTCATTTAATACTTTTTCATCCACAGTGAAAACAAGCTCCTCTGGAAGTGGTATATCCCGTACTTTATCTGAACCCTGAAAATAGGGAAAACTTAAAAATATTATATCTATAAAAATATGAGGAGGGCTTCCCTGGTGGCACAGTGGTTAAGAATCTGCCTGCCAATGCAGGGGACACAGGTTTGAAGCCCTGGTCTGGGAAGACCCCACATGCCGTGGAGCAACTAAGCCCGTGCACCACAACTACTCAGCCTGCACTCTAGAACCTGCGAGCCACAACTACTGAAGCCTGTGCACCTAGAGCCCGTGCTCCGCAACAAGAGAAGCCACCACAATGAGAAGCCCGCGCAAGGCAACAAAGAGTAGCCCCCACTCACCGCAACTAGAGAAAGCCCGCACGCAGCAACGAAGACCCAACGCAGCCAAAAATAAAATAAATAAAATAAATTTATAAAAAAAAATTATGAGGAGAAAGGGATGAAATATTTGTTCTAACATACCGTCCATCTTCCTTCACTCTCAAAAATTTTCTGATCAACATAAGAGCTGATGCTTACGATAACCATTGCATCATAAGGAGCATGCTAAAATGAAAATACACAAGATTTTGAATAAGTTTTGTAAGTTAAAACTTGACCCATCCTTAAAATACTAAAAATAGAAGTACCATACGACCCAGCAATCCCACTACTGGGCATATACTCTGAGAAAACAATAATTCAAAAAGAGTCATGTACCACAATGTTCACTGCAACTCTATTTACAATAGCCAGGACATGGAAGCAACCTAAGTGTCCATCGACAGATGAATGGATAAAGAAGATGTGGCACATATATACAATGAATATTACTCAGCCATAAAAAGAAACGAAACTGATTTATTTGTAGTGAGGTGGATGGACCTAGAGTCTGTCATACAGAGTGAAGTAAGTCAGAAAGAGAAAAACAAATACCGTATGCTGACACATATATATGGAATCTAAAAAAAAAAAAAAAAAAATTGGTTCTGAAGAACCTAGGGGCAGGGCAGGAATAAAGACACAGATGTAGAGAATGGACTTGAGGACACGGGGAGGGGAAAGGGTAAGCTGGGACAAAGTGAGAGAGTGGCATGGACATATATACACTACCAGATGTAAAACAGATAGCTAGTGGGAAGCAGCTGCATAGCACAGGGAGATCAGCTCAGTGCTTTGTGACCACCTAGAGGGGTGGGATAGGGAGGGCGGGAGGGAGACGCAAGAGGGAGGAGATACGGGGATATATGTATATGTATAGCTGATTCACTCTGTTATAAAGCAGAAACTAACACACCATTGTAAAGCAATTATACTCCAATAAAGATGTTAAAAAAATTTTTAAATTTTAAAAAATGGAAAAGTAAATAAATAAAAATTAGAGAAAATAAAAAATAAATGTTTTAAAAAAATAAAGTAAAAAAATAAAGTATCTCTTTAAATTTTTACTATATAAAAGTGGAAGACATTGAAGGGTTATGAACAGAGCACTGACATGATTTGTCTTACAATTTAAAAGGATCACTCTGATGGTTGTGTTGAGTTAAAAAGATAGTGTAACAGGAAATGAACGGCATTATGCATTTGGCAAAACCATAAAGTTGTACAACATGAATAGTGAAACAATGTAAACTATGTAATTCAGTTAATAATAATGTATCAATATTGGTTCATCAAATGTAACAACCTATATACCAATGCAAGATATCAATGAAAGGAAAAACGGGGTGCAGGAGAGAGAACAAGTGAGCACTTTGTACTTTCTGCTTAATTTTCCTGTAAATCTGGAATTTGCTCTAAAAAGTAAAGTCTACTAATTTAAAAAAAAAAAAACAAAAACTTGACCCAATATTTTATTTTCACCTTCCCTCCACTCTTAATACATAATAAAATGCAGAATTCTCAAATGCCTCACCTTGTAATGATAAAGAGATGGATATTCCACAGTATAATAAGTAACTGATGTATTTTATTTTCTGAGAAAGAACAAATATTTAAAGTCGGAAGCACCTAATTAGGGCTCTTGAGGTAATGGGAAGGGATGTAAACATGAATAATCTAGAGAAAATAATTGCTATCTGTATTGGAAGTCAAAGGAGGTATACATATGTACATATACAATGCTAAAATGTTCTGGAATTGTAAAAGCACGATGGAAAAGCAGATGGGGGTGACAGACTAAATCTGAAGGCTAAATGGAGGAAGGGTATGAACTTCTTTTGGTAAACACACAGTCCACTAGATAAGTATTTAAAAGCATAATGATTTTGTGTACATATCTATAAGAGTGTTCAATGTGGCAGAAATAATTCTCAATGTTTAAGGAATGTGGGAAAGATGCGCTGAGTTACAGGGATGTCATAGTTTTGATAGCTGTATTTAGAGAAAGGAACTGTGGCTAGTGAATTTTCCCATCATTTATTCTGGAGGATAAACTTTTTGCCTTATCTTCTCCATGTTCTTTTGATGACAGTTACATCACATGGGGTTTTTTCCCCTCTGGGTTAAGGCTACCACTTTACATTATACACAATTACCATTCATGAACTGAAAGCGACACCGCTAGCCTTGGAGAGAAAGAAGGGAGGTTTAAGATATGAATCCAGCACACTTGGGCCCAGTTTCAGAGGGTGTAATTAGGTGTCTTAAATATCGCCTTAACACTACACAGCTTTGCTGCCCTGTATTACAGCCCCATGGAGCCTAGAAACACGGTATACCGTTACCAGGTAAGCAGCTACCAAAGCACCAGGAAGGGCTTACTAGGGAGGTCAGTACAAGATGCAAGAGCAGTTCATCCCGCCTGCCAGCAACAGCACGTATAACAAGACTCAAAGGTCATGGACAAGACCCTCTTCTAACAGCATCTCACAACTGTGTAGCACTTTGTAGCTTTACAAAGAACTTTCACAGATATTGCATATATTATTTCATTGAAGACAACAGTATTATACTGGAACCAGTAAGAAAGAGCATGACTGAAAGATATAAATCTCTATGACTTATAATTTTATCCATTCATCTCCTGGCGGAAAGTTAATCATCAATTTAAAAATAAAATGTTAGGAAATAGAAAAAATTCAAACGCTTTCCTGATGCTTTCTTTGTTCACGTAAGTTTTGTCTTTTTTTTTCATTTATATGGAGGCAATATGTGTAATATACTGTTTAATAATGTGGACTTTGGTTCTGAGTCCAAACCTTACTACTTACTAGGTACATAAGTAAGTTAAGTTCTCAAGTAAGTTACTTGAGAAAGTTACTTAATTCTTTAAGTAAACTGCCTCATCTGTTAGTAGGGAAAACAATACCTAGTCGCATACAGCAGCTGTGAAAAATGATTTTAATAATGCTTATAAAGTACTTACTACAGATCCTGGCCCACAGCAATAATTAGTAACTACTGTTATTAACAACTAATGTTTATTACATGCTTCCTATGTACTTCTACAAAAGCCTACAACAAAGCCTATATAAGGAAGACAAAATAGTTGACCCCAGGATTTTAAATCCCAACAGGGAAATGCTATTATGTAATATAATCACAGAAGTATATATTCAAGCACCAATGGAAGAGAACAGCAATATGAATTTGGATTAAGAACAACTTAACTTTACAGTATATATACTTTACTAATAATGTTTTACATTGGTTAAATAGCATTTTCAGTAATCATTGTAGGTTGCAAGGGGAACCTACATGGAATCTTAAAAGCATACTGTCAAGTGGAGATCATCAGATCAATCTGATAAGTATATGGGTGACAATGCATACACATGAAACATGTCCATACACTTTACTACAGGAAAGCATTTCAGTTGTGCAAAGATATATGCTCATTATGGGACCAGTATTTTTATTCAAAGATAGAAACCTCATTAAAGTTATTTTCTCCTGAATTTGAGCTGGGACCAGTATTTTTATTCAAAGATAGAAACCTCATTAAAGTTATTTTCTCCTGAATTTGAGCAAACAGCAGGATGTTGATGCCATCAGTAAAAATCCAAGTAGTGCAAGGTGGTTTTTTTAGGGGGTTGGGAGTGAGGGAGGAAAGCAAGATGATGAGAGGAACTAACCCGTACGTAACAATGTAACATCCAGTTTGGACAATTTAACACATGGTGAAACAAAACTCACAAGATGAGAATAATAGGTAAAAACTGGAAAAATATAACCGCAAGCTACCTATGTAGAAATGGTCAATGAAACTATTAAACCAGAGAAAAGAGCAGACACAGGGGGAAATGGTTATGAATAATATTAAGCTCAGTTTTAGAACCTGGAGACAGGAAAAGACTGTTAGGAGGCTGAAGGCAGTGTCAGATGCATATGAAGAAGAGGGTAACCAACTGCAGCTGACAAGTCAACGAGAAATGGAGGGAAGAAGCCAGAAGGTATTTAGCTACTTTACGAAGGACAGACAGGGAATAGTGAGGCTATGAACCAAACTGAGGAGGTCAAGAAGAATCAAACAAGGAGCTGAAGAGAAAAAAGCTGAGGCAAGTAACACAAAATCTTCTGTCAACACTGGACTCGTAAGGAAGAGGACAGACAACAAATCTTCAAAATGACTCACGGCAACCTTTCACCCTGATGATTTACTGTAGAAGACATTCTATTACCTGCGCATTAACCACACCACCTTCCTTGGCGATAACAGCTACTTTATTTTTCTTTAGGCAATCAGCACACATCTCTGTGGTGGTTTGAATGAGTGATTCTACCAGCTAGGTCCCAAGGTTTGGTATGTGACCCAGGCCAGGCGAATCAGAGCAGCTAACTCCCTGGAATGTGCATGATTCACACAGGCCAAAACAACCAATGAGCATTATTCCCAGGTCTTTTGCTGGAACCACTGGGGTTAAAAAAAAAAAAAAAAAAAAAAAGCTGGCTATTTCCACGGAGAACACTAATCTACGAGGAGAGCTGTGAAAACATGAGACTGTAGGTACAACCATCACACGGTGTAGTCTACATAAAAATAAAGCCAAACATAGGAAAGTAATGCCAAAAAATGGAGAGAGAAATTTCTAATGAAAGCATCTGGACACTGGAAGTCAGCATTACCCAAATTTAGCTGTACCCCTATGTCATAAATACCTTCGTAAGCTAATGCCAGTTTGACTTAGGTTTCTATCACCTAAAACTGAATAAATACTGATTAATAAAACTATTGAACCCAGATCAACGTAACAGGATTTTGTTTAGTATCTTACAGTCCCTAAATATCAATACTTTGGAGGAAAGCCCCCAAATACAAACAAAAAATCTACCTCATACTACTTTATACCAAATCATATACTTTATGAAAAGTATTATAATGAGGTTATAAGTATATATTGCAATTCTGACTTAGGTTGATTTTTTAATTTTCTTGGTTCATAGACCTCCTGAATGTCCATCAGAAAATGGCAAAGTAGAGCTAATGAAGACAACCATGGGAGAACAGAAAAGAAACAAGAAAAGTTGTGTGTGTGTGTGTGTATGCATGTGCTTGTTTTATGAAGAAGGTAAAAAATAGTATTCAGTACCAGACATTTTAATATCCAGAAGTAAATAATGTTCCAAAGATCATGTGTCATTTATTTTTTAAAAGGTTACAAAATTACTAGGTAAATGTAGAAATATATCCACAGACATTTCTCTGTGCACAGAACATATACTAATGCTATATCTTTGCAAATAGGTTGTAATTTTCAACAACAGGTAACAGTGGATTTTAAAAGAGCTTATACTACATACAAATGCAAGCAAATTGCACTTTACAGATACACACCACACTGTTATCCTGACTACAGATGAAAATAATTTGTCCTATACTCTATTTTCACTGAGAATTCATAACTAAACCTTTTACTCTAATGCCATAAAGCTAAATAAGTGTTTGCTTATTCTATCACAGGACAGCGTAAGTATTGTAGATTACTGCCATTAAATTAACCTAAAAGAGTAAAAGGAAAAAATAATTTCAGTAGTTTACTTACATCACAATTACAGCCAAATACTCCATTAGAAAAGGAAATCAAGTTATAAGATTTGTCACCCCAGCGTACTGTTGGATCTCCAGTAAGAACCTTTGTAGCAACCTAAAATAAATGTAATATTTCCAAATTTAAAGGATTTTAATATTGGTTTTTAAGTATTTATATCTTAAATACACACACACACACACACACACACACACACACACACACACGATCTCACTTTTCCTCTTCAGGTAAACCAAATTTAATAAAATGTTAGTTATACTCAAGAGATAATAATTCTGGCCCTGACTTTAAATAGTACTCAAAATCCAAGAAATTCTACCAGAAAAGAGAATGATGGTACAACATTCATGAATGTTTAGAGAATATACAATTGAAAGGACAAGGCTTTTGCAACTTGAATAGGATAAGAGGCATTGATAAGTTTAGTCATTAAAGTCTAGTTACAAGAAAAATATTTCAAGAATTCATAACCTACTAAGCCAGTTTCTCAAATGTAAGTTTTGGCCATAAGTGAGTCATGAAACCACAGTAAACATTCTTTACAAGAAAGAATAAAATAGAACATAAATATCAGAGTACATCGCAGATAGTCAAAGTAATTATTACTGTTTTGTGAAACTTCTGTGTGTATGTGTAAGTGTGCACATGCTTGTGTGCGCGTGTGTGTGTGTGTAATGGGCTGCAATCTAAATATGCCTAACTGTAGATTGCAGCAAAAAAGTTTGAGCAACACTTCATTAAAACACATTCTTCCTCAAGAAGCTTGTTGATTCTACTTAAAAAAAAAAATGCAGCTAAGGAAGAGGAAAAATTGTTTTCTAGCTACAAGGTTTTTCAATCCTATATTATTTTGTTTCTATCATTTAATATTGATGAATGTATTATGAAGTAACTTCAGTGTTTTCAAAAGACTCTGAGATTCCTACAAATATGACTACTACCTTTTATTTTTTTCCCAGGAAATGATATTGCCCCAGAAAAAAAAAAAGTAGGCCACAATTACCCTTAAATTCACTAAAGTCAGTGTGTTCTATAAAACCAAATGATAAAATAAATCACAAGAATGATATAATTCTTAGGACAGACCTCACCAACTAAGGTATCAAGGCCCACTGGTGTGGGTTATAGGTAGGTTCTCATGTCACCTTTGGTATGAAATCTCATTTAGCCCAGCGTCTTATGCAAATTTCCTGTATATATAATCAATGAAAAGGTTGGGAACCACTGACATCTGATAAGCAAATAATAGACATACTTCTTTAAACAACATATAAGATATGTCTAAATGGAGCTAAACAATGTGGCAAAACTTTACAGAGCATTATTTATGTATAAGATTCATTTGATATGTGTGTGTGTGTGTGTGTGTGTGTGTGTGTGTGTGTGTATATATATATATAGCTAAGAAAATGTTTTAAGAGCCTGCATTAAATATTTATATTTTATGACTTAGTATTTGCACTTTCTTTTCTTAGCTTCCCCATTCTAAGATAAAAGATGTTTCCAAGATACAGGAAACAACTGTCTTCACAATTATGTTTCACAGTGGTTTTATGGGTGTATATTTCAAACTCAGTAAGTTGTATCCATTAAATATGTACAGCTTTTTGTATGTCAATTACACCTTAATAAAGTGGTTTTAAAAAAAACAAAGCCTGCATGTAACAAAATTCTTCTCATGTTCAATTTACACAAGAGTCCTCCAGAAAAATCTGTGGGAAGAAATAACAAAACAAGATAGTTGAATACCTGAGAATAATCTTCCGGTGTTACACGTGGACTGCCATCATCTAAACAAAATACCAGTAAACTGCTCTGAATTTTTTCTAACATAGTCAAGTTCTCTGGATTAAGCCTAATCAAATATTCTCGTGCCTAAAGGGCAAGGAGATAATAATAAAATGTTACAAATTAAATATGAAATATCCAGAAAATCTCAATAGGTTCTCAAAAAGTTACAGAAAAGGTTCTTCAAGAAAAGTGTGAATTCAAGGACCTCTCTGTTGACTCCTGAACAGGTTTTTCCTCCAACTGCATGGCTGGTCCCTATACTCGTGCTACTAAATGCATAAAGGTATAAAGTTATGCCACCCCCTAGATTTTCTCTAATAGTTTAATATTGTACAATGTATTTAATGCTGCTTAAAGCTTAAAGCTGTCTGTCCATTTATCTTTATTTCAAAAATCTGAACAAAGGGACAGCATATACCTGAGCTCAGTGTTTGAAATTTAAATGTAAATAAAATAAAAATAGCATACCCTCACCCCAAAAGTGTAAATTATAGTTAATAATATTGTATTACAGATTTGAAAGCTTCTAGAGAGTATATCTTAAAAGTTCTAATTACAAAAAATGTATTTTTTAGTTTTCTGTATGGTGATGGACGCTAACTAGACTTACTGTGGTGATTATTTCTCAATATATACAAACATTGAATCCTTATGTTGTATAGTTGAATATAATGTTGTAAGTCAATTATACCTCAAAAGAAAAGAAAAATGTAAATTACAACCTTAGCCCATCGAGTTCGCTCCTCACTAGTTAACGCTGCTACCCCAGGTCCATCAGGTTCACGACGGCACTTCTTTTGGATGTATGTCAATTGCCTTTGGGAGATTAAATAAAGAGGATTCAAAAAGAGCACAGGCAGGATCACTAGCTACTTTGGCCTTTAATAGGTTATAAAGTTTATACATATTTAAATGTTTTGATATGTTATCCAAAGAAAGAGATTATGGTCTGAACAGCAATGGAGTTATTTCCTACCCAACTTTTTTTTTTTTAAAGTGATTATGTGGCCTATTAATACCGTAAGTATACTTGACAAATCTCACAAATATTATGTACATTTTATCTAACTAAAAACTATGTGTATATATTAACAGAGGACTTATTCTATACCCAATTAATACTTGGGCTTAACCCCCAAAACAGAAATACCATGTAGTTAGTTTTAAATGTTTTCACATATGCCATTCTTACTTAAAATCATTACAAAGACTATTAGCTAAGGATAGATTATTTCCCCCCATAGCATTCTATAATCCTAGTCTGATGAGTTTCATGTATCTTTAAACATATAGCAGGTAAATAACAGGGTTCGTCCACAGAGAAATTTTCATCAAAAATCCACAGCTTATTTTCATCCCTACTTCCTCATACGATATGCTAAGAAATTACCTCAATTTAAACATTTCCACAGGTTTCTTAGAAAGTGAGCTAATGTAGCTTAATAAATGGTCAAAAGGCACCACTAGTAGCCATCCCTTATTTGTGACTTTATCATTCAAGGAATGAATTCCTTGCTGCAAAATTCCTCCCTCTTTATTTGAAACTAATGGTGTCCTGTGGAGCAGATGAGGCCTTCTAAACCAAACAATCTGCATCTGTGGTGGGAGCAACTTGCCTTATCTCTTCCAGCTTACTTCTCTTTGCTAACTCTGATTTTGCTTCAATTACAAATAAAGCTTACAGAGTTGGTGGTTACATGGCGGCCATAGTAACTAGGATAAATTCCGAATGCTTAAGGAATTAAATCTACCTCACTGTTTTTCTCCATATGGTATGAGTTGCTGCCCTTCTCTTACCACCTGAGAGCACCAGTTTTGACTATGAAACTTCTCCCCACTCCCTGATATAGCCATTTTAATATTCAGTGGGAAAGGACCACCTCATAAAACAACAGTCATTATCAGAGAGAAATCACCAGGAAAAATGTATTAAACCTGAAATGACATTTTAAGTTTGATAATAAAAGGTCAGATAGTAACTGCCAAATCTTCACCATTAAGAAGTCCATCCTACCTAAAGTGATCTACAGATTCAAGGCAACCCCTATTAAAATCCGATGGCATTTTTCACAGAAACAGGAAAAAAAATCCTAAAATTCATATGGTACCACAAAAAACTCCAAACAGACAAAGCAGTTTTAAGCAAGAAGAACAATGCTGGAGGCATCACACTTCCTGGTTTCAAAGTATATTACAGAGCTTCAGTAATCAAAATAGTATGGCACAAATAACAGACATACAGGTCAATGGAACACAATAGAGAGCCTAGAAATAAATCCACTTACATACAGTCAACTGAGGTGCCAAGGAAGCCAAGAATACACAATGGGAAAACGACAGCCCCTTAAATAAACAGTGTTGGGAAAATTACCACATACAAGAGAATGAAACTGGACCCCTATCTTACATCATACAGAAAAATCAATTCAAAATAGATTAAAGGCTTAAATGTAAGACCTGAAACAATAAAACTCCTGGAAGAAAACATGGGAAAAAATGCTTCTTGACATTGGCCTTAGAAAGCATTTCTTAGACATGATACCAAAAGCGCAGGCAACAAAAGTAAAAACAGACAAGTAGGATTACATCAAACTCAAAGCTTCAGCACAGTTAACAACTAAGTGAAAAGGCAACCTACAGAATATGAGAAAATACTTACAAACCATACATCTGATAAGAGGTTAATATTCAAGGAGCCCCTACAATTTAATAGCAAAAAACCAAACAACCTGATTAAAAAATGGGCAAAGGGAATGAATAGACATTTCTCCAAAGAAGATATAAAAATGGCAACCAGGTATATGAAAAGGTGCTCAACACCACTAATCATCAGGGAAATGTAAGTAAAAACCACAACGAGATATTACCTCATTCCTGTCAGAATGGCTATTAACAAAAAGATAAGCGATAACAAGTGTTGACGATGATGTGGAGAAAAGGGAACCCTTCTGCACTGCTGGCGGGACTCTCAATTGGTGCAGCCACTATAGAAAACTATGGAGGTTCCTCAAGAAATTAAAAATAGAAATACTGTATGATCCAGCAATCCTAGTTCTGTGTATATAGCCAAAGGAACTGAAATCAGGATCTTAAAGAGACATCTGCATTCCCATGTTCCTTGCAGCATTATTCACAATAACCAAGAGGCAAAAGCAACTTAAATATTCAACGATGGGATGAATAGATAAACGAGATGTGATATACACATACAAACGGAATTTTATTCTACCTTAAAAAAGAAAGAAATCCCACCTCTTGCAACAATGTGAATGAACCTGGAGGACACTACCCTAAGTGAAATGTGCTAAACACAGAAGGACAAATACTGCATGGTATCACTTATAGGTGGAATCTAAAATAGTCAGACTCTTAGAAGCAGAATAGAATGGTGGGTGCCAGGGGCTGATCTAAGGAGGAAATGAGGAGGCATTAGTCAAAGGATACAAAGTTTCAGTTATATAAGATGAGTAAGTCCTAGAGAACTACTGTACAGCATAGTTCCTGTAGTTAATGATACTATACTGTACACTTAAAAATTTGCTAAAAGGGGAGATCTTAACGTAAGTGTTCTTACCACAAAAAAAATTATTAAAAATAAATTAAGAGAGCGGGACACCTTTGGAGGTAATGAATATGTTTAGGATATAGATTGTGGTGATAAGTATACACTGATGAAACTATCTCCAAACTCATCCAGTTGTACACAATAAATATGTACAGCTTTCTGTATGTCAATCATACCTCAAAAGTGGTTTAAAAATAACTTCTCTATTCATAGAAAAAAAGAGGTACAGATCTGGTGACTAAAATAACCCCTCTTTTCCTTTAATTTGGCTATCTATGCACCTGTTTTCGGCTACACATGTAATTTTTGATATTTAAAAGCACAAAGATTTGTATTAACAGTATGTATATTTCAGAATCACCTACTTTTAAAATACTCCACCCTTGATATGTCTTCATAATCTTGTTTCTGCCTTCATTACTTCCCACTCATTCTTTAATTTACCGTAATCGGGTTTTGTCCTCCAGTGATTATCTTTAAAGTACGTTTCTGAATGTTACCAATGGCATCCCATAAAACCTAGCAGCTTTATCTCAGTCTTATTTTTCTCATTGCAGAGTGTTTAACACCCAGGAGTCAATCTTAAAATTCTCTCTGCCTTGGCTTTTGTAGCACTGTTCCACTGTGGTCTCCCTAACTCACTGACTACTTGGTCTTTTTCACTAACCATTTGTTCTCGTTCCACTGTCAAATGTGTGTTTCACCAAATTTCTCTCACTGGCCTCCCCCAACCTCTTCTACAAGTTTCTCCTTTGGTAATTTCATCCACTACTTTAATAGCTTCAACCATCATCTTTATATAAAAGGCAACCAAATCTCTAACTTCAACCCCATTTTCTCTCTAAATTTCTGGTACCAAATTTCCAAATGCTTATTGGATATATCTACCTCAATTTCTGTCAACATTCCCAATTAAATTTGGAATTTAAAAATTATCTCCCTGACCCCTCCATATTAATACAAATTTTTAAAAAATTGATCTTAGAGGAAAACATAGGTATAAATCCTCATGACCTTGGATCAGGCAATGGTTTCTAAGATATGACACTAAAAGCACAAGTAACAAAAGAATAGATAAATTAGACTTGGTCAAAATTAAAACATTTGTCCTTCAAAAGAGGCCATGAAGAAAGTGAAGAAACAACTCTAGAATGAGAGAAAATATTTGTAGTTTATATATCTGATAAGGGACTTATATCTAGAATATCTAAAGAAGTTTTACAACTCAATAATAAAAAAGACAAATAACCCAATTAAAAATTGGCCAAGGATTTGAATAGACATTTCTCCAAGTAAGATATACAAATGGTCACAGGTACATGAAAATATGTTCAACATCGTCATTATGGAGATGCAGCTGTAAACCACAATGAGATCCCACTTCATGCCCTCTAGGATGGCTACAATCAAAAAGGCAGACAATAACAAGTGCTGGTGAGAATGAAAATAAATCGGAATCCTCAAATACTGCTGATGTGAATGTAAAATGGTGCAGTCATACTGGAAAACAGTTTGGCAGTTCCTCAAATGGTTAAACATAGAGTTATGATCCAGCAATTCTACTCCTAGGTATATATACCCAAGAGAAATAAAAACACAGGTCCACACAAAAACCTATACACCGACGTCCAGGACAGTATTACTCACAGCAGCCAAAAAGTAGAAACAACCCAAATGTCCATCTGATGAATGATTAAATAAAATGTGGCATAGCCTCAGAATGAAATATTACTCAGCCAAAAAAAGGAAGAAAGTACTAATACATGCTACAACATGGATGGATGTTGAAAACTTCGTATATGCTAAACTAAAGAATACAGACACAAAAGGCCATATATTTTAAGATTCCATTTATATGAAATGTCCAGAATAGGCAAACCCATAGAGATAGAAAGTTAAGTGAAAGATAGAAAGGTTGCCTAGGGCTGGTGGGGTGGAAGTGTTTGGGAAATATGAGAAATGTCCACTAATGGACAGGGTAAGAGTTGGGGAGCAAATGAGTTACTGCTTATGGGCTCAGGGTTGCTTTTGGGGGTGACAAAAATGTTCTAAAATTGATTGTGGAGATGATAGCACAATTCTGAATATTCTAAAAAATGCTGAATTGTACACTTTGAATGGGTGAACTGCGTGGTGTGTGAACTGTCTCAAAGCTATTATGAAAAACAAGAAAAAAATTGAAAAGGTACCTCCTCGTCTGTTGCCTCCTCCCGTTACAATACTATCTGCTTACTCAGTCACATTTAACAGCTTCCTTTCTTTCTAAATCCAGTTACCAATTCATATTAACTTTACCTCCAAAACATTTTCTGCATTTATCCCATCTTTTTAAAAAAAATTTTTTTAATTGAAGTATAGTTGATTTGCAATGTTGTGTTACTTTCTGATGTACAGCAAACTGCTTCAGTTATACATATATATATTCTTTTTCAGATTCTTTTCCATTATAGTTTATTATAAGATACTGAATATAGTTCCCTGTGCTATACAGTAGGACCTTATTGTTTATGTAGAGTGTCCCATATTTTAAAGCCCCAACCTCTTACTTCTTTACTGGATTACTGCAAATTTTAATACACCTCTTTTCAGACTCCAACTCACTAAGATTCAGAATCTGACCAATCTATGTTACACTTCTAATATGTATCTTATGTTTCTAAATAAAATTTCCTAATGCATAGGACTGGCCTAATCACTCAATTCACTCACACGTGCACACCCACACACTTCTGCTTTGTACTAAGCAGAGGGAATTAAAAAAAAAAAGACCTGGTAAGTAGTCTCTTAGAGCTCCATCTGCATGTGAAAACACAGAAATGACTTCAATACAATTTAATAATCAATATAGTAAAGATAAATATGAGGCATACAGAGAGTCTAAAGGAGTCTAAGTCCTTGGGCCATGAAGAGAAGAAAGGGAATGGGAAAGCATGAAATAGAACATAAAATAGGAAGTAGTGACCTTGTGGTGACCTACGAACAGAAACATAAAGCACGAGGAGGAATTCTTACTTAAAAGTGGACAAGGCAGGGCTTCCCTGGTGGCGCAGTGGTTGAGAATCTGCCTGCCCACGCAGGGGACGCGGGTTCGAGCTCTGGTCTGGGAAGATCCCACATGCCGCAGAGCAACTAGGCCAGTGAGCCACAATTACTGAGCCTGCGCGTCTGGAGCCTGTGCTCCGCAACAAGAGAGGCCGCGATAATGAGAGGCCAGCGCACCGCGATGAAGAGTGGCCCCCAATTGCCACAACTAGAGAAAGCCCTCACACAGAAACGAAGACCCAACACAGCCATAAATAAATTTAAAAAAAAAAAAAAAAAAGTGGACAAGGCAGGAGAAGGCAATCCAAACAGAAAGCATGAGCACAAGCAAAGATCACAGATAACTTAACATGTTAGAACTGCAAGCAAAAATGGTGTAGGAGTATAGAATGCACAGGGAGGAAGAGCAGGACAAGGCTGAAGGGACAGATGAAGGTCAAATCCAGACCACCACTAAAAAACTGGGACTTGGGCTTCCCTGGTGGCACAGTGGTTCGGGGTCTGCCTGCTAATGCAGGGGACACGGGTTCGAGCCCTGGTCTGGGAGGATCCCACATGCCGCGGAGCAACTAGGCCGGTGAGCCACAACTACTGAGCCTGCGCGTCTGGAGCCCGTGCTCCGCAACAAGAGAGGCCGCGATAGTGAGAGGCCCACGCACCGCAATGAAGAGTGGCCCCCGCTTGCCACAACTAGAGAAAGCTCTCACACAGAAACGAAGACCCAACACAGCCAAAAATAAATAAATAAATAAAAATTTAAAAAATAAAATATTAAAAAATAAATAAATAAATAAACTGGGACTGTATTCTAGACCCAAAGAAACCATTCAAGAATTAAGCAAAACTGAGATACAATCAAATATGAATTTTAAAGTCACAGGACAGATGACTGTAGAGCATGTAGGGAAGCAAGAAAACCACCTGTGAAGTTGAATCAACAGAGAGTTAAAGATCTGAACAACACTTTGATTTACTTTTTTAAAAGAAACCAGAAATCCAAATTTTTGTGTGAATTCAACCAGAAATCCATATGTTTCTCTGAATTCTCCTGATTTTTAAATAGTAATGTAAATTCTCTGTTATCCAAGCAAAACAGGCCACAGGCTGAATTCAGCCCATGGATCACATGTTTCTGGGAGAGTGGCTTTTAGTAATACAATTAACAAGCCTGATCTAATAATTTTATGTCAAATTTGGAAATTTTAAAATATAGCTGGAACATACAGAAAGATTATCCAAGACACAAAAGCAAAACACCTAAAAGATGGATAATTTTGCCTATGTCAAAATTAACAATGTCTGTTCAATTACCAAAAAAAAATCTGTTAACTGGAAGAAAATGTTTGCAATCTGTATAACTGATAAAGGATCAGTGCTCCAAAATATAATTACTACAAATCAGTAAGAATAAAAAAATAGCCAAGAGAAAAATAAGGCAAGCCTACCTCAAGAAACAAGAAAAATCTCAAGTAAACAATCTAACCTTACACCTAAAGGAACTAAAGAAGGAAGAACAAACAAAACCCAAAGTTAGCAGAAGGAAAGAAATCATAAAGATCAGAGCAAAAATAAATGAAATAGAAAAAAAGAAAGCAATAGCAAAGATCAATAAAGCTAAAAGCTGGTTCTTTCAGAAGATAAACAAAATTGATAAACCTTTAGCCAGACTCATCAAGAAAGAGAGGGAGAGGACTCAAATCAATAAAATTAGAAATGAAAAAGGAGAAGTTACAACAGACACCGCAGAAATACAAAGCATCCTAAGAGACTACTACAAGCAACTCTATGCCAATAAAATGGACAACCTGGAAGAAATGGACAAATTCTTAAAAAGGTATAACCTTCCAAGACTGAACCAGGAAGAAATAGAAAATATGAACAGATAATCACAAGTAATGAAATTGAAACTGTGATGAAAAATCTTCCAACAAACAAAAGTCCAGGACCAGATGGCTTCACAGGTGAATTCTATCAAACATTTAGAGAAGAGCTAACACCCATCCTTCTCAAACTCTTCCAAAAAATTGCAGAGGAAGGAACACTCCCAAACTCATTCTACGAGGCCACCATCACCCTGATACCAAAACCAGACAAAGATACTACAAAAAAAAGAAAATTACAGACCAATATCACTGATGAATATAGATGCCAAAATCCTCAACAAAATACTAGCAAGCACACTCCAACAACACATTAAAAGGATCATACACCATGATCAAGTGGGATTTATCCCAGGCATGCAAGGATTCTTCAATATACGCAAATCAATCAACGTGATACACCATACTAACAAACTGAAGAATAAAAACCATATAATCATCTCAATAGATGCAGAAAAAGATTCTGACAAAATTCAACACCCATTTATGATAAAAACTCTCCAGAAAGTGGGCATAGAGGGAACCTACCTCAACATAATAAAGGCCATATACAACAAACCCACAGCAAACATCATTCTCAATGGTGAAAAACTGAAAGCATTTCCTCTAAGATCAGGAATGAGACAAGGATGTCCACTCTCACCACTATTATTCAACATAGTTTTGGAAGTCCTAGCCACGGCAATCAGAGAAGAAAAAAAAATAAAAGGAATACAAATTGGAAAAGAAGAAGTAAGCCTGTCACTGTTTGCAGATGACATGATACTATACATAGAGAATCCTAAAAATGCCACCAGAAAACTACTAGAGCTAATCAATGAATTTGGTAAAGCTGCAGGATACACAATTAATGTACAGAAATCTCTTGCATTCCTATACACTAATGATGAAAAATCTGAAAGAGAAATTAAGGAAACACTCCCATTTATCATTGCAAGAAAAAGAATAAAATACCTAGGAATAAACCTACCTAGGGAGACAAAAGACCTGTATGCAGAAAACTATAAGACACTGATGAAAGAAATTAAAGATGATACCAACAGATGAAGAGATATACCATGTTCTTGGATTGGAAGAATCAATATTGTGAAAATGACTATACTACCCAAAGCAATCTACACATTCAATGCAATCCCTGTCAAATTACCAATGGCATTTTTTAAGGAACTAGAACAAATCATCTTAAAATTTGTATGCAGACACAAAAGACCCCGAATAGCCAAAGCAGTCTTGAGGGAAAAAAACAGAGCTGGAGGAATCAGACTCCCTGACTTCAGACTATACTACAAAGCTACAGTAATCAAGACAATATGGTACTGGCACAAAAACAGAAACATAGATCAATGGAACAACATAGAAAGCCCAGAGATAAACCCACGCACCTATGGTCAACTAATCTATGACAAAGGAGGCAAAGATATACAATGGAGAAAAGACAGTCTCTTCAATAAGTGGTGCTGGGAAAACTGGACAGCTACATGTAAAAGAAGGAAATTAGAACACTCCCTAACACCATACACATAAATAAACTCAAAATGGATTCGAGACCTAAATGTGAGACCGGACACTATAAAACTCTTAGAGGAAAACATAGGAAGAACACTATTTGACATAAATCACAGCAAGATCTTTTTTGATTCACCTCCTAGAGTAATGGAAATAAAAACAAAAATAAGCAAATGGGACCTAAGGAAACTTCAAAGCTTTTGCACAGCAAAGGAAACCATAAACAAGACGAAAAGACAACCCTCAGAATGGGAGAAAATATTTGCAAACGAATCAACAGACAAAGGATTAATCTCCAAAATATATAAACAGCTCATGCAGCTCAATATTAAAGAAACAAACAACCCAATCCAAAAATGGGCAGAAGACCTAAATAGACATTTCTCCAAAGAAGACATACAGATGGCCAAGAAGCACATGAAAAGCTGCTCAACATCACTAATTATCAGAGAAATGCAAATCAAAACTACAATGAGGTATCACCTCACACCAGTTAGAATGGGTATCATCAGAAAAATCTACAAACATCAAATGCTGGAGAGGGTGTGGAGAAAAGGGAACCCTCTTGCACTGGTGGTGGGAATGTAAGTTGATACAGCCACTATGGAGAACAGTATGGAGGTTCCTTAAAAAACTAAGAATAGAATTACCATATGATCCAGCAATCCTACTACTGGGCATATACCCAGAGAAAGCCATAATTCAAAAAGACACATGCACTCCAATGTTCACTGCAGCACTATCTACAATAGCCAGGTCATGGAAGCAACCTAAATGCCCATCGGCAGACGAATGGATAAAGAAGTTGTGGTATATATATACAATGGAATATTACTCAGCGATAAAAAGGAACGAAATTGAGTCATTTGCTGAGACGTGGACGGATCTAGAGACTGTTATACAGAGTGAAGTTAAGTCAGAAAGAAAAACAAATATCGTATATTAACCCATGTATGTGGAACCTAGAAAAACGGTACAGATGAACCGGTTTGCAGGGCAGAAGTTGAAACACAGATGTACAGAACAAACGTATGGACACCAAGGGGGGAAAACCGCGGTGGGGTGGGGATGCTGGTGTGCTGAACTGGGCGATTGGGATTGACATGTATACACTGATGTGTATAAAACTGATGCCTAATAAGAACCTGCAGTATAAAACAACAAACAAAAAAAACAACTAATACTAAACTTTCTTTGGGTTATTTGTATGGAAATATGTTAATATAAACGTTTCAGACATTACATGAAATTTCTAAAAATCTTTTATGTTCTGCTATAATGTTATAAGTCATAATTCTAGTTATTACTTTAAAATGTATATCTCAGAAATAACTAAATTTCCTTGTCAATTGCATTATTATCAACTTTCATCAAATCTTTAACCATGGTCATTTTTAAGTCTTTTGTCATTTACAGACAGTTCTGGGTGTACTCTGATGCTTTTGCAAAAACGTTCCTATAAAAGGGTTTCATCTTCAAGGAATTCATGGAAAAGACTCTGACAAGTACAGGTTTCTGGTAACTGACTGTACTGCTGAACTGAATGAATAAGCATTTTCAGAACTCTAATGGAAAACTGAGGAATTCATAAAAGTGCTAACATCTTTTTTCAAGGTGAAAAAAAAATTAATTACATGGGAGTGAGTGAACTGATGAGGATGATTATAATTTTTGTGACTTTGTTTGAATAAAAAAAAGAAAAAAATCCCACAAGGACTCAGAGGCAAAAAATATACAAATCAATTTTCACTGCAAAGTAAAGGAGCTGTTACAGTGGAGGATTACTGGAATGAATGTCAATATTATGACATAGTATGAGTGTGTTTCGTGTTTGGTGATTGCAGTCATTGTTGCTTTTGTTGTGGTCATCCATTTACAATGCTTGGTGTCAGTTTATTTATCTCTTGTAAAAATAAAATACAGTGTGTGTGTGTGGGGGGGGAAAAACAGAGGTTTCGTAAATTCTATCTTAAATTTTCTTTTACTAATTGCTAGTATATAGAAATATTAATTTTTATATGAAGACCTCATATCCAGCTTGCTAAAGTCACTTATTAATTCTAATTCTACAGATCATTTTAGATTCTTTAATTATCTGGAAATAAAGTGTTATTTCTTTTTTTCTATCTTTAAAAAAAAAAGAAAAATAGGCAAGGGACTTCCCAGGTGGCACAGTGGCTAAGAACCTACCTGCCAATGCAGGGGACACAGGTTCAATCCCGGGTCCAGGAAGATCCCACATGCCATGGAGCAACTAAGCCCATGCGCCAGAACTACTGAGCTTGCGAGCCACAACTACCGAGCCCACGTGCCACAACTACTGAAGCCAGCAAGCCTCGAGCCTGTGCTCCACAACAAGAGAAGCCACCGCAATGAGAAGCCCACGCACTGCAATGAAGAGTAGTCCCCGCTCGCTGCAACTAGAGAAAGCCTACGTGCAGCAACGAAGACCCAACGCAGCCAAAAATTAATTAATTAATTAATTAATTTTTAAAAAAAGAAAATATCTTCCTAACACTGGGTTAGGAAAAAAAAAATTTTAAACAGTACACAAAAAGTACAATCTGTATGGTAAAAGATTGATAAATTAGACTACATTCAAATGAAGAGCTTTTGTTGATCAAAAAGACACTTTGGGGGCTTCCCTGGTGGCGCAGTGGTTGAGAATCTGCCTGTCAATGCAGGGGACAAGGGTTCGAGCCCTGATCTGGGAAGATCCCACATGCTGCGGAGCAACTAAGCCCGTCTGCCACAACTACTGAGCCTGCGCGTCTGGAGCCTGTGCTCCGCAACAAGAGAGGCCGCAATGGCGAGAGGACCGTGCACCGCAATGAAGAGTGGCCCCCGCTTGCCGCAACTAGAGAAAGCCCTCACACAGAAACGAAGACCCAACACAGCCAAAAATAAATAAATAAATAAATAAATAAATAAATAAATAAATGTGAAATTCTTAAAAAAAAAAAAAAAAAGACACTTTGAAACCCATGAAAAGCTCATATCCAGAATGTATAAGGAACTCCTACAACACTCCTAGTGTTGAACACACTAGTTCAAGTGCTTATTCGCACAACTACTTTGGAAAGCCGGCACAACCACTGAGGCTGGACATACACATACACTATGACTCCCCAAGTCCTCTCCTGAGTGTAATCAGACAGAAGTGCATGCATGTATACAACAAAGACTTGTACAGGAATTTTCACAGCAGCATTTTTTGTACTAATAAAAATTGCAAGCAAGCTAAGTGATTATCCTTGAGAAGGAACAAAAGCCCAGTAACTGGGAAGTAGTATAAGGGGGATTTCTGGAGTAATGGAAACGTTCTGTATCTTGACCTGCGTGGTGGCTGCATGAGTAATTAGCTATGTACTTTTGTATGTGCTTGTGTACATGTTTGTAATACTCAAAAAAAATAATTTAAAATATGTATACCTTCATACAATTCAACATTTAGAAGACAATCTAGAAAATCTGAACAACTGATTGTACTGATATATTAACATATTAAAGAATCCTTGATAACTTTTTAGAATAAGCAAGTCACTAGGTGTGATAATGGTAACGTATATTTATGTTTTTAAGACTCCTTATATCTTATAGAGTCACACTATTTATAGTGAAAGGATATTATGTCTGAGATTTTCTTTAAAATAATCCATGGGGGAGTGACGGGAGGGGCACAGGAGGTATAGCTGAAACGAGGCTATGAATTTATAATTGTTGAAGCTAGGAGTTAATAACTGTTGACGCTGGGTGTGAGTACATGGAGGAGCTTTGTTATATAATTCCTGCTACATCTGGAAATTTTCCATAATACTAACTTTAAAAATATAAACATATGCAGCACTATTTACAATAGCCAGGTCATGGAAGCAACTTAAATGTCCATAAACAGATGAATGGATAAAGAAGATGTGGTACAAATATACAATGGACTATTACTCAGCCATAAAAAGGAACAAAAATGGGTCATTTGTAGAGACGTGGATGGACCTAGAAAGTGTCATAAAGAGTGAAGTAGGGGCTTCTCTGGTGGCGCAGTGGTTGAGAATGTGCCTGCCAATGCAGGGGACACGGGTTCGAGCCCTGGTCTGGGAAGATCCCACATGCCGCGGAGCAACTGGGCCCGTGAGCCACAACTACTGAGCCTGTGCATCTGGAGCCTGTGCTCCGCAACAAGAGAGGCCGTGATAGTGAGAGGCCCACACACCGCGATGAAGAGTGGCCCCCGCTTGCCGCAACTAGAGAAAGCCCTCGCACAGAAACAAAGCCCCAACACAGCCGAAAATAAATAAATAAATAAATAAACAAACTCCAATCTCTTTAAAAAAAAAAAAAAAAAGAGTGAAGTCAGAAAGAGAAAAACAAATATCGTATATTAACGCATATATGTGGAATCTAGAAAAATGATACAGATGAACTGGTTTGCAGGGCAGAAATAGAGACACAGATGTAGAGAACAAACGTATAGACACCAAGGGGGAAAAGGGGGGATGGGATGAATTGGGAGATTGGGATTGACATATATACACTAATATGTATAAAATAGGTAACTAATGAGAACCTGCTGTATAGCACAGGGAACTTCACTTCATTGTACAGTAGAAACTAACACAACATTGTAAAACAACTATACCCAGGACTTCCCTGGTGGTGCAGTGGTTAAGAATTCGCTTGTCAATGCAGGGGACACAGATTCAAGCCCTGGTCCGGGAAGATCCCACATGCCGCATAGCAACTAAGCCCATGCACCACAACTACTGAGCCTGCGCTCTAGAGCCCGGGAGCCACAACTACCGAGCCCACGTGCCACAACTACTGAAGCCCGCAAGCCTCGAGCCTGTGCTCCACAACAAGAGAGGCCACCGCAATGAGAAGCCCGTGCACCACAACGAAGAGTAGCCCCCGCTCGCCACAACTAGAGAAAAGCCCACGCACAGCAACGAAGACCCAACGCAGACAAAAATAAATAAATAAATTTATTAAAGAAAAAACAAAAAACATACAAAATAATACTCTCTCTGTATACACTATTATATGTACATACTATTTGTATATATGTAATATATACTACATATAAAATATACATATATGTTCTTCTTTTAAAATCTGTATGTGCATATAAATTCACTGCAACAGATCTGGAAGGGTAGAACATACCAAGCTAGCAACAGTGATTAATTTGGGGACAGGGAATGGGATGAGTAATATTTGTAATGTTTACCTTTTCTCCAAGGAGAATATATTCATATACATCTAGTAAAATTTAAAGTTAATTTAAATTAAAAATAAAATAAAAACAGATTTTTAAACATTAGCATATATAAAATTCTTATTTCTCACCTTACCATCACCTTCTAAAAAGGTAATTTTGAACATTTATTTTTTAACTCAAGCAAAAGCTTAAGACCTAATGAGACTCAAGAAAGTAGTTTGAGGGACTTCCCTGGTGGTCCAGTGGTAAAGAATCCGCCTTCCAATGCAGGGGACGCAGATTCGATGCCTGGGCGGAACTAAGATCCCCCATGCCGCGGGGCAACTACTGAGCCCGTGCGCTGCAACTAGAGAGCCTGCATGCCACAAACTACAGAGCCCACATGCTCTGGAGCCCAGGCGCCACAACTAGAGAGAGAAAACCCACACACCACAACTAGACAGAAGCCCAGGCGCCACAAGTGGAGAGAAGCCCCTGTGCCACAACTAGAGAGAAGCTCATGCACCGCAACGAAGATCCCGTGTGCCGCAACTAAGACCAGACACAGCCAAAAATTAAAAATAAATAAATAAATAAAATAAAAAAAGAATGTAGTCTGAGGGATGAGGGACTTCCCTGGTGGTCCAGTGGTTGAGAATCCACCTTACAACGCAGGGGACGCGGATTTGATCCCTGGTCTGGGAACTAAGATCCCACATGCCACGGGGCAACTAAGCCTGCACACCGCAACTACTGAGCCCACGTACTCTGGAGCCCGCGTGCCACAACTAGAGAGAAGCCCGCACGCCACAATGAAAGATCCTGCATGCTGCAATGAAGACCCCATCTGCCGCAACTAAGACCCGAAGCAGCCAAACATAAATAAATAAAATAAATTAAAAAATATATACAGATTAAAAAAAAAAAAAGAAAAAGTAGTGTGAAAACCTGAGAATCTCTGGTGGGGTCATCAAACATCCTTCATGCATTACATCGAACACAAAAACTCGGCCTCGACACATCACTGCAGTGTGACTTGGGCAATGCCCTTCACTCTCTGGAAAAAAGAAAAAGAAAACAGAAGACTCAAATCTCTCAAAGTTAAGCAAGAGTAAAGTTGCATATTTATATCCAACAGAAAAAAAAATTCCTCCAATATTTTATCTATCATATATTCATCAAATATGTCACATGAATAAAAACATTTTAATAAGGTGATAAAATTTCAGTTATTATGTCATAAATACACGTTCTTGAAACCCGTCCATGTAAAACATCTAGAAATCCACGAAAGTTTCAAATATTTGTACACCTTAAGAATCATACAGGGCTTCCCTGGTGGCACAGTGGTTAAGAATCTGCCTGCCAATGCAGGGGACAAAGGTTCGAGCCCTGGTCTGGGAAGATCCCACATGCCACGGAGCAACTAAGCCCGTGAGTCACAACTGAGCCTGTGCGTCTGGAGCCTGTGCTCCGCAACGGGAGAGGCTGCGACAGTGAGAGGCCCGCGCACCGCGATGAAGAGTGGCCCCCGCTCGCCGCAACTGGAGAAAGCCCTCGCATAGAAACCAAGACCCAACACAGCCAAAAATAAATAAATTAATTAATTTAAAAAAAACAAAAAACTTCCTATTTAAAAAAAAAAAGAATCATATAAATTCCATACTATTGCAGGGCTTTCTAGTTTTATTTATGGATAGCATGGGAAGAGAAAAGGGTCGCAGAGAAATCCTGGAGGAGAGCTATTTGAGTTAAGTTTCTTCTGGGGTTTTTCTTTTTTTTTTTAACATCTTTATTGGAGTATAATTGCTTTAAAATGGTGTGTTAGTTTCTGCTTTATAACAAAGTGAATCAGCTATACATATACATATATCCCCGTATCTCCTCCCTCTTGCGTCTCCCTCCCGCCCTCCCTAACCCACCCCTCTAGGTGGTCACAAAGCACTGAGCTGATCTCCCTGTGCTATGCAGCTGTTTCCCACTAGCTATCTATTTTACATTTGGTAGTATATATAAGTCCATGCCATTCTCTCACTTTGTCCCAGCTTACCCTTGCCCCTCCCTGTGTCCTCAAGTCCATTCTCTACGTCTGCGTCTTTATTCCTGTCCTGCTTGGGGATTATTTTAACGTTTATTGATCATCACATAATTTAACTGCAATAGTATCTAGCTGTGATTTCTCAATAAAATAATTTTCAGTAGAATAAGGACACTGTATGCCTGGGTGGCAAGGAGAAAGCATTTTGCCCAATCTGCAGCATTACTTAAGGCTCTGATGACACCTGGTAAGCCACTGATAATTGATTCTATGACTCATTTGGCACATCTTAGTTCCCCAAGAACTATTTATTTTTGAGATTTGTAAATCTCAGACTACTCTGATTTAGTCCCATTTTTCAAGTACTAGTCCCTTTGACTAGGGTCTTCCTATAAGATCTCTGCTCCTTCCCTCTCAAAAAAGAAAGAAGAGGAAGAAAGTTAGGAAAGACATATACTGCCACTGGAAGTAAATTTATTGGTTGACATTACAGACAAGGAACTGTGCTAAATGTTTTACACAGATTATCTAATGAAATCTATTCATCAGCTAAGAGGAAGAGCCATTTCCTGATGGCACTATTATTTTTTCTCTTACATCCTACTTCCTCAAGTCCTTGTAGGTGAGGTATGTATTTCCTTTGTCCCTCATGGCTATTTCCAAACCATTTCTTCTTTCTTCCCCTTCAAAAACCTCCATACCCTTTTACATTTACCACCACTACCTTTTATTGCTGTCCTCTATTACCTAAAATTTCAGGCTGCAAAAGAAAAAATAAAATAAACCTGATGCCAAGTTAATCAATAAATATTTGGGAAGACGACGACAGAAGGGTGCTACCACAGGATGAGTATAAGCGGGGATATTTGAGCAGAGAACAAAATGAAGCAAAGGTGTGAATACAGAAATACCTGCAGGAAGAGAGTTCCAGGTAGAGGGAACAGCAAGTACAAGGGCATTAGGACAAAAATGAGCTGGTCTGCTTAAAGGGAAACAAGGTCAGTGCAGCTGCAGCAGAGAGAAATGGGTAGAATGGTAGAAAAAATTGGGGCCAGACCATATTGGCCTTAGAAAGGGCTTGCAATTTAAAGTATGATGGAAAAGAAGCCAATGGAAGGTTTTAAGCAGGACAGTAATAATGTCACCTAAGTAATACTTTACAAAGGGCACTCTAGCTGCCATATGGAGAAGAGATTATAAGAGGGAAGAAAATATACAGCAAGATCAGTTAGGAGGTAACTGAAGTGGTCCAGGGGAGAACCACCTAAGTGAGAGTTGATGGTGGCTTTGACTGGGGTGTGACACTTGAAGGAAGCAAGAGGTCAATTTTTTCTTTTTAAGAAGGGAGATATTACAAATTGGTACAACCCACTAAAGAGGGAAAACTGTTAATGCAGCACAGAGAGAAAGGATAATGCAGAAGCAAGGTCCTTGATTAAACAAGAGGTGGTGGAGCCCAGGGCACCTTACAGAAGGGTTATCCTTAGGAGTCAGAACAGTTCCACACTCTTAAAAAGAGAAGACAAAGTATATGAATGTGCAGTAGTGTATTGCAAGGAGGTTACAGAATGGGCCAATATTTGAATGAATGTTTCTATGACTGCTGTAATAAATTACCACTAACTTAGTGGTAAATCACCACGAACAACACAAATTTATTGTCTTACAGGTCTGGGGACCGAAGTCTGAAATGTGTCTCACTGGGCTAAAATTAGAGTGTCAGCAAGTCTGTGTTCCTTCTGGAGGCTCTAGGGGAGAATGTGTTTCCTTTGCTTTTTCAGCCTCTAGAGGCTGCCCACATTCCTTGGCTCAGGGCCCCATTCCTCCATTTTTTTTTTTTTTTGGCTGCCCTACGAAGCTTGCAGGGTTTTAGTTCCCCAATCAGGGATCGAACCTGGACCCCGGCAGTGAAAGTGCTGAGTCCTAACCACTGGACCGCCAGGGAATTCCCTCCATTCCTCCATCTTTAGAGCCATCAAGAGAGGATCATGACTTTCTCATGCTTCCATCCCATTGGTTCTCTCCTCTGCCTCTTTCTTCACTTATAAGAATTCTTATGATTACTGTGGGCCCACCTGAATAATCCAGAATAATCTCCATATCTCAAGGTCAATTGATTAGCAAACAATTTCATCTGCAACCTAATTCCCCGTTACCATTTACGGTGACACATTCAGTAGGTTCCAAGGATTAGGAAGTGGACATATTTGGGGGTCATTATTCTGCCTACCAGATAGGTTGGCAACTTTGGTGAGAGAAACATTGCTTTACATTTGTTGAGAAATAAAAGAGTTCATTAGCTGGGAATAAAGAAGGAGAAAGGCGTGAAACAGTCTTCTCTGGAAGTGAGAGAATAGCTTGACAAAAGAGTACAGCAAGGTAGTGCTTTGCGTCCACTTGAGGTTTGACTGAGAAAAGTTAAGTAATGTTTTGTGGTTTCCTTTGGCCAAGTAAATTGCTAGGGTAGGTGTCTTTAACATGTGGAGGAAAGACAGAAGACTGAAATGTAAAGTGTTGAGGCGGGGGTGGAGTGGGGAGGGAGCAGGTGAGCAAAAGTTTGAATGTATACGTAAGGAGTGGTGACAGTAAAGAACCACAGAAAGATGTGAAGATGTGGCCGCAGGGAGGGAGAAATGAAACAGTGAAGAACTGCAGAGTAACTGAATTTTAAGTCAAGATGTGGTCAAAGAAATGGCTGAGGTGGACCGAAAGGAAGTGAGTTGTGAAGAGAAGATGGAGGTCAGAGTGAGATGCCTACAACCACACTGTGAGAGGTGAGAGAGTTTTTGATTATAACAAGGTCTATGGCTGGGCCATGGGAGTGGGTTGCTGCTTGAGAAGGAGAGGAAGGAGAGGAAGGAGAGGAAGGAGAGGAAGGAGAGGAAGGAGAGGAAGGAGAGGAAGGAGAGGAAGGAGAGGAAGGAGAGGAAGGAAGGAGAAGCCACGGGTCATCCACAAATGGAGGCTGAAGCCAGCAAGAATGTGACTGAGGTAGTAATGGAGAGACAGACAGTGAGACTGGTGCTAAAGCAATCAATGAACGAAGGAAAGTGATCAAAAGGGAAGTCACTATGACAATGACAAGCAGGGGTGACATAACCTGTTAGCATTATTTTTTTCAAGAGCTCAAATTGCAAGGGAAAAGAAAAAGTGGAAAGGGCAATAGGAAATAAAGAAGACACCAACATCTCCTACTTGCCCTCCAGCACCAAAGTGTAAGAGAAAAACAAAATCCCCATTTGAGATGGTCATAGGAAAAGCAGTGTAAAAAAATAACCAGGTTTCATGAACAGCACCTTTCAGAAGGAAAGGGGAACGTTCAGAGAAACGGAGGATGTAATGGATTTCGCTGACCATGAGCTCCATCAAGTACAGCAGAAGGGTTTGGGAAAGGAGTGGAGGGTGGGTCCCAGCAGTGGGGAACTTGAGTCAAATTAGGCTATGCACAAATCCATGAATCTAGATGACAAGAGATGACATTCGAAGTCTGAACTTCTTGGGCAAAATGAGGTGCACAGGATGAAACGCAAAACTGAAATAGTCTTAATGGTCTCTTAAGGTAAAAAACAACAACAACAAAAAACAAAACTAGGTCTAACTTGCCTCATTAAGACTAGCCTCTTATCTGCAGCAGCCTGCATGCTGCCGTCCCCCTCAACACAATTTCTTCAATTCTCTCCTTACCCAGGATAGATTCTAGAGCCAACATTATCATTTCTCCCTTGCAAAAATCCTCACTCCCTCTTCCTCTGCACCTGCCCCTGTTGCTGAAGGAAAAAACACAACACACCATATAGTCTAACTTTAAATTCCTAAAAACACATCTCAACACTGTTTAGCTACCGTATGTTTCCACAGAATGTTTGCTTTTCCCACTTTCCAAAATGACCATTTCAAACCATCTCCTTTTTTCCTCAAATATTCCACCCCCACCTCAGTTCTTATTTCACCAAGGAAAACACAAGCAGTACATGGAGCCGCCTCATGTTCCGACAGCAAGATCGGCCCATCTGTGTGCATCTAGACGCACACTTCCTGCATTCCCACTCATCCCTGCTCCTGCCAAAGACCAGTCCTTCCACCATTTCTGCTCTTATATTCTCAATGTCTTTGGTTCTTTATCCTTTCCCCTGCAAGATAATTTTTCCTTTTCTCCTATGTCATTCCTATGATGTATCACCCATCTTTTAAAAAAAAAATAACACATACAGACACACACACACACACACACACACAAAATCTCCCACTGCACACCCCAACCTTTTTTGCAAGAATTATTTCCAAATGCTGCCACCACTTCTTCAGTTTGCTTTCATCTCCTCCAACTGAGCTCCGTTCCCCAACTTCCACTAACACTGCTCTTGTCAGGGGCAGCCTCTGTCCAAATCACTCTGACAAATCCAATGGTCACTTTCAATTTCCACCTCATTTGACCTCATGGGAGCATGAGGTAAAACAGTTCTTTCTTGTGGCTTCTGGGAGACCACTGTTCTTGTTTTCTTCCTGCTTTGGTCTCTTCTGCTGGTTCCTCCTTCTCTGACCACCAAATACTATATGTGACTGTGATAAGGATCAGTACTGGTCCCCCTAATCATCTTCAGCTGTATGTATTCCAAAAGTAATCTTACCTATTTTTATGGGGGTAGAAATGATTTCTATGCCTGCTAATGATGACTCCTAAATCTTTATCTGCAGTCCTGAATTCTCCCCAGTACCCCAAACTCTGTACCCAACTGCCTATTTACATTTCCACTTAGATGTCTAAAAGGCACCTTAAATTCAATGCAGTCTAGGGAACTCTTTATTTTCTTCCCTAAATATTTCCTCCCAATTTTTCCCACCTCATGAACCAACACACCTATCTACCCCGTTAGCTTCTCAAGCCCAGTAACTTGAGGTCATCTCTGATTCCTCTTTTTCTCTCACATCTCACAACCAGTCTATGAATAATTCTGCTTACTCCATATCCAAAATATCTCCAGAATCTAGTAACTATTCACCACCTCCATGTTACCACCCTAGGACAAGTCATTATTATGGCTCACTGGGACTACTAAAACAAGCTTCTAATTCATCTCCCTGCTGCTACATGTCTCTCTCCTAAAAATTTATTCTTCAAACAGCAGGCAGAATGATCTTTTTTAAAACATAAACTGGGGCTTCCCTGGTGGCGCAGTGGTTGAGAATCTGCCTGCCAATGCAGGGGACACGGGTTCGAGCCCCGGTCTGGGAAGATCCCACATGCCACGGAGCAACTAGGCCCGTGAGCCACAATTACTGAGCCTGCGCACCTGGAGCCTATGCTCTGCAACAAGAGAGGCCGCGATAATGAGAGGCCCGCGCACCGCGATGAAGAGTGGCCCCCACTTGCCGCAACTAGAGAAAGCCCTCGCACAGAAACGAAGACCCAACACAGCCATAAATAAATAAATAATTAATTAATTAATTAATTTAAAAAAAACAAAACAAAACAAAACAAAACATAAACTGTTCACATCACTCTCTTTGTCAAAACCCACTTAGAGTATCTAATCACATTTTACATAAAAGCCAAAAAACCTTAGTTGGCTTACAAAATACTATATGATCCAGACTCTTTTACATCTTTACAATCTGCCCCCTCCTTCTTGCCTACTCTGCTCCATCCACATTGCCCTTCGAACATGCCAAGTTTATTCATGCCCAGAAGATTCACCCCTCAACACACACACACACACCCCACTACCACCTCTACCTCCACCAGCACCAACAAACTGAACTAAACAAAAACAAAAATGAAAAGCAAAAAAACTGTGCCAGATCATCTTATTATTCAGATCCTCAGTGAGGTCTTCCCTGACTACCTAATCTAAAACAGCCACCCAGTTACTCATGTGATTTGAATTCTCTATATAGCATTTGTCACAAACTCTATGATATTTTTTCATGTTTACTGATTCCCTCAGCTTTATCCCTATTTGCACCTCTTCACCTAACTGTAAGTTCAAGAACATGCTAACCATGACAGCTTAAACCACTGCATCAAGAAGTACATTATTAAATTAATGAACCTTATGCACTGTAACTTAAAGAACTTACCTTATCTACAGACATGCCTACTAAGCGATAAAAGATTGAATTCAAAACCAGGTCTACTGATAATAGTTCTTAACTAATATGCATATTATTTCTCTTTGCTACTGCTATTCTATCAATTTTCTCCTGTTCATCTTTTCAATTCACATTTGGACGTTCAACTTTATGCCATAAATAACCAGGTTCCTAATTCTTTCTTTTAATTCTTTCTCTTGCAACATCAAGGTAAATGTGTCTGGGCTTAAGGACATTAAATATCTCAAGCTCCTACAGAGTTTTACATGCAAGAAGTTGAGTTCTACATGAAAGTAAACTTATACTTCTCACACTATAAGCAAAATTGGGTATTGAAATTTTACTTTTAAATAAAATTTTATATAAGAAAAATACCCATTCATAATGACATTCTGCAGTAATATAAACTATGTTATTAAATTTATAAGAAAAATTCCTGAAGTAACTGGAAACCAGCAGTTACTACAACAGAATTTTCCCTTTGAAGATATGCTAGGTCACCAAGCAGAAAGTGCCATTAAACTAACTGTAAAAACAAAAACCTTGATGAGTCAATCTGAACTCATGTGCCTTCAAGAAGATTGGTATCAGGCTCTTACCTCATACGAGTAGGAGGGGTGGGTTGAGGGGAGGAAAGCATACTCACAAAGACAAATGGGACATGATGAGCACATACAAACACTCAAAAAAGAGAATTCAGGTAAGAAATGAGGGTAGAAAGAGAAGGATCCAGATCATATGCTCCAGATCTCCTAAAACGGATTCATAACTCTACTCTTTAACTAAAATTTAAACTCTCAAATGATGCAACATAAGCAACAGGTTTGTACAGAACCATGTAAGACAGTTTCAAAAAATCCATTCCCGGGCTTCCCTGGTGGCGCAGTGGTTGAGAATCTGCCTGCCAATGCAGGGGACACGGGTTCGAGCCCTGGTCTGGGAAGATCCCACATGCCGCGGAGCAACTAGGCCCGTGAGCCACGACTACTGAGCCTGCGCGTCTGGAGCCTGTGCTCCGCAACAAGAGAGGCCACGACAGTGAGAGGCCCGCGCACCACGATGAAGAGTGGCCCCCGCTCGCCGCAACTGGAGAAAGTCCTCGCACAGAAACGAAGACCCAACACAGCCAAAAATAAATAAATTAATTAATTAATTTATATAAAAAAAGAATCCCTAAAATGATTGGTTTAAAAAAAAAAAATCCATTCCCAAAAATTACTTCCAGCTAATCACTATGACTGAAAGAAAAGGTTCATAGAAAGCTTCTGATTAGTCAAACTCCAGTAAGAAATATTTTTCAAAACAGTATGTTCCAAATTAAAAAAAAAAAAAAGTATGCTCCACAGTGTCATGGGAATTCCCTGGTGGTCCAGTGGTTAGCACGCGGCACTTTCACTGCTGTGGGCCCAGGTTCTATCCCTGATCAGGGAACTAATATCTCACAAGGCACGCGGAGCAGCCAAAAAAACAAAGTATGTTCCACAGCATCACAGAAGCAACTGCAGCAAAACTACCCAAATCCCAATGCTTTTACCAGAAAAAGCACATGTGTTTGTTTTCTACTTACCAGTCCTAAAATAATTAATAAGTGAATCTCTAGTAATTCCTGGAACCTTGCAGGTGGCAAACAGCATTCGGAATTGATTCATATCTAGAGGAGTATTTCCAACTTTATGAACAGGCAATTTTTCTCTATTAAAACAAACCAAAAAAGTATATTGACCAAGAAATCATTATAAAATTTATAAACCAAACAGTCACACCTATAGTATTCATCCCCAAACGAGTAAATTAAGCTTCTCAACATTGTGGGACCTGAGACCTTGGGTAAATATGTAACCAAATTGACATAACTATCCTTACTTTCTTAATAGCTGCCAGTAGTTCAAGATATGCCAAAGACTTATACTTCCTCTTTCCAATTGCGTGCCTTCCTTTGGAGGCCAGTAGTGTTCAATATGGCTTGCAGGACCGCCGAAGTTGACATGCAGTTGTGATGGTATACGAACATCCAGGTAGGCAACATTCAGCCACCAGTCTTCCAGCTAAAAGAAATTAAGAACGTCAGCCTAATGCTACTGATAATACTTCAGTGTGTAACTGCTGGGGGGAAAAAAGCTCTATTTGTCCTTTTTTCTTTAATTAGTCTTCAACACTTAAAAACATGTTTCGTTTTAAATCATCACAGATATTAAAAAACGGTACTGTGATCATTTCTTTCTTTCAGAATTATGGGATCTGAATTAAGTACTATTCAGTTCAACTACATTATCAAAAACGTGAAACAAGAAAGCACTGAAACAAACACCTTCAGACCGATCATACTGAAATCACCAAGTACTCAAAGTACCAAGAGTACCCAACAAAGTACTCTAGGTGTGTTTTCTCAGAGTACCTGGGGTACAACAGATATTCAACAAATCCTCAATTATAACAATTATTAAGGCACTTATAATTTTCCTATTTCCTTTTTCATAGAAATATGAAAACTTTTCAGTAGGCTTAAAACTAATTTGGATTTTTCACTGACACCACTTTCTATGTGTCCCTCTTTCACAACATTCAGCTGAATTTCATGTATAAGTAAGTGGATCTCATCAAATTACCTGGAGCTCTTTTTGAAGAATTTGATGTTATAAACTATAATCAGTCATTTGGAAAAAGATATAAGTGAAAAGGATACAGGCAGAACAACAACTTCTTTACCTTTACCCTAATTAAAGTCACTCAAGGCTCAAGATTGAGAAAAAAGGAATCTTGAGGTATAAAATTTTATTATTCCATCATAGGCATCAAAGGACAATGAGAAGATCAACTTGCTTTTTATTTCTAAAACTAAATGACAGTTACAATCATTATTTCTAGATTAAGGCAATATCTTAAATTATGAAAACTCATGCTCTGGTTTGTACTACAGAAGCAGAGTAGTTAAGAAGAAAAAGTCAAAGAAGATTCCTTGTGGCAAATTACTGAGATCCTCAGTAATTATTAAACCACTGTCTCCTCAATCTACCTAACTGAAACACAGAATACTCATAACCATTCTCCACTCCAGCTTTGTAATGGCCCTTTTCTCCTACGTACTGTTTAAATATTTGTATGCCACCAATGTGATGTGTATTTTAGTGTTGTGGGACTTTGATTATCTGGGCAAAATGTTTTTCTCAAGCATGGTCTACAGATGACCTGCATCAGAACCACATGGAGTAGTTGTTAAAATAAGGATTTCTGGGCCCCCATTCCAGAGATACTGAACCACAATCACTGGTCCCAGGAACTCTGCATTTTAACAAGTTCCCCAATAGGACAGGAGCCCACACACAACACTTAAAACTCCCCAGAGTTAAACAATTCACTCATTCTTTTGGATGATGATAAAGACAACAATAACGGTAAGGATTTTACAGTACAGGAATAATTTTAAAAAGAAAGCCAGATACACTTTGATTTTTCATTAAGTATCAATATTCTAATTCTAAGTACAATAACATAAATACCCAATTTCTTTTTTCTTTTGCCCTTTCAAGTAATTTCTGCTGCAATTTTTCTCCAATACCATTTTGAAATTTTTGGACAATTGCTTCAGTTTTCTTATATTCTTCTTCATTTGCAAATGGCTTTACTATAAAGAAAAAAATATGCATTAAAGTACTTAGATATCAAGTACCACAAACTCACCTCAGTTATTATTACTTACACAAATCTTGACTCAGTTATATAAAACACTTATGTATTAGAGCAGTCCACTAAATTATAATCGAGTTTACAACATGAAAATGGCTGAAAAGCAATAATGCAAAATACTGGAAAAAATAAAACAGTGGATACTATGTAGTCTGATAACTACTTCCCCAAAATTATTTAAAAATCATTCTGGACGATGATAGTTAAAATGACATACAGGACTATCATCTAGCTACTAGTCCAATAGGAAAGTAAATCCTGTTTAGCCATGACTGAGAGAAATTAAAGCTTCTTTCCATTAATGTTGAAGCAGAGCCTTAAACATTATGAATGTAAGTGCAATATGTATGTAAATTTCAGTGTAAAGCCTTCCCAGAGCAGTGTAGGGTCCCTTCTGGCCAATAACGATTTCCCTCACACAGAGGCACACACACACACACACACACACACACACACACACACAAAGTATACAGGGGTATACTTAGGAATTATACCTAGTCAATGAAAACCAAGTGTTCTGAAAATTAAGCTATAGATGAAAGTAAATTAGAAATCAAGGGACATTAATATCTTCCTTTTGTTTTATTTTTGTCACTTCAAAGTCTTCTTAAAGTTAATTTAAATAGCTGCATTCAGAGAGCACAAGTGAATAATCAGTGAATTTTTTAAAAAAGAAACTAGAATTCCAAGATGAAAGTAGGTGCGAAAAAAATTTAAAAAAAAAAATCAGAGGGCTTCCAATTAAACAAAGGGAACTAAGGTCATAAATTTATCTTCACTTCTAGAAATTCACTAAAATGAGAGTAATTAAAAAGGCATATATTCATAAGGACATAGAAAATGAAAGAAGAGAGGATAGCAGACAAGTTAACATTTTACAAATTAAAAAACATGTAGGAAAATGGTGACTGACCGCAGAATGGAGAAAGCATAGACAGCCTGGAAAGTGGAATGTAGTGGGAGACGGGAGGGTTAGGTGCAAACCAACAAGCAAGCCAACTCCTGCAGCAGAACCCCAGGAAAGTTCAAGAATTCAAGACACATGGACTTCTAAAGGCAAGGAACAAAGTGAGGCTGAAAAAAGGACAACTGCTTCAACGTCGGTAAAAGCAGCAGACAACCACCCCATCCACATACGTCCCTGTAGATCTTCTCCATTCTAGAAAGCCAGGCAACTCCTTCCCAATGGCACTAGAAATCTGAAGGTTTACTCTTAGGAGAAGTTGTACCAAACAAGCAGAATACATGGATTCTAGCTCATATTTTAAAAAGAGGGATTACAATGAAAGTGCACACCAGAACAATGAGCCCTCCTGCACCCCTCTCCACTCCGCTCCCAAAACACTAGCAGTCAGGCTTATGCCTTCGCAACAAAAGATGAGAGAATTCTTCTTTGGGGAAGCTATCAATCAGTCCACGAGAAAGGAGTAGTGGTATCTGGATATGTCCCAATGGAACTGCTAGATCTCTGCCCTATTACCCTTCAAGGCTCATTATAAGGCCCACTTGTCGCCAAGGTCTACCCACGCACACCGAGCTCCCAGTCAGCTTCTTAGGGTCTGACTCAAATATGAATGACTAAGGATTGCCAGATATTTGAGGAAAGCCTCTAACATAACAGTCAGAGAGTAGAACAAACCAAAAAAGGACTAATGATATCAAACAGTAAATGGACCAAAAAGGGACAGGTACTAAAAATGAAAGGAAAACAATTTTTTAATTAAAAGCTTCGCCCAGAAGGACCCAGATCCAAGAAATAGGAGTTGCTCTCAGAAAGAGAAAAGAAGGGAGGAGAGAACTATAAAGGAAATGAAATTTTAAAAATTTCCTACAACTGAAGAACATGATTTTTTACATGGAAGGGACCCACTGAGTGTTCAGAGAAATAAATGACAAAACCTACACACCATGGGACATCACTGAGATACTCAGAATAACAGGGATAAAGAAAAGGTTTCCAAACACATCCAGGGAGTGAAAAACAGCAGGTCACATTATAGGATCAAATACCAGAATGGCATCAGATTTCTCAAGAGGAGCAAATGAACAGTGCCTTCAAAACTTACGAAAAAGCCATTTCCAACCCAGAATTCTATACTCAGCCAAACAGTCAAGTATGAGTAGCATAAATACATTCTTAGGTCATAACATTCGTTTCCTCCCAGACACCCTATCTCAAATAGCTACTGAAGATTTACTTCACCAAAATAAGGGAATAAAAGAGGAAGACAGAACCCAGGAACCATGGAATACAACACAGGAGACAAAGGTGAAGAGAACAGCCAGGATGATGGCTACGGGAGAGCCCCAGGGTAAGCGTTGTCCAGCCAGCTTGACAAAAGTGAACACTGATTGGAACAAGAAGGTAGGGGGCCCCAGGAGGGATGTCTCCAAGAAGAAATAAAACTGACGGACTATCATATGTATTTAAATGGATTCAGGGATTTTAGGTGTAGTGAAGTATTTGGGAGTGAATTAGTTGTGGATACAAAGCATACTAAGCAAATGAAAAATGAGGAAAAACCCAAAAATGCAGCAAAAAGGTAATCAAAGTACTGTACACTGAATGGGTCTCTTGTGAATAACTGCATAACCACAAACCCTCAATGGTCAGGTAAATCAATTCAGGTAAATACTGATTTAAATCAGGTGAACACTAATTTAACTGCAAATGGTGATTTCTTACAACTACACTGAGAAAATGAGAGGGAAAATGTGGATATGTTAGACTGCATAAACGTTGGGAAACGAAGGTGGAGGTTAGGGGGTGTAGGACAGCTAAATCTACATCTTTTTAGGAACTAATATATAACATCTACGACTAAAAAAAAAAAATCCAAGAAATAGTAGTATATAAGAATGTTAGTTTAAATCTGGAGGTAAACACAAGACGCAGATAAAATATTTGAAAATGCTTGCCTAAGGGCATGGGATTGGCAGTGGGGGAAATGAGGCAGAGGACTACTACTTCTTATTGTAAGCCTAAAAGTACTACCTGGCTTTTTAAACTATGGAAAAATTAACGTGAGAGAGAAAGACAGAAATGTTTTGGACATTTTAAGGATAATTTTAATTATCATAAGCCTAGAGGAAAAAGCAATTAGACCCTCATCAACTTCTAATAATTTCGCAGTTTTCTAAGTTGCTAGCAATATTAATATATGCTAAAAGATTACAAACATACCTGATTCAAGGTATTTCTTTAATGATTCTTCAAGTGAAGGAACAGGCAGTGATGGAAGAGAATCCTGATACTGAAATGTTCTTTCTTCAGTTGATTTAGCCAACTGATTTTCCATGATGCGATCACAATAGGAAAACTAAAGGAAAAAAAAAGCCCTCATCTCACAATTCAATTTCATAAATATTCTTTTAGATGCTAGTGTCAACTCACTACATCACTATTTAGTGACCACAGTGTATCTAGGACTTGGTCCTAGTCCTTAGGAATTCATTAACTTGTCAGAGAGAGAAAACCAATTAAAAAAAAAAAAAAAGTGTAGAGTCAAATGTGCTAGAGGTCAAGGAGTGATCAGTGAGACCAGTATAATTGTCATTTATTGAGCACCTACTATTTGCCAAGTACTACAATAAGTGTTATAGAAAATGTGTTCTCTCTCTCATATTCATACTATCTCTGAAAGGTGGCGTTCACTGCCATTTTACATAAGAAGTCAAAACTTAGAGAGATTTAGTAAATTGCCTAAGGTCAAACGAACAACTCAAATCCAGATCTGTTTGACCACAATCTTCCTCCCATACAAAGGCTACATGATAGTGGGTGAGGGGACTTACAGTAGGTCTAAATGGGTAGGTAGAATTCAGATGTGTAGAAAAGTATAATGGGCTGAGAGAAAGAACTTTGAAGAGGAAAATACGAAAAGCAGTGGAAGAGTCACCCAACTATAGAGTTACAAAATGTTACAGAGTACATAAATCATATGACAGGCTGCTGTAACCTAATCCTGCAGTGGTGTGAGGCCTATACAGAATGATCTCAAGTATCCCAAAGCAATCTTGTACATTTTCCACAGATGTATTAATTTTCAGAAAAATCAAAGTAATACAAAATGTGAATAAAGAGATTCCTCAAAGAAGCCTTTATAAATTATATATTAAAATAGCAGTTGAGAAATGAAGAAACATTAATATTGAATAAGAATTTCCTGTCCTTTCAAATACTACTTGTTAAAACTAATAGCAAAGCCAAATAAAATATTCAACTCAGAAAGTTACAGAATAAAACATTATAAAAAACAATGGTGTGGCAGAGACTGTTTTCAGCCAATATAACTTTCCCCCTTCTTTCTTAACAGAATCCTGAGTTTCAGCTGGGTAGACAGCCATATAGCTGTATCTTTCCTACTCTCCCTTGGAGCTCAGTATGGCTTTGCGACGTATATATTGCCTCCAGATCATTCCCCTGTAAGGAACTACAGGTGTTCTCCTGTGCTTTCTCTCCTCCTCACTGCCTATCAGGAAAGTCCCAACTGGAAGAGCACTTTGGACCCATTTACAGGAGCCACGTACTGAGGCTGTCAGAATCTTCCTACTAGCCCTGGACTCCTTCTTCTAGATATATCAAAAAAAAAAAATCTTTTATTAATGCCATTGTAGTTTGGCTTTCTTTGTTAGGGGAGAAGAGCTTAGCCTACACCACTAATATAAAAAGATAACCCCAAAAATGAGGTACAACAAAGATCTCAATTTCTCTGCTTCTTCCTTTCTAAATAGGAAGAAGCACTTCACTTTCACCAGCCGTAAACATGCCTTTAGATCGAATAGAAATGTAGATCTGGGTCCAAATACCAACTCGCCATTTTCTAGCCATATGCCCCTGCACAAATAACTTTACCTGAATTTCTTCATCTGTAGAGAGGATACTCAAAGAATCAGACAGAGTTGTTGTTAGGGTTTCGGTTTTTTTTTTTTTTAATACCTGCAAAACTGCACTGTAAAAATAATCTAGTTTTGAGACAACCATATCAGGCTAGGTAGAATTTCTATGAGCTGCTCCCACGATTCTGCCCCCTCTAATACGCAGAACCTGTGAATATGAGATTATCAATTCCTTGACTGTGATGGTGTTATTGCACAATTGACCTTATTTGAAGTAGGGAGGTTATCCAGGTGGGCCTAATCTAATCACTTGAGCCCTCTGGAGCAGAAAGCTTTCTCCAGGAGGTGTCAGAAGACTAGTCAGGGAGATTAAAAACATGAAAAGGATTGGAGGTGCTATCTGGCTTTGAAAATGCAGGTGGTCTTGTGGAACTGAGAGAGGCCCCAGCTGACAGCCAGTAAGGAAACTGGAACCTCGCTCCTACAACTGCATGGAAATTAATTCTGCCAACAACTTCAATGAGCCTGGAGATGGATTCTCCCTCAGAAACCCCAGACCAACATAACTTTTATTTCAGCTTTGTGAGATCCGAAGCAGCGTACCCAGCCAAACCTACAGAGACCTCCCATCTACAGAGCTGCTAGTTAATAAGTTTGTGTTTTTTTAACTGTTAGGTTTGTGATAAATTGTTATGGTAGCAATAGGAAACTAACACACATATATAGAAAAAATAAGCTATTCTCTGTATACATCCCTGCCACTAACTAGACTCTAGGAATCTGAGACCACGACTACCAGTACCATACTCACTACAGTCTTAACTCATCAAAAGGTACACAGTAAAAACAGGAATTATCAGATTCTTTCATGGAGGATTGTCTTGAACTCTCAATCACAAAGATTAAAAAATACAATTCTAAACTAACCTACAAATGCATTAAGAAAATGATGACGCTGGATTTAATTACAGTGGACCTCCTGGGAGCAATAAGATGTAAACTCAAAGTAGAAAACATAATCAGGTAAACAAGAAACAGAAACAAGTAAAATAGATTATCACATACCGGTACACCAAGATCAATTGTTTACGACTTCCAAGAGCGTGTTGCAACAAATCTATTTTGGAATCACAGAGATTTGAACTGGGCTGGTGACTGTGGGCAGGAAGAAAAACAAGTTTAACAATTGCAGGGGTAAAAAATTAACAGAAACTAGTAAAAGAAGGTGGAAGACAAACAACTTAGGGGTTGGAGGCCCCAAGCCTCAAACTTTTGGCAATCACAGCAAACACACGCAAACAGTCCAGCTGCCAGAAAGCTGGATAAAAATTACTACACTATTAACTAGGTTAACTACTAGGACAACTACACTCCCTTCCAAGAGACAGTCCCCAGAAACGATGTACCTCCCGGTGCCCGGGTATCTGGTGCCAGCGCTTTGTCGCAGGGCTGCAAGTTCAAAGCTTGGCTCTAGAGACAGGAGGGGTAGAGGGCGACGAGGTCGGAGACTCCTCCCACCAACGCAAAGGCAGCTCCGCATACTCCAGAAGCCACCAGGTGAGAGAAATTCAACCAAGCACCACGACGGACCAGCCTAGCGGCCCAGCCTCAAGGATACCTCTCAGACCCCGGCAAGCGAGATGCCTGATGCCACCCCCGCCAGTCCTGACACCTCTGACGCTCTCCACTATTTAACGCTGTTCTAACGCCTTAACTTTTCCCCACCCTTCGAGGGTTAGCCGGGGAGGGAGGGAAGAAGAAGAGAAGGAGTGAGCTCTACTCCGCGGGCCGACCACTCCCGACCCACAGCGGTTGATAAACGCCGCCGCAGCGCTCAGCTGCGCAGGCCCGCTTCCCTGAGGCCGCCCCGGAGCGGCAATTGGACGGAGACCCGCTAGGGTCCCGCCCCCCGGGCACCGGGGAACGGGGATTGGCTGGGAAGCCGCGACAGTTCCTCCCCCCCACCCCCCGCGTGCTTGAAGGCGGGGGTGGCGGGCCGGGCCTGCGCTCTGGTGCGACCTAGCTCCGCCTCCCGTCCTCTGTCGGGGTTAGGGGTCAAGGCTGCGGGCCTCGGAAAGGCTCGGCGGGGCGGATGAGAGAAATGGTCCAAACCCAGCCCGGCAGCAGTCAACTGCTTGCTGCCGGTGGAGCTCAGCGCATTGCCAGGGACACGGAGAGCGCTAAGGGCCGTGCTCCGCTCACGCAGTTACCTAACCCTCTGGAACGGATGTAGGAACAGATGGCCCATTTTCACCCAACTGCCCTGTTCCTCTTCTAGCCCCACCTATGGCTTACCAGCCGCTCTTACCCCGTTCCCAGTGTGACGCTTTTTGTAACCCCCAAGTAAGAATATATACCAGCGCCTTAAACAGGAATCCTATTTTTCACTCCGTGTCCTAGGAAGAGAACAGTAACCACATAAATCCCTACTTGACCTCTCTTTTCCTTCATCCACCGAGGCTGAAATTTGCCCAGCGTAGAGAGGCTGCAGCGCTCTGCTCCGTCGGGGCGTCCCTACCTTTCCACAGGTCTTCATGCTGCGCAAGGTCCTCGAAGCCCCCAGGACTCACACTGCAAGCTTGAGGTTGACCTGATGTCTTTTACTATCGCACCAAGAAATGAAGTTTTTAACCAGAGGGAACTAGGCAAGTTCTAGAGGAAGATCATAATATAGTTAACTTAGTTTCACAGGCAAATCCTTTTTACATTTACCTCCTGAAATATACTTTTTCATTTTAAATACACTTTCATTTTTGTGGAAGAAAAGACAAATAGTTTACAGTGGCTCTGAACTGGATATCAAATATAAATAACTGGATTCCAAATTAACGTGTCATTACAGGTCCTTTATCTGTCTTTCCTAAGTCCCTTAATAGTAAAATCTGACCAGAAGGGAACTGAGGCTATGTATAACTGAATATTCACTTGGTGTGAATATTCATAAGTTCTCTACAGAAATATTAGTGAGTTTGGTTACAGTGTAACTTCCCCACTTGCTGGAGATGTTACTTAATATGTGGCAGACACACTTCTCTGATAAAAGTTCTGAATTCAGAAACATCAGGCCAAAAAAGTTTTCAGATAAGGGATTGTAAAGTTGTAGTAGTAATTTCTGAAGGTGCGGTAAAGAACTTTTCTCTCATAGTATTTAAGTTCTGTGTTCTGGATAATGTTCAAATTGGCTTACAAGATATTATTCTTAAACAGAATTTTAAAAATAGTCAAAAAACCTTCACTGTATTTTTTTTTTCCTTCCTAGAGAATTTTGGCACCTCTTAAAGTTTATGCATGTTTAATGACTGTGGGTGCTTTAGGGTCACTTAGCTTCACTGCCTCTCTCCTAGACTTAATGTTTATTTAAAGGGAAACAAGATATTTCTGTAAAGATTCCTGGATTCTTAGAAAGAGAAAAACCTGTGGTACTGAGTGAAAAGGAGTGGAACAGAGACTTGGGTATGCAGGGGGAGAAAAGGTGATGTTTAAAAATATACTGATAAGGGCTTCCCCGGTGGCGCAGCGGTTAAGAATCCGCCTGCCAATGCAGGGGACAAGGGTTTGAGCCCTGGTCCGCGAAGATCCCACATGCCGCGGAGCAACTAAGCCCGTGCGCCACAACTACTGAACCTGTGCTCTAGAGCCCGTGAGCCACAGCTACTGAAGCCGCACGCCTAGAGCCCGTGCCCCACAACAAGAGAAGCCACCAAGATGAGAAGCCCGCACACCGCAACGAAGACCCAACTCAGCCAAAAATAAATAAATTTTAAAAAAAAGTACAAGAATTAAGAAAATTGAAAAATCATAAAACAGAAAATATACTGATAAGCAGAGGTACTAATAATCCCCCAAAGCATATATTTTAAAATGATTTTTCTTCAAAATACATAATATGTGTTTTATTGGCAGATTCCAAATTATGTTCTGTTCAGGTTAAATTTGAATTAGTTTTCATCTCTTAGAGTGGGATGGGTGATAGTGGCTAGTGAGGAGGCACATGACATAGATTGTTAACAAGAAGTTGTCCCAAGATTAAAAATTGATTGTTGAGTCAAAATATTTTTCTAGAGAAAAACTTGTATTACCAGTGGTGATAATAAGGTTTTTAAGTAGCCATAAAAGATCTTTCATTTTTACTCCCATGAGATCTTTCATTTTTAATCCTATGTAGCTCTTTCTCAGTCTACCACAAATAGAAAAAGCTCTTTGTAGACAAGTCTATAGACAAAATCTTATAGACAAGTCTGGATTAGTTCCACCATAAAAAGTATAAAAAAACCAGGAATTTACATTTTGATCTGCATAGCTAGTTTACTGCTAAGACTTGTGGCTCTAAGAAGTAATGAGTTGTAGTATAAATAGCTCTAACCTATGAGACAGATCTTTAATCTACCTTGATCCCAATGTATAAAATGAACATATTGAAGAAATAATTCTGTGATATTTTCTTATTTTTATTGAGGGGATGGGGGCAGTAGACAGGTAGTCACTTCACAAAGCAGCTAACAGCAAATTAAAATATACTGGATGCCAAGAACTCCACCACCAACAGCAGATGAGCATACAAAGGGCCTCTTCTTAGTACTAGGCAGTGGTTTGGACTTGCCTTTAGTGATATTTACTGTATATAAAAATTTACCACCAAAATCCTAGGGAAGAGTTAAGATAACTATTATGTCTTTATATCTCAGAAAAATTCTGTATTACTAAACAGAACATGAATTAACAGCTTTGTCAAGATATAATTTACATACCATAAAGTTCCCCCATGTAAAGTGTATAAATCACTGGCTTTTACTATATTCACATGGTTATGCAATCACCATAAGCTAATTTTAGAACTTTTTTTAGAATTATTTTTTTTAATAAATTTATTTATTTTATTTATTTTTGGCTATGTTGGGTCTTCGTTGCTGCTCACAGGCTTTCTCTAGTTGTGACAAGCAGGGGCTACTCTTTGCTGTCGTGCGCGGGCTTCTCATTGCGGTGGCTTCTCTTGTTGAGGAGCAGGGGCTCTAGGTGCACGGGCTTCAGTAGTTGCGGCACACAGGCTCAGTAGTTGTGGCTCCCGGTCTCTAGAGTGCAGGCTCAGTAGTTGTGGTGCATGGGCTTAGTTGCTCCATGGCACGTGGGATCTTCCTGGACCAGGGCTCGAACCCATGTCAGGTGGATTCTTAACCACTGTGCCACCAAGGAAGCCCCCTAATTTCTTCTTACCAAGACGCTAGTCATATTGAATTAGGGCCCACCCTAACAGCCTTATATTAACTTAATTGTCTCTTTAAAAGTTCTGTCCCTAAATACAGTCACATTCTGAGATAATGGGGATTAGGGCTTCAACATATGAATTTTAAGGGATAGAATCAGTTCATAACAACATGTAAATAAAAGATCCACAGGTCCACTAAAGTACTGCTAGTACTTGACTAGTACATGAGTACTGCTTGTACTAGTGAGGAAGAAGAAAGGATTCTATTAAGGTTTCTTTTTAAAAGACCTTAAGTTTGGCAAAGGATTCTTTGAAATGACACCAAAAGTGCAAGCAACAAAGGAAAGAAAAAACCAGATAAATTGGATTTCATCAGAATTAAAAACACTTTTGCATCAAAAGACACTATCAAGAGGGTGAAAATATAACCTACAGAATGTTAGAAAATATTTGCAAATTGTATATCTGATAAGGGTCTAGCATCCAGAATATATAAAGAACTCTTAAAACAGTGAGACAAAATTTTTTAAAAATCTGTCCGATTAAAAAAATGGGCAGAGGGGGACTTCCCTGGTGGCACAGTGGGTAAGACTTCATGCTCCCAATTCAGGGGGCCTGGATTCGATCCCTGGTCAGGGAACTAGATGCCGCATGCATGCCACAACTAAGAGTTCTCATGCCACAACTAAGGAGCCCTAGAGCTGCAACTAAGGAGCCCTTTTGCCACAATGAAGGAGCCTGCCTGCTGCAACTAAGACCTGGTGCAACCAAATAAATAAATAAATATATATTTTTTAAATGGGCAGAGGGCTTACAAAGACATTTGTTCAAAGAAGATATACAAATGGCCAAAAAGAGCATGAAAGGATACTCAACTCATTATCATTTGGGAAATGCATACCAAAACCACAGTGAGAAACCACTTTATACCCACTAGGATGACTATTAAAAAAAAAAAAGCAAAATAACAAGTGTTGGGGAAAATGTGGAGAAATTAGAATCCTTGCGTATTGCTGATGGAATAGAATAGTGCAGCTACATTTTTTTTATTGTAGTATAATTGATTTACAATGTTGTGTTAATTTCTGCTGTACAGCAAAGTGATTCAGTTATACCCATATATACATTCTTTTTTATATATATTCTTTTCCATTATGGTTTATCATAGGATACTGAATACGGTTCTCTGTGCTATACAGTAGAGCCTTGTTGTTTATCCATTTCATATATAATAGCTTACATCTGTTAAACTCAGTCTCCCACTCCATCCCTCCCCCAATCCCTTCCCCTGTGGCAACCACAAGTCTGTTCTCTATGTCCTTGAGTCTGCTTCTGTTTAGTAGATAGGTTCAATCGTGTCATATTTTAGATTCCACGTATAAGTGATATGATATTTGTCTTCCTCTTTCTGACTTACTTCACTTAGTATGATAATCTCTAGTTGCATCCATGTTGCTGCAACTGGCATTATTTCTTTCTTTTTTATGGCCAAGTAGTATAGTGCAACTACTTTGGAAAGCAGTTTGCCAATTCCTTAAAATGTTAAACATCGAGTTACTATATGACCCAGCAATATCACTTCCAAATATATACCCCAAAGAATTGAAAATAGGTACTCCAACAACACTTACATACAAATGTTCATTGCAGCACTATTCACAGTAGCCAAAAGGTGGAATCAAGTCAAAAAGTCTGTCAACAGACAAACGGATAAAGAGACTGGAATAGAAAGGAACAAAGTACTGATAAAACATGGATTAACCTTGAAAACATTACATTAAGTGAAAGAGGGCAAACAAAAAAGTCACATACATGAGATTCCATTTATATGATTCCATAAATATTCCATTCATAGAATAAGCAAATCCATAGGGACAGAAAGTAAATTTGTAGTTACCAGAGGCTGGGGGGTGAGTGGAAAGGTGAAAGACTGCTAGTGGGAGTGGAGTGTCCTTTTGGAGTGATAAAAATGTTCTGGAATTAGATAGTGATAATGGTTGCATAACCTTGTGAATATATATTTTTAAACACTGGATTGTATAATTAAGAGGGTAAGTTTTATGATATGTGAATTATAGCTCAAATTTTGAAATTAAAAAATGGATTATTAAATATAATCATATGCACAATTTGTTTCTTCTCACAAATTCTTATTTTTGAGTGTTAGAAATACAGGATAAAAAGAATGACATTTTAAACTGATTAATTAACAGACTCACGTTTATAAACAATCTGATTCATAGGAGAATATAATTTAGATAGCAATTCCTCTTTTGTAGGAAAGAGAACATTTTTAGGATAATAAAAGGAGGTTCAAAAAAAAGGAGAGACGCAGCCTACATCTCTTAAAGAAAAAAAATAAGGTAACTGTACAGAGTTTGAATATGAAAGGAACACTTGAGACCAGAGATAGCTATTTTTTTTTAAAATTAATTTATTTATTTTTGGGTGTGTTGGGTCTTCGTTTCTGTGCGAGGGCTTTCTCTAGTTGCGGTGAGCGGGGGCCACTCTTCATCGCGGTGCACGGGCCTCTCACTGTCGCGGCCTCTCTTGTTGCGGAGCACAGGCTCCAGACGCGCAGGCTCAGTAGTTGTGGCTCACGGGCTTAGTTGCTCCGCGGCATGTGGGATCTTCCCAGACCAGGGCTCGAACCCGTGTCCCCTGCATTGGCAGGCAGATTCTCAACCACTGCGCCACCAGGGAAGCCCGAGATAGCTATTTAATTAATAGGAATTTCTAAAACTTCAAGGGATGTTTCCAAAGCTAGTCAAGCTTTCAGTTACAAGATGAACTCATTCTGGGGATCTCACAACATGGTGACTATAGTTAATAATATTGAAATACTTGAAATTTGCTAAGAAAGCAGATCTTAAGTGTTCTCACTGCCAAAAAAAAAGAAATGAAAAGAAAGTAACTATGTGAGGTGATGGACGTATTAATTAACTTGATTGTGGTAATCATTCACAATGTATACATACACTAAATCATCAAGTTGTATACTCTAAATATATACACTTTTTATTGGTCAATTATACCTCCATAAAGCTGGAAAAAAATGAAATAAAACCAGTCATTCATGAACAGTTTTGCTGAACCTTCAGGATCCGTGTTGGAACAAATTTTCATTTTGAGAGGAGCTTAAAAATAAAGGCAGTCAGGTCATTTTTCTAAAGGTGCTTCTGAAAGAATAAAGAAATCCTGTTTCCATGGAAAAAGAGAATTAAGCCTAAACAGAAGATGGCGAAGTAAAAGGACATGAGCTCACTCCCTCTTGTGAGAGCACAAGAATCACAACAAACTGCTGAACAATGATCGACAGGAAGACACTGGAACTCACCAGAAAACATCCAAAGACAAAGGAGAAGCTGCAATGAGACGGTAGGAGGGGCCAGTCACAATAAAATCAAATCCCATAAGCGCTGGATGGGTGACTCACAAACTGGAGAGCAATTATACCACAGAAGTCCACCCACTGGAGTGAAGGTTCTGAACCCCACATCAGGCTTCCCAACCTGGGGGTCTGGCAATGGGAGAAGGAATTCCCAGAGAATCAGACTTTGAAGGCGAGCCGGATTTGATTGCAGGACTTAGGACTGCGGGAAACAGAGAATCCACTCTTGAAGGGCACACACAAAGTAGTGTGTGCATCGGGACCCAGGGGGAAGGAGCAGTGACCCCATGGGAGACTGAACCAGACCTACCTGCTAGTGTTGGAGGGTCTCCTGCAGAGGCGGGGTGGGTGGCTGTGTCTCACCGTGAGGATAAGGACACTGGCAGCAGAAGTTCTGGGAAGTATTCCTTGGCGTGAGCCCTCCTGGAGTCCACCATTAGCCCCACCAAAGAGCCGGGTAGGCTCCAGTGTTGGGTTGCCTCAGGACAAACAACCAACAGGGAGGGAACTCAGCCCCAACCATCAGCAGACAAGCGGATCAAAGTTAGTTTTACCGAGCTCTGCCCACCAGAGCAACACCCACCGCTACCCACCACCAGTCCCTCCCATCAGGAAGCTTGCACAAGCCTCTTAGATAGCTTCACCTGCCAGAGGGCAGACAACAGAAGCAAGAACTACAATCCTGCAGCCTGTGGAATGAAAACCACATTCACCTAAAGATAGATAAAATGAAAAGGCAGGGGACCATATACCAGATGAAGGAACAAGATAAAACTCCAGAAAAACAACTAAATGAAGACAGGAGATAGGCAAACTTCCAGAAAAATAATTCAGAAAAATAATAGTGAAGATGATCCAGGACCTTGGAAAAAGAATGGAGGCAAAGATCGAGAAGATGCAACAAATGTTTAACAAAGACCTAGAAGAAATAAAGAACAAAAACATAGAAGAATTAAAGAACAAACAAACAGAGATGAACAATACAATGACTGAAATGAAAAATACACTAGAAGGAATCAATAGCAGAATAATTGAGGCAGAAGAACGGATAAGTGACCTGGAAGACAGAAAGATAGAATTCACTACCTTGGAACAGAATTTAAAAAAAAAAATGAGAAGAAATGAAGACAGCCTAAGAGACCTCTGGGACAACATTAAATGCACCAACATTTGCATTATAGGGGTCCCAGAAGGAGAATAGAGAGAGAAAGGAGCCAAGAAAATATTTGAAGAGATTATAATCGAAAACTTCCCCAACATGGGAAGGGAAATAGCCACCCAAGTCCAGGAAGCACAGAGAGTCCCAGGCACGATAAATCTAAGGAGAAACACGCCAAGACACATAGCAATCAAATTGACAAAAATTAAAGACAAAGCAAAATTATTAAAAGCAACAAGGAAAAAGTGGCAAATAACATACAAGGGAACTCCCATAAGGTTAATAGCTGATTTCTCAGCAGAAACTCTACAAGCCAGAAGGCAGTCGCATGACATATTTAAAGTGATGAAAGGGAAGATTTCAACCAAGATTACTCTATCCAGCAAGGATCTCATTCAGATTTGACAGAGAAATCAAAAGCTTTACAGACAAGCAAAAGCTAAGAGAATTCACCACCACCAAACTAGCTCTACAACAAATGCTAAAGGAACTTCTCTAAGTAGGAAACACAAAGAGAAGAAAAAGACCTACAAAAACAAACCCAGCATAAATGTGGAAAAATAGAAATCTCTTATTATGCTCCCTGCCTTGTGTGGATCCTGGGCTTGGGGCACTGTCCCCTGCATCCTTAGAAACCACTAAGAATTCAAACTCATGCTCAGCTGGGTTAAGTTAAAATCCTCAAGGTGAAAACCAGTTTTAGTTCTTTGCATACTTCTCTTACTTTTAGTTTTACTTAGCTTTTTGACTCTGAGAAGTCCTTTCTTGCTTGCTAACTCTTCAATGCATTTTGACTTTTTTCCCTTATTTAATTCAGCATAAAAAAAAAAACTAGTGGAGTGTTTCTTAAAGATAGCTTGGGACTTCCCTGGTGGCGCAGTGGTTAAGAATCCGCCTGCCAATGCAGGGGACACGGGTTTGAGCCCTGGTCCAGGAAGATCTCACATGCCACAGAGCAACTAAGCCCCATGCGCCACAACTACTGAGCCTGTGCTCTGGAGCCCGCGAGCCACAACTGCTGAGCCCAAGTGCCACAACTACCGAAGCCCACACACTTAGAGCCTGTGCTGCGCAACAAGAGAAGCCACCGCAATGAGAAGCCCACGCATCGCAACAAAGAGTAGCCCCCGCTTGCTGAAACTAGAGAAAGCCCGCGCGCAGCAACGAAGACACAACGCAGCCAAAAATAAAATAAATAAATAAATAAATAACTTTTTTGAAAAATAAAAAAATATAAAAGCTCATCCATAATACTGCTGGGAATTGATTTTCATGTTCTTTTTAAAAGATTACAAGAAATCATATCTGAGATTTGCTTTAAAATAATTCCATCCAAAAAATAATAATACAAGGTTGGCAAAATGTTGAAGCTGGGTGTTAAGTACAAAGGGGTTCATTATACTACTCTTTCTACTTTTGTGTTTGAAATTTTCTTTACCTTTTTTTCTTAGTTTTTTTTGAAGTATAGTTGACTTAAAACATTGTGTTAAGTTTCAGGTATAGAGCATAGTGATTTGTGGTTTGTTTGTTGCAGATTATATTCCATTATAGGTCATTGCAAGATATTGGGTATAGTTCTCTGTGCTATACAGGAGATCCTTGTTGCTTCTCCGTTTTATGTATAGCAGTTTGTATCTGTTAATCCCATACTCCTAAAATTATCCCTCTCCTCCTCCCTCTCCCCTTTGGTAACTACAAGTTTGTTTTCTATGTCTGTGAGTCTGTTTCCATTTTGTATACAGATTCATTTGTATTTGAAAATTTCTTTAATAAAAAATTTTTAATGAGACATAGAGAAAAAAGGAGAAATCAGATGTTTGATCACAAAACGTCTCCCTCCCTTTTCCTTTTCCCTCACGGTTGTCTAACCCTCACCACTTTTTAACCTCCAGCCACAATGTTGAACCCCTTCAATCCTTGTATGGGAGCGAGTGGGCTTCATGCCCAGATACCAATGCCGAGGGAACGGTCTTTGCAGGGAGAAGAGGCTTTATTGCAGGGCGGCCGAGTCAGGAGACAGGAGGCAAACCTCAGATCTCTCTCCCCATCTGGGAACCCCTCACCCGTTACAGAGTTAGGCGAGGGGGTTGGTATGAGGAAGTGCTGGCGGGCAGGTTTTGATTGGCAGGCTTTGGAATGGCAGGCCATTTATGGTCAGGTGCGGGAACGGGGCTTCAGCACCGGATCTTCCTGGACAGCGGACCGTTCGTTTCTGAAAGGGTTCCAGTGCTCCGGTTCAGGTCATGTCTGGTCCTTTGGTTCCGTGAGGGGAGAAACTTTGGTTCCAGGTCTTGTTTGAGGTCAAAATTGTCACCTCCGTGCATACTTTGGCTGCATGACTTACAGTTTTGTTCTGTTGTCTCTAAAGAACAACTCAGAATAGGGCTAGTTCTGTGGTTACACTCTCAGTACATATAAAAATAGAAATACATGAAAATAATAATTATAGTTTTACCAATAGCTATTATTTATTATCTTTGCTCTGGGTAAATATTCTCACAAGGGACCTAGTCAGACGGTTTCGTTAACATCTCCATTTACAGATGAGGAAACAGAAGCGTAACTAGATTAAAAGTAACTTCTTGATCATCATCCCTTTCATCAGTGGTGGAGCCACTAACTAAAAACCTATGACTAAAAAGCATTCTGTGTCTGTCTGACTGCAAAACTCCTGCCCGAACCACTGCCGGAGATCACCTCCCACTGCACCAGACTTTACTGAAAAGAAAGAAAAAGACAAAGGCGTGACCTCCTTCTCCTTTTGGAAATCTTCCTCAGCTCAGAGGAGGAAGTGTTTCTCCTCCTTTCCCCTCCCCTGTTTTGTGATTCCACTGTCTGCCCTTCACTGGATCCTTTCCTCACCTCCTCCACCTTCAGGGTCTGTGTCACCAACTTCCTGTGGGGAATTTTCGATCAGCCATTCCTCACAACCAGCTCTGGTAGCCATAACTTCTTCATGTTCACTGCCAGGACCCAAAGTTAGGCATGAGGCCTTGAATACTATAATAGCCTCCTAACTGACTTCCCTCCTCCGATCTCTTATTTCTCCAGCCTACTCTGTATTTCCCCCAGGTTAGTTGCCCTAAAACACTGCTCTGTGTTGACTCTGTTCAAAAACCTTCAAGTCCGACTTCCCTGGTGGCGCAGTGGTTAAGAATCCGCCTGCCAATGCAGGGGACACGGGTTCGAGCCCTGGTCCGGGAAGATCCCACATGCCGCAGAGCAACTAAGCCCGTGCACCACAACTACTGAGCCTGCGTGCCACAACTACTGAAGTCTGTGAGCCTAGATCCCATGCTCCGCAACAAGAGAAGCCACCACAATGAGAAGCCCACACACCACAACGAAGAGTAGCCCCCACTCGCCGCAACTAGAGAAAGCTCATGCACAGCAACGAAGACCCAATGCAGCCAAAATAAAAAATAAATAAATAAAAATTAAAAAAAAAAAAAACCTTCAAGTCAACCCAGGACTCATAGCTGAAATGACAAACCCGTGTCACAGAAGAGCCCTTCCATGCCCTGCTGCTCCCTCTCACTCTCACCCGACCACATGCACTAACAGACCCACGCACGCTCCTTTCTCAACCCGGTGCTCCTGGAAATCCTGAAGCACTCTTCCTGCAAGTGGCCCACAGCCCCGAGGGTGAACTCCTGCGCGTGGTCACGGCCCTCCCCCATAACACGTTCATTCTTCCAGTGAAATCTCAGTGAGTACTTGCACGAACCCTCTGTTCCAGCCAAACTGCTCATTCTCCTTCCGTGGATACATCTGGCGCTTTTTCACCTTGGCTTTTGCTCTTTGCTCATGCTGTTTCCCTAATTTTGCTTCCCACACCCTCTTCTCTACTGGCCAGGTCAGCTCAGATTCTAACTTCACACAAATCCCCCTCAATCGCCTCACCTGGACATGCCCTTTCCCCCCTTTAAGCCTTTCTCCCTTGCCTGGCCCTTCTCTCACTGCCTGACAATGACCAAGTAGGAGTCTTACTGTGTCTCTCTCATCCCATCCCTTTACCTCTTACACCCTATCGCTCGCAGGAGGTTGTTAGAAACACAATTGCATTGTTCTTAATTTCCCAGGTAAAGAAGCTAAAGTGCAGAGAGGTTAAGGGACTTGCCCAAGTTGACAAAGTAAGTTCGAGCTGCCTGGGTATTGCATGTCAATTTCTGGATGCCCTTCAGCATCATTCTCTCTACACTATGTTACTTCCTTCACCAACTAAAGGCTAATTTCCTGCAGGAAGAGCATGTTTTTTGTACGTTGTACACATACCCATTCCTGCCCTCGCTCATGCACACACACACACACTCACGCTCACACACACCTTTTCCATGCCTAGCACACAGTAGTTGCTTTATACACATTTTTCGATGATGAAAAGGCCATCCCATTTGGAACTATAGTCTTTGCATAGTCTCACATATGAAAGCAATTCTCTTTTCTTTGAGAAGGGGAACATTTGGACAAATAACCCCCAGAGAGAAGCAGTAATAAAAAAGAAATGTATTTAAATGCTCTTATGTAATCATCCAATTCTCAGACACACAAAGGAAGGATACCGCCTCCCTTTGCCCAAGGCCATGTTAAGATAGTTCGGAGTAGATCAATCTGATGTTTTCCCTTTTCTGACTGCTAGAGAATTCTGCTCAAAAATCCATTGCAGAAATCAGATGTGGTGACTGTGATACTTAATTCAACTAAGATGTATTGGGACCAGTTTTGTGCAGGACTTGTGCTCAGCTAGAGTGGAAGATTCAAAAGTGAGACTTTCACAGATTAATGGGGACATAGTCACATGTAAAAGTAACTCAACATCAAGACACACTCTCAACGTGCTCTGCTGGAGAATCAATATAAATGACGAATAAGCACTTGAAAAATTATTCTACATCACTAGTGATCAAAGAGAAGCAAATTTATACAATAATGGATATCATTATTTCCCAATCAAATTCCCAGGGCTTTTTGTTTTAAATCATAACACCTAGTATTGACTAGAGTTTCTGGGAAATGGGCTCTCAAACACTGGTGGTAGGAGATCCTGTCAGGTAGATAATATAGCAAAATTCTTAATAAACCTTAAAAATGTACATATTTCACCTAGCAATTCTATTTCCCTAAGTAGACTTAATAAAGTCTGTTTCCAAAGATTTCCCTACAGAAGTATTCATTGAATCAATATTTTTACTTGTAATTGTGAAAAACTGGACACAATTTAAATAATGTTAAGCGCTAACATTGAACTGAGTATTTACTATGTCGTAGACACTCGTCTTAGCACTTTACATAGGTTGATTCATTCAGCCCTCCCAGACAACTCTGAGGGGAAGGTACTATTATTATTATCATACCCATTTTACAGATGAAGGACTGAGGCACAGAGAGGTTAAGTCACCTGGTCACACACCCAGTAAATGGAAGAGCCAGGATTGAGCTCCAGCAGTTTAACTCTAGAGCTCATGCTCTTAACCAGCCCACTCCACCACTGCGCCAATCTAAACAGACAGTAATAGGAAAATGGTTAAAAACAGTAATGCTCAATGTGTGTGTGTGTGTGTGTGAGAGAGAGAGAGAGAGAGAGAGAGGAGGGGGGCAGGGGGAAGAAGGAGGAGGAGGAGAAGAATGGAAGGAAGGAGGGTTGGAGAGAATGAATGTGTGTGTCACATGCAGGAGAGCTGTGTCCTAAGAGTGTATCCAAATCACTTAGGGCCTCTTGTAGTGGCGGGACTGTTTCATATTCCTTGGGAGTAAAGAGGAGGGAAAAATAAAAGAGACAGGACCACTAGGTTGCATGAATTATAGCACATTTGTACAAATAGGACGCACTCATTAAAATTTTGATGTATAACTTTATTGAGTTCTAGAACAGTGTCTGTCAAATTCTTTTGACATGACTGATATTAAGAAATAAACACGTTTATCACAACCATGCCCATGCATAACAGGTTGAGGGTCAGCTGTCTCTCACCAGTTCAATTGTACTAGTTATTTACGGTGGGTGTCTATTCCTGTGTCATGCCAGGTTGTAAATTTTTTTGAATATCATATACATTGTTTTATACACACACACATCTGAAAAAAGTTTCATGAAACAATACTCAATCATAAGAAGTGCGATGCACTCATATATTCTGCTCTATTCTATGCTATACTATTCTGTTTTGTTCCTTTCTGTTCAGTTCCATTCTGTTCTGTTCCATTCCATTCCACTCTATTCCATTCTTTAAATTCTGGTTGTCAGCCTCTAGTTGATTTTATCATCCTAAATTAATGCACCCGTAATTTGAAAACAATTCTAGAAGAAAATTATGGTGACTGTAATACCTAAAGTTTCCACAACAGGGCACCACAACTCTAACCAGAGACATTTTGTAGGAAAGGATAAAGCACGGGCCGTGGGGCAGGGGCAGGACACAACCAAACAGACCACGAGTGGGCAGGCATCTGGCCCGAGGACAGCCAGTCTCTTGACCATTAACATATCTGAAGTCCTGACACAAGAGTCCCACCCCTAAGGAGACTATCAGGATCTATCAGAATCTCAGTCTTGTGAACCTGAAATGGAAACTGCAGAGAGATTTAAGTGGTCGACAGAGTGAGGCTAAAGGTGAAACTCCACCAGATAAAGAGAGGCTAGAAGGGTAATAGTGGGTCACGAAAAAACCAAAGGTTTTGATAGGTTGAAGTCACGGGAAAGAAGAAACTGAAAAAGCAGAAGCTATAAGGACCTGAAAAAGATACGTATGGCAGGGAAGCCTGTCAATATAAAGAAGAGAGCGCCACCCCAATACACATTGATGTGTAGTCACTTTAGCGGTGGAATCCTAGAGGGAGCTTCTCAAGCTCATGCTGCCAGTGTCCCTTCTAGGGTCTCATGGATCCTGTATCCCTTAGTGCTAGGCATACTTACAGTAAACGCTTCTTCCTTTTGCTGATCTAGCAGCTGTTGAATCTCTTCTGTTTATTCCTGCAAAGGAATCTAATTAAAAAACAAAAAACAAAAAAGAAAGATGTTCCCAGTATATTAAGTTTTTAAAGGATATCATTTGGTAGCACTTCTTTATAATGTAATTTTGCTTTAAAATCTATAATAGAATATAAAGTCCAGAAGGATAGACATCAAGATATTAACAGTGGTTATAGATGAATATAGATGATATAGTGAGCATACTTTTTTCTTTTTTATTGCACAAGCTTTTTTTCTAAAATAAGCATATACTAATTGTTAAATGTTTTAAGTGCAATGCTCATTCAAAAGGAAAGGATTTTTTTTTTTATAATTTAAGATTATTGTATTTCCTTACAAGGGGAATGTTTTAACAAATTTTACAGGGGTCAATCAACCCTTGTTCAAATTGAGCACACATCAAATCTAGCATTATAGGAGTTTTATTTGGAAGTGAACTTTTAACTATCAATACAAATGCCAAGATACTATACAAAACATCCACAGGAACTTTTTTCATCTTTTTTTGAATTGTTCACAAACATTTCCTACATGATCCAACATACCACAGGGAAATGGTACATCTTTTTCTTTCAATTTGCATACAATGGAAAAACAAGAATATATATATATATATTTTTTACAAAGTTTAACTAATAGACACTACCAAGCTGACGGTTTAAGTCTATAGGAGAAAAATTATCTAATAAAAAATAATCAGAATTTATTTAGCATCAGTCACTTCCATAACCAAGTATTATTCTGATTAATAAAACTTGCCGCCATTAATTAGGCTTCTGGTATATACTTATACCAACTACTCCATCTGTTGTATTGCTCCCCACCTTGGTTCTTCACAATTACAAACAGAAAATCATCGCAAAGTAGGGGCAAGCATTTGCAAAAACAAAGAAAAATCCCCAGCTTATTATAAGCATGAATGTGTGGTGGAATTTCCTCCCAAGCAATGGACTTTGAAATCACTTAAGAAATCACCAGAACTGAATGTGTCAAGATATTTTGCCTAAGTCCAAGAAGAGATGCATTTATTTATATCCAACAGAGGACTGAAAATTGAACTTAGTGTTTAGTTTGGGGGCAGGTTGTGGGGAATTCAGTCGTTTGAAAAATGACCGTCTTAAAAAAAAAATGACCACCAAAAATAGGTTCACTAAATTTATTTTAAAAATCATAAAACATTTCTTACAAAAGAGCATTACATTGTGCACACTGCTCTGAATATATGCCAGGGACATATGGACTATTGTTACTTTTCCTCCCTGTCCCCCCCACCCCCAAATGTTACAGTGACCACAAAGCAAAGAGTTCACAATAATTACATGGGGGGATTTTTTTTAAACCACCAACAGTGAACAAAAATGAAAAGTCACTCGCTCTGCCGCTGTTTCACAATTTCAAAGTTAGTTTTTGCACACCCCCCCTCACCCCCCAACCCTGTTAGTAAGGAACTAAAAGATTACATGTGGTGAACAGCAAAGATTTCACTACACCTCAAATGCAGAACACGTATGAAACAGAGGAATGTTGCCTTTTTAAACAGAAGCAGATAAAATAAAATGATGCAGGGCTCCTTCAGTTCTTCACTAGTCTTAGAAAAACTTTCCAGAATACTGCTTCACACTGTTCTGCAGCAAATACTATGCATTCTGTATCTGGGCCTGTGTTCCTATAATGGTAATGATCCGATCTTTGGACCCTTCTAAAGGCTTATCAGTTTTGTTTTTGTTTTTTTTTTTTTTTAGTATACAAATTTAATATCAAAGTCTCTAGGTAAAATTGATTTGAATAAGTTCTGTTAGCCACTTCTAATTTCTTTGTGATATAAAATCTTTTAAAGCATAAAAATCAGCCTTTCTACATTATTCCATTAGACATACATGGAAGTTAAAAGAAATGAGAAGAGAGAACAATCAACCAGGAAGGTGAATTTACTGAGAAACAGTCATTCTTTCTCCCTCCTCCTTTTCTTTTCCTCCTTTTCCAGGTCTCTTTCGGTTCCAATCAAGAGAAGTCTTGAGAGTTCTGAGAATATTTCTTTGACGGCTTCAAATCACCATACCTACATCCTCTGACACAACTACACACACGGGAACAAAAATAAACCTCTGCTATCTACTCACGTAGGAGGGATTCACGCAAAATTAACTCCTACACGGAGACCAACAGGTGAGTTTTCTACCTGTTCTTTATAATGTCCTTCCATTATAGTAAATCCCACACATTATGAGGCAGAAGTGGTTACGTGAGCTTTTCCTTGAAGTCAAAAATCTTGCATTCATTTCAAGCACCTGGTGATCATAGGGTACAGCCAGGGAAGGTGCCATCCCCCCTGGGGGTGGGGGGTGGCGGTGAATGGGCTCCCACACCCATGCACCTCCTGATGTACAGATTCTGGAGAAAAGAAGGGTGATCATACCGCAGTCAGCCTGTCAGGCTGTCGGGCCACTGGGCGACCCGACCAGCCTGGAAGTGTCCCATCAGTTGCTGAAAGCAAAACTCTGTCCCCCCTGTGACGTCAGGCAATTTGAGGGCTTATCAGTTTTGATCGAAGCTCCTGACTCATGACAGATTTGTTTAATCCACTGACCACCTTTGCCAATAATAGATCGAGCCAGATCTTTGGGAATAGTTACTTGTGTAGTAATAATAGGTCCACCAAGATCACCATATGAGCCATGACCCCCGGCATAGGAATAATGATATCTAGAGCCACCCTGTGGTTCATAAGCCATCTGCCACTCTGATGGGCTCCATGCATCTACTGCAGAGTCCCAGGTTTCATCAGCACTGAAACCAACCATGCCATCATAACGGTCTCCAGGTCTCCCTCTTCTGTCATAGGCCATTAGCTCTCCTCCTCTAGGTGGTGGTGGAGGACGAGGAAGATTCCGAGCTCTGCCACCACCCCAGCCACCTCGTCCAGGAGGAGGTCCTCGATGAGGGCTCATATCATCATAATCTCTTCTGGATGGAGACATGGGATGCCCACCCCGACCAGGAGGCATTCTGTCAAAACCACCTCTTCCCGGCATGGGAAATCCCACAGGACGTCCACGGCAGTCATCGAACATCATTTTAAACCACCACACTCATAGGTTTCATCGTAAAAACTGGGATCATAATGCTGAGCACGTCCTTTGATGGGAGACTCTGATACAAGATCAAGGATGATCTTTATGCACTCTACAACACTATCAGGTTTGCCTCCAATAAGAACGACTGTGTCAGTGGATTGAGGACAACATTCCTGGAAAAGCTTGATTGTTATCTGAGTGTTCTCTCGAAGTTCTTTGATTTTAGCACCTTTGACCCCAATAATTCCTCCAGCCAGACTCTGATGAATCAACAGTCTCAACTCGCAGTCAAAGTCACTTCCTTTATAGTGTTGGTAATTTAAGCATTTCACAGCTTCAGATTCGAGCGGGAGCTGGCTGGTTGCGGTGGGTGATGGCAACTGCAGCCCCTCTTCCAAGGTAGGGATGATTTTCTTCAGAATTTCTCCAACTGTTTCAATATCAGCACTGATACTCAGTATGCGCTCGGGGCCACTGCTGTCTGGGACGGAAACACTAGCATTGCAGTCTGTATGGAGAGCCTTAATATTCTTGCCTCCTTTTCCAATCACTGCCCCAGCATTCTTGCTCTGAAGCAGAATATGCATATTTCAACCATCTCACCAGTGTTTCTAGATCTTTTAAAAGCTTGTTCCTCTTCCATATGTTCAGCAGGGCGTTTACCAAATTCGCCATTGGTTTTGGTGTTGGGGAAGGTTTCCTCTGGCTGTTCAGTTTCCATTTTCTTGTATAAAAGGGACACACCAATCACTTATTAAATATATCCTTGCAGGGCAGAACTGAAGTGTTCTGGGCGGGACCAACTGACACCCTAGTGCTGCAGTAGCCGGGCAAGACTGCCGTCCCTGTGCCGCCGCGCCGCCTCAGCCGGTCACAGCTAGACCTTTTTTAAAAATAAATGTATTTATTTATTTATTTTTGGCTGCGTTGGCTCTTTGTTGCTGCGCGCGGGCTTTCTCTAGCTGCAGGGAGCAGGGGCTACTCTTTGTTGCGGTGCGCGGGCTTCTCACTGCGGTGGCTTCTCTTGTTGTGGAGCACGGGCTCTCGGCGCACGGGCTTCGGTAGTTGTGACTCGCGGGCTCTAGAGTGCAGGCTCAGTAGTTGTAGCGCACGGGCTTAGTTGCTTCGTGTTATGTGGGATCTTCCTGGACCAGGGATCGAACCCGTGTCCCCTGCATTGGAAGGTCGATTCTTTTTTTAAAAATTTATTTATTTAAATTTTTGGCTGTGTTGGGTCTTTGTTGTGGTGCGCGGGCTTCGCATTGTCGTGGCTTCTCTTGTTGCGGAGCACAGGCTCTAGGCACGTAGGCTTCAGTAGTTGTGGCACGTGGGCTCAGTAGTTGTGGCTCCTGGGCTCTAGAGCACAGGCTCAGTAGCTGTGGTGCACGGGCTTAGTTGCTCCGCGGCATGTGGGATCTTCCTGGACCAGGGCTCAAGCCTGTGTCTCTTGCATTGGCGGGCAGATTCTTAACCACTGCGCCACCAGGAAAGTACCAGGAAAGAATTTTTTAAACCAAGATATGTTTAAAGATAACAGTACAAGGTTGCTGAGTCTCTGCAGGAGGATCATGTGATGTGAGCTGCGCCTGAGGGCATTGCAAGGTACAGGTGTCTGGCAAACTTTCCTTAAAGGGACCACTCTGGTAAAGCCTGAGAGGCCAGTGCTTCCAGGGAATGCTGGGAAAGGTGGGGTTGGTGGGGGGAGGACTGGCCTTAGCTGAAGCAGAGAGTACCCTGAAATCATAAAAGACATATAAATTTGAATATATTTGGTGGAGATTATTTTATTTTTTCAACTTTTAAAAATTATGCACTATTTGATAGATATTTTAAAAGATGTAATTTATATGTAAGTTACAAAGCATAATAATAAAACAACAAAAATATATCCATTACCCAACTTAAAAAAAATAGAACATAACTAATACCTTTGAGACCCCCATATACCCATCTCTGAACCTATCAAGCTCTCTCCCTTCCAAAAATAACCGTTGTTCTGAATATTGTGTTTAAAATTTCCCTTATGGTTTTATTGCGAATGCAATAGGAAGAGCTAACAGTCTTTGGGAGCTTGGTCTTTGTAAGGCACTATTCTAAATTCGTTACATGTTTTAACTCTAGTCCTCACAACAACCATAAAAGGTAAATATTGTTTCATCCTCATTCAGCAAATGGGGAAACTGAGGCACAAAGAGGTTAAGAGACTTGCTCAAAGTCACACAGCTAGTAAGTGGCAGACTCTGGTTTCAAACCCAGGCAGTCTGCTCTAGCTTCTGTACCCTTAACTACCTGCTGCACCTGTTCTTTTTTTTTTTTTAATAAATAAAATAAATAAATAACCGATTAATTCCATCATGACATGAAGGAATTTTATTCTAGAAAAACTTTTAATTCACTTCTCAAGTTTACAAAAGACTGATTTGTTTCCTCCTATATTTCAAGCAAAACAACCTATTTTCATAATACAAGTAGCAGCTTAAAAAAAAAACCTGTGTAAGAAGCTGTTTACTTTGCAAGAAAATAAGACCTAAAAATCAGAATTTCCCCTGTAATTTGGAAACGTTTGGTAACAATCTCAGAATAGTCTTGGTTTTAAGAAGTTAGCTACTGAAGTTTTTGTTTTTATCCAGCAGAAAAGAGCTCACATTCAGCTTTGTTATGATTCCTTTCTTAACTAATCAAAATTAAAACATGTATCTATTTCTAAATCATAAAGTAAAATATTTACATTTGGCTCCTTTAGTGAACTGCCCCTTTACATAAACTGATTCAGGTCAATACAGAAGACATATGAAGTCAGTACAGTAGGTCCTCCGGATGTGAAACCCACAGATACAGTGGGCTGACTGTACTACACCATTTTATATAAGGAACCCGAACATCCAGGGATTTTGGGATCCACTGGAGGTCTTGGAATCAACACCCCCCCCCCAATCCCTCCTGCACTCTGGGACACCTAGGGACAACTGTATAAAGCCACTGTTCATCTCCTACCTTCTTCAACTACCATCCCATCTTTGCAGGCATACAGGTTAATGAAATATTCCAAAACTATCCCACTGTTTTTTCTTCTTTACTTTCATCTCCTAGGAAAAGCATGACCCACCACTAAGTCAGTATAAGTAGAAGCCTGTTAATCCTCCAAATCAAACACTGTTTAATGTGATTTTCAATTAACAGAATAAGATTATTTACATCAGGAATACTATATGGAAACCTTATGAATGAAAATTAATAAAGACATTTAGCTTCGAAACCACTAACTAGGTGTGTAGCCTCAGGCCCTCGTTACCATTCTGTGGCTTCAGTATCTTCCCCACAAAGGAGGAAATTCTATTAGTTCAGAGATTACAAAAATATGACATGTGTGGGCTGCTACTCCCCCTCTGAACAGCCACTACTAATTGATCAGAGATCAAATAAGAAATGGCACCTACGGTGAAACTTGCTAGACAAGTGATCTAAGCTTCCTTCCCCTTCTAACATTCTGTCTGTGACCTACTTGGAATCAAATACATTTGCAGTGAACAGCTCAGACACAGATAGAAACAATATACACAAGCTGACTTAAGGAGTTAGAGCCTCAAAATACAGAAATTCTTTATCATCTTTCAATGTACAGACTTTTTTTTCTTTTAAAGAATAAGTCACTATTTATACATTTCTCTATTTCAGATGTAAAATTCTGGAAAATAATCAAGCCTAAGTGGAAAAACCTTAAAATACTATATCTTTCTCAATTTCCAAATTGTGTAAAATAGTGTTCTTTATCATGAACTACATTCTTGATACTCAGGCATGCTTGAACATGCCTGAAGAGCTCCCTATGGAAAGAATATTGAAAAGCTTCCTGAAAGTCAACTAGGAATGTTTGCCTTATTACTTATCTCAAGTAGGATGCATAGCCAGTTACAGATTTACACAGAACTCATAAAGGTGAACACCCTGACAGATGTTTAGACAATTACACAATTCTGTCAAAGGGTTATTTCTAGCACCTTCATGTGGCCTTCTGAATGTCTAAAGCCTCCTCCTATAAGGCCCTTCCCCCTATGTGCTCCACTACAAATTTCCAGTTCCTCCTTCTTGGTTCCTATCAAACTCTCATTCCCTCAGCCTAACTTTCAACTGTTAGAAAAATATTCTGACTCGAGTGAAAAAATAAATTTTTTTTTGCTTTTGTTCAGCAGAGAAAGTTGAAGCCAGGGAGGGGGAGGGAAATAACAATTGTCTGGTACCATCAAAAAGTGAAAATGTGTAGAGAAAGGGTGATTCATCAGTCAAAACAGAAAATAAGTGCTTACTACGGGCCAATTATTGTGCCAGGCATGGGAGATACGGTAATCAAGATAAGGCCCACTGCTGACAGTAAACTAGCCAGGAAAAATAAGTAACTAAAGTAGTATCAGTGAAACATAGGACCTGTGCCGTATGGTCATAACACAGTCTTAGAAACCAAGGAAGGCTTCCTATGAAAAGATTAGCCAATAGTACAGCAACATTTGAGAGATAACACGACATATTCGAGGAACTGCAAAAACTATAGTATACCTGACATACAGAGACAAGGAATGAGGCTCAGAGATAATGGAAGACCATGGAAGTCACTTTAAGGAACTGAACCTTATCTCAAAAAGTAAAAGTCTCTGAAGGAGACTTATTTGAGGAGCATAAGTATACCTTTACAGAAGTCTCTAAAGGCCCACTTCACCCATTGTTGTAAAGGCGATCAAGAAGGGGAAGGTGTGAGGAAATAACAGAAAGCGAGAGACCGAACAGTGCTTCAGAGACTTCAGAGTATACTCAGACATCTTAGGTTAGAGCTACAATGCTTGGAACACAGGTGCTCAATCATATGCCTCAATATGTACTACATGCAAAAAGGAATTATGGAGATGAAGAGGAATCAAGAGCTCGAACACACTTACATTACTGTCTTAACTGAGCAGTCTTATCAAGAACTGTATTTTCATAAAATTAAAGATACAGCTCTTACTGTTTTTTGTCTACTATTTTTAAACAGTATTGGTTGGTAATTTTTGTTTTTAACTCAGTTCAATTTAAAAGACACTATTCACCTTGTTATACATCTATCTAAGCATGAAGTCCAGTAGAAATGATTTCCCTTTACGGAAAGCTCCTGCCACGGATACCACTACTATGTTAAGATCTCCTATGTGCTCCTGTAGCAATACCTGCTCCAAAGCTTCTTCATCAAGCTCAAAGTTACGGTCATCTTGATGTGCAAGAACAATCTGTACTGGACATGGTTTCTTCATAACCTCATCAGAGTTTACTAGGTCATCATCTTCATAATTCTGACATGATTCTTCATAATTCCACGACCGAGGAGGGTCGTGGACGAGACATGGTTAACTCCAGTGTTTGGGTCGCTGGTTCGCAGCCCCTCGTGTGACTGCTGTCCCCGTGCTGCCTCGTCCCCCTTCACCATCTTGTACCGATTTACAATTAACTCCCCCTGCTGCACCTGTTCTTAACAATATATTGTCATTCTACTTATTTTTGAATCACATACAAATAGAACCCTACTGTCTGAGTTTTGTTCGCCCAGAAGCACACTCTGAGACATGGATTCTAATACAAGTAGTTTAGTTGGGTGGCAAGCCACTGTATTAGTCAGGGTTATCCAGGAAAATAAAACTAATAGGATATATATAGATATATATAAGAGGTGATTTGTATTTATTATAGGAATTGGCTCACGTGGTTGTGGAGGCTTAGAAGTGCCACCATCTGCCGTCTGCAAGCTTGACAACCAGGAAAGCTGGTGGTGTAATTCAGTTCGAGTCTGAAAGCCTGAGACCCAAGGCCCAATAGTGTAAATCTTGTTCTGAGTCTGACAGCCCACGAACCAGGAGCGCCAGTGTCCAAGGGCAGGAGAAGATGGGTTTATCAGCTCAAGCAGAGAAAGCAAATTCGCCCTTTCTCTGCCTTTTTGTTCTGTTCAGGTCCTCATCGGATTCGGTGATGCCCAGCTGCATTGGTGAGGGCCACCTTCTTACTCAGTCTACCCATTCAAATGCTAATCTCTTCCCAAGGCATCCTCCCAAACACACCCAGAAAGGGTTTACCAGCTATCTGGGCATCCCTTAGCTCAGCTGACACATAAAGTTAACCATCACAGCCACAGAAGGCCAGCAAGGGAGTGGGGAACTGAGGCAAGGAAGAGAAAGCAGTCAACAAAGAAGTTAGTAGGCCTGTGGGCACCTATATCTTAATCACACTGAGGAGCCGGAGTAGAGTATACACTTTGGAATTAATCCTCCCAAGTACTTATACACAGGTCCTGTGGATCATTGGCTGAGGGCTGGCTCCTGGAGGGTGTTAATTCCCTGGCACTTCTGGCCTGCCACGTGTGCAAGCAGAGTGGGCTTTGCAAACAAAGGAACCCCTCTGGCAAAGGGTTGAAATTTCTGACAGTTAGGGGTTGGACTGGCCTGTGCTGAAATGATAAGGCCTAAGGGTTTATGAGCAGGGTGCTTCCAGTGTGTTACATACTCATGAGCATTCTGCAACTTACATTTTATGGTTACTCTTAACCATTATGGTTGTGAGCTTCATCCATATTGGCATGTTGATACATGCATATAACTGCAGTTCACTCACTTTGAGTGCTATATTCCATTGTATAGATCTGGTCCACTGACTTATCCATTCTTTTGTTAATGGACATTTGGGCTGTTTGCACTCTTTTGTTATCACAAATAATCTTACCTTGAAACTTGCAAGTCTCTTGCTGCATTTGTGTAAGAGCTACTTCTACACACCTAGGTTTAGAATTATCGGGGTGAGAAGTATTGGCACCTGCATCTTTATGACCTAATGAGTACAGCAGTTCTTCCGGTAGAAGTGCCAGCAGCAGAGATGTAGATGTCCTAAAGTTTTATATCTTTGCTTAAAAATGATATTGTCGGAATTCCCCGGCGGTCCAGTGGTTAAGGCTCCGCGCTTCCGCTGCAGGGGGTGCAGGTTCGATCCCTGGTTGGGGAATTTAAGACCCTGCATGCTGTGTGGCATGGCCAAAAAAAAAAAAAAAAAAAAAAGGTACTGTCACACTTTTAATTTTTGCCAGTCTGGTTGGTATAAAATTATAAATAGTGAAATTTCTTCATCTTTTGAGGATCTATCTATCTATCTATCTAATTTTTTTAAGTTAAAAGTCATGTGGATTCAAGTTCAGTATTCGTTCCTTTAATTGTAATTTAAATTGCCTAAGAAGAAAGATTGGATAATAACATTGGAACTGTGACTATAAATGAATGGTATTGTTTGGCTTGCATAACTTGTATGATGCTTAATTTTAACTGTCACCCTGACTGGGTCATGGGGTGCCCAGATATTTGGCTAAACATTATTTCTGGGTGTGTCTGTGAGGGTACTTCCGGATGAAATTAGTGTTTGAATCAGTGGAGTCAGTAAAGCAGATTGCCCTCTCCAGTGTGGGTGGGTATCATCCCACCTGTCGAGGGTCCAAATAGAACAAAAAGGTGGAGGAAGGAAGAACTTGGCCCTTCCTGCTGATTACTTGAGCTGGGACGTCCACCTTCGTCTGCCTTCAGCATGCCTCGTGCTCAAGCCTTCAGATCTGGACTAGAATCTACATTATCAGCTCTCCTCGTTGTCAGATCTTTCGATCAGACCGAACCACACGACCAGCTTGCAGATGGCAGATTGTGGGACTTCTCAACCTCCAAAATTGCATGAGCCCATTCTTTATAATAAATCAATCTCTCCCTCTCTGTCTCTCTCCCCCCTATCTATCTATCTATCTATCTATCTATCTATCTATATATATATATATATAAAAATTACTGGCTCTGTTTCTCTAGAGAACACTAATACAACTTCCCAACAGGTTCTAAAGTCAATTACAAAAGAAGACTTTCAAAAGTGTGAGTGAAGGTAGCAACTTGAATTAGGTGTAGCGTGTAAGGATAGCATTGTAGGAAGACACTAAAGTTCTGTGTGTCTATTAAAAATTCAGTGTCCTTATTTTACAGGAAAGTGTCATTCTCTACAGGCAATAGGTTTCCTTCTCTGTACTCCTACTTAATGGTTTTCTTAGGACCCTCTTCACTTTGGAACAAGTGGTTCTTCTAGGGCACTTACTACAGGAGAGAGCTTTGCCAACCTTATTAAATTCTTGCAACATCTCTAGTGAGCGAGGAAGCAGCTCCCAGTAGAAGTGCCCAGTATTAGTTTCGTAGCACTGCTGTAACAAATAACCACAAACCGGGCGGCTGACAACAGCACACATTTATTCTCTCCCGGCTCTGGAGTCCAGAAGTCCAAAATCAGGGAGTCAGCAGGGTTGTTTCCTTCTGGAGGCTCTGAGGGAGAATCTGTTCCATGCCTCTCTCCTAGCTGCTGGTAGCTGCCAACATCCCTTGGCATCCATTGGCTGCATCACTCCAACCTTGGGCTTTCTTCACATAGCCTTCATCTCTTACAAGGGCGCTTGTCATCGGATGTAGGGCCACGTTAATCCAGGATAATCTCATCTCGAGGTTCTTACCTTGATTTTACCTGCAAAGATCCTGTTTCCAAATAAGGTCACCGTCACAGGTGTTTGGTAAACGTATCTTTTGGGAATCCACAATGCAACCCACACTACAGGAGGGAACAGAAGACACTGTTGGCAAGAGAAGCTAATTATATCAGATATTCAGAGGTTCTGCTCAGATCGCTCTTTTAGGGGATGGGGATGATTGAAAAATACCATGCTGCATGTTATAGATGAGATTTCTTCCTTTGTGTATTCTGAGTGTTAATACCTTTTCCCTAAATAGAGGCTCAGTAACAGATGTCTGCTACAGTGTCAAGGAATCCAGCCAAGAGGAAGTGGTGCTAATATTTTCATGGGGGAGAATATAAATGACTCTCCAAGAAGGAAAAATGGGTGTGCTGTTGGATGGACACGTTGTACGAGAATTTCTTTACCTTGGTTGTTATTTATTTAATTTTTTCTTTTGCACCTTAATGTGTTTCTTTAAAAAAACAAAAAACAAAACAAAACAAAAAACAAAAAACTTCCCCAAAGTTCTTCCCTGTAAAATAAACCTGTTCTGTAATGTTCTATTTATTTTATTTAACAAGTCAGAAGAATGACAAAAGGTTAACTTTTTCATTTTTTTAAACTTTTCTGTATTTTTGCAATTAAAGTTAATTTGATAAATTTCCCGTTATTAACAGGAGACATCATAGATATTTTTTTAAGCGATACTGTTTACTCCTTCAGATGTTTTTCACTATGAACCTGGATTGCTAAGCAATGAGATAGTTGGATTCCTGTCTAGTCTCCCTTAAAAAAATTAAAATGACATTATTCTAAGAAAAGAAGTGTGATTACCCCGTTGTTAGGTCTATTTAGAGAACAATTTAAGCCACATGGGAAGGGCACCCTCAGAAAGGCTAGCAGGTTAGGGCTTGAGCGTGTGCGATGCTGTGCTTACGGCCCTAAAAATATCTAATTGTCACAGAGAAAATACCTTTGTGAAAAAGGATATTAACTCTGACCCCCCCCAAAAGACCAAAAATATCCAATGTCACTATATAAAAAGCTAATACAACTACACTGCATCTGTGAACTACATTTTATTTTTCTTTCTTTCTCCTCTTTAACTTCAGGACTTCCTCTCTTATGGCCAAAGAGTCACACGATGTTAGTGCCACAGATCTTTAAAAAGCGATCTGTCCCATCGTTCTCATTTATAATGAGGAAATGAAACCTGTAAGGTTAAATAAATAACTGAACGTGACACAATTAGTGACAAAGCCAGGGCATAGTACACACTTCTCCTAAAGCTAAATGCCTGAATTTTAAATAATTTACTCAAAATCATTATCAGGAATATTCTAAATCTTGAATGAAATGGTAACAAAAAATAACTGCCTAATGTCATTCCCATCATTTTTTCCTGAGCTTTCTTAAGAAATGTATTTTAGTTCAAAACCTAAAATATTCTTTACCTTGTCCATGAAACTGTGCTTTCAAATTTCTAAATCATGAATTTGATTAGTTAAAAACAACACGCACACACAATTTAAAACTCAGAAGTTACAATATTATAGGAACTTCAGTAAACTGTTCATCGGCTAAAAAAATCTATTTGCTCCTATTCAAGAGGACTGGCTTAAATTAGCATATTTGTTTCTTTGTTCTAATTTCTCTGTGCAAATTTTGCGCTTTCACATTGAGAACAGTGTTTCAGCTGTGGGCAATAGACCCTGTTTCAGATTTTATCCACTTCAGGAGCAGTGCTAAATCAATTATTAAAGCACCTAAAAATGTCTTTTTATACTGTGCGACTCATTCCCGTGAATAGCACTTTGGAGTATAAAAATCAATTTCACCTACCATATCTCATTTAATTTTCACATCCTCTGGGGAAATTTATTTTCCTTAGTTTTTTTTTTTTTTTTTAAATAAATTTATTTATTTATTTATTGTTGGCCGCATTGGGTCTTTGTTGCTGTGCGCGGGCTCTCTCTAGTTGCGGCGAGCGGGGTCTACTCTTCCATGCGGTGCGTGGGCTTCTCAGTGCGGTGGCTTCTCTTGTTGCAGAGCACGGGCTCTAGGCGCGCAGGCTTCAGGAGTGTGGCTCGCGGGTTCTAGAGCGCAGGCTCAGTAGTTGTGGCGCACGGCCTTACTTGCTCTGCGGCATGTGGGATCTTCCTGGACCAGGGCTCGAACCCGTGTCCCCTGCAATGGCAGGAGGATTTCTAACCACTGCGCCACCAGGGAAATCCCTTCCTTAGTTTTTATTTTATGTAAAACTGAGCCTCTGACAAAGCCACAGTTCTGTACTACACAGCAGCCTTATTTAAAAATAGGAAACTCCAAGTAAAGTGTGTGATTTAGTTAATAGTATTATAGCAACGCTAATTTCTCAGGTTTGATAAATGTGCCGTAGTTGTGTAAGATGATAACATTGGGGAAAGCTGGGGGGAAGGATATGTACTAGAATTCTCCGTGCTACCCTTATAAGTTTTCTGTAAATCTATAAGCATTTCAAAATAGAAAAATATTTTTTAAATAGATCCTCCAGTTATTCTCACAGTTTGTTAGCATTTTAGATCTGTCAGGGTAGAATATAATGTTTCCTTTTACAGTTGAGGAATCTAGTGCCCAAGCGGACTTTTTTAAGCTCAGACCAGGCAAACGACTCCCGATCACTGAGCTGGCTCTTTCATGACACCTGCCTGATTTGCAGGGGGTGTGTGGAAATCTCATTCTTCTATTCAAAAAAATGTTAGCAATAAACCCACAGATCCTATCCACTCCTGGGAGCACATTCAGACTGCAAGGTGCAATCTGCTGCAATGCCTAAATTCTTTATATTTGTGAATCCATTTTCCTATCACATGACTGTTCAAACTATGTGTGCCTTGTTAAAATTCAGCCGAGTAAATTTAAAGCTCAAATTGGCTTTATTCAGTGATTCATGAATCGGGCATCCTCCCATGTAGCAACAGAAAGGACTGTCACCAAGTTGTAGAAGAGGAAAGGTTTTTCACGGTGGAGGAAAAAGGAAATTATTAGCAAGGAATGCGTTGTTTCAGGCAAGGTCGTCTTCCTAAGGGGAAGCCGAGGGCCTCTGGGGGGATTACCTCACCAGTGCTGACCAGGTTATTCCAGGTGGACTTGCTAAAGACTACACTCCTGGGGGCCGAAACTGCAATTAGGTTAAGTATCAAGTCTTGGTTTGTTACCTGGAGTTTAGTACAGGTGACTCTACTAGGGGCCTGTTGTCTCCTGTTTAACCTGAAAAGGCCCCCAGAAGTTATTTCCATCTGGTCCCCCGTGTTGTAGGAAGACACTTTCTCCCTCCTTCTTGTTCTTTTGTTGCTTTTCTTTGGTACTGCAGCCTTTATTCCATCTTGATTTGTTTTACCCCCTTACCTTTTTTCTGGAGTCAGCTGAGTGAGGCTGTGACGGTCATACTCAGAGCAGAGTTTCGAAGATGTGTGCTTCTCCCACACCCTGCCCTTCAAGGGACATCCAGTCCCACCAGACTCAGGCACGGATTCCCTGCCTCGCCCTCCTCTGGTCCCTGAGCCCTGGGAACAGGGAGAAACACATCTCTTTAAAATGCTGCTGGGCGACCCTTCCTCCATCCGGCTCTTGAAATCATTCTATATACCATAAAGATGGCCTGGGGGTAATTACTTCATTCCTGCTGTAACCCACCTTGCTGACAGGTACTGGATTCTGATTTTTTCCTAGTTCTCACTTCCTGGACTGACTTTGGACGCTGCTTCTCGCCTCATCCTTTCCTGACCTCTATCTAGTTTCAGTTTCTGAAAACTGTTGCCCTTGGCTCTGAAGGAGCATATGATGCCCCTGTTTCTACAGAGCATATATTAAGGGAAGAAAGGAAAAAGGGAAACAAGAAAGAAGCACAAATGAATTATTTCCAGTGTTCCTGTCTTCTCCAAAAGCCTGGAACTTCACGACCATTCAGGAAACCAGAGAAAGATTAATTTTAAAAAACTGTTTTTATGTTTTCCATGTTCCTTTCCAGTCTTGGTTCACATGCAAAGATTTTACACAATTAGAGTTGATCCTTGAACAATTCGAGGGTTAGGGGTGCCACGCCGCTGTGCAGTGGAAAATCTGCGTATAAATTTACAGTTGGCCTTCCCTCCGCATCCCTGGTTCCACATCTGAGGATTCAACCAACCACAGATCGTATAATATGTGTTTATTGAAAAACATCCACAAATAAGTTGACCGGTGCAGTTGTTCAAGGGTCAACTGTATACTATAAAGATTCTATTTCATATTTAGTTTTTCCCTTTAACATTGTCATATTCATTTTTTCCATTTTGCTACAATCTTCATTATGTTCATTGTAGTAAATGTGTAATGTGCATAATTTACAGAGCTTTAACTATGTGTCAGGTGTTTAAAATATTTTATTTAATTCTCACAGAACCCTACAGGGCAAGTATTGTTTTGCTGATTTCACGAAAGTCCAAACTGAGGCCCAGAGGGGTTAAGTAACTTGGCTCAAAATTATGCATCTATTCTATTTACTTAGAATCATTGGACCTGATGTTATGACTGCCAATGACCCCTCAAGTGAAGCTCCATCTCAAACCAGTTCACCAATTACGTAAATGTCACTGGCAAAGTCCATTGACAATTCCCAGGAAATAAAAATAGAATTGGTTAATAAAAAAAAAAAAAAATCATGCCAGGATTCAGACGAGGTCTGTCAACTCTACAGGGTGTACTATTGACTTGTCAGATAATATAATAAGGATCCACAGTGAAACCCAGGCCCAGATTCTGAGCCCAATACTGTGTTCTTAAACCGTGATTCTCTACTTAGCTGCACACCAGAATCATCTGGAGAGCTTTAAAAAATACTGCTGCCGAGTCTCATCTCCAGAGATTCTGATATAATTGGCCTGGGGTGTGGCCCCAAGCATCAGGGTATTTGAAAATCCTGAGTATTTTAATGTCCAGCCGGAATTGAGAGGCACTGCTCTTTAGGAGAGCTTTACTGTAGAGACAATGAAAGAGGAGAAACATGGTTATATCATACCTGAAATGAATGAGTTATTTAACTTCAAAAGTGGCTTTCTTCATAAATTATCTATCTCCTGACAAATTGCCGAAGTCCATTCGTATAGGTTTGTGTGTCATTAGCATAGAGATATAAATTGAAGCCATGGATATATGTGAACTGGCCCTTGCAAAACATGTAGTGAGAAGAGAAAAAGAGCCCTGGGGGATAATATTTAAGAGACATGCAGAGGAAGAGCAGAAGAGCTATAGTAAAGCTGTTTCCAGAATTTTAAAATGCAAAGTGCTGCCGAGAGGCCAGATAGGAGGAGGCCTGAAAAGGGTCCAGTGGACTCAGCAATAAAGTCCCCATGGGAACCTCCATGAAAGAACACCGGGGAGGCAGGCTGCTAAGCCAGATTTCAGTGATTGAGGCAAAGGTGGGAGGGAAGGAAGTGGATACAATCTCTATGGACCTGTTCACAGTAAGTTTGGCTTTAAAAACGTGTCAAAAAAAAAAATGTGTCAATATGCTTTCAGCTGTGAGCATGGGAATACCCAAATAAAAATGACTTAGACAATAGAGACACTCCCATTCAACACACACACACAGACACACACACACACACACCTCCCACATATAAGAAGCCCAGAGGTGGGCGGTTCACAGTTAAGATTCTAGTTGGTTTCTCTGGGATACTCTCGGCCGCCCTTCATGGTCATAAGACGGTAGAAGCATCTCCAAATACCACATCATCATATGACACTGTCTAGAGGGATAGCTCTCTTCACGCGCCTCTCTCCTTTTATCAGGGAGGAAACCTTCCTAAAAGCCCCCAGCAGATTTGCCCTAATGACTCACTGGCCCTAAAACTCACATTCCCCTCCCCCAGCTACAAGTGAACATCTGGCGTTTTTTCCCTTTATAGTGGGAGGTAGGCTTTGCTGTCGAGGGAGAAGGGGGAGGGGTAAGACGGCTACCAAGGCAACCAAGAGTTCCAGGAGGGTGTGGAGAAGGAGTGTGGTAGCCAGAGGGAGACGCAGGCTTCATGCGAGGTTGTTGCTTGTTTGTTTTAACATGATTGAAACTGAGCATGTTTAAATGCTTTTCACAGAAAAAATATAATCGTAACAGTGAGACCCCTATGACCGTGGAATGGAATGGGATGTAAAACACGAGAGAAAGACAGGCATCTCTTCCATTCTCACTCGACGGAAGGAGGAGTAGGAGAGGGTGGACAGAGGTGAATGTGTAGGTTTGCTGGGAAGTTGAGGGAATTCTCGTGGGATGGCTTTGGTTTCTTCCCTGTGAAGTAGGCAGCTGAGTCATCTGCTGAGGGTCAGGGAGAGTAGACAACACAAAAGAGAGTTGTCCAGGCAACACAGGATTTCCAGATGGTTCTAAGGGCACAGTTGAGGTTGACTGCCTTAAATCTAAAATTACTCTAATTAGGGGCATTTATGATTTTTTTCCCCTCCAGCTGTGCTAGACACCTGGCCACAGGTGTTGAGACAGGAGAAGGATTAATCTCAGGGGACTTTCTGCCCAGGTGTGGTAAAATAAATGGGACAAGGGAACTGAAGATATCAAAAGATCAATTGCAGCGATAGAACACAGAATTTAAGCTGGAAGAAAGTGAAAGTGGGAGAGTAGATCCACTGAGAAAAAGTCAAGAGACCAAAGGATCAGAGACACTAAAGTGACCAAGGGACTGATATATTGACCAGGAGTGAAAGATTTAAAAGGATTGGAGGAGAAGGCTTACTAAATGGTGTATCTGGGCTTATTTCAAACACGGGTGTTGCCAAAGTCCAGAATTTGCATTGGAATGAGTGGCTGAAGCACAATGAAGATCAAGAAATAAGAAGTGGTGGTTATTGGGAGGGTCATCTATGTGGCCTGTGGCCCAATTTGTAAAAATAGAGGCATATGAAAGAAGCGCTTTTCACGTTTCAATGTGTGTACGAATCCCCTGGGGATCTTATTAAAATGCAGATTGTGATTTAGTAGATCTGGGGTGGCTCTGCATTTCTAAGAAGTTACCAGGTGATGCCATGCTTGTGGTCCAGGAACCACACTGTGAGCAGCAAGACACTGGATAATCCTATCATTGACTTGATACATACGTACTCTCTTCCTTATTTAAACAATCTTCTATCCTACCCTCCTCAAGGGGGTGGTCCCCAGAAAATATGTTCTACTTGGTCCCACCTGTTGGCTGTTTGGGGTGGAAGACCTCATGCAACTTGAAATCAGTCCATCATCTGGACTCAGCCAGTTGAAATTTCTCATGAGAATCTGAACTCAAAGATAGAGACTGAGCCCACTGAGCACTGGTGGGCACTGGAGTGGTAAGATCCATTTTCCCCGAGTTTAGCACCAAAAACAAACTAAAGCCACTGGTATGTTATAGTGTGGGGTGAGTAGTAGTCACGAGGAAGCTGGTTTTTAGGAAAAGCAATGGAACAGAGGCACAGGAAATTGATGAGACAAGAGAATAAGCAGCTCTTGAGCAAAAGGGTCACCATTCCTGACTCAACCTTCCTCCTCAAATACACCCTACACGAATATATAGCCTCTCTGACCTGTCTTCTTGACTCTCCTCCTCACCTTGGCTAACAAATGCTTTTCTTTGGGGGTCTTGATTTGGAAGGCTCCTCCAGGAAGCTTTCCCTGCCACCCGAATCTGGTGGGTGCCCTCCCATGTATCTCCATGGTGCCCCTAGTGTCCAGATCACAGCACTCATCACCATTGATGACAACTACCATTTGGATACTTACTTGCCAGGTGTCTGAAATATTCTCTATTAGATTATCTAAAAAAAGCAAAACGGTTGAAGTTAGATATTCTGGTTCCATTTTTTATTATCTTCACTTTTTACATAGGAAGGAGCTCAAGAGAGTTTAGATGTTAGATAACTTTCCCAAGATCACATTGCTTGTAGATGGTGGCATCAGGGTTTGAGGGCAGATATGATCAACCTCAAAGCTTGTGCTATTAGTCACTCCACTGTACCTCCTCCTTTCTCGACACTGTAATCATGTGTCTCTATCTGCACTCCAGCCTCAACAATATGACCTTGACTGTCTCTTGATTACTGTATTACCCTGTCTGGTGGTTGCCTGGTACAAAGCAGGTTCTCAGAAGTATTTGTTGAATGAATGTGGCAGCATGTGAGTGACCTGAAATTATTTATTGGGTCAAACTTCTAATAGAACTGGGTGCAAGATTGTGTAGCATTCCTCTCAGAACAAAAAGTCCTGAACAAAGAGAAGATCATTCATAAAATATATAACTGGTAGATCAGATAGGCACCATGCCCAATTCTACTCAGTGTTGCAAATTTCACATCTGTAGCTCTGTGGCTCTTAGTGCATCCCTTGTCCTAATCCTTTGTCCCAAACTCTAGAGGGACCACGTGGAATCTTTGCTTGGATTCTAAGTGTCACAGGGCTACAATGTTGCAACACGGGCTCTCCTTGCCAACAAATGTAGTCACAGCTTTCTTCAGTGTAGGAGCCGTAGTGTCCAGGGTACCTAGCGTGGTTGCATTTGTTTCCTAATACTTATAAATGATCCCAAATGTAGAGTGACGCTATGTTGCCTAGGGGGCCTGTCCACCTCCGGTTCTCTACGTTCTCAAACCCGAAGAGGCTGACATAACGACGGGTTGGTTCTCTGTGGCTGCATATATATGCTTAATCAGCATCATCATCAGCAGGATGAGTGGACAAGTCCAAGACATACCTAAGCACGTATTACCTCCCGACCATCACTGTCCAGGACATAGGTTCCCTATCACAGGACAAACATACAAACAACCCCAAACCATATTTATCAACGACCCCCTTTCCGTGCTAGTGGTGCAAAGACTGGGGTGGTTAAAGCAGGCTGGTTGTTTTTAAAAAGTTTCAGCCCACTGCAAGGCTATCTTCCGAAATCTGCTCAGCCCACGTGGGTCGCGCAGGCGCTAATTACTGAGAAGCTGAGAAACAAGGAGCGGAGGAGAACGGCCGCCCGGCGGGGAATAAACTGGAACCTCTAGAAATAAAGCTCCGCAGCCAATGCGGCGCCTCGGCACGCGGGATTGGCGGCCTCGGCCGTGACGTGACCTGGGCGGGCCGAGTCGGTTTGCGACGGTGGCCGCGGGTCCCGGCCGGGGGAGCGGAGCGGGGACCCGCCGCGCACCGCCCGGCCCGCGTGCCCCCTTTCTGCCAGCAGGGAAGGTCCTTCGCTCCGCCACGCCCCGGAGGCTCTGCTCCGCCTTCCAGCGTCGGCGTGGACCGGGACCCGTGCTCCCTAGTGCGGCCGGGACTCCCCAGTTCGCGGCTGGGGATGCCGAGGTTTGGCCTGCGGGCGCGGGGCGCTTCCGGAAGGGTGGCCGGCCCGTGCTGGGCCGGGGCGGGATCCCCTCCTCCTGCCCCGAGAGCTCCAGGGGAGCTGCGGGAGGCGCGCCGGCCCTCGGGTACAGGCAACACCTGAGCGGGGATCTGAGTCGCTCGGCGCCGCCGCGACCTGATCCCAGACCGCTGCGGGAGGGGCGCGCGGAGCGCTCGGCTCTGCTCCGGCGGCTTCACTTCTCCGGCCGCTGGCCACTGGGGCGAGAGGGGTGGAGCGGTACAGACGGCTGGTAATGCCTTCTCCCAGGAAAACTTTCTCCCCCCCTCTGATAGTGAAGGGATCACCAGAACATTTAGAAAGCACGAGAAATTACCGTGTCACGGAGAGGAGTGGCGAGGGCGGGGAAGCGGGGAGCTCCGGGGAAGCCGATTTGCTCCGCGAGCTGCGGCGCGAGCCCGGCGGCCCGGGCGCTGAGATTTGGGGAAGCGGGAGCCGCCGGGCGGGGCGGCCACGCTGTGTTTGTTTCTTTTCACTTCCTGCGGCAGCTGCTCAAGATGAGGAGGGGAGCGGGGCTCGGGCGGAGCGGCCTCGTCCCGTGGGTCTGAGCGTCCACCCCCGCCGCCGGGACTCCGGCCCCCCTGGGCTTCGGCTATGAGCGCTCGGTGACTGGCGGCGCCGCTAGTCGTAGACCCGGGACTTCGGGAGGCAATGCTGGCTCGGCTTTGAGTGGCTTCGGGACAGTGAAGAAACCCTAAAATGGAGGACTTTTCCAACAGGACCTACGGCACCAGTGGCCTCGACAACAGACCACTGTTCGGAGAGACGTCGGCCAAGGTGAGTGCGGCCCGGGAGTCGGGGCCTGGGTGCTTGTGTTTGTGGGTCTGTCCGCACCCTCCCCTTCCCCGCCCCCTCCCGACCCGGAGCCCTGCTGGGTCCTTCTGCGGCCCCTGAAGGCCCTTGGAGCAAGAAAGTGCCTTCAACCCCGCTTCATCCCTCTCAAGATACTTGCGCTGCCCCTCGGCTTCCTCTTTGGTACAGGGTTGGCCAAGAGCCTTGAAGGCTGGGGAGTGGAGAAAAGTTCAGAAAGTTCTGGGCTGCTGGGGGTCCTAATCAGGAGTGCGGAAGCCCTCTTCCCCAAGGCCAGGTGGTCATGGTGTTTGCACATCCGCTGGTCCAGCTGGAGTGCTGACCTTCAAGAGGCTTCAGGTGTGCACCTGAGGCTGCCGTAAGAGCCCAAGAGAGGTGCTTCTGATTCGTGTTTATCTAGAGCCCTTAAGAGTTTACTGCTGAGGCAGCCGAGCAGAGAAAAAGAGAGGCGTGAAATGAGGGTTTCTTTGATGGGACTCCATTCCAGGAAGTGATCAAAGTGTCTCAGGCCCAAACAAGCTAGTAGTACATTATTTTAGGCTTTTAAAAAGTATAATGTCTTCTTACAAGCTTAATCATGTGGTGTCCTGGGCCAGTAATTGAAGAGAGCTCTTTTCCTGTCCCCAACATTAACTTTCTGAGTCATTTGGGCAAGATTAGCTAGTTTTGTTTGTTTTTGTTTTTCACCTAGAAAGTGGCATAGGTGATCTTTGACCCCTGAGAAAGTACTTTCAGCCTCTCAAAAAGTAGGGCACATATGGAGTCCAGAGCTTCTTGGGTTTCTCAGCTTCGTCAGGGACCTCTTTAGCAGAAAGGATAGGGAACTTGTACACCCGACAGCCTGGGGCATGACCCTGAATTTGGAAGCTGCCAGCCTGCCAAAAGGCTACCACTTTATTTATTTTTTTTAAATTCCATGTGGATTTTGCTTTCTCTTCTCAAAGGGACTTTATAAGAAAATGTTTTAAGCTTTATGTCTAGGAAGTTGCTCCTTGTTTATCCTGTGACTTTGCATAATCCCAGCCCACAGTACACCTGGTTTTGAGAAGCACGACCCTGGTCCAGTAGATATTCCTGTTTCTGCTAATACTATTTTTTAAAATTTATTTTGTTTTATTTATTTTTGGCTGCGTTGGGTCTTTGTTGCTGCACGTGGGCTTTCTCTAGTTGCGACGAGCCGGGGCTACTCTTCGTTGCAGTGCGTGGGCTTCTCCTTGCGGTGGCTTCTCTTGTTGCGGAGCTCGGGCTCTAGGCACGCAGACTTCAGTAGTTGCAGCACGTGGGTTCGGTGGTTGTGGCTCGCAGGCTCTAGAGCACAGGCTCAGTAGTTGTGGCCCACGAGCTCCGTTGCTCCGCGACATGTGGGATCTTCCTGGACCCGGGATCGAACCCGTGTCCCCTGCATTGGCAGGAGGATTCTTAACCACTGCACCACCAGGGAAGTCCCTAACATTTTATTATTTTTAAAAATTTAATTTAATTTTTTTTGGCTGCATGGCTTGTGAGATCTTAGTTCCCCACCAGGGATTGAACCCGGGCCCTCAGCAGTGAAAGTGCCAAGTCCTAACCACTGGACCTCCAGGGAAATCCTGTCTGCTAACATTATTGAGCATTATGTGATAGGCCCTGGGGCGTCCAAGGAACCCAGGTAGATGGGGGAAATATGTGAGCAAACGTGATGCGGTTGGATCTGTGCTATGAGAGGGCGTAGAAGGGGTGTGTTGGGGTACAGGGGAGAGAGTGGTCACTTTGTTTGGGAAGCTTGGGGAAGATCTTAGAGGATGGAGTCTACATTCAGAGTGTCTGGTAGCCTTCGGCTTTCAGATATGGATGCCCCTAAATTGGGGTTTGATTAGGAGAGGATTTGGGGCCTGGAGAATGGAGGCAGCTAGCTGCTTGAAGGGGTCGGTCGGACCCAGGGCATCTGGCTGCCCAGCTGTCCTGAGAGCCAAGAAGTTCAGTGTCTCCTCTACATACCTTGGTGCACAGGTTGGGGTTCTGGGTGATGCAGACCTCTGACCTCCTTTGACCCTTGAATACTGAGGTAGATGACTCCATAAGGGACTTGTTGATTTATAGAGACACTTAGAAATATTGATGTTTCTGACTCACTTGGGCCCAAATAGTCAATGACTGTAAGTTTCCCTGTTGCCTATGATCCATTTGAAACCCATCCAAGAAGTTGACTATTCCAAATGTATCTCTGTTTATTGCAGATTTATTTAATCCAAGAGCATACACCCCTAGCATTACTTAGGCAATTTTAGGCATCATAACAGTAGAATCAGCTACTCGGAGGAAAAAAAAATAAGAATAATATATATTTCCAGATCTCTCAGAATTGCCTCCTTGAGCTTCCTGTGTGGGGCTGACAGTATGATTGGACATACAGAAATTGTACAGAATGGAGAAAGGAGAGAGACTTCTGGTCTGAGGATGGGAAGAAGCATCATGTTTTGTATAAATTGAGATGCCATATCTGAGGAGGGAGAGGCGTCTGTCTTTATTTTTTTTTTTAATTTATTTTTATTTATTTTTGGCTGCGTTGGGTCTTCATTGTTGTACACGGGCTTTCTCTAGTTGCGGCGAGCGGGGGCTACTCTTTGTTGTGGTGTGCGGGCTTCTCGTTGCTGTGGCTTCTCTTGTTGGGGATCACGGGCTCTAGGCACGCGGGCTTCAGTAGTTGTGGCTCGCGGGCTCTAGAGCGCAGGCTCAGTAGTTGTGGCGCACGGGCCTAGTTGCTCCGCGGCATGTGGGATCTTCCCGGACCAGGGCTCGAACCCGTGTCCCCTGCATTGCCAGGCAGATTCTTAACCACTGTACCGCCAGGGAAGCCCGAGGCGTGTGTCTTTAATGACAGCAAATGATTTTGAGGACCTGAGTGGGCAGCGCACAGGGATGGACCTCAATAGTGAAAGGATAGGACACGTTAAAGTGGAGCCATTCCACTGGAGGACGGTCACTGCCAGAGCAGGGAGGCTTCCCCGGGACCCTGGGATACCCTTCACTGGCCCCTGCATGTGTGCGCTCCCAGCGTGCTTTCGCCTCTGAGGAAGGGAATCCAGAAAGGGGAAAGCCCACTTCCTGTCCTATTCTGACAGGTCTTCTGAGCTTTTAGTAATCTTATTTGCCTTTTAACAACTGACCAGAGATAGCCTCTTAATTTTAAGCCTAGAAAGGACCAGAGCTTTAGGTTCAGTCTCTCCCTCTGTGGTCGAGATGACTGAAGTGCACGGAGCAGAGTGTGGAGGGAAGTTGTGTTTCCTCAGTGCCAGGCAGCGTGCTCTGCATTCAGCGTTCCCTAGTTTGATCACCCAGTTCCTCTGTGAGATGGGTGTTGTTACTGCTATTTCACACGCAGGGAAGCTGAACTACAAAGCAGGCTACATGTTTAGTCGCACAACTGGTTCTCCTGTGGCGATGTTTCACGAGTTGACTAGGATAGTAAATGGTGAGGTGACTTACACAGTCTGGGTCACGTGCTCCAGAAGGCCCTGTGGACGTTCACATACTTGGCTCTTCCACAGGAAGTAGGTGAAGTGGTTTGCCCAAAGTCATGGAGTGAATGAAAGATACTAGCATCTGCTATAGAAATACACAACCCAGTGGGCCCCTAGCAGCACCCTCGTGGGCAGTCCCTGAAGGATACCAAACTCCAGATTCATTCAGTCTTTAGCGTGATGTTTAGGAATAACTTTACAGACACAGCTATGGAGCGAAAGGTAAAGCAAAAACAGTTTTCTGTTGTTACATAAACATCTAAGGGATAATAGACAAGAAAAGGAAAGATATTCATTCCTTGATACCTTTGGAATTACATATTGCTAGGTGGGCTGTTGCATCAATCCTGGTCAGAATATCCAGATGCTTTTTTCGTCTGTTTTTATTCCATCCCCAGTTCTGGGATGTAATACATCTCTTTCAGGGGGAAAACAAATGTGGCACAAATGCCACGGTAATACGATGTATCTGAGGTTTCTGAGCATGTGCTGTTGCTTAGCACTTTCTGAAGGAGTGCTACCCAATAGAAATATAAGATGAGCCATGTATGTGATTTTAAATGTCCCAGTAGCCATATATTTACAAAGTATAAACAGATGTGGTTAATTTTTTTTTTTTTTTTAAACTCAGATTGGGACTTGAACCCACAAGCTGACACTCAAACCCACTGTCTTTTTTTTTTTTTTTTAAATTTATTTATTTATTTATTTATTTTTGGCTGTGTTGGGTCTTTGTTTCTGTGTGAGGGCTTTCTCTAGTGCGGCAAGTGGGGGCCACTCTTCATCGCGGTGCGTGGGCCTCTCACTATCGCGGCCTCTCTTGTTGCGGAGCACAGGCTCCAGACGCGCAGGCTCAGTAATTGTGGCTCACGGGCCCAGTTGCTCCATGGCATGTGGGATCTTCCCAGACCAGGGCTCGAACCCGTGTCCCCTGCATTGGCAGGCAGATTCTCAACCACTGCGCCACCAGGGAAGCTCGATGCAGTTAATTTTAATACTATGCTTTATTTAATTCCATACATCTAAAATACTATCATTTCCATATGTACTCAATATGAAAAGTGGAGATATTTTTCCATCCTTTTTTTCGCACTAAGCCTTTGAAATGCAGCATGTATTTTCACTTACAGCCCATCTCAGTTTGGACTAGCTACTTCAGGTGCTCAGTGACCACATACAGCTGGTACTCCCGTGTCGGGTAGTGCAGTTCTAAAGCAAGTGAGTTATTAGTCACGGTGGTTGTATAGTCACGATCGTGAAACATTTTTCTTTGTTGCGGGACTTTTCAGAACCTTTAAAATGTGCTAATTTTCACTGAGACTGTGGTTGGAGCGGGAGGGCGAGTCCTACTTCCTATGCTGTTTCGGTGGCTGGCCTTTTGTTCACTGGCACAGTCAGTGCCTTACTCCGTTCTTACCTTGCACGCCCCTCAGCCTCAGCAGGTCTGAGCTGAGTGTCCACAGCGCCCGCTTCGGGAAATGTCACTCTAGGAATCTATCCCCTGCTCCTCCCTTCCTAGTACAAACTATAACCTGGAGGTATTCCCCCCCAACTCTTGTCCACGGCTGCCTTTAAAATTTCCTTTGGGCCGTCTTTCTGTCTGGGTAATGGAAAGGCTTTAAGTTATCCTCAGGGCTCGTGAGTCGATCTTGATTTCTTGATTCGCTGGCTGGCTGCGGAATCATCCGAAATCAGTTTCAGCCAGTGGATTGGTGAACCTTGGCGGGAGAGGGAGGATGGTTCTCTCTGGGGAAGAGGGCAAACCAGTATCCGACAGCTACTGCGAATGGGCGAAGGGGGAATACTTCATTCCTTGGATTGTAGTGTAAGCCGTTTCCTGGACCAGCCTCTTCTATTGATTTTCACTAATAATAAGTGATTCATCGTCTGAGAACGGTGGTGACCATTCTTGTCCCTTTATTCCTACTTGGATGTGATGTAAGAAAAGTGAGTGACATTGGAGGAAGGCGCATACACTGGAGTCAGATAATATAGGGGGACCTTCCGTGTAGGGAGCAAGTTAGTGGGTCCCGAGGCTCAGATCTTTGGTTCCAAAGGCGAAAGTTCCATGTTCTAAAGCACCTTCCTGATCCTTACCTCCCCTCCCTGCAAAAAAAAAAAGCAAATAAACAAAAACAGTGAAAAACAAGGTCTTTTGATGACCTGTAGTCGAATTCAGACCATTCAGAATTGGAGCATTTGGCTTCTGCAAATAGTAGTGTAAGATGAGAATGCTACTTCTTGCCTTTTTCGGGTTGGAGGTGAGGGTTGTTGCTTAATTAAGAACAAAGCTGGGGTTAGGATTGTTGTGTCTGCCTGCCGCCCCCACCCCTGCCCAGACCCCCAAAGGCTGTCCTCCGAGGGGTGCGGGCTTCCGGCCTCTTGACACAGCTTCTGGGTGATTCTCTGAGCACAACACCTGTCTCCTTCAAAGCAGAGCTAGTCGCCCAAGGGATCGGATCTGTTGTCCCCTTGCCTCTCATCCGGGCGGCCAAACCACTTTTAGTTGCCATTTCTTGTGCTGGAGAAACGGTTCAGGTTCAGGATGATAGACGCCAGGACTTCCTTCTTTCCTGCTCTAATAAAGTCTTTTCCTCCCCCACCCCTAGACCAGAGGACTGGGGATCTCTGGGGGTTGCACTCAGGCATTTGTATTTTGAGAAGGCTCTTGAGAGGATGCTGGCGCATTGGGAGGCTGACATCCCTGGTCTTCACTGTTGCCCTGTGGATGCCCAGTCCAGACTGGCACCTCTCCACGGATCCCTTTCCTTGAGCTCTTGGCAAATGCTCTTCTTCTTGCTGTGACACCCTCTCTTCCCCACATATCTGAATCCTGCCCAGTCTAATTTCCCACCTTCGAACCTCCCTCACAACCCAGCCTGCACCCATGCTTCCCTCCTACGAGCCTGGTGGTCAGAGACGTCTCCTGGTATTTACTCCTTGTGCTGTGAGGGATTTGTATAGATCTTGCCTCCCCGGCCAGCGTCTAAGCTCCTTGAGGGTAGGAGCCAGTTGCCTTATTTCTCCAGCCTTTCTAGCACTCGGCACAGTGCCTTACCTAGTTCTGGATTTTATATATATTAAGTTTTTTTTTTTTAATTGAAGTACACTTGATGTGCAATATTATGTAGGTTACAGGTGTACAATAAAGAGATTTACAGTTTTTAAAGGTTGCTGTCCATTTATAGTTATTATAAAATATTTGCTATATTCCCCATGTTGTACAATATATCCTTCCTTGTAGCTTATTTTATACCTAGAAGTTTGTACCTCTTCATCCCCTGCCCTTATCTTGCCCCTCCCCGCTTCCCTCTCCCCACTGGTAACCACTAGTTTGTTCTCTGTATCTGTGAGTCTGCTTCTTTTTTGTTATATTTATTAAATCTTAAGTGAAGTGAGCATCCGGCATCACTAAAAAGTAACCTGCTTTCTTGGGACGTCCTAAACCATCAGTAGAAGGCGGGGGCTCGTGTTCAGAAACCTGGAGCGCTGGGTACCAAAACAGGAAGGGGTGCTTCAGGCTCTCGTGCAGTTGAGGGCATCACTCTCTCCTCTCCTTGCTGAGCTTCAGCAAAGAGGCCGTAAACATAACACAGTACTGTATAAACAACTTAAACTGAGGCCTGGTCTCTCAGAAGCTGGTGGTCTGCTGAGGTTTTCCCTCTATAGACAAGGTTGTTGCAGCTCTGTGGTAATAGACTGGGTCTACTAAATTGAGTCATTTTTTTTTCTTGGGGTCAGTCCATAGTTCATGTGTAGGTATAATGACCATATTTTCTGCACTGCCATAAGGACACGTGGGTTGACAAACTTGGGTGACCCTATGGGGATGATGGAATGCGTTTGAAATTGGGCTGCCCTAGAAATGGGGGCCAGGGTCTGGGGCCCACGCAACTCCCACTCATCTCTGAGGACCTAACCTTGTTGGTAAGATGCCCCAATAGATGAGGTAGAAATAATACTAACGTGAGCAGCCGTTTACTGACTCTACTAAATGGCACTCTGTTCTAGGGCTTTACGTGTATCATCTCCGATTCCTAACAGCAAACCTGCGTGTTTGACCATTGTACAAATATGGATTTATTTGTACAAATATGGAAACTTCGGCTTCAGAGTTAAGTGACTTACCCAAGGCCACAGGCAGGCATGTGGCGGGAGAATAAGTGTAAGTCAGGTCTGTCAGGCTCCTGACGTCCTAGGCCTTGCTGTAGGCCTCCCAGTTCTGAAGGTCGGAGCACATAAAGATCCGGCACTTCCTGTGGTACCAACTCTAGGGATCATTTTGGTCCTTAAACATGGGGAATGGACTTCCCTGGTGGTCCAGCGGCTAAGACTCCGCGCTCCCAATGCAGGGGGCCCAGGTTCGATTCCTGGTCAGGGAAATAGATCCCACATGCAGCACCTACGAGTTTGCATGCCAGCAACTAAAAGATCCCGCATGTGCAACTGAGAGATCCCACGTGCCGCAGGGAAGACCAGCACAGCCAAATAAATAAATAAATAAATATTTTAAAAAAACACAAAAACCAAAAAAAAAAAACATGGGGAATAGGTTTGTTTTGTATTTTTACTGTGATCTCATTTCCCTAAGTGATGCTTCAATGAAAATAATCTATTTCAAATATGCCTAACTGTGAATAATATATTTCAAGTATTCTCCTCCTGTGGGGAGGAGAATCTGGCAGGGTGGGTATGACAGAAATATTCACAACTGAAAGATGCTTCAGAACGTGAATCTGTGAAATAAGGGAAATGTTTCAAAGTGTCCATACATGTACCTTCTCTGGAGGGACCCGAGGGAGAGGTCGGTGTTCAGAGCTACAGGCAGCCGTGGAGGCCCCGGGTGCATTTGAGAGCTCAGAGCATGAGAGTGGGCGAGTATGGGTGTGTGTGAGTCTCATAAGCTTTCCTCACGTGCCGCTACTCCTAGGGTTCTCTGCGAAGCCTCAGGACAGCAGCCCCGTGATCCGGGCCCGCCATTTCGCAGAGTCAGCCAGGGAGGCCAGCTGTCTCCTCGCTTCACCCCGGGGACACTGTCCCCAGGGCTGCCTCCGGCCACGGCGTGGGGGGAAGCTCCTGCCTGTTCAGGGCCGCGCAGCTCTGGGGGAACCGAGGGGACCCACCGGCAAGGCCTGAGGTTTCTTGCTTCCGAGGGGCCCAGACCTCCTCCCATGTGTTACGTCCTCTCACTGTGTCCGTCCCAAGACAGCTGCCCCTTAGGCTGCTGACTGGGCCATTTCCAGAGCTTTCCTGACAAGACGTTTTCCACTGGGACTTGGAAGAAGAAAAGGAAAATCATTTCTTCTTCTTTTTCTTTTTTTCTTTTTTCTTTTTTTTAAATAAATTTCTTTCTTTCTTTCTCTTTTGGATGCGTTGGGTCTTCGTTGCCGCGTGTGGGCTTTCTCTAGTTGCGGCGAGCGGAGGCTACTCTTCGTTGCAGTGCACGGGCCTCTCACTGTGGTGGCTTCTCTTGTTGTGGAGCACGGGCTCTAGGCGTGCGGGCTTCAGTAGTTGTGGCATATGGGCTCAGTAGTTGCGGCACGCGGGCTCTAGAGCGCAGGCTCAGTAGTTGTGGTGCACGGGCTTAGTTGCTCCGCGGCATGTGGGATCTTCCCAGACCAGGGCTCGAACCCGTGTCCCCTGCATTGGCAGGCGGTTTCTTAACCACTGTGCCACCAGGGGAGTCCCCCCCTTGTATGTTTAATACATGCTGATTGGATTGCCTTTCTTCTCTTTCCCTCACAAGAGAAGATAATCACTGTCTTCAGGGACCTGAAGATCTTGTGCGCAAGGAAGATGAATATGGGGTCGAGCCCTTTAATGAAAGGAGGAGCAAAGTGCCAGGGAGCATGGAGGAAGGGGATAATTCTACTGGGGGCATCAGGTCAGACTGCTTTTGATTTTTAGACCCAGAAGCAGGAGTAAGATTTGACAGGAGGAGGTGACTGGGAATCCCAAGCAGGAGGTCCAACTGTGCTGAAGAGGTGGGAGCAGGAAAGTGCCGGAAAGGGGGAGGGAACTGTGAGTGTTCCATTGCAAGCAGACTCTAGAACTTGGGAGGGATGGTCAGAGGAAAGCCTGGGCCTGGGGAGGAGCCTTGAGTGCTGTGCTAAGTACAGTTGTCTTCTGGAGGCTGTCGGTTGTTGAGTGTGCATGTGTGTGTGCTTTGATTCAGTGCTTAATTGTGTGTGTACTGCATCCTGGGGCATGTGCCGTGGGCTGGAGAGGGCATCTTTTCTCATGGAGCATATATGTACTACAAGGAGGATAGAAAGGCACTACACAAATCCTTGTTCTTCCCTTTCTTTTCCTTACTAAGCTTCAGTCATCCTAGCCTACTTTGTCCTCCAGTTTCCGAGCTCACTCCTGCCTCAGGGCCTTTGCACCTGGGGCACTGCCTTGTTTGCAGTACACTTCTCTTAGATCCTTGCATGTCTCGTTCCTTTTTCTTTAAAAGGTCCCCTCTCAAACAGGAGGATTCCTTGACCTCCTTTTTAAAAATAGCCCCCAGCTCCACTCTGGTCACTCTTCATTTACCCTGTTTTATTTCGTTCCTAACTTCCTCACACTAAGCATGTAAAAAGGGTGGAGAATGGATGCCAAACATCAAGGTGGGAAGCAGGATGGAGGGAAGGCTGTTCTGATGTTGGAGGGGTTGAGATTTTGGGGCCAGAGATGGACTCCATGAGGGAGAGATTCAGCATAGATATGAGGACAGAGATAACTAATAAGGCCAGGGAATGGGTGCAGGATTGGCAGAGGAACAGGCTGCCCTCCGGTCCTCTTCAGGCTGGAAGGAGTGGAAACGGTGGGGGGGAGTTCTTCTTTTTCTCAGCATCTTTTTTTTCTTTTTTTTTTTTTTTGTAAAGATGTCTGCCGACGGACAGGCTTCAAGAGTGAGACTGGGAACCTGAGTGGAGGTGGAGCTTCAAACCACTTCCTGGAGAGCAACTGCGAAAGTCAACTCAAAATAAAAGGCCATGAAAATACAGTGAAGGCCCAGCTGAATACATGAATTTGTAGTAACACAGTTAGTTTGTTCTTTCAGCTAATATTTGAATATCTCATATATGCTGGGAATATTTAGAGGGTTGGCAGAAGGAAATGACCGGTTTCCCCCCACCCACTGGTACGGTGGCAGCTTTGTAGATTCCGAAGAAGAGTCTCTCCACTCTGGGTAGTGGCAGCTCCCACAGCCGCGTGGCTTGGCTTTGTCTGAGTGAGACAGAGGTGCTCCTGCCTCTGGGTGGACGCAGGCCCTGTGGGGTACACAGCTTGGAGAGTGCAGCATTGGGCTGGGTTTCAGCCATGGGCAGTGGCCCAGAACCCAGCAGTGAACAAGGAGGACGTGGCCCTCAGCCTCCCAGGCCTTACAGTGTGGAGGAGGAGACAGACAAGTAAACTGGCAGTTAACAGGTAGGATAGTTGAAAGGCTTCACAGCAAGGCTTAGCACCAGAGCCTGGAAGTGGCTGAGGGTTTGGGAGTGACTCGGGACTGGGTTTTCAAAGCATCAAGAGCAGATGAACACATCCACCAGAGAGGCTCTGGGCATTGCTGAAACTGCCGACTCCATGGTCAGGTTAGGGCTTTGGTGTGACAGATTGGGAATGATCTAGTCAGTGGATGCCGGGGAAGACCAGGCTCTGGGGCAGTGGAGGAGAGGGTTGGAGGAGAGGGATTTGGCAAAACGGGTGCTGAAATAATTGAGCTTGCTGAGAAGAGGAAGGGAAGAAGTTGCCATGAGACTGCCGGGGACATACATCTTAAAAATAGAGGATGTTTTTGTCTGTCTGGGCTGCTGTAACAGAATACCACACAGACTGCGTGACTTACAAACAACAAACATTTCTTTCTTTCAGTTCTAGAAGTCCCAGGTCAGAATGCCAGCATGGTTGGATGAGGGCCTTCTTCCGGGTTGTAGACTTCTGTTTGTGTCCTCACCTGGTGGAAGGGGTAGGGAGCTCTCTGGAGCCTCTCTTATAAGGGCACTAATCCCACTCGTGAGGGCTCCACCCTCATGACCTACGAACCTCCCAAAGGCCCCACCTCATACTGCTGTCAACATTAGCCATTAGGATTTCAACTACCAGTGTTGGAGCGACACAAACTTTCAGACCATAGCAGAGGATATTACTGAAATTGCCATCTCATTCCGGCCTGGGGAGCAGGAAATGCCTTGCCCACCCCCCACGCCCCCTCCCGACTCCTTCCTGGCCCGGTTACACCTGGGATGAGTATGTGGGTGGCACAGGCTCTGTTGGGGAGAAAGTTGAGAGGCAGAGGCAGCAGGGGAAGTCCAGGGCGCGGGACAACTCTCTGTGTGGTCCAGGAAGTACTTTGCTCACACAGAACGGGTTTCAAGGGGTGGTGGGGTGGCTGATGGAGAACTCGAAGGTGCGGAGGGTGAAGATTGACCCGGAGTGCACTTGGGGAGGGATGGGGTCTGTAGGGCTGCCTGTGATGTTGTCTGAGGACTTTGATGGAGTCGCAGAGGAAGGTGGAAGTAACACAAAACTGGAATTCTCAGTCTTCCCCCGCCCCTCCCTCCAGGGCGTGTAAGGGAATGTTCTCGTGCTGTTGTCCATGCAGGGTTTTCCTTTCCCGAAAGGAGCTTTCTGTTTTGCATGGCTTCTCCCTGGGAGTGCTGAGCAGCACTGCGGAAGGACCAGCTCCTGGGCGGGAGTTGCTGTCGTGCCTCTGAAACCAGTGCTTGCTGCTGTGGCAGGAAGTGAGTGGCTGGGCTTCTGTCCTCAGGTTCGGGAAACCCAGACCTGGAGGTGCCCATGGTTTACTCCTGGTATTACCGTGGGGTCATTGGCCCGGGAGGCACCGTGAGGGCTCGGGCCTCCGTGGCTGGTGAGAGCCTGACCTCTTGGGCTGCGGGGCCAGGCTGTGGCTTCTGAGGTGGTGTTGCATGTCTGTCCCGGACTAGTGAGGCCGGGCTGTCTTCTGACCAGAAGCTGAGATTTCTGACAAGTCAGGCCCCGGATGAGTGGTGAGTAGCCTCTCCTGGTGAGAGGCGCTCTAAGGAAAATGCCATCGGTCACCTCTATTTATGGTTCTGTTATTTAAGCATCATTCACAGAGCACCGGCCGGCAGTGTGCCAGGCTCCCGGCTGCCTTCCCCCCATGGTTAATTAACTGCCAGTCTTCATGGAGGAGACGGCCAGTGAATCCGTACGTGTAAAGTCTGGGCCATGTGACCCGGGAGCCCTGAGGCAGGGGCATCTCCCGTCCTGAGAAGTGCCCAAGGAAGCCGTCCAGAAAGGGTTTACAGTGGAGGCGATGTTTGAGCTGCGCCCTGAAGGATGAGCAGTTAAATTGGGTGTGTGGCATTTCAGCCATCCTACTTCTCAGCCCGCATCTCACTCTTTTGGGGACATTTTGCCTTCGGCTATTTTTACGTGTCAATATAAGAAGCAATTATGTATGAAGTAGCTGCACTTTCTGCCTCCCAGAACTTGCATAGACCCATGCGACAAACTCTTCTTAGATCCAGGAGAAGTTTGCCTGTTCTAATGATGCAGTGTGCTTACTGTCATTAGTGAGAGCTTTGAAACCCATTGTACTTCCTTCTTGGCTGCCAGGAATCTTAGTACTAACGTTTGAACTTAGAAAAGTTTTCTTTACTCAGACTTTTCCTTGTAAATCCTTTTACTCCTTCTTTCTAGTCCCCAGATCCCTTTAGGAATTTTGCCATGCTCTTTTTACTGTTGCTTGAATGGGTTTAGGGTTTTGCTGTGATAGCCCAAGCTTTAGATCCATTTTGGAAGCAGGCAAAACAAGTTACTGTGGAAATGGAAGCGTGATTTTGCTTGTTAGGGTTCCAAGCTGTCCAGAGCCAGGATTTTTCCTGGTTGCTGAGGACAAATGCCAGCTTTTGGTTATTTGGGATGTTCCCAGAACCACGATTACCACCGGAGCATTTGAAATGAATTTGGAGCTTTGTCTTGTATCAGGATGCTGGTTAATGACTGACCAAGCAATCTGGGGGGGCTCCTGTGCTTTTTGATTGCTGGGGAATAGGTCTTCTACTCTGACCCAGGTGCAGCCTGAAGCTGATGATCCAGAACCATAAATTGTTAAAACTGGAAAGGACCAGATATCAGCCCAGTCCTCTCATTTGATAGATCCAAATGGGTTAAGGGATCCTTTTGAAGTCACCTAGCTAGTCAGTGAGATGAGAACCTTGGTCCCTTAACTCTCATTTCAGGGCCCATATGTATTAGTCTAAGGATTCTTAGACCTTTTGAACTGCTCACTAGGCTTGCGTTTTGCAAAGAGCATTGAATAGGAGACTTTTGCCATTATCTGGCTGTATGACCTTGGGCAAATCGGTCTGACTGAACCTAGTTACTCATTGGTAAATGGAGATAACATATTCCTTACTGCTTCACAGAGTTAACCTTCTCTCATCCCAGGTACAGACACTTGGTAGGCACAACCATCTTTTTCTCCTTCCCCATTTCAAAGGAAGACGAAGACGTGCCTCTTTTGGGCTCAGGCTGCTCTCTCCACCTGTACTTCGCATCCCAGCCCCTTCCCTCGCAGCTTTTTGTTTTTTGTTTTTTTTTTGACATCTTTATTGGAGTGTAATTGCTTTACAATGGTGTGTTAGTTTCTGCTTTATAACAAAGTGAATCAGCCATACATTTACATATATCCCCATATCTCCTCCCTCTTGCGTCTCCCTCCCACCCTCCCTATCCCACCCCTCTAGGTGGACACAAAGCACCGAGCTGATCTCCCTGTGCTATGTGGCCGCTTCCCACTGGTAATCCTTGCAGCTTCTTGACGTTTTTTCTCCCCGGGGTCTTTGTGGAGTCCCTTCACTGTGAGCTCCCTTTTCTTTCCTCCTTGCCCACCTGGTAGTCCTCCCCCTCCAGGTTTGACTTTCTCTCATAGTCTCTCCCTGATTGCCCAAGATACCTCTCCTTTCTCCTTCGTGCCCACTTGCGCTCTGCGTTGTGCGAACTTCTGGAGAGTAGAGATGGTTTTATTTGCAGTTGTATTTGCATCTGGGATATAGTAGATAATTTTTTTTTTCAGCTTTATTGAGATAATGTTTAAGTGAATAAATAAATGCCTTAAGAGGTAATATATGCTGAGTCCCTCTTGAAACTATATATGTTTGTATATGTATGTTGTTATGTTCAAGTGCTCACATATATAAATTCATGTACATGAGGTAAGACTGTCTCTCAGCCTGTTGCTGAGTAGATGTCTGTGGGAAGACAACTAATTCCCTGTCCTGTCATCTCTGTGGGTAAAGATTAAGGCTGATTCTGATCCTGCTGAACTTCCTTGGGGAGTGAAAATAAGCCGCAGTACAAAGTGTAAAGCTCTGGTAGGGAGAATGGTTTTGTTAGATGGAAATAGGGCAATAATAAAACTGGGGAGGAGACAGCTAGTTTTTCTGAGACATAGAGAAACTGAGTTAATAGAAACTAGCTTCTGATGTGGAGATAACTCTGGTTCTGACTTGGAGCTATTAGCTCTAACACTGCCCTTTGAAATGGTAATTAATGGGCGAGTTAATTATTCTCTCTTATTCTATCTTTGGAGACTGGGAGCAGGGCTCCCAGGGCTTCAGCTGCTAAAGCCCTGAAAAATCATCTCTGGGCCTAGAGAGGGGTCTCCACTCTGTGATATGAACTTAGCAATATTCAAAATGGTTTAGCTTAGACTCTAAACTTTAGAGCAGTGCTTCACACATTTAAACGTGCACACAGATCATGTGAGGCTCTTGTTAAAATGTGGATTCTGATTCAGTAGATCTGGGGCAAGGCCCAAGGTTCTGCATTTTTTACAGGCTCTCATGTGATGCCGGTGCTGCTGGGCCACAGACCACTCTGCGTAGCAAGAGTTTAGAAGGAAGTAGGAGGTCTTCCAGAGTTAACTCTGCTATTTCTTTGGTCTGGATTCCTGGTTGCTTCAACAGCAGAAGGCCTAAAGCCAAGGCCTTGGCTTGGAGAAAGGAGACCCTGTGAGAAACAGTTCTGCCATCTTCTGAATAGTTTGTCCCATCTTGGGAGTCCCAGAGAGACTGTATCCTAACAATAGAATACCTGATACTCATGAAGATGATTTGGGATTCTAGACAGTGGGCTGTCTAGAAGGCAAGCAGAGAAGTATTCATTAAAGATTAGATATATTTTCATGAATGATTGAAACCAGTTAGGCTTCCATGGATAAGTTCAACAATCTAAAACAACCACTTACGAGGAAGTCTTCATTCCTGAAAGGTAAACACTTTACTGTAGTACTTTGCTAATGGGGGTGCTCTTTGCAACTTGATCTCTTTGTCTAGACCAGCAGTTAGCATGCTAGGCTGCTGTTTCACTGAGAAGTATAAATGGAATCTGCTGTTGCATTGAATCCTGTTTCCGTCACTTATTGGTATTGAGATTTTGGGCAAGCTATTTCCCCGAGCCTGTGTGGCCACCTGTAGAATTGTCATAATATCATTTCACCCCAGGATTTTTTTTAGAAGATATACAAAAGCTTTTGGCGTAGGCACCATCTGTTCACCATTATACCCCTCTCCCCTCCCCATTTCGATCCTGGTTGGCAAACTTGCTGTACCATTTGGAGAATAGTGATTCATGTTGGCTACCTCTCACCTGAACCTCTTCACTGGCCTCTTTCTATTGGTAAGAGCTCTTGTGAGGTATGCAGACCTTTACAGACTGTTGCAAATACCTGGAGCTCATAAGGAGATGGGAGCAAATACTCTTGGCTTCTTAGAATAGACCAGAAGAGTTGAGGTGAAACTTTTTCACAAGGCAGAAACAGTGGGGTTCTCATAAATGGATTGTCTGTTAACACATTTTATGTTAAATACACATTTGTCTTGTGTGGGAATAAGTTAACAGTGATCAGTGATTGGTCCCTGGGTCTCTTGCCTAACAGATGGTCCTAGTTTCAGACTCTTGTGTCTGCTGTGTTGTCTTATCTAGCTGACGTGGTGATAAGACCTGTTCTGAGCCATCAAGTTTAGTAAGGGTGTAGCTGGAGTAGTTCAGCTTCCTTTGTCCTGTATAACATTTGAACTGCAGTGGCCTTGGTCTGGAGTGTGGTTTATCCCTGGTGAGGTCAGACACCAGATATACTTGGCTTTGCTTCACTCTTCCCTCCCAGCTTTGCCTGCCTCGCTCTTCTTTGGATTCTTATCTTTAGAAGCAGACAACTTGGAAATGAGTGCTCAGTTGCTCTGTGCAGGTTCCTGTGCCCTTCCCGTCTCTGAGCTTTTGTTTTCTGGCTGCTCATATTCCATATCCTGCTGTTCTTTGCTCAGACGTTACCAACACAGTCTTTAAGGCTGATTCTTTAAAGACTTCAGCTTTGACTTTTCAGAACTAAGGTTACTTGATATTCTCATTGGCCATAAGGTAGTGTTTCCTAATCAGGTCTTAAACCCTTACCACCTTATTCTGTAAGCTCTGTAAATAAGTTCTGTCAATCTAATACATATTATACATATAATATTAGTATATACTACTACTATCTATATATTATTGATACTTTAACTTTTCAGTTCCTATAACTGAAACCATCTAACCAGTGACCCTGATTTAGATATCCTATTTCAAAGTTGCTTCTAACTTGCTGTATGATTTTAGGCAAATAATTTAACAGCACTCACTGGACCTAAATTTACCTTAACCTGTAAAATCAGGATTGGATTAGATCAGTTTTTCAAACCATTCTTTGGAGTTGGTTGGGGTAGGGATGGGAATAACAAGAAATCTCGATGGGTAGAACCTCAGGCTCCTCATTCAGATGATTCTACGTTGCATTTACTTTTAGATTACATTAAACAAGGACACTTAAGCTGAATCACAAATAGGTCCAAACTCATGATGGCACTTGACACCATCTAAGTCTGGTTTCTTATTGTTTTCACCGAGGCTCTCGGCTGGCCAGCCCAGGGCTCCTGTCCCTTTGCTTCTGCTCATACTGTTCCCAGCAGCTTGTGGATTATTTGTAAGCCTCCCTTCCCCATCCAGGCCTTCCCAATCTTCAAAAGGCCCTAATGTAAAAATGTCCCGTCCCTTCAAGAAACCGTCTCCAGGGACTTCCCTAGTGGTCCATGGTTAAGACTCCGTGCTCCCAATGTAGGGGGCCCGGGTTCGATCTCTGGTCAGGGAACTAGTTCCACATGCTGCAACAAAGAGAGCCCACGTGCCGCATTTAAAAGATCCCACATGCCGCAACTAAGAGACCTGGCGCAGCCAAATAAAAACCAAAAACCTTCTCCAGTTAGTTGTCCATCTTCCCCAAATACCTCTTCTACTCTGGTGGCTCAGTACACTCTGCCCTTCTGGCAGTTGTTTGTGTGAAGCTCAGAGGGGCAGGATCCTGGTTCCTCCATTCTAAAACACCATAATGCCTTGCATTGTATCTTTCTAAAGTGCCATGGGTTTATCATATGGCTCAAAAACTCTTTTCTCTTTCAGGATAGAATCATCAATTTAGTTGTTGGCAGCTTAACATCCTTGTTGATTCTAGTAAGTATCTTTATTTGTGTCTCACCCGGGCTCTTAGCCAAAGTTTTGAAAACCTTAATATTGTGGTTCAATCAACTCTCCAAAAAAAAAAAAAAAAAAAAAGTTAAAAGGGGCCAGTACATGAGCATGTGAAATATTCCAATCATAGTTAAAGTAATGCTTTCAATTTTGTTGACACTTAAACAAAACTGCACTTGGTAAGTGGAGTAGCTAATTGATTTCCACTCTCACCCCCTGGTTGAAGGTGAAATAGCACAAGTCAAATAACTTGGTTTTCTGGGTTTGCCTAGTAAATCTGTACTATGTCAGTGGCTACCAGTAACTCTCTTCTGTACATAACCCACAACTTCCCCATTTCTGCTAATGCCTTTACTTTTATTTTGTTCTTGAAGCATGTTCATTATCCTTTGGTTTTAAGAGATTTTAGTTTTTCATCCTGTATACTACAGCTTGGTGCTATCACAATAAAATAAAACAAAGCTACATTTCCCAGTCTGAGAATGATATTTCTTTGGCACATTTTCATTAAATATAAGAGAATTTTAGTGAAGTTTGTTTCCATGACTTCTTAATAAAAAGAATGGGTATGGGCTTCCCTGGTGGCGCAGTGGTCAAGAATCTGCTTGCCAATGCAGGGGACACGGGTTCGAGCCCTGGTCTGGGAAGATCCCACATGCCGCGGAGCAACTAGGCCCGTGAGCCACAACTACTGAGCCTGTGCGTCTGGAGCCTGTGCTCCACAACAAAAGAGGCCGCGATAGTGAGAGGCCCGCGCACCTCGATGAAGAGTGGCCCCCGCTCACCGCAACTAGAGAAAGCCCTCGCACAGAAATGAAGACATAACACAGCCAAAAATAAATAAATAAATAAATAAAAATTAAAAAAAAAAAAAAAAAAAAGAATGGGTAAAATGTTATATCTAAGGTAGAAAGAGAACTATAGGATATTAGAAACCTAATTTTTAGAATTTTTCATGTTAAGCAAAAACAGTTTTGGTTTTTTTTTTGCTGGAGTATTCAAAGTAAAAAGTTTAGAACTTTTCAGTATAGTCGTTAATCCTGGGGATGAGGTTTAAATGCTATCTAATCTTTGATAAAGAGGTTATTTTGAGGTTAGCCAGTTTTACTGTCCTGTGGTGGTTTGTCTCCTCTCATAAAGGAGGAAAAGGTTAGGAAGATTAAGTAGAAATACTGAAAGAAATAACACAATTGAAGGTATTTTAATATTTTATTAAATATTAACATTCCAGAAGGCAAACCTGGTGGTAGATATCGTTTTACAATGTGGAGCATTTTATACTATTACATTGCCTAAATGCCGGTCTAACCAAGTCTTAGAATTATTCCTGAGGCCTGACATAATTTCTCTTCATACAGGTAACGCTGATCAGTGCTTTTGTTTTCCCTCAACTACCTCCAAAACCGCTGAATATATTTTTTGCTGTCTGCATCTCTTTGAGTAGTATTACTGCCTGCATACTTGTGAGTACTATTTAGAATTTAAATTCAGTATCCTTGAGGGCTGAAGGTGCCTAGGGCAGAATTCCCAGCTCTGGTAGACAATCTGTATAAAAGGGTGTCTCTAATTATATGCCATCCCTCTCCCCCAAAGCATGTCACAGTTCTCAATGTTAAATTGCAGGGGTTTTTTTGAATCTGAGTTTACTTTTCTCCTAAAAAAAAAAAAAAAAAAAAAGACTTAGGTCGCCAAAGATCTGATGTCATGTATTTAATTCATCTTCCTTCAAGAACTACATACAGAGCCCAACAGGCTTTGGGAAATGCCATTACTCCTCTGTTTCTAATAATTTCAAAACTAGTCTGTTTTAATCTTTGAGCTTTATCTCCCCAAATAAAAGTAACTAACACCAAAATCTCTTTGCAAACCTAAAGCTACAGTTGTACCCTTTTCACAAGAATGTTCAATTTTACTACAAAGAAGCCTTTCTTTTAGGTAAAGAAATAAAGATGGTGGTGGACTCCCAGTTAGGTATTTGCCAAGTGTTCGGTCATTTCATTAGTTGGCTGTTGTTTTCATTTCCCTTGAGGAGAGGCAGAATCAAAACAGTAAACTCTTTTTTTTTTTTTTTTTTCCTTCAAAACAGTAAACTCTTAAACATAATTGTTCTGACTCACATAAGGCTTTGTGCTTATCTGAGTTAAAATTAAACCAGAGGACATTTCCCAGATTCAAACTCAATGATTCTGCTATATTCCTATGACCTGAGGGAAGAATTGGCCCATCCCACTTTGAGAGCCTTGGGAAAAAAGCTACCAGAGATGCTCTCCTCCCACTCCCAGCCGAAAGCCAGAAGTGACTGACAGTGATCTAGTTTAAACCAAATACATGCACGTGTGAAGCCCTAGTTTTGTTGGCAGTTTGAATCGGTTAAAGGAATTAAAAAGTTGTCCTCCCTTCCAGTACCTAAAAGAGCTGTACGTTTTACTCAAATATATTTAAAATATCTGTTCTTGGATGACCTGCCAAATGACTGTGGACTCTTGGTTTAAACATTGAAAACAGAGTTAACTGAGAATGCAGGAATAAAAGTATGGTCTTGGATATAGAAACTCAGTTGGTACCACTTGAATTATAAAGAATAAGAATAAAATTCTGGCTGCATTAGTCTCAAAATTTAGGGGGAAAAAGTATATATGGATGAAATTGGTCACAGTGGAAAAGAATTAGTTGTATTTAAAATTTTTAATATTCAGCCCAGTGCTATTACTTAAACTTTAATTCTTCTTCTTTTAGATCTACTGGTATCGACAAGGAGACTTAGAACCGAAATTTAGAAACCTAATTTACTATATCTTATTTTCTATCATCATGTTATGTATATGTGCGAATTTGTACTTCCATGATGTGGGAAAGTGAGTCTGCCAAGGAGAAATACTTACCAGGTCTCTTCATCAAAGCTATATATTTGGACTTGAATAAGAACTGGATAAGGTATGCTGAACAATCTCCTGCATAAGTCTGATACATGATTTTCATGTTAATTGTAAATCTAAATTCCCTCTTGCAGGGGAGACATATCCTAGATCACTTTGCTTTTTCTTTAAGGAGCTGATGTTGCACTTAAACATTCCCCCTTAAAGCTCAAACAGCACAAGTCATTTTCACTTTTGAAATTAAAATTTTTTATAATGGAATTGCATGGCGAAAGGCTATGTAACAAACAATCTTGCATTTTAAGACAAATACTCTTTTATTTCTGTTAAACTGAATATACAATTATTGTTCCCTAGGCAACCAACTTTTGCTTATAACTACAATTTCACGTTAACAAAAAACACAGACGGTGAAAAGACAACTTTGATTGTGTAGATCTAATTACAATAATAAATAAAATAATTTATACAAGTTTTTTTTGACTTTTCTATAGGGGTCATATTCATTAAAGCCCTAGAGCTAATTTTGGCTTAACCTTCTCTGGTATAGGAATGACTCTTGATTTGTTTCCTTTCATTACAGAAGCAAATTTTGTTTTTTTAAATTGCCTGAGAGGGAGAAGTTATATCAAACCCCCATCAGTTAATACACTAAGTGAACGGAAAACTCTGATCCTCTCCTCAACTATTTCCTGGGTAACTTATATAGCAAGACATGTCATAAAAGGTCATGGCATAGGACAGGCAACTTTACTTCCTTTCCCATTTAGTTTTACTTCAAAAGTGCTAACTTTGTAAACTGATGACAGTGGGTTCTGAGGGGGTGAAAACTCTTAGCTTCTCGTGAATTTTGTCTTCCTACTCTCATCCATATTAAAACAAACAAGCCTGTAGTGAATTTTCTTAACTCTCTTAATGCTTTCCTCTTTGCCCAGCCTAAATCAGCTCCCACTGTCAGCAATGGGTAAACCAAAAGTAACCACCACACCCCAAGTCTCAAACTACTTAGAAGATAATCTTTGTGGAGAAGGTCACTGGTAAGCTCTAGACCATGTTGATGTAACTTCTCTGAAATATAAACAGGCCTATTTGAGACTGGATAGAGTGCCATGTCTGATCTTTAGAGATGAATATTACTGCTTTTAAAACGGCAGTTAAGCTTTGGTGATTTTAAACTTCTCTCAGCTAAAGTGAATGAAATTCCCTGCTGACAAGTAACACTAATCACTAGGATCTCTACAGTTAAGAAAGACCCCCGTGCTCCGCTCAACTACACTCTGTCATAAGACTAGACCTCAGATGATATATTTAAAGGAGGTAAAAAGTCATAGCAGCAACACTGTATGTGGCTTGAGCACTGTAGCTATTTAAAAGCCAGAGGAATGGTAAATTAAGCCTCTTGGGGGTTGCTCCTATTTCTTTGGAGATGTTGTAGTTAACAGTGTGGCTTCTTTGCCTGAACTACCTGTTTCTAAGAATTACCTAATGACAGTTTACCAAATCCTCAACATCTTTTGAGTCTTCTGAAACAGGACTGCCCAGAGATGATCCAGTGATGTTTGATTCTTCTCGATGATGTTGGAATATGGGATCTGTGTAATGAGATAAGTTTCAAGTTAATCTTAAGTGTATATATCCTCTAATCCATGTCAAGAATTTAGAGTAAGTGTTCTTCTACCAAAGTGAAAATTTAACAAGAAGATTTCCACCTTAAGATTTATCAGGCACTCGAGGGAGTTACAGTACCTGTTAGTGTTGTCAAAGGCAAGACAGATTCAGTATCTATGACATCAGATGTCTGGATAAAGCCATGTGGTGAAGGAACGATAAGTATCGTTTCATCATCAATTGTTGTTTGATCAACTTGTTCTTCTATGGTAGGAGACCCTAAATCCTAAGTAATAATAATTAAAAAAATGAGATTCTGTCTCATATTCCTTATTAGTTTTCCTTAAGTCCCCAAACACATTTAGGCTTGAAGGGACTTAACTTTCAAATATTATCCCACTTTAAAGTTAAAATTAAAAGAAGTCAAAGTTAAGGTCTTAAAATGGACAAAAGTGATAACCTCATACTCCAATGTATTACATACTAGCAAAAAATAATTTAAAAGAACCAGTTCAGTTAGTTATAGGTCCTGAATACAGAAGAAACAATGCTGTAGCACTGTGGGATGAGGTTCCTACACTGAACCACAAAGACCTGTTACAGACCACCCTCAGGAAAATGCTTCCACGGGTTCCAACAAACATTTCTCGGTCTATAGGGGGTGGAGAAGGAAAGGTTTTAGTGAGGAACTGTGGTAAAAGCAACACTGCTGGTTGAATGATACTTCAGGTCACGTAGGGGGTCTGTGCTTTATCTTGTGTGTCTAAAGAAAATAGGAGGTACTGAGGACATCTTTCCATAATTGATTTCTAGGCTTTTCCCAAACCGCAGGTTTGAGGCTTAAGGCTATTTCCTTAAGTGCAACTTACCTCAGTAACATAAGCCCGGGCTAAAGGGGAGGGTGCGTCCTCTTGTTTAAGGTGGGTGTCAGAGATTTCTTCTTCTGTTCTGACCATAACACTGTTCATCAGTTCTGTGCTATTTTGGTCACTGAATCTGGATATATGAGCATCATTAAATGACGGCTCTACAGTAATCTTGGGCTGATGAATTTCATCTGGGAAAGTGTCTGCTTCTAGGGCATCTGGAGGCTCAGGAAAATCAGATGAGTGAATATCACCATCCACTGTCAGTTCTGCTTGGGATATGGAAGAGGTGATGTCTTCTGTGGCAACTGTCTGAATGATGACTCTTGGTGTGTGACACTGCACTGTGACGTTGTCACTTGTGTTCAACAAATGTTCTGGCTATAAAATGTTAAAGAAAACGATCAGTGGCAAAATGAAAAAGTACCCACCAGACTAAAGTTATAGACAACAAATGATATTTATAAGTGGTACCCTATTGTCCCCTCCATGCCTCTCTCTCACCTCTGGAACTTCAGTGTTCTTATCACTGTTTTTCTAGAACCCCTATTCGTTACACACTGGGGCCTCCGCTCTCATAATATCCCTTTTCCCCTAACGGAAGTCCATGTCATGTAAGGAGACCCAGGGAAGGAAGGAGGGATTGTACCCCAGTGAAGGTGTAAAACATTGCTCCTGGAACAACAGTGGTAGGAAGAATTGTTTAAATAAATGGACTACATTAGTATTGGCTCTTATATTTTGTATCAACTAATCCTGGGCCCTAACAGGTATCGATACTAAAGTGTTTGAACGGAGCTCAAAATTTATTTCCCCCTCCCCCACGATACTGTAATTGAAGGCACATGAGCCCCTCTCGGGTGGTACTTATCAGTTAGCGAGTCTTTTCTACAGAAACTAGAAAACTCAAGAAGGAGTGTATGTAAGGTGACCTACAGATAAAGCATGAACAATGATCTGTTCAGGAGAGGCAGGAGCAGCAGCCGCCAGGGTTACTGTGGGGCCAGCAGTCAGAGTTAGGGGAAGACCTTGGCTCGAGCTTGTCTGAAGTAGGTAGGTGCCTGGAGTGCCAGTGGGCTGTAAATGGAAAGACTGAAGGAAAGAGAAAAACAAGATCAACACAGGTGCGCCAAACCACTGAGTACCCATTAAGTCTAGCTTGACATCCAAAACGGGGACTTTAATTTACTAGCCACAAATGTACTTACCAATCATGAAGGGGCAAATAATAAAATGAAGGGTATAATATTCTGGACTATTCATCTGTTGTAAGTCATTTCTCGGCCTGCAGGTTTAACAAAGGAAAGGCTTGATCCTACTCTTCACTCCCTGTATGTCTATGGTCTGGTCTCAGCTATCTGTTTCAGGTCCAAGACATGGTCTCATAAGCCATTGTTTCTAGCACAGTAGTTCAGCATGCCTCGTCTTCCCTCTTTATCCCTTCTCTGTAGCACATAAAAACTAGCAGTCTCCCAGTTAAAAAAGCTTCACATGTTCCAAAAGGCACTATGGCAGTGTTTACTTACTTGAATAGATTTTTTTCATAGTATAATTTTAGGAAATTTTTTTTATGTTCAGAGAAAATGTATAGAAATAGCAATTAGTGTTCGTTGAGAGAAAAAGCTCCTAACTGAAAAGCCGGTTCACTGACAGTACGTTTATCTTTTGAGATCTTTTATGAAAGTGTAACAAAACTATTGAACAACAACACATGTTTCACAACCATAAGCTTCTACGTGATAATCTGAGTTTGGTTTATCCTAACACTATGAAGGAAAAGTTTTTGCACTTAGAATAGAGCTGGAAGTTAAAGTCATATAGCCTGGGTTCTTTAGTCTGATGTGGTCTTGTGGACTTAGGCCACAACAGCGCTCCTGGCTACTGACTCACTGAATCTAGGTTTCTTTAATGCTAAAGCAGAGATAGTAACTACTTCTCATGGAAAGGTTTGTTGAGGATTAGAAATGATTGTGACTGTGCCTGGCACACACTGGGGACTCAACTCACTTTTTTCCCTCCCTCTCTATAAAAGTTTTCCTAAAGGTTTTATTTATTAATAAATAAAAGCTAAAGGTTTTCCTAAAGGTTGTATTTATTAATCACATATGATCAGGCAGTATAATAAATACTTTACATGTACATGTATGTCATATACATGTATTTTATTTAATATGCTTAAATACATTTAACGTTCGTAATTTTTCGAAGCTGAGGCACTATTATCATGTTTTATTTATAAATAAAGAGTCTCTAAATATTTGATTGTGACCCTGTAAGTTAAAACCTGAACACATACCCTAAATATATGTGTATATATTGTTTATTTGGCCGGGGGAAAGGGAGGGTGAGGTGGCAAAAAATGTAAAGCGAAGTTCTGTTTTCTACCTGTGGCAAATGGTCTTCTTACACATCCCTATTTTGGAGACCAATGGATTAGGAAACCGAGGCTTAACTTAAGCAAGTGGCCTAGTAGGAGTTCCAAAAGAGAACCTTTTGCTAGGTGGGCCATTCCTATGAGATTTGGCTTTGGATAGGATAAATAAACTCTTGCACTAATACCCCTTATGTTCTTCACAGCAAATAAATCTTGACATAATTTAAATAAAATATACTTTATATTTTCTTCATGAAAAATGAGCTAATAATTCTGGGTTTACCTATTTTAGGAAGCAGGGAAAGAATTGGGGCATTTTTCTTTTCAATTTTCATCACCACCCCTCCAAGGAATTACATTTAAATTAGCAGTCATGCCCCATCTCTCCCCAAAACGTCTTAGCATAGTTAACCCCTAATCTATTTTCTGTCTCTACAGATTTGCCTATTTTTGACGTTTCAGATAAATGGGAGTCGTACACTATATATTTTGTGTCTAATTTCTTTCACTTAGCATAATGTTTTCAAGGTTCATCCTCGTGGTAGCATATTTTTTACTGCCAAATAATCATTTGTATGGCTGCAGCACATTTTATTTACCCATTTATCAGCGGATGGACATATGAGTTGTTTCTGCTTTTTAGTTGTTATGAACATTCATGTACAAGTTTTTATGTGGACATGTATTTTCACTTCTCTTAGGTATACCTGGGATTAGAATTGGTAGGTCATATGGTTACTATATGTTTAACCTTTTTAGGGATTGCAAGATTCTTTGCCTAAGTGGCTATATCATTTATGACTAGGACTTTTAAATCCTCTATCCCCCAATGGGCTAGTACAGTGTTTACTGACTGTCGTTAAATAATTCATTCCATAAACTTTTCCTCAAATAACCAATATGAACTTTTTGAGTATATATTTGTTTATGACTCAATAAAAATACATAGCATGTACCCTACTTGTTAGCACTGTCATTTTCATCTATAAAAGGAACATATTATTGGTTTATATACAGATGAAAAAAACAGACTAATTATAAAAGTGGAAGTCTGATTCATGTTGTCTTGTAACCATCTTGGCTTTCAAAGCCATGGATATAGTTACACTTAATGACAATCAGGTTAACTTTTACATTTCATTTGCCTATATAACATTTCTAAAACTGATACCAACTGATCTTTCTTATGCATAAAATGGCCAATATCTGCTTTTTAAAGTAGTTACTCACTGGAAGAATCTCAAATGTCTGTAGTGTTCCACTGTTTAGTGTTATTGTTTCCGAGTCAACAGTAGCAGCAGGGGAGTCTGCTGAAGCTGTGGGTAAGAACAAGGACAATAAATAAACACTTTGTAAATATAAATTTTCTTAGTGTACTCAATTAATTATGAGGGCAATCTCATATTGAATAATTTGCCTAGAAACCCAAAGTCATTTAAATTTCTTATAAGAGATAAGAAATCTAATGGACTTGTCTGGGATGGCATAGATATAAGGGTCAGCCAACCATGACCCACAGCCAAATCCAGCCCACTATCAGTTTCTATAAATCAAGTGTTATAGGAACACAGTCATTCCTGTTCGTTCATGTATTTTCTACGGTTGCTTTTGCACTACGAGGGCAGTTGAGTAGCTATGACAGAGACAATATTTGCTAACCCCTGCTATAGATCATACAACACTTCTAATGTTAGGAAGTAAGAGGAATACACTAAGGCTAACCTGCAAAGAGACAGGAACTTGATAAAAAAGTAAGTTTTACTGGACCTTCTGGTAAGAAGTATAAATGTCTGGAATATATAGGTGTCCTATAACACTAGGCTTCAGTTGTAGTGACATCACTTCTGGCAATGTAAACCGGGGCAAATAACTTACTTTAACCCAAACTAATGCTCAGAGACTTTATCTGCCCTGTCTACCTCATATAGTTGTTGTGAGGATCAGAAACATGAAATATATGTAGTTTCAGATGACCGTACTAGGGAGACTAAATAGCACTTCAGAGATCAGACAGTATAATCTCTTTACAGATATGTCAGCTGAGGCTCAGACTTGATCAGTGTCTGCTCAAGGTTATACAGAACTAGGGCTAATGAGAAGAAATGTGATCTCTTTTGGTGTTTTCAGTCCCACCTGTAGGTAAATCTATGTGAAAAATGATCTGAAATTGACTTTTAATGTATAATGTTTGTTAGTTTATTATACTCTGACTGTAATGCTTCTCAGTTTAAAAGAAATGCACTGAATTCATGTTAGTTCTCTTACTATTTGATGGATTCTTAAGATCATACCTAGAATAATTTGAAGTGATTTCAGATAAATAACCTAAATGAAAGGTAAGCAAATTATGGCTGGAGACAAATGTGGCTCAAGGCTAAGAATGGTTTTTACATTTTTAAAGGATTGTTTAAAAACAAAAAGAAAATTCCATAGAGATCTATGTGGCCTGCAAAGCCTAATATATTCATATTTACTGTTCTGGCCCTAAAGTTTGCTAATCCCTGACCTCTAACCTAAAGGAAGAAACAATTGTGAGATTTTAGCCCGAATGCCAAGAATAATGGGTATGTTGTTAACCTCTTAATATACTCACATTTCTTGCTGGAAGAAATAAAATTATTCTAGTACTTTAAAAAAAAAAAAAAAAAAAAAGCCATGCTGTGAACGATATTAAGGTACCATTTATAAAATGTTTGCTATTTTCCCAATAAGTATTGTCAACCCAATAAATAGCCAAGGAAAATTGTAACATTCTCCATGCACAAAAAATTTTTAGCCAACAGGAGCTCTCACATTTATGGTGGACTAGTAATTTCAGTTGCTTTGCAATGCTCAAGACTACAAAACAAAACAAGCAGGGCTAAAGAAAATAAATTCTTCATGCTTTACTGCACTGGTAGAAAGCTAAAGCAAATAACCAAATTTAAATTAGAACTTTAAGAATAAGACAAGCATAATTAATTTAAACATCAGAAATACAGGTTTGTTGTTGTTTTTTTTTTTTTTTTTGATCTGTTTGTTTTTTGTTTGTTTTTTGCTGTGCTGCGCAGTCTCTGGGATTTTAGTTCCCTGACCAGGGATTGAACCCACTCCCTGGGCAGTGAGAGCACGGAGTCCTCACCACTGGACTGCCATGGAATTCCCAGAAATACAGTGTTAATAATGCCAATAAGTGGCCCAGTGATTCTCAAATGGGATCACAGAGTATATATGAAAATCTGCAGGGTGTATTTGTATCTGTCATACTGACTGGAAAGCACGGTTGGCATTTTGTGGGTGAGGTCAGGGGACCCTAAACATCCCGCAATGTGCAGGAGGACATCCCTGCCAAGAAAGAACTGTCCCACCTAAAATGCCAATAATCCCCTGATTGAGAATAACACCAAGTGATTGATAAACTCTTGGCAATGGCCTTTCCATAGGCAAATAACATTATGTAGGGGAAAAAAAGTGAGGTAAAAGTGAAAAATAATATGGTTCAGAGAATTTTATCCTCATTCCTTTTCTGTCCCTCTGTAATGGAAAGGGAGAAAGATCAACTTGGCTTAGATCTTAGGAAATAAATTTCCTTTCCCTATAACTGTCACTGGGCTCTCATCTCATTAAGCACAAAAAAAATGTCACAGGCTAAGGAGAAGAGAGGGGTAAACAGAACAGTTCCCGTAGGACACTGGTTCTTTACTCTCTGAAGAAAATGTTTTTCAACCTCACCAAAACCCATGTCTTCTACATTTCACTTCAAATCCATTCTTCATTTGTGTGTCTTCTGGTGAATTACTACAAATGATGTGCCATCCTAGGGACTCTACGTCTTTGCTTAGTTGACTGTATTTTAGGTAGTTTTCTATTAACCATTAATTCTTTATAACACCTAGAAAGTAAGATGATTTAAAATGGTTTATAATGGCTGGGCAGTGGGTTATCAGTCTTTCCTGTCACACATTCATCCTTTGTGCAAATATTAATCAAGCTAATAAACATAAAATGCCTTAGATCTCCTTTAATTTCTCAACTTGGATAAATTTCTGTCAACATTCTAGAAGACTGAAAGGTGTCAGAGCCATTAACGAAATCATCTAGTTCAAACAGCATGGAGTCTGGATGTTACTTACAGACATGGGTGATCTGGACTGGAATCTGCAGGGCCGTCACGGGGCTTGGAGAGATGGCTGTATTGTCTTCCAGGCGGGCAACTCTGATCTGAACATGCTGTACGCTGGAATTGGAATTACTGTTTGGAACTCCAGATCCTGATTTATTCTCCAAAAGCGTTGGGTTGTTTTTTTGATTCTCATGTAACTGTTTAAGACCTTTTATCAAGACTGAAGGGAGATGGGTAGACAAAAAGAACATTGATTCTCCGACAGACCACCATCTAAGCAGCAAGGGAGGTGGGGGGTAAGGAGGGAAAGTATTTGGAATAAATAATTGTATACTGGATATGTGATCTTACCAAAATAACAATAAAAATATTTAAAAACTACAACCTGTCTGGAAATTTTTGGAAACATCCGTCAAAAGAGATTAAAAAAATTCATAACATGATACTGTTTTTGCCATCAAAGATGAATTAATAGCCATTGTAAGGAACATGGAAATAAGACATTTTCTATGCCCTAGGACTTCTTGATAAAATTCTTACTATTTAGGGAGAATATTGGTAATGCTAATTAACTTATTTTCATTCAGCAATGAATAGTCTACTACTCTCCCTCCCCCAACCCTGGGCACTTTTTAGCCACTGCAAGAACACAATCAGTTGGCTGTGAGTCTAACTTACAACTCCAGAGTAGCAGCTGAACTTTTCCAAACGGTATGCAACCGCCTTGAGTTCTTGTACGGGAAAGCCAACTCCTCTGCTAATCATGATAAACTACATCAATCCTCTCAGGTAATGCTGCAATCTGGCTGGGTTCATGTTACATTAGTATTCATTCACTCTCCTGGTTATACCAGAATTTATAATTTTTAAAATGTAAAATAAATTTATAACTGGGTATTTAAAGAAAAAAAATCACATTTTCATCAAGCCAAATTCCTCAGCATTTAATTTTCCTTTGCAAAAAATGGAAGTTGGAGCACTACACCAATGGGAGGGAATCTGATTACCTAAATCACACAGACTCTACAGTTTAGTTCCGTGTCCAAGAACAAAGCAGACAGTGAAGTGGAAAGTATGCTATATCTCACTTAAGCAAACCTAAGATATCTAGATTTACATAACAAATGAAATTAGAAGTTTGCAAGCTTTTGTTGTACAAAATAAATCACCACAGAATTTCTCTAACCCAGTTAAGATATCTGAGATTATTCAATTCGTAAAAGTTGATTTAACTGTAAGTTCTTACATCTTTGTATACAGTGAAAGTATACATGTACAATTTATTTCCTCTTCATAGTTTATGTGAGAGGATAAGAATGTGTGTAGATGTGTATAGTTTATCTCTGGTGCTTTGAGAATTATAAATCATATCAACTCTTCTCAGGGGAAGACAGTTACCCAAAGAAACAGGGCAGAGGTTGAAGTCAAAACCTACTATGATTCATACCTCTTCAGCTGAGGCAAAGAACTTCTAACCTCTAATTCCTTGAGGACTAAACAGAGTCAGACAAAGGAAGGACTTAAGAAGCAAATAATACATTACCAGGGAATGAAACATCCTTATGGTTTGCAATTTGCCTCTTGATGGTCCACCATTTACTTCGAAGCCATTGTGGTGAACGGACACTGCTCCACCCCTCTGCTAACAGATCCCAGTTTATGTCATTTTCATCGGCTACATCAAGCTCTGCTATCCTACAAGTTACAAAACAAGCATCTGTTAGATGTCTGTTTCTCCACAAGAACCCTCCTCTAACTACAGGTGATGGCACTGGCAATAAAGGGAACGGCAGGTTGTGTCACTGAGATGCTACCGTTCAGGTACACAGGAGAGGATGGATCGCAGGAGTGCAGACCTGCTTCCAGAGCTAAGAGCTATGACATCACAGTAGCAGCCTTGTTAATGGTACCACCAATGGGCTGTACCACAAATGGTCAGAACCAGAGGAAGCACGGTGAAGGAAAGGGAATAGCTAAAGGTTAGAATAAGGTAAGGACAGGTTTAGTTGTACAGTGTTCTACAATGTTTTGTAGTGTGTTACAGTAAGTTATTTCCTAGATCTGAGCTTGTCCATTTGTAAAATAAACAAGATTATTTAGAAAGGAACTGTTTATAAAGATGACTAGCTGGAAAAAACTATATTAAAAACGAAACTCAAAACGAAGTGATAAAAAGATAAAAACAATACTCAGGCTGCGACCCAAAAAACCACAATCAATACAAAATAGTACAACTAAATTTGGGGTTTTAATGTCCATTTGTTTTCCAGTTTTAACTGTCACGATCTTGATTTTCAGTAGGGTGTAGCCACAAAAGCAGCTTCTACCACTTAAGTGTCTCAGATAGTTTCTTGCTGGTATTTTTGCTCATTTGAGTTTCTGAGTCTTAATGGTTAAACCAACTAATGTAAAAAATAAACTTGGGATTATCTTAAAGCTATTTTTGGATATGTATGAAATGGAAGTGTCTAATTTGGTCCAATTTGAAGGTGTGGGGTAACTGTGGACTGGGCAATCTTAGCATAGTAGCCAAAGATTGAAGGGCATGGAGACTGATAGCCCTCTTACCCTCAACATGGTCCCTCTTGGCTAGGACTGAGGCACATTGGTGGGACAGTGGAAAAGCTGCACTGCCGCTGCCTGTGCCATACCTGTTCTGCGGATATAGAGAGGACTTCAGTCTCCACGCCTTCAATCTGGTACTTTACACGAGCACTAAATCCACTAAAAAAGGAACAAACACAAAACAAAACAAAAAAGAGCTCAATATGAAATATTTAGGATTTTAAACAGTGGCTCTCTATGGAAAGGATGCTTTTCAGACATTAGGCATCTATGGAAACCAAAAGAGGAAAGCCAATCTAGATAGCCACAGCAATTAAGCAGCTTTTGTTATTAAAAGATTTAGGACACAAACCTGAGGATGAGATTGATTTCATCTTCCTTGGTCCACTCAGTACCTCCACTCTGTTTCCAGTTCAGGTAGTTGAGCCATTTAGAACGACACTGCTTTTCTGAGCGAGTACCCACTCGTTCTGCCACAGCTGCCCAAGACACACCCTGTGTGACTATGTCACCTGGCTCAGTGCTTGTCAATTCATGAACCACCTCTGCAAGTCTCTTTTCTTCTTCTTCTGTCCACTTCCCTGAAAGAAGGAAATCATCCAGACTACCACTGCTACCTTCTCCTTGTTTTGCAAATCAGATTCAGCCCTGTATTTCAAAAGACTGATGGGAAGTATGCAGTAGTATTAGAATTATTTCTGAATGAAACATGGAAAACCTGCATATACCTGCTAAGACAGTTACTAACCCAGTAAGGTTCTTAGTACTACAAAAGAAAATACAGACTCCTAATAGAAAGCACTGACTGACTCTTTAAGGAAAGAAAAACTACTCGAAACATAGCTAGAAAAAATTATATTTTTCTCAAGTTATACTAAGTCCTAACTGGGAAGTGTTCCATTGATGGCTTGATGGACACAAAAATTCATACTTTTTTCTTAGTCCCACCTAAGATTCCCTGCTCTGCAGAAGTGAAGTAATAAGCTCAATAGAGACCATTATTTACAGGAATGAAAGAGGAGGGACAAGTAGAGTAACACCTATGGCTTCCCACCCATTTCAGTAAAAATAAAAACTAGGTTTATACCATCTCCTTTCCCAACTCCAAGCTACTGTGATAAAATATAAGTCTGAGACTGGTAACCAAACATATTTCTATTTCAGTTTTTTTGAACCCATAAACCCACTAATAATATCACATGTTCCTATTAGCCTTTTTCTTAAAAAAGCTTAAGCAGAAAAACAGGAAAAAAAAAGAAAACCTCTTAAAAATGTCTTCCACTCTGTTTCCATTTTGTTACTAGTAGCTGAAAACTTCTGGAAAATTTCAAAAAGGCTATGTGCTTGCCTTTCAGGCATTCATTCATTCAACAAATATATACTGAATATCTATGTGCTAGGCACAGTTCTGGATATCATGGATTCAAGACAAAGTCCTGCTCTCCTATTTTAGCATGGCAAAAAAGGAAGGGGAAACTCAGACTGCCATCTCATGGCGTGGTCCAAAGAGAAAACTCCTGATCCAAAAGGATACATAGCAACAAGGCAAGTTAACAGGCAGAGCATTCCCTGAGGCTGGCAATCAGGGAATGGCATAGTGTTTTTCCATTATGCTCACAAAAGGGGTTCTATACTCAGTGTCTTACATGAACCTCTGGGGTCCCATCGTAAATCTAAAGCTCCCATTCCTGCTTCATTCATTAAGCTGTCATTCACTACAGAATTAGAGTTGGTGGAATTTATGTTTTCATTGCCTTATAGGTAATAGTGCTGGTGGAGTGGTTAAGGAGGAAACGTTCCTGACTCCACTTCAGCAGGGTAGGGGGTGAGGACAAAAATTATATTCCCTGGAAGCTCAAGCCTAGCTTGAGAACTATTTTTCTAATTGAAAGACTGAGCACAGATTATGGATCCTTCAGAAAAAATTAGAGCTAAAAAGGGAACTATGAAATCATCTATTCTAACTTCTTCATTTTATAGAGGAAACTGAGGCTCAGAAAGGTAAGTGAGAGTTGGTGGTGGAGCCTGAATACTGTTGTTGGTCATAAAGGTTAGGTTTAACAGTATCTATCATCAATTAGTACATCTGTATACATTACGAATTGACTGGGCATCTGTGGTCTGAAACACCAATCACGAGTTTTTTCTATGGAAAAATGTACTTTGAATTTGAAATAAGCAAAATACATACAAACCTCTGGAACACAGCTTCTTCCTAAGTTGGGACCTGCCTGGAACTACAGTTTTTCATAAATATGAGCTGATAAGCTGTTACCAACATAAGTTCAATAGTTAGATGGGCTTAAATTAAAATTACTTCCTACATATATGCCTTAGAAGTACCTATTAGACTTAAAAATAATTACTTCCCCAACTGGAGCAGTTCTGAATTGCTACAAAATGGAAACATGCTAGACCTAAATAAAACCTTTGAAACTGAGGAGATGTGTCCCTGTGAAAAATATCACCTTACTACACAGAGCACAAAAATAAAGGATTAGTTGGGTCTATCTGAAGATAAAGGACACTAGAAAATAAAACCTCAACTACAATGAATGGCAAATCTCTTTCCAGAACAGAAGAGAAAGCAGTATCTGAAGGGGCAGGGGGCTCAAATGGTGACAAAAAACACCAGTGGCACTCACAGTACCTGTGTTGCAAGTGTCCTTCATCAGTCGGCACCGATCTTTGACAGAAGAGGCACTCCTTCCTAGCGCCGCCCCTATTGTTGCCCAGTCATTGCCATGCTTTATCCGGAGCCTAAAACAAGAGTCTGCCAATCAGCATTTGGTTCAACTGTTTTCTCCCTTTTAATTTCATCATTTATTCTTCATTCTTCTTCTTCCCATTTGACTGGTTTGGAAGTTGTGGGCAGCAATACTTTGAGAGCCAAAGTTTGAAAGTGTGGCCTTTTTTTGGGGTCCACAGTTGTCTGTGGGTGAAAAAAAAACAGGCAGCAATTGCCTTTTTCCTGGGTCAGAGAAGAAATAAGTAACTTGGATATGTGTTCAAAAAAGACCAAATTTCCCCTCAGGTTATTGACACAATCTCCCAGGCAATCCCCAGATTTTTCCCTTTTGAGCACTCCTAACAAGCTCTTCTCAGACACCTGAAACAGTTTCACAAGTCCTTATTATCATAAACAGGATCAGCCTTCGGGTTTTTTTTTTCATGATCCATACAATCCATTAACCCATACTTTATGGTCCCAAAATTATGTTTCCTGCAAAATAAGACTGTATAAGGTAGAGTCAGCCCAGATAGCCAGTGAAACATTTGCCAACTCGCCATTCTAAACTAAGCCATTAGCACAACCCTGGTTTTGATCCTGGTATGTAAGTTCCCCAGACTTAGTCTTCAGGTCACCAAGAATGGTGATCTAATCTCTTCTGTAACCCCTATTAGTGGTCTAAGGACACATTTCATTTGGTTACTAACAACAAGAGAAGACAACGTATGGACATGGCTACTCTGTGCAGATATAGATTTGATAAGTTCTTTACACGGTCAACCATGCTTAACAGCAGGATTAAATTATACCAGTCTACCAAAAATCTCTTGACATTTTCAAAGTAAAACTTTAGAAAACACAAAATATTTTAAAAAATTAAAACACAACTATCAGAACTAATGAAAAAAAGAAAGTTAAACTTACTCCTTGAGCTTTTCAATTTCTTCAGGTGTGTATCTAGAAATTTAAAGAAATTTTTAAAAGATCAATTAAAACAAAGAATGCTAACGAACTTAATAAAAATCAGAATTTCACTTAGGGAGCCAGATGTTAAGTCACTTAGCATATTGATAACATTTTTAAAGTAACCAATTTCAAAGCAGATTAATAAAAATCAAAATTAATGCCTCTATTAAAAAAAACCGCAACAAATACTTTAAGCTATAATAAAAGTGAGCACTGTAACAATTTTCTCTAGGAAAATTCAACATTTAAAACATATTTTCTCTTATGCTGCCTAACTCTTGCATTATTTCAAGTTAGGTTTAGGTACTCTAATATCATAGCTATTCTGAAAGACTTATGGATGACATGGTAAACTGGAGCTAAAAAGAAAATCTATGGTCAATTCTCACAAGTCACTGAAAAATTTTAAGTTCTCTTTATTTTCTCTACCCATGCATGGACAACTGACGTATTCTTGCTCCATGTAAAGGCTTTCTTTTTAGTGGGTAAGTACTCAATATAGCCAATGCAATGTTCTTTTTAAAAGCAGTATCTAGTAAGCTACACTACTACCACCTAAAACTCCCAAAGAGAAATTTAAAATATGTCAACAACACCAAATTATCATTGCATTGAAGATATGATGGCTTCCCACAGATATTACCGATAACAGAAATCCACGCATTATATCCAGAAATTTAGCTATTTTCTACTCTGGTTTTATTAAAAAAAAAAAAAAAAAGTCACTGACCTAGGAAATGTTATACTATAGAAATGAACAGGAAAAATGTTACCAATGAATTTAGAGTTCTTTTTATACTTCCTAAATCTTTAACCACTACTATACTTTTTATAATGTTACTTTACTACAAAGCAGACTTTGATGTATTAAGTCAGCTAGGTCTTAAACCTATATAAAGTAATTTAGATTCTAATTTCTAAAAGAGGCCTTATTGTAATGAGGTTTCACCGTATTTACAACATGGACCTGGACAATAAAAATACTAACATCACTCAACAGTAATTCATAACTATCTTCAATTAAGGCTTTGATCATAATTTTATTTAAAAAAATAGTTCCTTAAATATTACCCCTAAATTACATGAAAACATGCAGCATTACAAGTTTTCATACTTTCCCACATGGTTTCTGTCATCATACATGCGAAGCACTCTTCTATAAACTGCAAACAAAGGCCGGTTCAGACCCCATGCTATAGTCCTGTAGAAATCTTTTCTTTCGTCCTTTGACATCTCAAAGATGATTTCTGTAGCATCTTTTATTCCGCGTGCCTAAATGGGTTACATTTCTTTGACTTAGGGATTTCTGATAAAATGCATATGGATATACTATGCTTTTTAAAAGTTTTTTTATGTTAAAATCATCAATGGCATTTAGAAAAATAACATATTGATAATTCATTAATAAGTCAAATATAGACTTTAAAATGCTGCAAGAGATAATACAATGATACTTAAATGTTCCAAAAATAAGTTGTATATAATTCAATAAAGTCCTGCCAACCCCTTTTAAAATTACAAAAAATTAAATCTAAAGAAAGTAGAAAAGGAAGAAATCATAAGAACAAAATTAATATAATCAAATCAAGAATAGAAAGGATGAGCAATGCTAAAAATTGGTTCTTTGAAAAGATCCATGAGACTAAATAAAAACAAAAAGATAAACTTATGGCAAAACTTAAAAAAAAAAAAAAAAGGACAAAACTATATTAGAGATGAAAAATGGCACCTAAGGAGAGATGCTACAGAGATTAGATAGTTGAACATTGTGAAAATTTTATGGCAATAAATTTGAAAACTTATATAAATGTATGAATTCCTAGAAAAAGTCAACTTACCAACTGACTCAGGAAGAGAAAGAAAATCTAATAAACACAGACCATGAAGAAAATTTAATCAGTTATTAATAATTTTCCCACAATGAAAACACCAGGCCAAGATGACTTTACAGGTAAATCCTACCAAACAATTAAGAGAAACATAATTCTGATTTTAAACTATCCTAAAGATAAAAAGGGGGTGGGACTTCCCTGGTGGCGCAGTGGTTGGGAGTCCACCTGCCAAAGCAAGGACATGGGTTCGAGCCCTGGTCTGGGAAGATCCCACATGCCGCAGAGCAACTAAGCCCGTGCGCCACAACTATTGAGCCAGCGTTCTAGAGCCTGTGAGCCACAACTACTGAGCCCACGTGCCACAACTACTGAAGCCTGCGCACCTAGAGCCCGTGCTCGGCAACAAGAGAAGCCAACACAATGAGCACCACAACGAAGAGTAGCCCCCGCTCGCTGCAACTAGAGAAAGCCCACGCACAGCAACGAAGACCCAATGCAGCCAAAAATAAAAATAGATAAATTTATTTAAAAAAAAAAAAAAAAGATAAAAAGCGGGGACAATTCCCCACTCATTTGATTAGGCTAGCATAATCTCAATAGCAAAACCAGACAAGGGGAGTTTCAGAAAAGATCTTCCGGGCCAAGCTCATTCATTAAAATCGATCCCCCAAATCCTCAAAATATTTTAGCACACTGAACTCAGTAATGTATAAAAAGGTTAATAATCAATGCAAAAAGTAAGCTTACTCCAGGAATATGAGTTTGTATTAATTTCAGAAAAATTAGCAATTAATCACATGAGATTTATGGAAAAAAAAGTAAAATCTCAATAGGTATGGAAAGAGCAATCATAAAATCCAACATTCAAAAAGCATAAAGACTGTAATAATTATAAACAGAGTATAACCTTTAAATATTGTAAATCACTATGTACACCTGAAACTTATATAATATTGTACATCAATTATACCCCAATTTTAAAAAAGCATAAAGATTAGAAAAGAATCATTTACAGATGTTATATATGTAGAAACCCAAACATCTATAATCAAAAATTATTTAAGAGTACTTAGCAAGAATGCTGGTTACAAAATCAATGAAGTCATTTGTATTTCTAGACAAAGCTCATAAAAAATCTTTAAAAATTCCCACTAATAATAGCATCAAAATTAAAAAAGCATTAAGACTAAATCTTAGGCAAGTTATGCAATTCCTTTAAGGAGGAAACATAAAACTATCAACTGACATTAAAGAGGAACTAATTAAAACGGAGAGCTATAAAATGTTCTTCAAGAGGAAGTCAGAATATTACAAAGATGTTAATTCCCTTCAAATTGATTCAGATTCAATGTAGTCCCAATAAAAATTCCAACAGTTTTTCATTCTTTGCAGGTTGATTCTAAATTTATAATGGAAGAGCAAAGGGCCAAGAACAGCCAAGACACTCATGAAGAGACCTGCCCCGTCAGGTATTGGGACTTCTGAAGACAGAGCTGTACTGGTGCAGGTATGAAACTGAACCTAAGAACAAATTAGAAAACCTAGAAACATCTGTGGAAGTTTGAGTAGGACAGAATGGATATTGTAGACTGGGAAAAGACTGACATTCCCTAATGATGATGGGACAATTATCATCCATACAAAACAAAACAAAAACAACCACAACCCAATAACATTGAAACCCTATCTCATACCCACAGGAAAAAAATCAGTGTGAAAGGCAAAACTATATATGTGAGAATATCTTTATGCCCTTGAGGCAGGGGAAGATTTCTTAAACAAGCATGCAAAAACACAGAAGTAAAAAGATGATAATTTTGACACTGGAATTAAGAATCTTCTTTCATCAAATGACACCTAGAGAGAAGGAAAAGACAGGCCACTAAACGGGGCAAGATATCTGTAACACAACCAAAAAACCATTAGTATCCAGCATACATTAAGAACGTCACAGAAATTAAAAAGATAAACCACCCCACAGAAAAAACTGATAAAAGACACAAACAGGAATTTCAAAGAGGAAACACAAATGGCCAACAAGCATATAAAAATATGTAATCAGAGAAATAAAAATCAAACCCATAATAAAATACCATTTACACCCAAAAGATTTGTACAAATTAATAGCAAAAAACTAAAAAGAACCCAAATGACCATTAACTGTGGAACGTGTAACTTATGGTATATATATTTGCATGATGAAAGCTAAAAAAAAAAAAATCAACAGGGGATGGGTCTCCAAATCACAATATTGAACAAAAGAAGCCAGTTACAGAATACCCAGAGAATCAATCAACTTACGTAAATTTCAAAACAGGTGAAATTACACTGATATGCATTTTAAACACTCTTCTGAATGTATTAATTTTCACAGTAAAAACTTTAAAAATTTAGAATCTTTTCTAAAGTTGTTTTACGCATTTTCAATTCTGCAAACAATTAAACCTAAATATTTACAAGTACCTACATGCAAGGCACTGTGTTGTGGGATGATATTATAGTGAGATGAAAAGATTTTTCTGCCCTTTTTTTTCTTGTTGCTTGTGACAATACCTTATCCTTTTACCCAAAATATGGAATATATGATACCTAATTAATTGGTTTAAAAATAGCTCCACAATGTTCCTGTAAGAGCACCACATAATGAAAATCACAGTCAAAAATCAAAATTAAACAAATTAGCTTTTCCCAAGATCAGTATATCTTTATGGACATTTCCTATTTCTGACAATTCTATCATCATTCTCCCAAACATCTTCAATTTTTAAAAAACCCTTAATTATTCCCACTCCTCATTTTCCTTCTTCACCAATATTCAGTCACCAGGCTTCCTTAGAGACTACTTGCTTATCTGCCTTTCCCTGCCAATTCTATTTCAACTATCGTAAAGTCCTTACTACTCTCACCTGGTCACCTGAAATGGGTATCTAAAAGTCTTAATCATAAAGCTGAAAGAGTCCTTGGAAATCATCTACTCCAATCTCCTACACAAGAAACCAGCTTCTTAATTCCCCAAATTCAGTGTTTTTACCAATTCATTGCTGCCTTATCTAAACCTGTAGCATTTTTCAAATTTTAACTTAAGTGTTTGTGATCAGTGGACAACTTTTAATACACTTCTAGATACATTTCAATGGTCACTATATTTCTGTTTCTCTTAAAACAATTAGCTTGGTGGGAAGGATCTTTCTTCACTAATAAAGAATTAAAGTTTTTTACTCTTTATAATTTATAAAGTGTAGTTTAGGGAGGAGTGCAGCTTAAAATTAAGCTTAAGAACATGGACATTCTAGGCTGCAGTGTATTTAAAATAGTAAAAAATTGTACATAAACTAAGTATCAAATAAGAGGAGAATAGTTAAATAAACTCTGTACACTTCCCATTCCCAAACAATGGTAATGGTCTCCATTTCAAACATGCACTATTTGAACGTAACTCCATTACTGGGATGGTCAGCAAGTCTCTGGAAAGATTTCCTTGAGAAGAGCACAGATCTACCCGACCGAACTCTCCCTAAACTGAGTTACCAGTTCTTCTCATTTCTTATAGGATAGAATTCTAATTCTTTGGTCTGGACTTCAAAGCCCAAGTTCTAGAAGCTAATTATCTTGGTTCGGGTTAAAGCGGTTAATTTAACATACTCTGGGTTTGAACTCTGAATCTCCGACGCTCATCATTTACATATGCTGTTCCCTCCAGCCCTATTCTACCCCTAACTCCCACCCCTTTCTTTAAAACTCAGCTCAAATCCTGCTCTTCCAAATATTTTCCATAACTGTCCTAACCCTGAGAATAAACTCTTCCTTCTTTGTTCTCATGCAGAATTAACAACATGTTATCACTCACAGGGTACAGAGCCTTATATCATTCTTCACCTGTTTTCAGAATTTCCACATGGACTGTTGGCAGGCATTTGAAGGCCAACACTATTTGTTAAAGCAATTCACATTTCTAGTGCTTCAAAAATTCTGTTCTCATCAGACATTTAATGAAGAGGATGACTAAGGTAACAGGATATAAGCCTGAATATGAAAATGAACTAAATTTTTTTTTTAAAGGGGAAAGACTAGTGTGATGTCATAAACTCATTCAAAGAAGATGCATATCTTAGACTTTATGCAACATAAATTTAAACCTTAATTTATAGGTTGCTTGAAAAGATGGGGCTTTAAGATTCTGAGAGGCTATTAAAATTTTGTCTAAACTTCAGGGTATTAACTAAAGCAATAAAGCTATTTTAAACTGAGAATTCAAAATGTGCTTAAAAATATACTGTAATCATACAACTGAGAATTATTAATCTACAACATATTAGCCAGTCATCCATTACTTAATTACTGAAAAGCTCCTAAGTACTATATACAATACGCTGCTTTGATATTTTTTGCAATTGGCGATGAAAAAATTAGTGAAACAAAAAAATATGCCATAAGATACCTTCAAATAGCGTTCAATATTGTTCATCAAAATATCAATTTCTTCCTTGGACCACATCCCCTGCTTCCATTTATGTCCTTTAAAAGAAAACAAGTAATGCTATAGAAAATATTATTCCTTGAGAGGAATAAAATGTAGCTAATTTAATGTCTCACTCATCTGAAATCTGAAAAATCCCCAGGTAAAGTTGCTTTTGTGACCGCTGGTTTTTAAGAAAGAATACATTTGACCCTACTAAATAGAGATAATGATAAGTAAAAGATTCATAAAAAATATCACTTCCTCTTAGTTACATCTCTTATCCTTTCAGCAGTATAGGACTTACAAGTACAAAAGCCAAATCACCCTCAAAACTTTCTGAAAAATTTCTCCAGTGAAAAATAAATTTTATGGGCAAAAAACATGTATAAAAGATTCTAGGACAAGGTAAACATAATATATTGGATACCAAGTGAATAATTTATTCTTAATGAGTACTTACTGTACAGTGGGTGAAGTGAATAATTTATTCTTAATGAGTACTTACTGTACAGTGGTTGAAAACAATCAATTTACATACTTTTTGTTTCCTTTCCTTACTTCAGAGTGGCATATACACAACCTCCACTTTGTTGCAGTAACTTCCTAGCAATCCTTACGAGCACAGCAGCACTATAAACACCATTACTTTAAACCTCTAAGCCACTTATCAGACCAAAGTTAGTAGCAGAACTTTGAAAAAAGGCTTGACTTCCCAGTCCCATAAGTAATAACTGAATTATCTTTTAAATGACACCACTGTGCATCTGTTTATAACCTACTTCATATCAGAGAACTAATGATCAATTATTGAAAAATGAATATTGGTTTCATGGTCCCATTCAGAGCCAAATTTAATTAGAAAAGGCTCAATTACTGTAACTACTCAACCATAATTATGAAGGCCCAACTCAGAATCCTTATGACTGCAAGCTCTTCTTAACGTCCATTTTTTCCACTGGACACTAAAATTCACAGTATCTCTTACCTTTGTTAGTTAGAGAATCCTTATCTTCTTTAGTTGTAAACCATGCTTGGCTAACTGCTGAAACCTCCTCATTACCCAAGGGAGATATGTCATCTAGTTGCTCATTCTGTAGAATCTTGAAAAGGTAAAAGAGAAAAAAAAAGTAGCAGCCTGATTTAATACCCAACCTGATTCATCTTTGTTTGTAATGCTAAGCACTATAAAACTCTAATAATGTGAAATCCATTTGTTTTAGATATAATAAAATTATATTGAATTTATAAAGACAAATATTTTCTTGCTCTTTTAATAAGACAGTATGAAAACAAAATTATCTGCATTAACAAAATATGACCTTCATTTAAGCAAGTAAGTCAGTACTAGCAGCTTGAATTTTAGAGAATATTGGCTAAGATTCCATTAAGCATTTAAATTAATACAGTACAGGATACTCAAAGCCATTTGTATGTTTATATATGTAAAACAAACTCACATATACAATAAAATGAGAATGCTGGGGTTGATGTCATGATTACTCATATCCTCACAGGTAGTTTGCTACCTAAATATATAGTCATCTGTAATGTAATCTGTTGCTAAATCTAAAGGATTAACAGGCTAACTCAAAAGATGTTACTGCAAAATCATGATCTGCTTATTGTTTACTGACAACTTTGTTTTAGCCAACCTCTAGAGCTGATTCCTACCCTCCTTAATGTACCTTCTTTCAAAGAACTATATGGTACTCCTTTCTATTATTATTGTAGTAAAACAGTCTGCATGAGAAATGTGTAGTTAAAAAATAAGCTTTATTGAGATACAATTCACACATCATAAAATTCACCCTGTAAAGTATATACAATTCAGTGGCTTTCAGTATATTTATGAAGCTATCACCAGGTACATTTTCTTTTGTTTTTTTAAAAATTTATGTATTTTATTTATTTTTCGCTGTGCTGGGTCTTCGTTGCTGTGCACGGGCTTTTTCTAGTTGTGGCAAGCAGGGGCTACTCTTCGTTGTTGTGCGTGGACTTCTCATTGCGGTGGCTTCTCTTGTTGCAAAGCATGGGCTCTAGGCGCACAGGCTTCAGTAGTTGTGGCATGTGGGCTCTAGAGCCCAGGCTCAGTAGTTGTGGCGCACAGGCTTAGTTGCTCCGTGGCATGTGGGATCTTCCCGGACCAGGGCTCGAACCCGTGTCCCCTGCATTGGCAGGCGGATTCTCAACCACTGCGCCACCAGGGAAGCTCACCAGGTACATTTTCTTTTTTTTTTTTTTAATTTTATAGCTACTTTATTTATTTATTTATTTATTTTTGGCTGTGTTGGGTCTTCGGTTCGTGCGAGGGCTTTCTCTAGTTGCGGCAAGTGGGGGCCACTCTTCATCGCGGTGCGGGGACCGCTCTTCATCGCGGTGCGCGGGCCTTTCACTATCGCGGCCCCTCCCGTTGCGGGGCACAGGCTCCAGACGCGCAGGCTCAGTAGTTGTGGCTCACGGGCCCAGCTGCTCCGTGGCATGTGGGATCTTCCCAGACCAGGGCTCAAACCCGTGTCCCCCGCATTAGCAGGCAGATTCTCAACCACTGCGTCACCAGGGAAGCCCACCAGGTACATTTTCAATTAAGGACATACCTAATCCAGCAAATTCTGCAGGAACAAAGCTGTTTTTAAGAGACTTGGCCTTGGGCTAAAGAGAGCTATAGTGTAAGTGAAGAAGATTTAGCAACAGTGCTACCATATCAGGTATGAACCTATTACAGGCAGACCAGGATAAGGGGAGAGTCACATGCCTAGTGACCACTCAACCCAGTTTTGTCTCTGGATTGGATCAACTACTAACCTATGTCACTTTCTGGAGGTAAGTCCTAACAAAGTTTGAACTGTTTTTTGAGTAGGCAGAAACTGGATCTCTACTTTCAAGAAGATATGAAACCCATCTCACTTCGAAAACAGAGAAATTGTCCATGAACAATCAAAGCACAATGAGGAGAAAAGCCATGCCTCTACTGTCACCTACTTTATTTTTATATTTGGTGGTAATGAATATTTTGTATTTATAAAAATGTTGTTTTTTAAAACCATAGGCAAAAGCTAGACATCACTGGAACAAACATGAAAAGTTTTATAACCCTGTATTTATGCATCATACATTTTAGATCTTTTTCTTTTAAAGATTAAGAGGACTTTATAAAGCTGAGAATTGAGACAGACTAGACAGATGATATCCAAGGCCTCTTATATTATGAAGATCACAATTCTGTAAGATTTGACACAGGAGTTATTCATCAAGGGCAATACAGAGACCTATCAAAAGACCTTGATACATATAATACCTACTTTTAAGAAATGTAATGTAGAAAATATCCTGAGATGATCTCTTATATTAATTAGTTCGTTAAAAGAATAAAATCACCATTTTCCAAAGTGAGTCTAAATATACAGCAAAGCCCACTCTATGAATCTCACAAAGAAATCTGTCATGCCAATTAATCACTGTCTTTGGGCAAACACTTTATGCTTTATGGCTCAAATTTTTCTGAAGAAGACTTACAATTATTACTTAAACCATATAATGTTAAACATGAAAAGCCAGGAAATGAAGTAAATAATTATTAAATTTTAGCAGTAATATTCAGCACTGTCAATAAAAGTGAGTATAGAAGGAGACTTAGGTACCTGAAAGGCTATCTATCTATACTTAGTAATAAGTTTAGTAATAAGTATTTTAGTATAGTAAATAGTAATAAATTTTATAGTATTTTACCCCCATTTTTCGCTACTTTATACATAAATCTTTTAAAGTTACTCAGGCTTTATTAGCATGCTGTTGCTTTCTAAATGAAGCTTTTTTGAGTTGGTTGTAGGGTTTCCTATCTGTAATATATACAGGCTTAGAAATCTAAAAATAAGTATTTCATTCACTAAATACCTCTTGCAACCACAAAGTACTACATACATTGGGAATGTTTTTAGTTTCTAATTGTTTTTCAAGCTCATCCCACCAGTGGAATGAGGGAAGGGGCATTAGCTACTAAACTACGTGAAATAACTACACCTAGATTGACACAAAAGGGCACAGCAAAAAGCACACTATTTCTGAACATCTAACTGTGCTGACTTTCACTCCCAACCTAATATTAATCTTATTAAAAAAATTCAGAAATTATTATTTTGTTCATTAAAATGGTAATAACAAACCAAGAGGTTAATATTAAATTGTAATTCATTAAGTCTTCAGAAATAATCCAAACAAAACCATATAACTTGTCTAACTAGCACTGCTACTGCTTAATCTTATAATAGCTAGGTTGTAAACCAAATCACACATATGTATACAGTTATTTTCAATGTGCTAAAAATGGAATGGAAGTGAGACTACATAGTCTTTGAATCTGAAATGAATTTGACAAGACCCATTTTGAAGAAAGAATGTGCCCTATTATTTCTGAGGGTTTAGAAAAAAATTTCTGTCCAAATTCCCACTGAAACCCAAGGGTAGATTATGAGATCTCCAGCCTGGCTCAAAGCTGTTTGAAGCATTTTGGAGACTTGCTTCTCTGGAAATCCTGTCATTCTGGAACCACTCTGAAGCTCCCCACTGCAAACCATTCACAGTACACCTACCTGAGATGTCCTTAGTCCCTGATGTTACATATCAACTTGTAACTACTTTACTTCTTAACTGAAGGGTCACTGTGATGCTTCACATACGAAAAATAATGGTACAATGTCTACTGTCTACTTAGAAGTATTTTATTAAATGAAGAGATGAAGCAAAAGGACAGCTAGTAAAAAGAAAGGACAATCAGCCAGAAATAAACTTACAAGTAAAATATATTTAAGCTGTTGGTTACTGAAGACAGCAAAGAATTCTGATTACTTTTGGCAGAAATAAGTCATGAGACAAATAAAGAAGTTCATGTAGGAAAAAGGGCTAATTATTACTTAACCTCTTAACATGCGGTAAAATGTATCTAGTCCTACAGGCACAAAAGGAACTACCTTAACTACAACTGTTATAATTAAAATCTATTTGAAATAACCAGCTTTCATTCACATTAGGGCAGAGAATACATGGAGCCGTTCTAAATCTGTCACTACAGATAACTGCTGGGTAAAACTTATCTTAAAAAGTTTTATATCCCAATCAATAGCATATATAACTGGTAGATAAAATTTAAAGTTATTTAACAGCTCAAATGAGATCACTCCAAGTGGATAAAGAAAGCCCATGCATCATCTGCTTCAACAGATGTGAACCACTCTACAGGGAATAAATTTTAAAATTCTATCATTGCTTACAATTCTGAGACTCACATATGTGGGGACTGGAAACCTGAATGAATAAGTCCAACCTCTGTTCTGTGGTTGCTCTTTTGTCAGACAGAATGTATTCTCATCATTTTATCACCTAAGGTATGTGTAAAGGATACTCTTCTTGTATCCAGTAAAAAGACTTACTATACCTGGATCTGTGTCACAGTTCCCTCAGTAATCTCATCATCTGCCACCTCTGTGGTTGCAGTCATGGTCACCTCAAAGCTCTGATCATTTTCTGAAACTTCAAGAAAAAGAACAGTTCAACTCCAGAATAATAATGGCAGGTTCTAATTATTTAAAAATATACCCAAGGAACAAGTATGTGATCATCTAATTTCTTAACATATTCCTTGCCAATATATCCACACATATATATGTGTGTGTGTGTGTATACATTCATATACATATATTTGCTTAACAAATATCTACTGTGCACCTAATACATGCTAGGCATTGCTCTCGGCAACAATAAACAAAAAAACAAAAATTCTGCCTTCACAGCACTTATAGCCTAGGGGGGAAGATACAAAATGAACAGGATATTATGCTGGAGAAGTATTAAGGAGAAAAAATAAAGCATGAAAGGAAATGTGTTGGGAGTTGGGGAGAGTGTTTGAATTTTAGATAGCAGGGCAGGAAAAGTCACCAACACTTGGACTTTATCCATAAAGTCCATATATCATATATCATGCAGGTATACTGAGGAAAAGCACTTCAGGCAGATGGAAAGCCAAGTGCAAAAAGGCTCTGAGATGAGGGCCTGCCTAGATTGTTCATAGGAACAGCAAGGAGGACAGTGTAGCTGGCCAGAGCAGACCAAACAAGATACTATGTGGGGACTCACAGACCACTGTAAAGACTTGGGCTTTAACTCTCTTCCAATGGGTTGACCATTGGAAGATTTAGAGTAGAGGAGTGATATAAACTGAGTTTTATTTTAACAGGATCACTCTGGCTGCTAAGGGGAAAATAGCCTGAAGGGCAGCACAGGCTGGAAGGAAATCAGTGAAGAAGCTAATTCAATAATCTAGATAAGAGAGGTCAGTGGCTTGGACTAGAGTGAAGGCAAGTGAGGGTGATAAGAAGTAGTTCAAATTGTGGATACATTTTGATGGTAGAGCCAATAGGATGTGCGGATAAACCAAATAGGAAAGTGAAAAGTCAACGATGGAATTAAAGTTTTTTATCTGAGCTACTGGAAGAATGTACCTGCCATTAATGAGATGGGGAAGATTGCAGAAGAAGCAAGTTTAAAAATGTAGGACGTTTCAGGAGCTCAGATTTAAACATATTCGTTTGAGATAGCCACTAAACCTCTAGAGTCAAGAGAAGTCTGGACTGGAATAAATCTGGGAGTCATTACCAGAGACAGGACTTAAAACCATGAATTCTAGGGAGTGAGTAAAAATGGAAAAGAGAAGCAATCTAAGAAGTGAGTCCTGGGGCACTCCACATTCAGAGGTTGGGGAGATGTGGACAAGTCAGTGTAAGAGACTAAGAAGGAATGGACAGAGAGAAAACTAGAGAAATGTCTTCCCTGGAAGCCAAGTGACAAAATGTTTCAGGGAGAAGGGAGTGACAAAATTGTTGAAAACTGTCGGCAGATCAAGTAAGACAAAGACTAAAAAAATCACCATTGGATTTAGCAACAAGAAAGTCTCTGGAAAAAACTAAAAAGAAGAAAAGAAGAAGAAAAAAAAGAAAGTGTCTGGAGACATGGGGAGAACAGTTCTGGTGTAGTGATAGAGGTGAAAGACTGACTGGAGTGGGCTTACAGAACAAGGGAAGAAGAAACGGAGGCAAGGATAGGCAATTCTTCCAAGGAACTCTGCTCTGAAGGGAAGGAGAGAAATTGGATGGGAGCCCAAAGTGGGCTAACAGGACGTTTTGAAGAAGAAATTATAGTATGTTTATAAACGTTGATGGGAATAATCCAATAGAGAATGAAAAATTGATGATTCAGAGGAGAAAGGAAAGAATTGCTACAACTCTGTCTTTGAGTAGACAAAAGGGGTGGGATCTAGTACACTGAAGGGTTGGCCTTAGCTGGGTGAAATGACAGAATATATGGACATAGATACAAGTCAGTGTGTATCTATGGTAGTGGAAACTTACAGAAATTATTTTCTGGCCACTTAAATTTTCTAAGTAGGAAGCAAGGCTATCAGTTGAGAGTGAAAAAGGTGGAAGAAGTATTGGAGATTTCAGAATGTATTAAACAGTCATCTTAGAGTGGGAGAAAGAACACTAGATAAGTATGGTATGACTGGCAGGCAACATTAAGAGTCCATTTCAAGTTAATGATCATAAATTTAAAGTGAGACTGGTCAGCTTACTTGTGCTGTTTTTCTCCAATCTCTTTCAGTTAGCTGTACCAGTATAGACATAAATAGGCAGACAAATTGAACCAGGGTTGTGGTTTCATCAAAGAATGATGAAGTGAGGGCAGGAAAAAAGGATCTGAGGGTAAATGCAAGACAATGATTATAATGATTAACCATGAAAACTGAAACTAGGTAAGGAGGAAACAAGGATACGAGTGAAGAAGGAATCATTTAAAAGTGGTAAGGTCAATGGGTCCCAGTGGGGCAAAGGATCACAAAAGTATGAGAGGAAGTAATTTGGAAGATAGGAATTAGTGGTAGGAAAACATAATCTGAAGTAGATTACAAACAGACTCCCGTTAATATGCAATAGCAAGAGTGGTATGGGAATGACAAATGAGGCCGTGTGAAGAACAAAAGGAATCAGAGGCTTAGTAACTCCAACAATCCTCTAAACGAATAATCACCAAGAGTTTTAACAATGAATAGGTAATGGAATAAATGTGTGTAGATGATTGCAAAAAGAAGTGGTAAGTTATCTACACTGATTAACATGAGAGTTAAGAGAACTTTTAAGGCTCAGACAGATAACTTTTTATCAGTTTTATAAAGCATGTAAAGAAAACCTGAATATTAAAATTAAATCATTAAAACTAATATTCATCTCCATGAAGTCCAGCATAAATTACTCGTGCATTTAATCAGTCCCAGATGATGGTGATGGATACAGGACTTCATGCTTTTGTGTGACTTTTTTTAAATGCAGAAACTTTCCTAAATTGATTTTATCAACATACTTTTTACAAATCCAGGGAACTTCAAGTCACTCTTCATAAATTCAGTCTTATTGTAAATTAGGCTTCAGAATGTCCTCTTTGGTGATGCTATGACCCAACATCAAACAGCTCATGTGCTTTTATGTCAACACACCATAAAATAGAACAAAATATCGTGTAGTTCAAACCTACAATAATGTTCAAGGCACTCTAACCAAATCAATTAACCAGTCAAAATTTACATTAAAATAATCAAAAATTCTGGCTTAATTAAATATTTTTACTTTATTTTATAACCTGTGAATGTACTGTTCAGCATGGTGACTACAGTTAATAATACTGTACCGTATATTTGAAAGTTGTTACGACAGTAGATCTTAAAAGTTCTTATCACAGGAAAAACAACTGTATTGATAACTGTGTGGTGAAGGACATTACTAGACTTATTGTGCTGAACATTTTGCAATATATACATATGCATAATGATTTGGTATACATATACCAAATCATTATGTACACCTGAAACTAATATAATGTTAATGTCAGTTATATCTGAATTTAAAAAATTCTAGCTTAGAAAATGTCTATATAGGATTGTATTTGTACAGATAGGCTAATCATGTTCTAAAATTGAGTCATAACATAATAATAGTCAAATTAGGAGAGAGTTTTAAAAATCATATGAATCATCATTAGAAGGAAAGATCATTTAATTAGAAATACATTATGCTTGTATATTCCACAAGTGGAAGCAATATTAGCAATATTAACATTAACACCATTTTTCAACAAAGTCTCATAGTAAACATATAATATGGTTTCTTTTCTGCTCAATTCAATAAGCAATTAACTCCAAATACAGAGTACATATCTGCTTATGAAGACATGATTTTCCACAATGAAAACCTAGTCTTAGTTTTCTTCCACTAGATGATGATGTGATCTTGCTTGATGCTGAGTGCAAAATAAAAGTTCGTGGATATGCCAAGACCCTCCTTTGTGCAGAGAGTGCCCCCAACAGCCCTGTGCTCCAACCCCATCGCCAAGGACTAAGATATCTACTCCAGCTTTGGAGGGCCACCACAGTTCAACAAGATTCCATATTCTTTGCTAAACAAACCAGAAATATAATTTAACATTACAGTTGGTGGGTTGTAGTCTTTCACCAACAGTATTCCACCCAAAATACTACATCTTCTTAGAAACCAGTCTACTCTAAATGATCTTGGAATATAAACATTTTAAGGACTTTCTTTGTTTTGGGTTTTTTTTTTCTGGTCGCACTGTGCGGCATGTGGGATCTTAGTTCCCCGACCAGGGATCGAACCCATGCCCCCAGCAGTGGAAACACAGAGTCTTAACCACGGGGTCGCCAGGGAAGTCCCTTAAGAACTTTCTTAATGAGAATAAACTTATTAGGCTTCGGTCTAACTTCCATCTAGCCATATACCACATGAAAAGAACATAAACTACAAGAACCGGAATGCCTGGGTACGACCTTAGACAAGTTAATACACCTCTCTATACCTTAGTTTTCTCATTTATAACACAGGGAACACTCTAGAGAGTGCTTTCTCAATGAGGGTGAATATGCTTCTTGGGAGGAGGTGAAAAGATCTTACTCTCTTTATTAAGAAAGCAAGGACACACATATATATATAGTACATTAAAAACAACAACAGTATATTTGTGGTATTACAATTTCATGGGGGAGAGCATGATCATGAAAAAAATGTCTAAAAAGGCTCTCAGGAGTGGGGGGCAATTAAAAAAAAAGGTTGAGAGATTAAACTAGGCAATATATGTAGAAGTATTCAGAGCCATGCCTGGCACATAAATAAGCACTCATTAAGTGCTGGTTAAAAGGAGGTTTTTTGGACTAAGAGGAGAAAAATAATGGGTCCAAGTCTACCTTGAAATGCCAATTTAATCTCTTGGAATCTAAATTTTGATTCAGAAGGAAACTATGTTAATACTCAGTGACTTACGTGGAAGTGCAACAACTGATATGCAAGGAGTGGAATCATCAATACTTTGATCATCCTCAGAAGACAGACAAAGCCTTTTATGTGGAGGTTCAGTACTATCTTCTGAGTCTATTTCATCAGCTTCTAATGAAACAAAACAAAAACAAAAATCTCAAAATCTTCAAACCAACAAGGAGAAAACAAAATCTTCAACAAGTAATGACTGTAAAATAATCTTCTTACTGATTCGCTATGTCAACTAAAGCCAGTCGTGCAAGTGAGATGCACTGCCCTCTCTACGCCTACTGCAGCACCTCAGCTCTTATTCTTATGACAAGGAACTATGAACAAAGGTGCCACTTTCTAAAACATCACACTTTTGTGCTGTTGACTACCTGGCTTTCCAAATATTTCACATGTAAAGACAAGGGTCGGTTATTTAATTCACTCACAACATTCACGGAATGCCTACCATTAGCTAAGTTTGAGAAACAGAACAATAAGAGATACCCTGACTGTCAAGGAGCTCATAGTACAGTGTAGGAGATGACTAAACTAACAATTTCAAGATGGTGTAATAAGAACTGTGAAGGTGGAATGAAGAGGCTGTTATATGAGCACACAGGCATTTAATTTAGACTGGAGGTGAAGGGAGGTTTCTAGAAAAGGTGTCTTAAACTTCAAAAAGAAACAGAAGCCAGGGGAAAATGATTATTACTGGCAGTAGGAGTAATACATGCAGTCATACTGAGGTCCGAGAAGCTTAAAGTATGTTAGGAATATAAAAATAGCTGTGAACTGCTGGAATACCGATACATGAAATGTGGCAGGAAATGAGGCTGCAAGGAAAGCTGAGATGATGGGAGGCCTATGTGCCAAATTAAAGAACCTGAACTATATTCTAAAAACCATGGGAAGCTTATTAAAAAAAAAACAACTTCCTATACTGTGAGTGAATTTAAAAAAACTTCCAAAAAGTTCGTTCATTTGGGTTTCTCCGTAACATCTTACGGAAAAACTCGAACAAACTTTTTGGCCAACCCAATACAATTATGTCAGCAGGTTCTCCTACCATTCTGAGGGCAGTGAAGAATGAGGTTCCCGTCTGCGTCCCGAGTCAAAGTCACAGAGTTCACAGTTTCTACTGTTACTGTGTCAGAATCCTCTTCAACTGTGCTCATACTCAAATCTGTATAAGAACAGGTTTCAGATTAGGGTTTAAAAAATTATTTCCAAGTATGAACATAAAGTAGCCCACAGAACCCCGCCCCCCAATTTGTATCTGCCTATAGTATTCTTTATGTGAAACTGCAATGATGCTTCAGGTTTCAAAACTTTTTTTCAAAAGTTTATACCAATTATTTAGAATTAGCTGTAATAATCTGCAAGAATCTAAATGTGATGATTAATTAAAAACCTACAGCATTTACTTTTTTAAGAGTTGTTTTTACCACATCCAATGAAAGACAACCTGTTCCAAGTTGTCTGTCATATCAGCAAAAACTCACAGCACTTTTTAGTTATTTTTTATTGACAGCTTTGATATATTCAAATAGGTGTTTAACTTCTGATTCTTTACCAAAAGATCCATCACAACTTTTCTCTTAATCTAAGAATTACTTCTCTAAAACACTATTTACAAGTATTTAAGCTCTATTATTATCTGAAAAACAGGAACACTAAATAATTCTTCCTGCTGTTTTTTTCATAATATTGAACAAGTACATATATCTGTCATTGACCAAACTGTTTCCCTAATAGATATGGATCTAGGTCTTCTTTTGAAATAGAGAACTGGATTTTGCTTAAAGTGCCTTTACCTGCTATTTTACACATATATAATTTTCCTTTTGTTCAGAGACTGAATAAGCAGCACTTTGAATACAGTATCTCATGGCTGACAGGGGGAAATGCCCTGAACTGTAATCAATGGCCTGCTTGAAGTCTTCGGGCTTACCTTGTAATGTTCAATGAAGTTCTTGCCTCAATACTCAATTTTGGTCTTGTCCACATACTTTTTTACCAACTAAATAATACAGAGGACATAAGCCTTGATGTGTATTAATCATTCAATATTTATTTGGTTGCTATATACAAGATATTAGTCTGTACATATATTTGCCATTTACACAAATGCATTTTCCCTTAGCAGAAAAACTTAAGAACTATTAACATTTACATGGTGAAGATCTACTGATTCACTCAAGTTCTACTGTACAAATTACTATTTTAAAAGGACATCATTCATTTTACAATGGTAAAGATGCCATTCCCCAATTAAAGATAAGTGGGGGTCATGATTTAGTTATGACTAAAATTTGCAAATCATGAGGTAAGGTCCCTGGAACAAAGGAATGCTTACCTAGAAAACAGATGGATCAGCTATAGCCCTTCCCACAGAATCGAGTTGCCTTCCCTTAGCCACCAGCATCACTTTCATGTTATCCAGATTGTTTCTCCTCCATGTTCCTACCTCTGCAACACTGAAAAAGTAACAGCATTATACAATAAGGCTTACTGAGAACAAACAACTGTGTGCTAGCAGTATGCTGATGACAATCTAGCCTCAAGCCTCTGTGACGTCTCAACTAGAAGAGGAAGGACAAAACCAGAATTCTTCCGTAAGTAGACCTTTTGGAAATCAGCCTCTAAAAGAATTCTCCAGTGAAGGGCAGAAATGATGGGATCCTATGCCTACTAAGTCAGTTTAGAGGCAGTTTCTCAGTCCAAGTTGCCCCTCATCCGGCAGTCAAACTTTCTCGGAAAAAATAGGTTGAATTACACCAGTGGTTCTATGAACTGTAGACCTGGGTACATGTAACGTGACCTAGGGTGTATACCAACCAACAATACCACAAATATTACCAGTAACTATATTTTTCTTTATAACAATTAACATCTCTCTTTAAATGTAGTACCATATTTCATCTTAAAGCATTAGAAACTATATAATATCTGTTAACAGCTCTGCCCAGGGATCTGTGGGGAAAAAAGGAATCCTAAACAATCAGGCCAGAAAACATAAATTACAAGAAAGCTTTTGAATGTATTGTGAAACTTACAAAATCTGAAGTGATTTGATTTTTAAAGGTTTCTTTCAATAAACTTCTCATCTTCATCCCAAAGGATCAACCGAAAATTAAAAAGCACAGTAAGATTTAAGGTTCAAGGGGATGTTTCAGCAAAAACCAATGATTAAAATTCTCATTTTTGCAGTATTCTAATTAGAACTCCTCTCTAGGATGGGTATCTTTGAGAACTGCTGTATATAAATAAGTCTGCAGTGCAACAGGTACAGACCCTGCTAGAGAAACATCCAGTCATTTAATAAGATTTCATGTTGTTCTCACTTCAGAATCCATTAAAATGTTTAAAAGCTGGTTTGTAAAGTAATACCTACTGCAGAAGATGGAGAAATGAAATGTTAAAAAAAGAAAAAAGAAGTTAAAACCACCCATAAACTTGCCAAAATCATACTTCACTCTTGTTGATGTGTGTGTGTTTGTGTATGAGACTATACTGGAGAAGCAATTTTATATCCTGCATTTCAGAGTTCATTCACATTGAAACATGTGAAGGAAACCAAGCTAGGTATTTAACTGAAGTTTTCTGTATTGTTTAAAACTTCCACTGCATAAAAAACATGACATTATCCAACAAATAGCCTATAACTGGACATTTACATTCTTCCCAATTTTTCATTTCCGTAAAACACTGAAACATTCATACACTATTTCCTTAAACAATATTAATTACTGAAAATTATTAGATCAAAGAATACAACAAAATAATCTCTTAAATCATGCTGCAGTCTGTTTTCCAGAAAGGATGTACAAATTTATATTCCAACCACTGAGGTGTAAACTCTACTCCTGGTAGTAAATAAAAATACCCTGCCACTAGTATTTTTGTTTAAAAAGAAACAACAAAGCAAAAAAAAAAAAAAAAAACCAGCACAACTCCTCATTTGATAGGTACAAAACGTTACTGGTTTAGCAATTTAATGACTGTCATCTTAGGACCCAAATTAATCTAAAACTTCGGGAAAAAGAGAAAATAAAGGTGGATTTGAGAAAATATGGTAAGATACAAGGAAAGGTATCTTAAGGTAAGATACAAGGAAAAAGGAGTCTGAAATAGCTAGATGAGAGTATTTCATTCTTGATAATCTGTACTGGGGTTAGAGGTTGATCCCATGCAGTGTACTAGCTTTAAATCAGGAATCTAGGTTCATTTTAAAAAGTCTGATAATTCATGTTAGAGATGAGTAAATGCTTCTACACTGCTTTGCAAATTAACTAGCATATCTGTTCAATCAACAAATATATATCACACGCGCAATGTGCCAGGGACTCTCTAGGCACTGGGATATAGTGGCTACTTTATTTTTAACCTCCAAAGATAAGCTCTTGACTTACCTTCCTGGGGTTTTTCCCCTCTTGTACTTAGAGCTACACAGTCTGGATTTATTAATATTTAAGAAACTCACCTAATTTTATCTTTAATTTACTTTTTAAGGTAACACATTTACATGGTTCAAAATTCAAAAGGTAAAGCCTACTTTCCACTCTAGTTCCCTAGACCCCCTGCCTGGAGGTAAACAATGCTGTCAATTTCTCATGCCTCCTTCCAGTTATTCTACTCATATATGTCAATATATTCCTCCCTGCTACATACACTTTTTAACAGAAATAGCATCATACTACAAATAGGGAAGCTTATCCTAATGGCTACTTTATATTGCTTCAACAGCAAGTACTGTAAGCCAGCCAACAGCTTAATAGCAAAGTCCCCAAGGTGGGACCTGATTTGGCCTGGCAGGAGGGGATTAAAAAAGAAAGCCACTATGGCAGAGGCTTCTGAGCAAGAGGGAGAGTAGCTGAATTTAAGGCTGGAGAAAAAGACAGGGGCACATCTCGCAAGGGCTTATAAATCCTTGGACTGTTTTAAATTGGGAAATATAATTTACATTTTGAAAAGACCATTCAGACTGCAATATGGAGAATGGATAAGGGATTAAGTCATGAAACAAGCAGCTGTCCAAGAGATGATAGTCATTTGGAATAGGTGGCAGAAATCAAAGGAAAGAGCCTGGACAGAGGATTTATTTTGGAGGTAGTGTTGACAGGATTTGCTGAAAGTAGATTAAGAGACGAGGAGCTATTTCAAGATGATTCCTAGACTTTTGGCTTGAATAACTGACTGAGTTTTGGGGCACTAGAAGATATTTATTAAATATTTTTATTACAGTTAATATCAACAAGTTAAGATATACGGCACCCAAATGAAGATGTCAAGTTGCCAGTTGGAAGCTGGAATTCAAAAGGCAGGGATTAGACCCGTAAATTTGAGTTAGTGGCATGCAAATTGTTTTTAAAGATAAGATCACCTAGAGAAGTTAGAGAAGACAGCCTAGAGTTCTGAAGCAGAAGTCAAGCAATGCACAAACAAGGAAAGGAGACTGAGAAGGACCAGCCAGGGATACAGGAGGAAAACTAAGAGATGTTACTTGAAAGGCTTGAGAGTGTTTTTCAAGGAGCATTAAGTAGCTGACTTAAATACTGCTGAGAGGATAAGATGGAGAAGTGACTACTTGATTTGGCAATAAGTAGAACACTGCTGACCTGCTGGAATACAGAGAATTGGAAGTACGGAAGGTAATACAAAACAGGTCTTTTACAAGGTTTAGCTCTCAAAGTAAGCAGAGTGAGAAAATCTATGGTAGCGTCAAGACAGCTGTTATTTATAGGAAGAGTACGTCTGTATTTTAATATGATTATTAGAGTAACTGAAAAATGTTGGTAAATAAATCAACTTACGATAGTAAGGTACAAAGTTGAGTAATTTAGGGCCTTGTACTGTAATTCATTATACATGAAACTATGCTTAACTTCAAAACCCATTCCCCATTTGGTTTAATAGGGAAATATATCAAGAAGATCTCCAATTCTAACATCAATATTTTGGTTCCCTTTGGGGCAAATAAATACACACCATCAGCCTGTTTTTTTTTTAAACATTTTTTAAAGACAATCTACATATTTATTTATTTAGGCCACACCACGAGGCATGTGGGATCTTAGTTCCCCTACCAGGGATCAACCCGCGGCTCCTGCACTGGAAGAGCAGAATCTTAACGACTGGACCACCAGGGAAGTCCACCATCAGCCTATTTAGATCTTCCTTTCTTTCTCTCAAATGGGTTATACCATATGCACTATCTTTTTTTAACCAACTAGAAGTGAGAACATGAAAGGAAAAATTTTTAACAGCCATTTTAATTGGTGAAATGGCATTCTGGCACATTTCCATCATTTGGTGGATATCTTAATAATACCTTAGTGAAATCAAGAAAAGAATACCTGAAATGTGGTACAGGACAGTTATAATACAGTACTTATATATACTCACATTTAAATGAGAAATGTATTTGTTTACATTTATCGCTCCCAATGAACAAGATGACCCTACTCAATGTAGAACCAAAAAACCTACTACTCTTGGATCTGTTACTTAACATAGACTTTAAAGACATGAATCCTTTATTCTACTTCATTCCAGTATTGATGTAAAGTTTTTATTCATTAGATTATCTTAAACTGGTATTTCCATCAATTGAGTCTACATAATTGTCCTGGTTTACCAGGCAACTAAGTGTCATAATCTTCTAAAAACTAGATCGAACCAAGAAAAGTGGCATTTCTTCCTGGTTTTGGGACTAGTTTCTGTAGATAGATGTTTACTGGTTCCCAAGCACAGGACTAGTACAAATGGGGAAGGGTAGATTCTATTATTAGAGATCATGAGAAGCACAGAGCACTTGCTGACGCTTGATGCTTGAAGATGTGATTCTTCATTGCAAGGTGGGATGACACTACATGGTGTGAAAAACATTCAGTATTATAAAATAGTTTTATAAGGGGAAATCAAGCAAGCTACAGAACATAAAGCACCAGAATTTTATTGGATGAGGCAAAGACTGAGAAACACTAGCTGACGCAAAGTTTTTGGCATAATTCAACTAATAAGACAGTAAGGACACATTTAGTTTTCAGATGTCTTTTTTCCTGCCCCAATATAATAAGAAAATTACTCATTTTCCTTTTTTTTTTGGTGATAATCTTCCAAACCTTTCAGCCATATAGCAACATACCTATCTATTTTTAATTGTTTTTACGATACTGCGATCATACTGTCACATCCTTTATAACTTTTTTTTTGCACTTAACTTTATGGGGAGCATTTTCCGATATTACTAGTTATTCTTCCATAGCACTTTAAATGGGTACACGGTACCTAAACTTATCTAACCATTAACCTATTACTGAACATTTTTGTTTTCAAGGTCTTGCTATTATAGACTCCATATTGGCCACTACCATACCTTAGGTGGTACGTAACTAACGCCTTAGGAAATGCTTATAAGGGGATTTGCTTAGTAACATACAATAAAAAATCTGAAAGATATGTTTTGAAATATTTTTATTTTGAAAGAATGAAAACTCTGCTAAATAGAAAGTCTTAGTGGAAGAGAATAGGTAACAAATTCCTGGACTTCCCTGGTGGTGCAGTGGTTAAGAATCGCCTGCCAATGTAGGGGACACGGGTTCAATTCCTGGTCTGGGAAGATCCCACATGCCATGGAGCAACTAAGCCCGTGTACCACAACTACTGAAGCCCGCGTGCCTAGAGGCCGTGCTCCGCAGCAAGAGAAGCCACCGCAGTGAGAAGCCCGCGCACCACAACGAAGAGTAGCCCCTGCTCACCACAACTAGAGAAAGCCCGTGTGCAGCAATGAAGACCCAACGCAGCCAAAAATAAATAAATAAATATTTTTTTAAAGTAAAAATAATGAAAGTTAATAATAAGAAAAAAAAATCCTATATCCTGAACACGGGGACATAGAGGGATATCAGGAAACAGACAAAGCCACAGACAACTTAAATATTGATTTTATTAAATATAGGAATGGGGTCACTTCACAGTTGAGGTTGAATGCTTTGGACTATGGTCCCAGGCCCCCGGGGATTTGTTCTTCTGTATACTTTGTGGAAAAGTTTGAGAAAGAGAACTATAAATGAACATACAAGCATACTGAATTAAGGTACCTAACTAATGTTCATTATGGCTTGGTTTTAAGATTATATGACTATATACCATAAAACGTCAATAAAGATATTAACAGGGTTTATTATAATAGGCTTTAATTGTTTAAGATGTTGATTTCAATTACCAACTACTGAAAACAATGACATTACTAATAAGAGTAAAAAAAATTACTTGGTAGTATGATTCATTTCAAGGTACAGCATTTCATACCTGGTTTGGCAATACAACCATACTGCTTATTAAAAAACAAAAATGTTGTCTTTTACCCAGTGCATGATTTAAGAGCTATATAATGTGTATCTGGCTACATTTTAAGATTTCAGCCATTGAAAATTGAGCCCTTTAAGCAAGGCATCATCAGAAGCTCTTTAAAGGAAATACATTAAATTATCACTATGGTTCTGATATACACTGAAGCCGATTTTTAAGCCACACTTCTGCAACTAAAATACACATAGACGGTAAATAAACCTAAAGAGCATTTTTTTGCTGCCTAACACCTGATGGTCAAAAAGATTAGCTTTGACAACCAGTTACTTGGAAGAAGGGCTTGACAACACAGTGCACATAACTAAAATGACAGCTAAAAAAATGGCATAAGGTTAACACAAACACACACACACACACACACACACACCCCGCCAAACAAAAAGACAAATTGTTCATAAAGAGCTCTCCAGTGTGCTTTTTCATGACAACTTCTTTCTGGTATTCATTCGTGGAATGGGATCTTTCTATAAACTTGAAAAAGGAGACATGATAGACAGGTTTCTTCTTTTATTTAAGTTTATCATTTACCTTTATGGAATCAAAACAAAAACAAAGCCTACTTGTGATTTCTATTACAAGCATCCTCTTCACAAAAGGAAAAAAAGTGAAGGGGAGAAATAATATGAAAGCAAATACCACATACATTTGATAACTCTCTGTATTTTATATTTAATGCCCTTGGCAATAGGTTTATCACTTTCTCAGGTCACTGCTAGCATTTAAGGACAGAAAAGGCTTTGGAGCTGAATTTGCAAAGCATTTAGAAGCATACCAATTCCTAAGGAATCCTCTTATATGAGGGGGAAAAAACGGTGCTAAAAATGATGGTGGTAAGAGAAAACGATTAAAAAAGAAAACTCCATTTTGACAAGGCAGGTTAACAACTCAGTGTTAAATAGATAGCCTCTATATATGATATTAAAAAACTGGAACTCTTCCTAATCTTTTCAAAGTTTTGATGTCTTTACAACAAAACACAGCTCCCACCCCCCCCCCTCAATATTTTAACATCTATGTGCCAGGCTGCAAATTCCTAGGGACACTTGTTTCACATTATCTTACTCATCCTCACAAGTGTTAAGTCAATGTTCTTAATGGAGCATGAAAACAACAATTGCTTAAAATAATGAGATGTTATTTTCAGGACATACAAGTTTATTACAACATTAATAAAAATTAGGGTCTGTAGTTGTTGGAGAGATAAATAAGTGAGCAGAAAGATAAATATTATGTGGGAAAAGTAAGGACTGTTTTGTTTTTATTTCAATATTAACTAGTAACATCTAGCTAACTTTACAAATACACTTATCTCTCCCGCTGCCTTGGGGTGAAATGAGGTAACTTCTACATCTTAAAAAAAGCCTGTAAAAAGAAGAGAACTTGGGAAAAAGAAAAAAAAAAAAAGACTAAAGAAGACAACTACCTTCTTTTGGGGTATAATTCTCTACCAGTAACCATTTCCCATGACTGTTTCCCCTCAAAATACTTCTAAAACCTGAACACCCAGAGAAAAATGTTTAAATAGCATATATTTATTCATATAACTGCTCAAAGTGTGGACTTAAAGTTCTATATAAGTATGCAATGCCCAGTACTTACTGATTAACTGTTGATGAAGACAGGGCAATAGCATTTTGGCTCCACCATCTAGCTCAACTGCAATCAATTAAAGAGATTCACGGAGAATATGCAGGTTCTAGATCAGTCCCAAAAAGCATATTTTGGGGTGAGCCTATCAACTAAAATAGTAAAAAAAAAAAAAAAAAAAAAAAAAAAATTAGGTTGTTTGGTGGCACATAAAGTACTTAGCATATGGGAGTTAAAATAATAAGATTATCACAAAACATGAAATATTTTTTCTTCATAACTAACACGTAATTTTTTCCCCAGAAATGATCAGGCTAGTTTTTGTCCCTTGTGAATGAAGGGAAAAAAACTTTATTCCCACACCAAATTTTAGTCAAACGGACTGACAATTTTTGTAACGGTAAGGAACATAAACTTAATTTCTTCCTGAACCTTAACTAACTCTCTAAATCTTAACCTAATAAATGTATCTTACCACCACTACAGCATCACAGTAAAAAGGTAAGTTTTTGGTGTATTATCAGCACGGTCTTTAAACGTTTAAATGCTGGTAAATTATTCAAATTAATAAATAAATAGAAAAAAAATGCAGTGACACTCAAAGTTATTTGAAACACAAGTTTAAGAGCAGCTCAAAGAAAAAAAACTGAAGTAATGGAAAAATATGAAAATCCTTCCCTGAAAAATAGTTTTTCTGTCTGTAAAACTTTCAACACAATGCAAGAATGTCTTACTTGAACTGGAGCTTAAAAGCTAAAAATGGTTTTCTTCGGGAAATCAAAATAAAGGTAAAATCCGTAAAAGATAAAATACTTCCAAACGATATTACTGTTAAGTTTAAAATACTGAACATTAGGAAGTACTCCTACAGAATACGCTTTTTGTCAAATGTCCCAACAAGCAGCCTCACCTACGGTCAGAAAGAAGGTGCACAACGATGAATCAAGTTACAAGAAAATAACCATTGAATGAGAATTTCCAAATTCAATCAGGGAAAGGGAGCCCTGACTTTTGCATTTCACAGATTTATCACCTCTCCTTATCTACACCGAATTATTTTTATTCTAAAAACACATGCTGTACCATTCAACTGCAGAGAATTGGCCACTTCTACCCTCAAACCTATGCCGCAGACTGCCTGAAGATTCTCAAAAGTCTACTTTAAAGGACGAAAAACATTAAAAATTTTAAAAACTTCCTCAGAACTCGTCAAAATACGACAATCCCTATTTTGCACGCTCATTTTCCTGTTCTCTGCCGGGTTAGGTCTGTCTCCCCGCACTCCAGCTCCTCTCTTTCCCTTTTAAAAGAGACTCAGGCTGACAGAGATGGTTCGGCGAGCAACCCCGATCCCTTCCGCTTGGGCCATGAACAGCTGAGCGAGAGTGAACCCCAAAAGGTGGGAGAAGAGTCGAAGAGGCGAAAAGGTAAGAGGAAAAACAGGGGGTGCGGTGGGGTGGCGCGAGACAAGCCCCAACTCTCGATCCCATCCAACCTCACCTCTCCTTCACCGTACCAAATAAAACCGAAAAGGTAACAAAAACGTAAAAAAGGAACTCTACCAAAAAGCAAGGCGGGCTTCCTTACTCTCGGGGTTCCCGGGCCCGATTCTCTCGCCAAGCTCCCGGCCCACCCCACCCCCAGGGGTCCCGGCGCCATTTAGCTCCTCCGAAGCCGCCGCCATTTTCCGCCCCCGCCGGATCGCTAGCTGTGCCTCCGCGGTCGCTCGCTACCCTGCTCTGCAGCCCACGCCACCGCCGCAGGCCCGGCCCCGAGAGGGAGGCCCTGGCGTGAGCGTGAGGGGACTGCAGCTTCAGCGTCACGAAGGCCCAGCTCCCACCCCGCCCGCGGTGCCCGAGCGCCGGCAGCTGGCGCCGGCCGGCGAGAGCAGGCGGGCAGCAAGGGGGCCGGACAGGCTCCACTGGGCGGAGCGGCCCTAGCGGCGCTTGAGACCTGAGGCTTCCATTGCACTTACTTCCTGTTTTGGGTCCGGGCACTTTGGAAGAACCAGGATGGAGGCTCCAAAAAATACCAGGATGGAGGAAGCAGCCACGGGCAAGAGTGGCTGCAGCTGGAGTGAGCGAGCGCGACAAGCCACCGGAAACGGAGCTACGGCCGCGCCCCGCCCCCAGCCCCCGCGCGCTCCCCCGCCCGGCCTCCTCTCCCTGGGGGCGGCCCTGCGCGCCGGCCGTGGCGTCACTTCCGGCCAAGTCGGAGCGCGAAAAAAGGTCCCTGGTTATTTGAGCTTCGAGCCCCGTCTGAGTGGGAGTTGTTCGTTGTCTGCTCTTTTCTCCTCCTCCTACAAGGAAATAGGTACTGACTGATGCCATGAAGGAGGACCTTCTTTCTTTGGCGCAACTGTGGTTTTCCTGGCTCGGCGACAGTTGGGCCTCGCCAGCCGACTTTCGTAATTATTCTGGGCCTCGGAGCGGAGGGAGCCTCGCGTGTGGAACTGTTAGAAAGCAGGGTCTGGGTGCAGACGATAACCGGGAATTGTTTGTCTGGCTCTTCTGACTTGGTCTGCCTTGCCGTAGGCGCGTAGGGGTGTTACCCGTTGGGCGTATGATGCAATTCTTGGTGAAATGTATCCTGTGTGAATGTAGGAATATGCTGTTCTGTAGTGCACAGTACGCCTTATAAAGCACGGCTTTTCTAAAGTGGATGCTCTTCAGTTAGCCTGGGGAGCTTTCAGGGAAGACCAATACTCGGCCCCGCCCCCAGAGAGTCTTTAAGCTTCCAGAGACTCCTGCAGAGATTTTTCTTTTGAAAGAGTCCTGAAAATTTTTTTAATTAATTTTCTTTTTACTGGAGTATAGTTGATTTACAATGTTGTGTTAGTTTCTGCTGTACAGCGAGTAAGTTATACTTGTACATATATCCACTCTTTTTTAGAGTCTGTTCCCATATAGGTCATTACAGAGTTGGGAATAGAGTTCCCTGGGCTATACAGTAGCTTCTTGTTAGGTAGCTGTTTTATATAAAGTAGTGTGTATGTGTCAAACCCAGTCTCCCAAAGAGTTCCGAAGATTTAGTGGTCGGAACCCTGTTACGACTCTTCTTAGGATTCATTTCACTTGTTTATAAAATTGATTTATTGTACGCTGCTTTTCTTTTGCTAGTGGGATGAGAGGAGTTTAGAAATTAGATTTGACAAATATTCTTGCATCCAGCAACTATGTGTAGACTTACACTACATTGTCACAATGGGAGTGTAGTGAGCATCGGTTGTAAAGGTCAAATGAAGGCCGTCAAGAGTGTGTATATGTACGTCTTGAATTGGTCTTAACTAATGAAGTTGATAATGCTTAGTGATTTCTTTTCCTCTCTTTTGGCATAAAAAATTTTTTTTTTGTAACCCCGGTTTCTTTTGAATACAAAATGTAGTTGGAAGACTTAGTGGAAGTGACACTAATTCATTGAAGAAAGGGGAAAAAGTACACACTGAAATGGGTTTACATAGATAAATATTTGTTTCGATTTTAAGCCAAATGTACACAGTTTTCGCCAGTAGTCCACATTATCTATTCTTTGGGGTAACTGTCTCACTCATAAATGTTGCATTTCATAAAAAAGAGTGTAAAACGAACTACCATCACACACCAATCAGAAGTGCTAAAATCCCAAACGCTGACAACACCAAGGGCTGATAAGGCTTTGGAGCAATAGGAACTCTCATTCATTGATAGAGGGAATGCTGAATGGTACAGCCACTTTGGGAGACAGTTTGGTGGTTTCTTAGAGAACTAAGCATATTCTTACCATGTGATCCATTAATTGCTCCTTGATATTTACCCCAAATAGTTGAAGCCTTACCTCCACATAAAAAGCTGCACAGAGATATTTATACCAACTTCATTGGAATTGCCAAAACTTAGAAGCAACCAAGATGTGCTTCAATAGGCAAATGGATAAACTGTGGTACATCCATACAATGGAGTATTATTCAGTGCTAAAAAGAATTGAGCTGTCGAGCCATGAAAAGACATGGAGGAATCTTAAGTGCATGCCACTAAGTGAAAGAAGTCTGTCTGAAAAGGCTACCTACTGAATGATTCCAACTATCTGACTTTCTGGAAAGGGCAAAACTATGGAGATAGTAAAAAGATCAGTAGTTGCCAGGGTTTGAGGCCAGAGAAAGAGAAATAGGTGGAGCACAGAGGATTTTTTAAGGCAGCGAAATGATTTTGTATAATGCTGTAATGGTAGATACATGGCATTATATATTTATCAAAACCCATACAATGTACAACACAGATAGTGAACCCTAATGTAACCCACGGACTTTGGTTGTTAATGATATGTCAATGTTGGTTCATCATTTGCAAATAAATGTACCACTTCGGTGGGGTATGTTGATAATGTTCATGTGTAGGGCAGGGAGGATGTGGGAAGTCTCTGTATCTTCCCCTCAATTTTGCTGTGAATCTTAAACTGTCCCCCAAAATAAGGTCTATTTAAAAAAAAGAAAATATGAAAGGGCCTGGATTTGGACAAGGTTAGCTAACATTTTTTGAGTGCTTATGTGTCATTTAAATGCTTTACGTATATTAAACACATGTAATGTTCACAATTGCCAAAGCTTCAGTATAGTTATTACAAATGATTGCCACTTTAGACAAGAACCAAAAAAGTGAAGGAATGTGTCCAAGGAAACACAGCAAATAAATGGTAGAGTCAGAATGAAAGCCTCAGCTCCAGAGCCTATGCTCTGAACTACCCTTCTGCAGCTCAAAAAGTGCACTTTGGCAACAGTCTTTTTATAATGAAAAATTATTACAGCCAGTTTCCAGAGTCTTTACTGAACTGGAAGAAGGATACATTTGACTAGTTTTCAAAAATAACTGTCAAGAGCAGCATGTTATTGCGTCTAACTTTATTATCAGTTTGTGGTAATCTCTGCATCCCACTGTGGTTATGGCATATATCGTTCAATTTTTAAATGAGTACATAAATAATAGGTAACCAACACCATGAGGCAGGAGAGTGTTGTGGTATAGATGTTGAAGTCAGACCCGAGTGTGAATCTTGACTTTATTGCTTAGCGGTGGGTATGGTACTTCGCATCTCTAAGCTTCGTTTGCTTTTGAAAAGTGGGGATACTAAAATCTATCTCCCAGAATAATCTAGGCAACATGCTTTGCACAGAGCCTGTCATATGTAGTAAGCACTTAAATATGGAAACTAATAAACCCGTGAACCAGAAAAACAATTAAATTACTCAAAGTGGAGTTCTAATGAGATAATAGTTACATATGTAAAATTGTTAACATTACCATTTATGAGGAGTTGGTTCTTAATTAGCTACATTTTCCACAAAGCATTACGGTGTAGGATTCTTCTTCACTGAGGCATAAGAGAGTGTTATCTAAATTATAGTTGCTACCCATTCTCTTCTGAAAAATCTTAGGTTAGTCTGCACTTCGCTGTTAATTCCCTAAAAAAAGTCAAGTGCATCCTCATAATTAATTCTTCCTTTCTGGGTGAGTTTCTTTCATAATTACCTTTTCCCAAGGTCAATTGGTGTTTTCTTGGGGAAAACAAGTGTATTTTAGTATTAGTTTAATACATAATTTTAAAAGTGAACCTATAATAGTAACACCTCTATATCTTTAACTTGCATTATCAACGTAAGACTATCCAAACATAAGTTTAAACCTAGAGCAACTTTCTGCAATTATAATTCTCGGTGTTTCCTACCTCACTACTTAGTCAATATGTACCTAGGGAATGCATGAGATTTTTAATATTATCGTAGGATTTTCCTAATTAGTAATTAAATATTTTGTAGAAAAATGGTGAAGAATAGTTTTTTCATAAATAGAAGGTATTATAAAAGTATAGCACAGTTATGGTATTTACTGCATCAGACTCTTCAGAGCTCATCAGACTCTTTCTACACAGTCTCTGAGTCCTATTAATACAACTGATGTGTATACGCTGGAAGCCCTGCCAGAATTTCCGGCAAGCTGATGGGGATTCCTGTGCTAAGAGAGGAATGAGCAAACTCCCTAGTTAGGCCAACACATCAGGCTCTTCCAAGTCCTCTTCTGTCTGAGATTTCTCCTCCAGGCTTTTGTCTGGGACTTATGGCACTCCATCTCATAACCCCTTTCCTGCTCTCCATTTCATGTCAGTGTCTCATCTTCTACATCTCTTTTAATCTTTCAGCCTGGTTACCTCTTCACTTCATTTTCTTTTGCAATAGATCTTTACTGAGGCCTATTCATGGAACATTAGCAAAAATTGGTTCCTCTTCCAGTTAGGAGAATGGAGAACTAAGACTTCAGATCTTCCCAGCAAGTGAGGATGGAAGTTTTCATTCTGTCCTTGAAAATTTTGTGGGCAAAATGAAACAGAAACAGTTAAGTTACTTTACTAAAATTGGGAGAATGTTTGAACCCAGATTCAAATATCTGTTCCTTTATAGTCTGGCCTAGAAGGGAGAGGGACCATATATTGGTAAATCAATTGGTAATTGCCAATTTGGTAAGTTCTAAACTCTGAAGGTGAACTTTATGTAGGGAGTTCAGAGCTGGGTTTTCTGAGAAGACACTTGAGCAGGGACTGGAAAGGTGACAAATTACCAGAGTAGGGGGCGGGAGGTGGGAAGGCATTTGTTCAGCTAGTGTGGGAAAGAGTGTGTTTGTAGAAAGCAGCTGGTCTATAATGTTTATAAAATGGTGAGAGCACAGTGCTGGTAAGTAGTAGGCTCAGTCTCTTGCTGATGTTAACTGAGTTTAATACCCCATTCCTCTAAGGCTGGACCATCTGCTGCCTCTGCCTTGTCTTACAGCTTCAGTTTGCCAGCATCTGGTACAGTACCTTAACTTAGCAGACACTTAGATGTTTGTTGAGTTCAAAGATAATTGTGTCTTAAACCAGGAGATCAGAAACCTAGCCATTTTTATTTTTTGGCAGGAGAGCTCAGTCTTTTTTCAGATGGTGTCACTACTCGGGCAACTCTGGAATGAAACAAACAAATGTTACCTTTATTATTACTCTAGTAGAAGGAGGTTATTTTAACAAGATGCCACATGTTCGGCCTTATTCTAAACTTTATTACCCAAATCTTGTCCATCTAGATGCAGTATTTTAAGGATAGAAGTGTTGCATTTTAACCAGCAGATGTCCTTATTGTTCAGCCAGATTTTTTTTTTTTCCCCCAGACCAGTAGCTACAACAGTAGATGGGAATTCTGTGCCTTGAATTTTTTAGTGATAAGCTGTGGTAGACAAATGACAAGCCTCAACAATAGTAAAACCAAAGGGATTATGCTTTGAAATTCAAATGTGAAAGGCCCTCTAGCATTTAATGACTTGTCATTGATTAATTCCCTTCTCTTTTATTCGATGTATATCTGATTCTCTTGCCCAGAATATGCAGTGACAGAGAAAGAAACAAGGAACCTGCGTAACCTTTATAGCTTCCAGGAGTTTGCACATTTGTGATACACCCATTCCTTCCTTTCATTCAGCAGACGTTCCGTGAGCATGTCCTTTGTATTGAGCGCTATCCTAGGCATAGGGAATATGGAAGTGGTCAAGAGAGACAAGGGATGGAGGAGCTTACATTATAGTAGTTTTTTCCCAACGTGTCTTTGTACAAAACTCTTGGTTAACTCTTGTAATTTACTAAATTATTGCAACTGCCCATGAAACTTGCTCATAATTAACTTAATGAGGGATTAAGACAAAATATGAATCAAATCACTTAGTATCATCAGATTGATCTAAATTGCAAATATTAGGAAAGATGGACCAATCTCTTGGTCTTGCTTAGTCAAAGCACTTTGGAACATATCTGGCAAATAGTAGGTGCTCAAAAATGTCAGCTATTATTATTTGTCTTTATCCATCATAACAACAAATAATGAAAAGCAGGAAAAGAGAATTGCCTTATTTGTTGAGTAGGATTTCTTAGGGCAACAATTTATTTCAGTGAAGAGGATTGGTATATAAAAAATTCTTTAATATATTAAGATTTGTATTGAAATCATAATAGCTAGCAAGTAGTCTTTCTAGATACCTTTTTTTTTTTTTTATTTTTGGCTGTGTTGTGTCTTCGTTTCTGTGCGAGGGCTTTCTCTAGTTGCGGCGAGCGGGGGCTATTCTTCATCGCGGTGCGCGGGCCTCTCACTATCGCGGCCTCTCTTGTTGCGGAGCACCGGCTCCGGATTCTCAGACTCAGTAGTTGTGGCTCACGGGCCCAGTTGCTCCATGGCCTGTGGGATCTTCCCAGACCAGGGCTCGAAGTCGTGTCCCCTGCATTGGCAGGCAGACTCTCAACCACTGCGCCACCAGGGAAGCCCTAGATATCTTTTAAACTTACTTTAAACTGTGTTTCATAGTGGCAGTCTATTGCTGAAAGGTATGGAAAGGGATATTATAAGTTCCATTGTTTCACATTTTTTGTTTCTCTGAAACTGTTTCTTGGAAATTGGCCTGTTTTCATGTTTCTGGGCAAAGTGTTTTAAGCACTAGAGAAAGTGATACGGCCTCTTACTTAAGGATGCATTGGATACCCTTAATATACATGCAACAGATACATACAGACACATGCAAGGTAAAGGTTTTTCTTGACCTGAAATTGTTAGAGGTAAAATCTAAACTCAGTAGGAAACACTGTTTTTCAAGCAAGCTATTCCTCCCCCCAAATTACCTGAAATATCAACCTAGTCTTATAATACCTACCTAATTTAAGAATATCTACATTATATATATATATTTAAAAAATTTATTTAATTGAAGTATAGTTGATTTACAATGTTGTGTTAATTTCTGCTGTACAGCAAAGTGATTGTTATACATATATATACATTCTTTTTCATATCCTTTTCCGTTATGGTTTCTCACAGGATATTGAATATAGTTCCCTGTGCTATACAGGAGGACGTTGTTGTTTATCCCTCCTATATATAATAGTTTGCATCTGCTAACCCCAAACTCCCAATCCTTCCCTTCCCCACCCTCACCCCCCTTGGCAACCACTAGTCTGTTCTCTTATGTCTGTGAGTCTGTTTCTGTTTCATAAAGAATATCTATCTTATATTAAATATAACCATAGTAAATTAAATTCCAGAGCATAATACCTTTGTTATAACAACTGCACCTTAAGTGGACAGACCTGGTGAAGACATGTAATATATAATTGTTAATTTAATGAAATTGGGGATAACAGGATTAGGAAAGCAGAGTTTCTATGGGCCATCTTTCAGACTTGTGAATATTATTATTATATATAATCATATAATTGTAGCCACTGCAGCAGTATTATATTTATATTAGCAAACCTAGGGTAAAAAAAGATATGTAACTTCAGCAGTGAGAGTATCACTAATGTTTTCTTCCTGTGTCTTTTATGTTTCTTACCAGAAGGTTAACATTTATGCTGAATTTTAGTCTGTGATGGTTCAACCTGGTGTAGCAAGACATAAGGCTGTTACAGCCTTTGTTACCCCTTTCTCTATTTCCATTATAATTGGATAAGCTCACTTTTGTTGAACAAGAGCCCATTTCACATGATGCTGCAGTCTTTTCTCTCTTTTCCTTTTCCAAAGAGCCATCTGCTGTGGAATCATTCTCTGTTGAGCACACTCTTGATCTTGAGCCTGTAATAAATTTTCACAAGAGTCTCAGAGGAACCCATGCTGCTTTCCCGTTGTAGACCAATTGCAGAGAAATATGTGATACAACAGTGCCTCATATATAATGTTATAAATAACTATGTTATTTGAAAATGTTGTAGTAGGTATAGTATAAGCAGTCTGTCTCTTGAAATGGGTAAAAATGAAAATAAACCTGAAACCCTCTGCTTTTAGTCCTTTCCTACCTCTCTCGTCATCACAACTACACTTTTATAAAGTAATAAATTGAATGAAGGATTTAGAAATTAGATATTCCTAGGATAGGTGGCTTATACCTAATGGTAGGATGCAATAAGTGACCAGTGTTTTCCTACCGTTTTCCATATTCACTTGGTAGGAAAATCTGATATTATCAGATATTTTATTTTTATTAAATTGAAAATAGGAATCAAAATGGTTGAGTTCACTTCTTTTTATTGTTGTTTAAGCAAACAAAAGGTGAAATTCAACCCCAAGTAACTTTTTTTAAAGTCATAGATTATACACTATAGGTTTGCAATGAATGAGTCTGTCATTTCCTCAGCAACAGGCCTTCAGAGACCTCCTCAGACTCTAATAGCTATTCGTTCTACTCTCTCAACAAATGACCTTTACAGAGACTTTTAAGCATTAACTTCCTCAGCAGCCTGCTGCCCCCACCCCTGCCCCTGCTTATGTGCTCATCTGAGCTCATCCTAAACTCCTTTCCTCCAATCCTGGAGATGTTCCTTCTCTTATTCAAAGCTAATCCCTTCTTTTGTGTTTTTTGATCTCATCTCCCTCCCAGGACTATGCTCATTCCTTCTTCTATGTTTTCAACCATTATAGCCTGGTTTCTGCCTCCAACATGCCTCTGAAGATCATTAACGACTTCCACATTGTTAAATCCATGAAAATATTCTATTATCATTTACCTTAATTTTTAGCAACATTTGCTCCTTAAATGACTATGTCATTCTTCTTCGAATACTCTTTTTTTCTTGGCTTTGAGATACAGTACTCTGGCATTCCTTCTACCTCTCTAAATGCTTCTTAGCTGGCCTGGCTTTTAAATTTCATAGTTCTTCATGGTGACCTCCTAGGCCTACATCTCTTCCTCACACTATCCTCTTTCGAAGTGATATCATCCACTCCAGTGGCTACAGTTGCTCTCTATACACTGATGACTCCTAAATTTATAACTCTGTTAATCTGTTATTCAAATGCCTTGTTGGATGTGGTACTTGGCTTAAATGTGGAAGGCTTACAGTGTGGAAAGTTGCATTTTCTAAACATGGCTGCAACAGTATTTCCCATCCAATGTGCTCTTCATATAATACGGTTTGATACTCCTTCCATCAAGAGGTGGAGGTGTATGACTTCTCCCCTTGAAACTGGACAGGTTTTGTGGCCGTTTTTAACCAATAAAGTATGTAGGAAGTGGTGCTATAGGACTTCTGAAGATAGGTTATAAAAGACCTGGCAGCCAACAAGTAAGCAGCCATCATATAAGCAGTCCAGCTGCCATACTGTGAGGAAGCCCAAACTAGCCCATTCAGAAAAACCACGTGGAGAGGCACTAAGAACATAAAAAAGAAGGATGATTGGAGATCCCCTAGCTGCTCCAGCCTCCCCTCCAAATTAGTTATCTATTGCTGCCTAACAAATTACCCCAAAATGTAGTGGCTTAAAACAGCAAGCATTTATTATCTCACAGTTTCTATGGGTCAGGAATTCAAGAGGGCTTAGCTAGGTGATTTTCTTAGGGACTCTCATGAACTTGCTATCAAGATGTCAGCTGGGGCTTCAGTCATCTGAAGGCTTGACTGAGACTAGAAGAGCTAGTTCCCAGATGGCTTACTCATATGGCTGTTGGCAAGAGGCTTCATCCTTGGCTGTTGGCTGGGGGCTTCAGTTCCCACTATGTGGGCCTTTCCATAGAGCTGCTTGATTGTCCTCAAGCACAGGGCAGCTGGCTTCCCCAAGAGCAAGTGATCCAAGAGTAAGGATGCTGCAGTGCCTTTAATGACCTAGTTTCAGAGGTTACACATTGTCACTTATATTTTAATCCATTTATTAGAAGTGAGTCACTATGGTAAACCCACACTCAAGGGGATAGGAATTGGGGTCCACCTTTTGAAGGAATTTGTGGGCACCCTCCATCCATTGTTACAGTGCCCACCATTATCTGACTGCAAAGGTATGAGACACCTGCAAGGTGGAACTGCCTATCCCAGCCTTTCCTAAAATTCTGATCCATAGAAACTATGAGTGGTAATAAAATGATTACTGTTGTTTGAAGCCACTATGTTTTAGAGTAATTTTTTTTCAGCATTAGCTAACCATAGCATGGAGTCTTTTGGATTAAACCTTGGAAAGCCAGAAAGTATTCCCCTCTTCTTTGGCATCCCCACAGACTTACCTGGGGTTTCTATTTCTTTTTCTTCCTCTAACCTAGGATTTTGACTCCAAGAAAGAAATAGCATATGGGGGGTCCTTCTCAGGTACCTATTAGCACTTGTTAGCTTATAAACATTTTAATTTCCTTTTGGTTGGAAAAACTGCTCTTATATCATTAACATTTTCCCCATGCTCTGGTTCATGATATAAACTCTGATCTAGGTGGTCTAGACCCTTCTCTTACTTTTTAAATGAAAGGTTTTAGAATCCTCAAAAATGCTTTTTTTTCCTTTATAGTTCCTGGCTCTTAAAGATGAAAACTTCTGGATTTCAATATGGTCTCACATAAATTTATAAAAATCCATTCAGAAATTTAATTGACTTCTTAGTTCTAGCCTGTATGTATGTTCTTCCTCTGAATCAGAGCATGGAAAACTATCAAAGCTGCCTTTATGGTGGGGGAAGGATAACAGGTATAAGAAAGTGCAGGAAGGAACAGCAACTCATTAATAGCTCAAAGATATGATTATACTAAAGGAATAATTAACATACAGCATTTATATTAAGTGGTATTTGATTTTACATAATAAAAGTTTGCACAAAGTATGTGTACATGTCATAGTTCATTATCTTTTTATCTATTTATTTATTTGTGATAGATTTTGAAATTTGGGGGGTATGGAATGTATACCCAGGACTGGAATTCCAATTTACAAAATTGTACCATAGGAAATGGAGACTGAAGGAAACATGTACCTGGGAATTACCAGTATTTTTAGTAGACAAGCAACTCAGCAGAGTGCTTTCCAAAGACTACAGAGATGCTTCTGGGTTTCAAAAGGCTGGAAGTGGAGTATCCACCTGAGTCCTTTCCAATGATAGGGAGATAAGACAGTGGCAGGAGGGCACAGAAGTGGTAATAGGGCACAGTTCAGAGGTGTTGAGCCCTCTCACAGGAGATGAAGGATTAAAAAGATTAGGATTTTGAAAATCTTATAGGTTAGAAGCTGAAAATTCTTGTTACATATTACTTTCAACATATTTTAAAATATAACTGATGCAAGCACTTGCAAGCCATGGTGGTGCAGAAAAGAAATGTTGATGCAATAGATATTCCCATATTTATTACATTACTAATAATATGAAATAGTTATAGAAATTACCTGAATTCTACATGTCAGTAATTAGTAACATAGAGGTTACCTGAATATCTGGGTAGGAAATGGAAGTTCCGCCAGTAGCTCAAAGAGGCAGGTCATGTTCTACATTTCCTGGTTGACCAGACATTTTTAACGTGCCTTCTCCCACAGCTTACATCAGAAGGGCAGGTGTAACTTGTTCCACAAGGAATTTCTTCTAAGAGGGCCTTCTTGTACCTGGTTAAATCTGGAAAAATGACACATGGAGGCTCACATAGGGCTTCCTGATGACTCTTGCTTTATGTTTATTTGATTCTAAAGAAACTTTCTCCATGAGAGCTTCTACTGGTGATGAGGCCTATTCAGCAACAAATTATTTTGTAATCAGGCATGTTGCAATCTGTCAGAAGTGCAGTTGTCCATCTGCTGTGTCATTTCCACTGACATTATAAACTATAGTCTATTTGGACTGTTTTGGAAAGACAGAAATTGGCTAGTTCATCCTGTTTCCTTTACTGATGTCTCGGTGTCAGTACAGAAAATGTGGCTGAGAAGAAATTTAGGTGAAGTTCTTAAAATCTGTGATGGTTACATTTAGCCTACATTTCTGTTAAGAAAGTGATTCATACTTCATGTCTATTTCCAGTAGCCAAAACTAACACTATGTTAAGCCTAATTAAAAGCTCTCTCAAATTGCTAACTTCAAAGTTGCTGTAAGTAGCACAATTAGGAAATCTACACTGATTTTTTTTTTAAAAGAAACCATGTTTTTTCTACCATGCTTAATCCTGCCCCTAGAACCCTTGTTTGTTTAAAAGTTGTGGACTTTAAAAGGAGCTGTGGTACCTGCAGCTTTGTTCTTCTTTCTCAAGATTGCATTGGCTATTCAGGGTCTTTTGTGGTTCCATACAAATTTTAGGATTATTTGTCCTAGTTCTATGAAACGTGCCATGACTATTTTGATAGGAATTGCATTAAATCTGTAGATTGCTTTTCATAGTATGGAAGCTTTAACAATATTAATTGTTCAAATCCATGAGCACAGTATATTTTTCCATTTACAATAAGTCCCCTATATACAAGCCTTCAAGATGAGAACTTTCAAAGATTCGAACATGCGTTCATGTGTCCAATCATGTAAGTTAGTTCTATTTGAGGAGGCATTGTTAATTTTTGAGGCACAGGGCTCGAACATAGAATAGTACATAAAGGTTGCAGCAGCCGTTCAGAATGCAATCCAATGCTACCGTGTCATCTACGATGAGAAAAAAGAGCTACTACCAGACATCACTGGATTGTTTTTTCAAGAGGGTAGATAGAATTGAATCCAGCAAGGAACCAGAACCTGTGCCATCAACGTCAGGTGTGAGTGAAGTTGCAGCTTGCCCTCCATCTCCTATTGCTGACAATCCTTCAGCTCTACCATCTCCCACCTCCTCTTCCTCCTCCAGTCAGTAACTCTTCTTGCCTGTTCACTCGATGCCAGCCCCTGTATACCAGCTGTTGTACCGTACTACCGTACTTTTCAAGGTACTGTACTATAAGATTAAAAATGTTTTTTATGTATTATTTGTGTGAAAAGTATTATAAACCTATTACAGTACAGTACTTTATAGCCAATTGTATTATTAGGCTAACTTTGTTGGACTTATGAACAAATGCGCTCTTGGAACAGAACTCGTTCATATGTAAGGGACATACTGTATTTGTGTCATCTTTAATTTTGTCAGTTGCCGTATAGTTTTCAGAGTATAAATTTTTTCCTAGATATTTTATTCTTTTTGATGCAATTGTAAATGGATTTTCTTAATTTCTCTTTTTGGTAGGTTTTTTTTTTTTTTTTAATTTCCTTCTTGTTTCTTTTTTCTCTTTCGTACTGGAGGTGTTCTTAAAATACCTGGCCTTCCTTGGCTCTCTGTCTCATGAGAGCGAGACAATGAAAACCTATGTTTAGAAGCTATGGGGAGGAAGCAGAGGGAGAGATTATTGACTGATAGATTTTACTGTAGGGCTGAGGGTTAATCTGGCCAGGCTTGATCAGTTTTTTTTTTTTAATGTAATTGTTATTTTATATTGGAGTATAGTTGATTTACAATGTTGTATTAGTTTCAGGTGTCAGCAAAGTGATTCAGTTATACATATACATATATCTATTCTTTTTCAGATTCTTTTCCCATATAGGTTATTACAGAATATTGAGTAGAGTTCTCTATGCTATACAGTAGGTCCTTGTTGATTATCTATTTTGTTTTATTTTATTTTTTTAAAGATTTATTTATTATTTATTTATTTATTTTATTTAATTTTGGCTGCGTCAGGTCTTAGCTGAGGCACATGGGATCTTTCATTGTGGAGCGCAGGCTCTTCGTTCTGGTGCGTGGGCTTCTCTCTAGTTGTGGTGTGCGGGGTTTTTCTCTTCTCTAGTTGTGGCGTGCGGGTTTTCTCTTCTCTAGTTGTGGCATGCAGGCTCCAGGGCACGTGGGCTCTGTAGTTGTGGCACGCAGGCTCCAGGGCACGTGGGCTCTGTAGTTTGTGGCACGTGGGCTCTAGTTGAGGCACGTGAGCTCAGTAGTTGTGGCACGTGGGCTTAGTTGCCCTGTGGCATGTGGGATCTTAGTTCCCTGACCAGGAGTCAAACCCGCGTTCCCTGCATTGTAAGGCGGATTCTTTACTACTGGACCACCAGGGAAGTCCCTGATTATCTATTTATATGTAGTAGTGTCTCTGTGTGATAGTTTGTTGTTAGTGTATAGAAATGCAACCAATTTTTGTGTATTTAGTATCCTGCAACTTTACTGAATTCATTTATTAGTTCTAATAGTTTTTTGGTGGAGTCTTTAGGGTTTTCTATATATAGTATCATGTAATCTGCAAATAGTGACAGTTTTACTTCTTCCCTGATTTCAGACTATACTGCAAAGCTATAATAATCAAAACAGTATGGTACTGGCACAAAAACAGACACATAGGTCAATGACAGAATAGAGAGCCCAGAAATAAACCCATGCTTACATGGTCAACTAATCTATGACAAAGGAGGCAAAGAGTATACAATGGTGAAAAGAGTGTCTTTAATAACTGGTGTTGGAAAAGCTTGACAGCTACATGCAAAAGAATGAAACTAGACCATTTTCTTACACCATATACAAAAATAAACTCAAAATTGATTAAAGACTTAGATGTAAGACCTGAAACCATAAAACTCCTAGAAGAAAACATAGGCAGGTTGCTCTTTGACATTGGTCTTAGCAATATTTTTTTGGATCTGTCCCCTCAGGCAAGGGCAACAAAAGCAAAAATAAACAAATGATAAACAAATGGGACTATGTCAAATTACAAAGCTTTTGCACAGTGAAGGTAACCACTAACAAAATGAAATGGCAACCTACCAGATGGAAGAAGATATTTGCAAATGATCTGTCTGATAAGGGGTCAATATCCAAAATATTTAAAGAATGCATACAGCTCAGTATAAGCAAACAAACAAACAATCTGTTTTAAAAATGAACAGAGGACCTGAATAGACACTTTTCCAAAGAAGACATACAGATGGCCAACAGGCACATGAAAAGATGCTCAACATCACTAATCATCAGGGAAATGCAAATCAAAACCACAATGACATATCACCTCACACCTATCAGAATGCCTATTATCAAAAAGACAAGAAAAAACAAGGGTTGGTGAGAATGTGGAGAAAAGGGAAGCCTTGTGCACTGTTGGTGTGAATGTAAATTGGTACAGCCACTATGGAAAAACAGTATGGAGGTTTCTCAAAAAATTAAAAATAGAACTACCATATAATCCAGTAATTCCATTTCTGGGTATTTATCCAATGAAAATGAAAACACTAATTTGGAAATATGTATGCACTCAGTGTTCACTGCAGCATTATTTACAATAGCCAAGATAGGGAAGCAACTTAAGTGTCCACTGGTGGATGAATGGATAAAGAAGATGTATGTATATTATATATTATATATATATATATATATATAAAATATTACTCAACCATAAAAGAGAATGAAATCTTGCCATTTGTGACAACATGAATGGACCTAGAAAGTATTATGCTAAATGAAATAAGTCAGACAGAGAAAGACAAATATCTTATGACCTCTCTTATATGCGGAATCTGAAAAACAAACATAACAAGATAGAAAGAGACTCATTGATACAAAGAATAAACTAGTGGTTGTGTGGGGGGGCTGGGAGGATGGGTGACATAGGTAAAGGGGAATAAGAGGTACAAAATTCCAGTTATAAATAAGTCATGGGGACGTAATGTAACATAGGAAATGTGGTCAGTGATATTGTAATAACTTTGCACGGTGACAGATGGTAACTAGACTTATAGTGGTGATCATTTCATAAGGTATAAAAATATTGAATCACTAGGTTATACACCTGCAACTAATAAATATTGTAAGTCAATTGTACTTTAATGAGAAAAAGAAAAAATGCTAACATGCATTTTAACATGCATGGCAAATCTCCAAATAAATAATGTTTCTATATTTCAAAAATAAATAATAAAAGGAGCTGTGGCAGTACTCACATGTCAGCTAGGGTTTCTTGTCTCCTATCTCATGAAGTCAGTGTAAGATTGTCTCAAATGCCCAGTTCCAAAGTCCAGTTACATTGAAAGCTTTCCATAGTCCTCTGCAGGTTCTCAGAGTTTTATGCTATCATGGTTCTCTCTTCCTTTAATTCTTGCATCGATTTTACCTTAAAGAATTGAGTGTCTTCACCAGTTATCACAGGGCTTCTCATTCCAAGATTTTAGCGACGTTAAGAAAGGAGTCATACCCTTCCAACATTTGCCTGGCTTCTTCTTCTCTTCTACTCTCTCTCTTACTTCTCAGAACAAAGCCAGTTCCTCTTCTTGCCTCAGACATAGCATTTTAGCAGGCTAATATTCTTGATCTTACTTGTGGTGAAGTCTACTACTGATCCCCGTGTTTATTCTTCCCTTGTTCAATAGTAATAGTAGAATATTTGTGTGCCAAGATAATAATTCCTGGTAATAATTTCCTAGCCTCCTGTGCAGCCAGGTTTAATTGCATGACTGTCACTCTGGCCAAAGTGTTGTATGCAGCACTGATGTTTACAACATCAGGGTATTTTCCCTAAAGGAATGAGCCTGCCCTCCTTTTTGCTTTCACCTCTTCCTTCTGGCTGGAATGTGGGTGTGGTGGTAATGAGTCATTTTTAACTACACAGATAAAGGCTATAGGAATAGTGGAGTGACAAGATGGATTGACATGACGGAGTTCCACACACCTGACTTTTCCCATGCCTGTCCTTGACTGATTATGCCCTGTTACATGGGAGAGAGGTAAACTTCTATCTTCTTCTTAATCTATTTGTATTTTGGGTTTCTGTTTCTGCAGCTGAGTCTATATGCTAATCCATACAAAGCCTTCAAGCTCTTACCCTTACACCAAGGCATTTCTTAGACACTTTCTAAGAAGAACTCTGATGAACCAAATTTCCTCCCCTCTTAATATTTATATATTAAACTTTGTGTAGAAAGGGAAGATGAGTGACATTTCCTTAAGTAGAGATGTGAGAGTAAAGGTACTTTAGGTGGAGGGAGGTAATATTTCATGAGGTAATATTCAGAAAAGTGTAAAGCATTTCTAGAGAATAAAAACCCTGCAATTTGAGTGGAGCATAGGGGAATTCTGGAAAACAAGGTTGGAAATGTGACTTCAGTGAGGTAAGGTAATGGAGGAGTATATCGGTGAGCCTTGGCTAATTTGTTGTGTCACAGAACACCAACTTTAGTGTCTTACAAAAACAGTTATTAGTTCACTGTTAATGGGTTGGCAGTTGGGGCTGGCAGCAGTTGGTCAGTTTCACCTGGGCTTACTCCTGCAGCTGAAATCAGTTGGAAGATTAACTGGGACTGGGTGGCCTCATTCACATGTCTAGTTGATAGGTTGATGGCTGGTGTGGCTTAGTTCTCCTCCATGTTGTCACTTCAGGCGTCTGGCTTCAGATTGTCCAAATGGCAGCAATGTTCCAAGAGCAGCAAAGAAGACAAGTCTCAATGCTCACTTTCTAAGCCTCTAGTTGTTTCATATTAGCAAGTCAGTGGCCAAGCCCACATGTATAGATAATACTTCACCTCTTGGTAGGAAGAATTGCAGATGATCAGAGGACAGTATTTTATAATCTGATAGATCCTTGAATACTAAACTAAGAAATTTGGAATTTTAATTGGTAGACAGTGAGAAAGGAAGGGCACAGATTTAGAGACCAACCTTAGATGTAGCCAAAAAACTCTCTTTTTAGAAGAGTTTTAGATTTATAGAAAAATGGAGAAGATGGTACAGAATCCCCATATACCATACATTTAGTATCCCTTGTTATTAAGGTCTTACATTAATATGGTATATTTGTTACAAGTAACAAGCCAATACTGATACAGTATTATTAATTAAAATCTGTGCTTTATTTAGATTTCTTTAGCATTTACTAATATCCTTTTTCTGTTCCAGGATCCCAGGATACCATATTACATGTAGTTGTAGTGTCTCCTCTTGGTTGTGAAAGCTTCTAGGCTTTCCATGTTTTTGATGACCTTGACAATTTTGAGGAGTACAGGTCAGATATTCTGTAGGATGTACCTCTATTGGAATTTGTCTGATGTTTTTCTCATAGTTAGATTTGGTTTATGAGTTTTTGGAAGGAAGACCACAGAGGTAAAGCGCCAGTTTCAACATATCAAAGGTACATACTGTCCTCATGACTTCCCGCTGTTAATGTGAATCTTGATCACCTGGCTGAGGTAGTTTTTGTCAGGTTCCTCCATTGTAAAGTCACCCTCCTGCCAACACCCCCTGCCCCCAACCGTGTACTCTTTGGAAGGAAGTCACTATTCTCAGCCCACACTTAAGTAGTGGGATGTTATTCTCCCTGTTCTTGAGGATGGAATATCTACATCAGTTATTTGGAATTGCTCTACATGGGAGATTTATTTCTTCTTCTCCATTTATTACTTTACTCAGTGATATCTTTATATCAGTATGAACTCATGGGCACTTACATACTTTGGGTTATAACCTGATACTAATTTTTATTTTTTTGCTCAAATTGTTCCAGATTTGAGTTGGCTTCTGTGCCCCTTTGACGTACCCTCGTCAATCATAGGCCAGTGTAGCCTAGAAAGCCAGGCTGCACCAGTATAGGGAGCGGGTTGCATAAGGCATGGAAGGCAAAAAATGGAAGTTGCATGAGGTCAGCCAAAGGGTGGTGGGAATTAAGGAAATGCTTAACTCTTTTTTTTTTCAACTTCTTTAAAAAAATTTTTTTTATTTTTAAATTTTTATATATTAACTTATTGGCTGTGTTGGGTCTTCGTTGCTGCGCGTGGGCTTTCTCTAGTTGTAGAGGGTGAGGGCTAGTCTTCGATGCGGTGCGCAGGCTTCTCATTGTGGTGGTTTCGCTTGTTGTGGAGCACGGGCTGTAGAGCGCAGGCTCAGTAGTTGTGGCGCAGGGGCTTAGTTGCTCAGCGGCATGTGGGATCTTCCCAGACCAGGGCTTGAACCCGTGTCCCCTGCATTGGCAGGCGGATTCTTAACCACTGCGCCACCAGGGAAGCCCAAGGAAATGCTTAACTCTTTTTTCATATAAATTGGAGAAAGTAAGAATTATCCCATTATGACAGATTTTAAGGTTAAAGATATCATCAGGGAAAAGCCAGATGTTGACTGTGTTATTATAGCTGAAAAAATACTTCTGGAAGAGTTTGAGGGTGCAGAGAGCTTTTACAATTGAACAGAGATGCCATAGAATGCAGTGGAAGGGGCTAGTAAAGTGCTCGGCAGAGGTGGGAGACTGTGGAAGAGGGAGGGGAAAAGATGGAGATTTAGGTTCATGAATCAAAAGGGTACTTATAAGATAAGATGTTACAATATATCAGTATGAGCCCCAGAGTAGGGATTTGGTAGTTAAATACATGAATAAAAATATCTCCGACAAATGGCAAATTAGTGACTAATAATTGTTTGCTCAAACAATTATTTGGGATAAGATGAATGAAGAGCATATGCTGCTTATTGGAGTTGTCAGTACTTAGCTGAGCTGTTGACAAAAATGGAAGGATATTAAATTAGAACCGCTGTCTCATGGACTGTATTCAGAGAATACTGGAAACACTGGTGCTTTAAATATTCACATGAAAAAGTCATAATGCAAATGACTTTTTACAATATGTGAAAAAATTATAGAATGATATATGGACTATGTCATTATACTTTCTTAGGTTGGGGAGAAGGAAAGATAATGGTTCTCTCTTTCTCCCACAATACTCTACATTCCCGAAACATTTTGGTACGTATCTCTCATTTGGGGTTTTCATTTGGGGAGAGATGGGAGGTGGGAAGAATGCTCTGAGAAGCAGAGACAGAATTAAATTGAAGAAAAAGCATACGCTCCCTTACTTATCTCTTACCTCCCCCACCCCGCCCCCAACCTTGCCACCACTGGAGAACTGGCTTAGGGTGACAAAGAGATCAATGATCTCCATGTGCCTGCTTTGAGCAACACAATGAGAACAGAATCAGAAACTGGATTTAAACTCAACTTTGAAGGCAGAAATACCTGAAATTTTTGAGGTGAAGAACTGGACAATTTAAAATGACCCAAAATAACAAAACAGAATTGTCTCCAGCTGGGAAAAATCTTTATAAATCTAGGCCAGAAGTTTGTATCTATCATTTCATGTTATCTTCTGTCATTGACTAGTTACCTGTTCTTGGGCAGGTTAATTCATACTAGGAAGTTTCTTTATTCATAGGGTTCTGAAGACTTAATCTATGGATAAAGGTTTTTCTCTGTAGTTTTGTTTTAGTTTTTATTTGAAATAGAATTAATCTCAAACTTACAGGAAAGTTGCATGTACAGTATAATTCACTTTTTTTCCTAAGCCATTTGAGAGTCTGTTGCTGACATGATGCACCATCACCCATGAATACTTCTCTGTGTATTTCCTACAGTGACATTTTCCTACATAATCATAATAAATATATTACTATCTAATCCTCAAACTTCACCTACTGTCTTAATATGTCCTTTGCAGAAAAAGAATCCAGTCCAAACCATGTGTTGCATTTAGTTGTCATTGTTCTTTACTCTTCATCAATATGGAAGAGTTCTTTCGTTTCTTCCTTCACTTTCTAGACCTTGACATTTATGAAGATTACAGACCAGTTTTTTTTTCTAATTTTTAAAAATTTTTATTGGAGTATAGTTGATTTACAATGTTGTGTTAGTTTCAGGTGTACAGCAAAGTGAATCTATACATATACATATACCCACTCTTTTTTAGATTGTTTTCCCATATAGGCCATTACAGAGTATTGGGTAGAGTTCCCTGTGCTGTACAGTAGGTCCTTATTAGTTTTCTGTTTTACATATGGTAGTGTGTATATGTCAATCCCAAACTTCCAGTTTGCCCCTCCCCCCCTTTATCCCCTGGTAACCATAAATTTATTTTCTACATCTGTAACTCTATTTCTGTTTTGTAGATAAGTTCATTTGTACCCTTTTTTTTTATATTCCACATATAAGTGATATCATATGATATTTGTCTTTCTCTGTCTGACTTATTTCACTTAGTATGACAATCTCTAGGTCCATCCATATTGCTGCAAATGGCATTATTTTGTTCTTTTTTTTAATGGCTGAGTAATATTCCATTGTATATGTATATCACATCTTCTTTCTCCATTCATCTGTCGATGGACATTTATGTTGTTTCCATGTCTTGGCTATTGTAAATAGTGCTGCTATGAACATAAGGGTGCATGTATCCCTTCGAATTATAGTTTTGTCTGGGTATATGCCCCGGAGTGGGATTTCTGGATCATATGGCAACTTTATTTTTAGGTTTTTGAGGAAGCTCCATACTGTTTTCCACAGTGGCTGTACCACTTTACATTCCCACCAACAGTGTAAGTCCCTCTTCTGTACACCCTCTCCAGCATTTATTTGTAGAGGTTTTAATGATGGCCATCTGACCAGTGTGGGTTGTTTGGTTTTTTTTGTTGTTGAGTTGTATGAGCTGATTGTATATTTTGGAAATTAAGCCCTTGTCGGTTGCACCATTTGCAAATATTTTCTCCCAGTCTATAGGTTGTCTTTTCATTTTGTTTGTGGTTTCCTTTGTTGTGCAAAATCTTATAAGTTTGATTATGTCCCATTTGTTTATTTTTCCTTTTATTTCTATTGCCTTGGAAGACTGATCAGAGAAAACATTGGTACAATTTATGTCAGAGAATGTTTTGCCTATGTTCTTTTCTATGAGTTTTGTAGTGTTATATCTTATATTGAAGTCTTTATGCCATTTTGAGGGTTTTTTTGTGTGTATAGTGTGAGGGAGTGTTGTAACTTCACCGATTTACATGCAGCTGTCCAACTTTCCCAACACCACTTGCTGAAGAGACTGTCTTTTCTCCATTGTATATTCTTGCCTCCTTTGTCGAAGATTAATTGACTATAGGTGTGTGAGTTTATTTCTGGGCTCTCTGTTCTGTTCCATTGATCCATATGTCTGTTTTTGTGCCAGTACCACACTCTTTTGATTACTGTAGCTTTGTAATATTGTCTGACGTTTGGGAGGGTTATGCTTCTGGCCTTGCAGAACAAACTGATTCTTAGTCTCTTTCAATGACTTTCAGATTAGCTTATTTCAAGTTTTAAGGTCCAAAGGCACTATTAGTTGGAGGAGAATTGACTTTAGGAAATATACTAATACCTCTAAAGTTAAAAGTTAACACATAGAAAAGTTTGTCTCGTTCATTCATTCATTCACCAAATATGTGTTAAGCTCATAGGTTTGGACAGTGCACCAGGCTAAATGCTGAAAAGATAACCACTAAAGGCTGGTCCACAATCCCTTATCTACAATTTGGAAGTTTTCAAAGCTGCAATTTTCTTCTGAAATTTTGTGCCAAAATTCATTTGGTTGCAAAACTAGGTCTCAGCTAACATGAGGCTTTGTATGGTCTTTTTTGTTTCCACTCAACTTGAATGTTTATGTATGTCATTGCCAAAATATTTATGTATTTGACTGAAAGGTAAAGATCTAGACCCACTAAGGGTGTTTCATCTTAATGATTTATGCATCATTTTACCTTTTCAGAAGGTTGGGGGGAAAATCTGATTCTGAAACATTTCTGACTCCAAGCATGTCAAATAGGGATTGCAAATCTGTTCCCAAGGAATTTATAGACCTGTGCACATTAGAATCACCTGACCAGCTGTTAAAGTGTGTCAGTGCTCAATTGTCACTTAAGATCTTTTAAAACGGAAGTGCTGGGGTGGCATCAGTATTTTTTTTAAACTCCCCAGGTGATTCTAATATGTATCCAGGTTCGAGAGCTACTGTAATTGACATATAAATGATGGGATACTGATTGGGTGACTTTGGGAGCGCCTGCCAGAGTTCAGAATCCCATCCTTTAAGGGTATGCTGAAAAAGTGCAGTATGTTGAGAAGAGAGTGACCAGGAGAGTAGAGGGGGTGGACATTATGACCTAAGAAATCATGATATCAGAAAATAACTCAAGTAATTGGAAATATTAGATGGAGCAGAAAAGACTTAAGCAAAGTGTGTATAATATCAGCCTATAGGATTTGATTTTGTCTGCAGGGTTCCAGAAGATAAATCAAATTCTAGTTCAAAGAATCAGCTCTTGGTAAAAGGATAAACAAAATTGACAAACCTCTGGCCAGGCTCACCAAGAAGAAAAGAGAGAAGACCCAAATAAACAAAATAAGAAATGAAAGAGGAGAAATCACAGCAGATACCACAGAAGTACAAAAAACCATTAGAGAATACTGTGAACAATTATATGCCAACATATTTGACAAGTAAAGGAAATGGACAACTTTCTAGAAACATACATCCCAACAAAACTGAATCAGGAAGAAATACATAACTTGAACATACCAGTCACTGGAAATGAAATAGAATCTGTAAAAAAAAAAAAAAAAAAAAAAAACTACCTACAAACAAAAGTTCAGGACCAGATGGCTTCACTGGGGAATTCTACCAAACACACAAAGAAGAACTTGCACTGATCCTTCTAAAACTCCTCCAGAAGATTGAAGAAGAAGGGACACTGCCAAAGACATTCTATGAAGCCACCATCACCCTGATACCAAAACCAGACAAAGACACTATCAAAAAAGAAAATTACAGGTCAGTATCTTTGATGAATGTAGAAGTACAAATTCTCAACAAAATATTAGCAAACCGAATTCAACAACACGTAAAAACGGTCATACACTACAACCAAGTTGGATGCATTCCAGGGTCACAAGGGTGGTTCAACATGCAAATCAATCAATGTGATAACACCACATCAACAAAAGAAAGGACAAAAACCACATGATCGTCTCAATAGATGCAGAAAAAGCATTTGATAAAATTCAACATTCATTCATGATAAAAACCCTTAGAAAAGTTGGTATAGAGGGAACATATCTCAACATAATAAAAGCTATTTATGACAAACCCACAGCTAACGTAATACTCAACAGTGAAAAGCTGAAAGCCTTCGTGCTGAAATCTGGAATAGGGCGAGGATGCCCACTCTCACCACTTCTATTCAACATAGTATTGGAAGTCCTAGCCACAGGAATCAGACAGACCAGTTTTATAAAATGTCCCACCGTTTGTGTTTGTCTAATATGTCCTCACCACTAAATTTAGGTTCTGTGCCTTTCTCAGAAATATCACAGAAATAATGCCAGGTTCCTCTCATTGAATCCTATCAGGTGGCACAAAACTTTGATTTATCTCATTGTATTCATTGCTGCTGTAACAAATTAGCACAAATTTAGTGAGTTAAAACCACAAAAATTTATTTTACATTTTTGGAGATCAGAAGGCTGAAATGGGTTCACTGGGCTAAAATGGAGGTATCAGCATGGCTGAATTCCTTCCGGGGACTTTGGGGAAAATCTGTTTGCTTCCATTTTTAGCTTCTAGAGGCTGCCTGCATTCCTCAGCTAATGGCTCCTTTCCATCTTTTTTTAAAACTATTTATTTATTTTTGGCTGCATTGGGTCTTCGTTGCTGCACGCAGGCTTTCTCTAGTTGCGGCGAGCGGGGGCTACTCTTCGTTGCGGTGTGCGGGCTTCTCATTGCGTGGCTTCTCTTGTTGTGGAGCACGGGCTCTAGGCATGCGGGCTCAGTAGTTGTGACTCCGGGGCTCTAGAGCGCAGGCTCAGTAGTTGTGGCGCACGGACTTAGTTGCTTCGCGCATGTGGGATCTTCCTGGACCAGGGCTCAAACCCATGTCCCCTGCATTGGCAGGCTGATTCTTAACCACTGCGCCACCAGAGAAGTCCCTCCCTTACATCTTTAAAAACAATAATCACATCACTCTGAACTCTGGTTTCATCATATCTTCTTCTCTGACTCCTTCTCCTGACCCCCTTTTCCACTTTTAAGGATCCTTTGATTACACTGGATTCACCTGGATAATCCAGCATACTCTTCCCACCTCAAGGTCCTTAATCTTAACCACATCTGCCAAGTTGCGTTTTCTATTTAAGGTAACATATTCACAGGTCTGGGAGTTAGGATGTGGAGTTTTATGTAGGGGTGCATTATTCTACCTATCACACTTATTTTTGATAATGTTCACTTTTATCACCTGATGAAGGTGGAGCCTGCCAGTTTTCTCCACTGTTTCTTCTTCCTCCTTCCCTCCCTCTTTCTTTCTTTTTCTTTTTTAAATATTTATTTATTTATTTAGGCTGCTCCGGGGCTTAGTTGCAGGCACGTGGGATATTTGTTGCGGCATGCGGACTTCTTAGTTGCGGCATGCGAACTCTTAGTTGTGGCATAATGCGGGATCTAGTTCCCTGACCAGGGATCGAAACTGGGCCCTCTGCACTGGGAGTGCAGAGTCTTACCCACCGGACCACCAGGGAAGTCCCTCTGTCCCTCTTTCTTTCTCTCTCCCTTTCCTTCTTTCTTTCTCTCTCCCTTTCCTTCTTTCTTTCTCTCTCCCTTTCCTTCTTTCTTCCTCCCTCCCTCCCTTCCTTCTCTTCCTTTCTTTCTTTCTTTCTTTCTTTGACTCATGGGTTTTTATGGATTATAAAATAAAATTTAAAATTGTTATTTATAAAAATTATAAAGTCAGTAAGCAAGCAAACAAACAAACCTCTTTTCCAGGCTCATTTTGTACTTCCCTTGCCCCACTTTATGAATTAGCCATTTCTCCAAAAAGCTCTGGTTCTCTTTTAGTGGAGGGCAGTATTTAGAAATCAAGAACTGGGCACTAAGTGTGGTCATTACTCTTGGAACATTGCTGTTCCCAGGCCTCTCAGTGGACAGAAATTTATAATGTCAGCTCAAAGAGACTTGTATAAGAGTAGTTATGGAGCTTTATTCATAAAAGCTCAAAGCTGGAAACAGCACAGATGTCTACCAACAGGAGAGTGCATGAAAATTGTGCTATATTCATACAATGGAATATTGCTTAGCAAAAATTCAAAAAATAAATGAACAAATGATCATGCTATCACATGGATAAATCTCAAAATCATTTTGTTGAGTGAAAGAATCCAGACACAGACAAGAATACCCTGGATGAATCCATTTATATGAAGTTCAAGAACAGACAAAACTAAACTATGGTAAAGTAGACCAGAACAGTGGCTCCCTGTGAGGACTGGAGTTAAGTGGAAGATACACAAAGGAATTTGCTACCGTTATGAAAATATTTTCTCTTAATGGGAAATTGGTTATACAGTACATCCATTGAATTGTGCATGTAAGATTTGTATATTTCACTGTATGTAAAATTTAACCCAACTAAAAAAACAAAAATACATAAGTGGTGGGCTGACTCAGCTCAGCAGAGAGCCTTTTATGCCTTGTCTTGCTCTTTCTTCCTAGGAACAATTACGTAACGTTGAGTGTGGAAGCCATGACATAAGGAGGGCAGAATTAAAAGATGGAATGTAAGTTCCTTATAACTTTGTAGGACCACATAGCATTCCCCAGCTGTGTACCTCCAGAATTTGTGTGTGTGTGTGTATGTGTGAGAGAGAGAGAGACAGAGAGACAGACAGAGACAGTAAAACACAGAGACAGAGAAAGAAGAGAGAGAAAGAGATTGAGATCCTAATGGGTTTTAGCTATTATAATTGAGCCTCGGTTCTAGCAGCCCAAACCATTTCCCAATGGATAAACTTCCCCTGATCTCTTTTTCTCTCATCTTGTTTGGTTAGGAGTACAGTATTTCTAAACCTAAATGTACTTTAAGTCCCGAGGGAGAATTAAGCAGTTATCGCACATGACAGTAATTGCCTGTCCCTAAAGCGTGATCCACAGAATGTCAGTGTTACAAAAGAAAGATATTTCATATCCAGATAAACTAGATTAGGCTTTTATGTATGAGTCATTATAAATTATTGAGAATTGTAAATTCCCACCAGGGGAATACATTCTACTCATTTCTGAAGTATTTCTTAGTCACTGAAGCATTTTTTCCGTGGTGCATTGGGCTGGATCAGAATATATGTTTGGAAACATCGTCCAGTGTGAGACATGGAATAAAATGCTAGCTGTAAACAACATTTCTTGGGATTGGCCATCTTCCCCACCTACCCCTCCTCACTTCAGTAGGTTATGTAGCTGGCTTCAATTTGCTGTCATAGACCAATCTTACTTAAAGAATGTGTTTCTTGCCTTGGCAGAACTATAGAAAAGCTCCCTAAGACAGATAGAAGAATTTTAAATCCTCTCAGTGCAGTGGCCTCACATCTGTCCTGCCTGTTTTGCTCTTCCCTTTCAGTTCCTTAATTCCTGCTGATCTGGGCTTCTGATCTGATGTCCAGGGCTTCTGTAAATATTGAGCATGCACACAGCAAAACTGTAGCAGGTACCATTCACATAGATGGTGATGTGAAAGGCACCCCCTGGAATGTACAGTGGGGCAACCCTAGTCCTACTCTGACTCTTGGTTCCTGCCTGCACTGTTTTCTCATCGACTCCATGTTCTAGGTTTCACTATGCATGAATTGTGACTTCTGTTCGCTTTTCTAGTTTCTCACTCTTTTTGGTTTTCTTATCCTTACTTTCATCTTGTATATGTTTTTGAGCTTCTGATATATTCATCTGGGAACAAACTATGGCTAATTTTTATTCCATATCCAGGTACTAACCCTTCTTGATCATCCCTCTTTTTCTCACAAATTCTCTTCTGCTTAAAATAGTCTTTTGCCCAGATGACAGTTCAGAGACATCTGAGGGAAGGCTAAAGAAGGAGGAATTTTTGAAATTCAAGGTTTCTGTGTGTTGTGAATACTTAGCAGGGAAGGTGAGCTCCCTTCCTTCTCAGTAAGACTTTAGATTGTTTGTTGAGAATTAAAATTTTAAAAAGATCATAGAACAGAATAGAAAAATCTTCTCTAAAAAGGAAGGATGGTTGCCCAGCAGGTAACATTGAACTGTAACTTGATTGACTATATTTAGTAGCTAAAGAAAGAACATGACAGTCAGATGGTGTTGGGGCTTGGCCAGCCCTGAAATTTCAGAAAAGAAACAACGATTGACTGTGCATAGGGACAGGACACTTTGGCCCAGAGGCAGCATAGAACTGACACCACTCATTCCAAGGTTATGGTCACCAAGAAATGTTTTGATTATAATTTAGCTTCCCATGTATTGTTCCTATAGGTAAAGGATATGTAGACCATGGCACCCAGGAGCAGTAAACCTTTCCTTTGCAAATTAATATACTTGAAATGGAGTTTATGTGTCAGTCTTTACGAGCTGGATTAATGAGATATGCTGCATGGTGTACTGACAAATCAGGTTTTTTTATTTTTTATTTTTTTTATAATGAGAGCCTCTGGGAACTACAGTTTTGTCTTTTATTTTATTTAATTAATTTATTTATTTATTATTTATGGCTGTGTTGGGTTTTCGTTTCTGTGCGAGGGCTCTCTCCAGCTGTGGCAAGTGGGGGCCACTCTTCATCGCGGTGCGCGGGCCTCTCACCATCGTGGCCTCTCTTGTTGCAGAGCATGGGCTCTAGGCGTGCGGGCTCAGCACTTGTGGCTCACGGGCCCAGCTGCTCCGCGGCATATGGGATCCTCCCAGACCAGGGCCCGAACCCGTGCCCCTGCATTGGCAGGCAGATTCTCAACCACTGCGCCACCAGGGAAGCCCGGTTTTTTTATTTTGTATTGAAGTATAGTTGATTTACAATGTTGTGTTAATTTCTGCTGTACAGCAAAGTGATTCAGTTATACATATATATACATTCTTTTTAATATTCTTTTCTATTATGGTTTATCTCAGGATATTGAATATAGTTCCCTGTGTTAGTAGGACCTTGTTGTTTATCCGTTCTGTGTATAGTAGTTTGAAGTTACTGCATCTGCTAACCCCAACCTCCCACTCCATCCCTCCCCAATCCCCCTTCCCCTTGGCAACCACAAGTCTGTTCTCTACGTCTGTTAGTCTGTTTCTGTTTCACAGATAGGTTCATTTGTGTCATATTTTAGATTCCACATAAAAGTGATATCACATGGTACTTGGCTTTCTCTTTCTGACTTACTTCATATGATAATCTCTAGGTCCATCCATGTTGCTGCAAATAGCATTATTTCATTCTTTTTTATGGATGAGTGTTATTCCATTGTATATACGTACCACATCTTCTTTTATTAATTAATTAATTAATTAATTTATTTATTGGCTGCGTTGGGTCTTTGTTGCTGCACGCAGGCTTTCTCTAGTTGCGGCGAGCGGGGGCTACTCTTCCTTGCGGTGCGTGGGCCTCTCATTGCGGTGGCTTCTCTTGTTGCAGAGCATGGGCTCTAGGTGTGTGGGCTTCAGTAGTTGTGGCACGCTGGCTCAGTAGTTGTGGCTCACGGGCTCTAGAGCGCAGGCTCAGTAGTTGTGGTGTGTGGGCTTAGTTGCTTCGTGGCATGTGGCATCTTCCCGGACCAGGGATCGAACTGTGTACCCTGCATTGGTAGGCGGATTCTTTTTTTTTTTTTAAACACTATTTTATTTATTTATTTAATTTATTTATGGCTGTGTTGGGTCTTCGTTTCCATGCGAGGGCCCTCTCCAGTTGCGGCAAGTGGGTGCCACTCTTCATCGCGGTGCACGGGGCCTCTCGTTATCGCGGCCTCTCTTGTTGCGGAGCACAGGCTCCAGACGCGCAGGCTCAGCAATCGTGGCTCACGGGCCCAGCCGCTCCATGGCATGTGGGATCCTCCCAGACCAGGGCTCGAACCCGTGTCCCCTGCATTGGCAGGCAGACTCTCAACCACTGCGCCACCAGGGAAGGCCCGGTAGGCGGATTCTTAACCACTGCGTCACCAGGGAAGTCCCTACCATGTCTTCTATATCCATTCATCTGTCAATGGACATTTAGGTTGTTTCCACGTGTTGGCTATTGTGAATAGTTCTGCTATGAACATAGGGGTGCATGTATCTTTTTGAGTTACAGTTTTGTCTGGATATATTCCTAGGAGTGGGATTGCTGGATTATATGATAATTCTGTTTTTAGTTTTTTGAGGAATCTCCGTACTGTTTTCCATAGTGGCTGCACCAGCTTACATTCTGACCAACAGTGAAGGAGGGTTCTCTTTTCTCCACACCCTCTCCAGCATTTATTATTTGTAGACTTTAATGAGGGCCATTCTGACCAGTGTGAAGTGGTGCATCGTTGTAGTTTTGAGACAGATCAGGGTTTTGAGCTTTCAAGACTGACAGCTAAGCCTTGTGAGGCATTTACCAAGGTCACGCCACCTTGTGGGGAGCTGAAGGAGTAGCTAGCTACTCTACCCTAGTCATCTTTTCTCCAACCGCTGCCATGCTTGTGAGCACATTTTCTTCAGATTTCTTGTCTATGGAACTCTGATTAGTCAAGTGTGTAAGTATTAATGCCATACCAGTACCCATGTACTTTCACCATCTCTGTCTTTTTTCCATTTTGGGGTGAACATATCAACAGGAAACAGAGGGATATTATGATCACACGTGGGGAATTTAGATAAAAGAAAGGATTTCCTAACGTGTCCTTTGAAAAGTTTTGTTGCTTTATTTTTATTTCAATGTAATTTTATTTATTTATTTTAGGAAAAGAGTTTAGGTACCAGTTTGCATGAAATAGCTCTTTGTCTAGTCCACAGATCCTCAAGTTTATTGTTCCCACTGATATTAAATGTATGATTCTGAGCAAGGATCTCTGCCAGTTACTATTTAGGTTTGGGGGTGGGTTTCCTCTCACAAAATTAGGCATGAAAATAGGAAACTGATGTTTATTTATTTAATTTATGCAACTTCCTCTGAGTTTTGCTAAATTCCTGATTCCACATTGATAAGAGAAACCTAGGTAATTTCCTTTCATTCCAACCTTTCTCTGTGGAGACATCTGTATCAATGTACAACTGTTTTAGTTGCTGTGATGTAGATAACCACCCAGTCTCTTCAGCATCATAATCTGTCCTATGTTTAGATTGCCAAAATAATTATCTTGGCTGTGTTACTGTGTTATTCAGTGCTATTTTATGACCATAATTAAATTGTTTAGATTTCAATTGCCCATGATCTAAGTGAAAAACAGAGTATTTGATGGATTAACTCATTGATGATTATAGTATTATTTGGATTTTTGAAAGGATCACATTCCAACTCATATGGGAGAATACTCTTAGGTTTACTGCCAGAAATGAGTTAAATGAAACTTTTCAACTTTAACGTGAGAGAAAAGTCCATGTGGAATGGCTACAAGAATAGATCTACTTCTAATTTTGTTAATGTTGAGAAAGTTAAACTTTCCACATTGAGTAGCAGTCATTCAGTGGTACCAAATTGTCACAGATCACTTTTGTTTTACTAGGATCAAGAAAGCTCGTTAGGGCAGCAGCTGGACCAGGGCCTGCCTGCTGAGCCTTTTTGGCCTCCCCGCAGAGTCATGTAATTTTCTCTGGGAAGCTGTGTTAGCTCAGACTCCAAGTTGTCTGTATTCTGATTCAGAGAAAACTCAAGGAGACCAGATCATCACTCAGGTACTAATGCTGTGTAAAGTGTTTCTCAAACCCCGGTAATATAAAACAAATCTCCTTCAGAGAAACCAGTTTCCATGGACCCTCAGTGATGACAAATATTATTATATAAATACAACCATAAAACTAGATTTAAGCTCTTTATGCATATAGATCTTGCACATTCATAATCTCAAAGTAAATTCACAAATTAAATACAAAAAATAATGAAAACCAATTCAGTTCAAATTAACAAGACTTAATGAGAAAGATGCTATTCCTTTCCTAGAAGGACATTGTTACTTGCAACATAAATATGGTATTGAACCATATAATACACATTCTTTTGAATTTAGTATGCCTATCATTTGATCACTCAATTCTTCTGCTACATTTCTCTATTGGAATCATTTTGCAACCTCAGATATAATCGCTGCTGGTCTTACTGAGCTCCCTGGTGGTGTGACACCCCACCCTCTTTCCCAAAGAGTCAGAGTTCCCGATAATCATACCCTCCTCAGGCTAGGGTTGCTACACTTCTCCAATCATAGTCACAACTGGGAAAGAGAGAAACCAAGAGTTACCCAAGTGGATCCCATAAATTTCACACTTATTCCTTCTTGCTGTGATTGTGTCACAGAACCCTACACCTCCTGCTTATCATGGTCTTTGCTGTAAGGTCTGTCTCTAGGTTGAAGGGGCAGTGGCTACAGAGGAAGCTGTTTTCATGGCTATGGGAAAGGTACAAGAGAACAAGCAGAGGGACTTCCCTGGTGGTCCAGTGGTTAAGACTCTGCGCTCCCAACGCAGGGGGCCCGTATTCAATCCCTGGTCAGGGAACTAGATGCCGCCTGCCGCAACTAAGAGCCCGCATGCCACAGCTGAAAACATCCCGCATGCCAAAACTAAAGATCCCGCACATGGCAACGAAGATCCCGCGCGCCACCACTAAGAACTGGCACAGCCAAATACATAAATAAAGTATAAAAAAGAAACCATTTATTAAAAAAAAAAAAAGAGAGAGAACAAGCAGAAGTATGCAAGGCATATAGAGACCTAGGCTTAGAACTAGCATTCTATCATTTCTGCCCCCTTTGTTGGCCAAAGCAAGTTACGTGGGGTGGGGAAAGGTAGTCGGTCTCTATGATGCCATTAAAGCAATCAATTTACCCCCCAAATTAACAAAACAAATGAAGGCTCTACATGAAGAAAACTATCAGATTTTCAATATAAAATCAAGGTCTGAACAAATTGAGAGGCATAGCATGTTCTTGGATGAGAAGATTTAATTATAAAAAACTATTCTCAAATCAATTTATACATTTGATACAATTCCAATTAGAATACCAACTTGCATTTGTTTTGTGGGACTGGACACAGTAACTGGAAAGTTCATTTGGAAGAAAAAAAAATCTTAAAAACGTCAAGAAATATATCTAAAAGAATAGTGAGGGAGACTTCGCAGATATCAGAACATAGTATAAAGCCATTACAACCCAAGTAATATGAAACTGGCATAGTAGACAAATTGTTCATTCAGACATAGAGCAGGAAACATTAAAATTTAGCATATGACAGGAGTATTTTAATTCAGGGAGGAAAGGTTTATTTAACAATTGGTGCTGGCACAACTGGTCATCCATCTATAAGAAAATGAAATTGGATTCCTATGTTTCACATATACAAAAGTAAATTCCAGTTAAAAGACTTAACTATAAAAATTAAATTGTTAAGAATTTTAGAAAAAAATCTAAGAGACAACATTTACAGGCTATGGGGAGAGAAAGACCCTACTACTACTACTACTATTACTACTACTACTACTGCTACTACTAAATAAGCCTAGCATCTATTTTTTAAAAATTTACAATAAAAATTTTTTCTAGCATCTATTTTTAAAAATGGATATATCTGAGCATATAAGTACTAAAATTTTTTTATGCAAAATAAACTATAAGCAATGCCTGCAGACAATTTGGAACAAATATTTGCAAAGCAGATGATGGATTTAGCAAGGGTTAATAACTATAACATACAGAGAGGTCTTAAAATTTGACAAAGAAGACAAACAGAAAAATAAGGGATATGAATATGCAATTCACAAGAGCAAATCCAAACAGCCAATAAATATATTAGAAGATGCTCTAATGTGCTAGCAGTCATAAAAATGCAAACTAACATTGATACATTGCTTTGTATCTCCCAGACTAGCAAGTACTTAAAAAAAAAAAAATCTAAAAAGGGATAACAGCTATTGCAAGCAGAGATAAAAAACCAAGGGTACACTCATCACGCTAGTAGAAGTGAATTTTCATAGTCCACCTGTTTGGTACCCCAATGTCACATTTTTCTTCCCATTTAAATAACCCTCTCACTCTCTTCTTTAAAGTCCAAGGTCTCTGGGTGATGTTCATTCCCTTCCACCTGGTCTCCTTGTGTATCCCCAGCATCAAATGATGTAAAAACTTAAATACAAGTTCTTAATTTCAACACAGACATATGCAATAATTAAACATTAGCAGGAAAAATTGCAAAATAAGCTTCCATTTGAAAAGGGACAGAGTAAAAACATCCATCTGTCACTGGTCCACAGCAGACATTCAAACCCTGATGGGCAGGAGTGGCAAGGACTCTGGGGTGTCAAGGAAGTTGCTGCCAATCTAACAGACCTTGTTTCTGTTTTCCGGGAAATCCCTCCGTCCTTCCATTCATGCCTCTGTTTCTTCCTGAGGTGGGAGTAGGGGATCCTCTTTGTCCATCATATTTCGTGACAAGGAGTGAGGTCAACTGCCTAGTTTTAGCAGCTCACTTCTAGTGTATTTGGGGGCCTGAGGATGGCATTAGGGGCTGATTCATGAAACCATCAATCTGATATGGGGATGGGGGTTGGGGAATGGGGGTACGATATAGATAGGAGGGTAGAGGGAGGACCCAGAAAAGCAAGGAGTTTACCTGCTGGCTCCTTTCTGTGTCTCATCTCTCAGAGGATGTAACCTTGAGTTGTGTTTATCTGACCCCTCCACTGGGAACCCCAGAGTTCGTGCAGCTCTTCTGAGCTGAGGTGGTGGGAAGAGCCAGAGTCTCAAGGGGTACCTCCAGGTCTGGGTGGGACACAGGAACTTCGGTGGCCCTGTTATGATGAGCACAGCGACAGCCTTATCAGTGTCTGACCTTTACTTCCAGGGAGGCTGAGTCAGCCCGTGGTGTCGGGAGACACTGCCAAAGGTGTGGATAAGTCTGGATGCAAGTGCATCACTGTCCCATGTTGAGGAGGCACAGGGAGCCTGGAGGAAATCCAGTACCATCAACTACCACTCATTGAGAGGGCTAGGTCTCACATTATTCCCACCCATCTCATGCATATGCATATTTTTTAAATGGCTGTAATTGTAGGGCACATAATACTTAATATTTGCACACATGACTTTTTATTATTTGTGCAGGGTCTTACATTTTGTCTCTCAATTTTTATTCTGTTAATTTCACTGAAGAGTTGGTGAGACAGATAATAGAAAGGAAACCACCTACTCTGTAGTTCAGGCAGAAGAAGGAAGGGTGAGGAGCAAACACTTTTTTATTGGAGCTTGCTATGCCAGGAATTGCACTAGATTAGGCAAATATGTTAACTTGCTGGTTCTCAAGCTTGGGTATGTATCAGAATCAACTGGAAACTTTCAATAAAATGCAGATGTTCAGGTCTTATCCTATTTCAGTGAGCCTCTGTATCTTGTACTAACTTTTTGGGTAGGTACAGTATGTACCTAACTTTGAATGCTTCCTGCATTAACTCATTATATCTAAGGTTGCTATCATTTCTCTCTTTACAGAAGCCCAAGCTAGGATTCAGAGAGGTTAAGTAATTGGTGTGAGTTGGCTGGAAGAGAGGGAGAACTTAAAAAGTAAGTTTTGCCTGAATTGGTGGGGAGTTTAGAAGCTTGAAGATCTTAGTTGATATTAATATGACATTACTCTTGCTCACAGTCTGGAGAAGATTGATGACATTATAGACAGGTATGCTTAGAAAAAAGTATTGCACATTAAACAAAGAAGCAAGAAAACATTCTCAGCGTTGGTTTGCCACCTTACATTATTAACCCATTTTTTTCATTAAACATTTTAAGTATTATTTGCACATAGTTAAAAAAAACAATGGAGAAAAAGTTTCTCCCTCAATATTAGATGTTTCTAATGCATCCTAAGGACTGGCATGGGGAGTGTTTATGCACTTTTTAAGACTTACATTTTAAAATGTATGTCATTTTGGGTCATTTCCCTCATCACCCAATCCCAGTTTTGTTAGTTTTCCACTGCATATAGAATAAAATGTAAACTCCTTTACATGAGCTAAAACACTCTTCTTGATCTGGCCCTGCCTGCTTCTTCCACTATTTCTACCATTTCCTTTAACTGTATTTCACCTCACTGGCTTTTTGCTGTCTGAGGGTCTTGCATCAGATGGTTCTTCTGCCTGAAAGACTCTCCCCTGCTCTTGTCTAGCATTCAGGTGTTACCTTAGATGATCCTACACAGTTCGTCCATTAGTCTGTTTTACTTCCTTATGGTGTTCATCACTATCTGAAAGTATCTTATTTATTTACTTGCTTACTGTCTTTCTCCTCCATTCACAAATAAGCTGCATAAGAATAAGGACTTTGTCTTGTTCCTCTATGTTTCCACAATATCTCGAGAAAAAAAAAACAAAACAGTGCCTGGCACATAGCAGGGCATAGTACATATTTGTTGAACGAAAGAATATGCCTTTCATACAGAGGAACAGAGACACACACACACACACACACACACACACACACTCTAAGAAATTTACAACAATGGGATCATGTTACCATTAAAAAAATTAATTATGTGTCTTGGAGATTTTCCCAGAAAAACACACACAGATCTACCTAGTTCTTTTTTTTACGGTTTAAAGATCTCCAGGATATAAAATTTAGTTAAAAATAAAAAAGCGAAGGGCATAATGTAATACTATTTCTTGGATGTACTGTGATTCGTTTATTTAGACCCCCATTGATGGATATTTAGGTTGATTCCAGGAGTTTGCCATTTCAAAACTACAGAAATGAATATAATCATACTAGTGTCTTGGAGTACTTTTATCTCTCAATTTTAAAATTTTAATATTTCAGATGCATACATAAGCAATATTTTGTCAGAATCACCATATTATGTGACTGTTATTGCTGGTGGGAGGGAGATATTATTAATTAAAATTAATACCTAAGGATTTTCAAAGATTGATAGGAGGATTAGGGAGAAATGTTCTTATTTACTTTAGCTCCAGATTTACTGTAAGTGATATTATTATATGTGAGATGCCAATTTTTAAATGAATTTCCTGGAAAAGAAAAAAGTATTTTCCTTATTACTCTGACTTTTGAAATAAAATCAAGAATTGGTTAATTTCTCAAGTGTAAAATTCAGCAGTGCCCATGCTTGCTGACCCATGAGGAATTTCAAAAGGCTGGCTAATGCATTATTGATTGTACTTTTTCTATTAGTTCTAGGAAGTGGGCAGTCCTTGGGGTGGGGTGAAGGGTGCAAGGCCTAGGTGGATCATGCTGTGTGTCTCCTTCTCTGCTCCACCAGTCTTGTTAATCTAGTGATATCAGGTCACAAGGAACACAGAAAGCGAAAAGAGTTTTTAAAAGGGCTACAGCCTGAGGATGGTACCAGGAAGCGAGGAGAGGTGCCATCCTCCAGCGGAGCTTTGTAGGTGGGAATAAGATGCACTTCCGAAGACCGAGTGTATGTGAGACTCGGGTCCGGTTAGCCCGCAGAACCAACTCCTGCCTCATCCCATGGATGCTTCCTTGAATTACAATTCATCTTTCACAAGAGGAGAGAACAAGGTGGAGGACAGCTGGCCCACGGTCATTTATCTGATCCACAATAGCCTAGGTCGGTGTTTCCCAGAGGGTTACGTTTGTACCTCTTTGGACCTCTGGACACATTCCAATTTATCAGTCTTTATTTTAAAAGCATTCATGGAAGCCTAAGCAGGGCCTCCCACCTGTTGTTCCCAACCCCAAACTATATCTTGACTTGTGGCTACCCTCTGGGAAGCCACAAGTTACCGTAGCGAGAAGCAATAACCAGTTCTCTGAGACCTGGAAGGACCTGCCTTTCCTTGGTGGCAATTCCAGGTTTATTTACACACCCAACCCCAAGAAGAAAGAAGGCCAAAAGAGCATCTGTGTGCGCCTTATGCGTTTAAATGCTTGATGAATGCTTATACTTTTAAGGGTGGCCAAATGAGTACTTTGAGCCTTATCAATCTGGTTTAGCAATTCCTCCTTCCTTGGGGAGAAGATAGGGGTTGGCATAAGGTGGTTGGAGTGGCAGATATATCTCCTCTTCTATATCTGGATTAAGTTTAAAAAGATTTTTTTCCAAGTGGAAATGCTAGAACTCGTTTAAGGAACAGAAGTCTGAAGATAGGGAATATTTTGAACCCACCTTGTTCTGTGTTCCTCACCCTTTTGTCTTTCTGAACTGCTTTAATGTAATATATATATATATGTAACACAGATATAATGTATATATATTACATTAAATACATGTGTATCTACATATTCATATATACCTTTTTCTTTCTTTTTCTTTAAGTAGATCTTGGGAAGTCCACATATAGATCTAAGTATATAACATGCTTGGTTATATGATGTCAGGAGTATTCTGATCTGTCTTGGGCCTTTTTCCAGTGCTAATGGCTAAGGTTCCATGAGCTGCCAGAACACCTCAGAAAGAAGATGAGGTCACTGGCTGAGACTCCCTTGCTCCCCACCCAGGACAATATTTCAGAATTGTAGATGAAAATCACAGTGTAAGATTTTTTCTCACCCATTTTCTTTTATCATGGTGTTTACTATGGGAGGTTTGAATGGTAATTAGTGTAGTATTGAACTTTGAGGATATAATGAAATGTGGACAGGTTTTTAACCTATGTATGAACCTTTTCAGGAATGTTTGCCTTTGAGCCAGGATTGAACATCTCATTATTTATTCCCATGATGACAGTTGACTGTGAACTGCATAATAGTTCCAAAGATTCTGTCTGCCAGACTCTTGTCTATTTTCATAGTGTATTCAGAAGACTCTGAAAGGACCTGATACTTAGGAAGAAAGGGCTGGTTCAGTTAGTGGAGACTAGAGGCATTTGTTCATTTTCTGTTTGGGAATATTGCCATTATTTCACCAAGATGTTATAATAAAAAAGCTACTTACTCATTAAATGATAATGTAGTGTTTTCCCTTCAAAATGGGAAGACTGAATATAATTTTTTCTAAAGAACCCATTGTTAATGTTAATGATTTATAGATCCCTTATAACTTTGCTTACTGCTGATGGGGCAGTAGTGAGGTCTGAAAGTCCAAAACTTTACTCCCATAATTATAGATATATTCCTTCCAATAATAATGGAAAAACTGTTTATAAACATAATTTTATAAGTTTGTAAATGTAATTTTATAGGTAGTTGAATCATAATTAGGGCTCTGATGAATTATTCTATTTTGTTTGTTTCCATTTTATTTTATCAAGTTTTTTTTTTAAAGCTAGGTACATTTTTCCTCTATTATTGAGCATATTTCACCTTAGAAAGGGATAGTCACAGCTCTTTTATCCTAGAAGGAAGGGAGTAAAGAGGTGAATATTACAGGAAACAGGAGTAGATTGAGTTTTATGACCCTCCTTGTGACAAGGAGAGCCTAGAGCATATAGTACAAGGATGGAGCTACTCTTCCACGAAAGAGGGTATTTCTTGAGTCTGGTTTCAGATATCCCATCAGAAATAATGTTGTGAGCATACATGAGCACAGTACATAGTGAATATATATCTTCTCTACAGGAATAAAATTTTACATCAAAGACATATTTTCGTGCTTAATTTTTGGTTCTATGCTCTATTTCAAAGCTCCGAAATGACTTTAAAATTATTTTTGACTAAAAGATTTAAAAGAAAAATTGTGCAGCTCTTGAAGGTTAGAATCAAAGAGTACATCAGGCACTGGCGAATCACTGCACACAGTGGTAAAATGATTTCAGATCTACATCACAGTATTCTTATGCTTTGACTAAAACTAGATTGAGAGATGGTGGCATAATGGGAGGGGAGAGCAGGTATTGTAAAACTCGTCAAGGAGGCAACGATAACGGGACAGAAGGTTACTTTAAGAGGGGATATTTCATTCTCCTATCCTGAACATTCCAGAATAATGCTTTCTAGAGAATTTGCAAACAATTTATGAAGAATGACAACGTTAAGATGTCAGTGGTGACAAAGCTTAATACAAATCAGCATGGTAAAGGTAGTTGAGTAAATATGGAATATTCTTTAATACATAAAACAAAATTCCATGAGGGTTACCATGTCTAATTTTATGTTGTAATGAAAGGATGACAATAAAAAACAAATAACAAGGAGATAGACCCACTTACTATTCTTTCTTAATTTTGTTGCTGTTCCTTCCTGCAAATCCCCTCAAAAAGTGAATGATACCACAGCATGGCTTGAGATGTCTCAAGCTTTGCATTTCTTTCTCTCATTCCTCTTTTTCCCTTGGGCCAACATTATTTAATATTCTAGTTGTTTACCCCTTGAGTTAATTATCATGGGTTACAGAGACCAAGTTGTGCTATCTGTTGCATATCATTAAGTGGCTTCACTAAAACGTTAAATTAGGGCTTCCCTGGTGGCACAGTGGTTAAGAATCCGCCTGCCAATGCAGGGAACACGGGTTCGAGCCCTGGTCCAGGAAGATCCCACGTGCCACAGAGCAACTAAGCCCGTGCACCACAACTACTGAGCCTGCGCTCTAGAGCCCGTGAGCCACAGCTGCTGAGCCCACGTGCCACAACTACTGAAGCCTGTGCGCCTAGAGCCCATGCTCTGCAATGAGAAGCCACCTCAATGAGAAGCCCATTGACACAGCTAGAGACAGCCCGCGTGCAGCAACGAAGACCCAACACAGCCAAAAATAAATAAGATAAATAAATTAAAAACAAACAAAATGTTAAATTAGGTGAAAAACATTTGTCCATTCTGCTCATTTATCTACCATCCTTGCTCACTCTCTTTATGAAAAACCATTTGTGCAAAGATCTTGATGAGGGAAGAGAAGAAAGTCTTATAGATTATAGATTTTATAAAAACACAGTTGATCAACTCCACCATTGTTGGCTCAGAGTGAACCCCTTGGTACTCAAATAGAGTTTGAGTGAGCTTATGGCCAGAGATTCACTGCCTTGACCTTCATGGAAACTATGATCACACTGGCCAGGGAACATATACTAGTTTCCTATTAAGATCGTGTTTGTTAAGCATCTGTTAGAAAGTTACTGACTCAGCAGGAGTGCCTCTACGAAAGGGCTCCAAATTTATACTCTGTGTAATTGGGCGGTCAGCGCGTGGACAGTCTCTGTGAGCGGCAGAAAAGGGTGGAAGTGAGGGTTGTTTGGAGGGTCATCTTCTGTGTCTGACCCTGGTCACACTGGCTTTACTCTCTTGACAGAGCTCTAGAATTGGGTCAGAGATCTATATCCATCATGCAGTAGAGTTTCTTGTTTCCGGGCTCTGATGTCAGAGAGATCTGGATATAAATCCTGGTTCTGCTGCTTACTAGCTGTGTGAACTCTAAGCCTCAGTTTCCACATTTGTATTACTTTTTAGAGCTTTCGTGAGGATTACGTCAAGTCACGTCTGTAAAAGCACTCAATTAAGGCTGGTCATTGTTACTTTAGTGACATAAGGCAAAAGTAAAAATGCAAATCACGATGCTTCCATTTTTTCTTGAAGACTGGATATGAGCTATAGGGAATGGAGGATGAGTGTGTGACTGGAGATAGCATTGGGGTACCCCCTAGGATTTCCCATAGCTCCCGTGGTTCATGCTGCTCACTGGCTTTTCAACTCTTCTTTGCTTCCTTCTGTTCCAGAGCCTGAGTTGTAAGAGTCAGAAATAATGGACTGGTGCGTAGGTAACACTGAGGCGGCACGTACATATCCTCCAGCCTACGAGATATTTGCTTCTCAACAGACATAGATTTCATAGTCCAAATAGTCATAGCATTTTGTAGTCAAAAGGAAGCCAGAGGCTGTAAATCGATCCTGCTCATTACTGAGTGCAGAGCAGAGATTCTGCGATTAACTGTGTTGAGGCTTCTAAAGGATACCAGACTAAAGCAAATAGAAAATTTACTAAACATGGTGTTATAGGTTGGATTGTGTCCCCCCACCCCCAAATTCATATGTTGAAGTCCTAAATCCCCAGTACCTCAGAATGTGACTTTATTTGGGTATAGGGTGATTGCAGATGTAACTAGTTAAAATAAGATGAGGTCATATTGGAGTAGGGTGGGCCCCTAATCCTATATGACCAGTGTCCTTAAAAAAGGGAAAATGTGGAGACAGACATGGGCACAGGGAGAACACCATGAAGTCCTGAAAGCAGGTATTGGGGTCATGAATCTATAAACCAAAGAGCACCAAAGATTCCAGCAAACCACAGGAAGCTAGGAGAGAGACATGGAACAGAGTCTGTAGCACAGCCCTCAGAAGGAACCAAGCCTGCCCACACCTTGATCTTGGACTTACAGCCTCCAGAACTGTGATACAATAAATTTCATTTCAGCCAGCCAGTTTGTGGTACTTTGTTTTGACAGCGCTAGTAAAGTAATACACACAGGTAAAATTATTTCCGTTTTTCTGAAACAGGGCTGGGACTAGGGTGAAGCAAATGAAGCACCTGCCTCAGGCACGACATTTAAGGGGCACTAAAAATACCCTTCAGTAATGAATATGCATAACATCTTCATGCAGTATTTAAAAAATTGAAATTAATGCAAAAAATCAATGCCAAGCAGAATATCAAAAGTTTAAATAGGGATGGGAACAGTGGTAGCTTCGTGTTGAGCATATCAGAGCCTGGGGCAAAAGGAATGAAAAATTAATAATAAGATCATATCTTTATTTAAACTTTCGATATTTTGTTCATCGTGGATTTTTTTGATACTTTTGATGTTCTAAAATATTATGTATCTTGATCTCTGAGGTTTTTGGCACCCCTTAAATTTTACATCTCACTTGCCTCGCCCTAGTCCTTGCCCTGCCTCAAAACCATCCACTGAGGATAGGACCCTACTTTCAACAGAGTAGGCTGAAACCTGTGTGATTCCCACATTCATCATTTTGTTGTTGGCCAGAGAAATGAAGAAAGAGTGCTTGCCAGATAGTTCCTCCTGTCTTTCATGTCATCTCGAACACAAAGATTAACATGAAATTCAATTTCTCAACTCCAAAGTGATTCCCTTGCTGTCACCCTTTCTTCAGTTCCACTTTATTCTCACATTAATTGTGGGCAAAACTTCAGTACCATTATTAATTCTGCTGTCTCTCTTGTCACCCATATCCAGTTGTTAAGTCAGGCTAATTCTTTCCCTGTCTCCTAAGTAAAAAGGGCCTTATTGTGCTTTTGTAAAATAAATATTAAAGAATTCATTGAGATACATGATTTCATATATTTTAACAGGTATAGAGAAGAGAGTAAAAGATTATCAGTAATCTCACCATCCAGAGATACCTTTTCTCAGTATTGTAATGTACATTCTTCCAGACACTATACATTTGTGCTTGCAAATATGTTTTCAAAAATGGGATTACACTATGTATGTTTTTTGGTAGTCTTCTTGTTAATTGCCTTGTGAATTGTGTACGTCTTTTCATGTTCATAAATCTATGTGTAGAAAATAATTTTTAATGGTTTCATGGCATCCAAATAAATGGATGTACCTTCATGTATTTAACCAATATCCTGTTATAGAACATTAGCTTATATCTAGTTTTTACTACTTTACACAACACCATGATGAATATCTCTATACATGTACACTTAACTGATGATTTCTTTAGGCTAAATTATTAGAAGTAAAGTTATTGGGCCAAAAATGTACAGATTTTATTACTTTATTCCTATTGCTAAATTAACAAAATTTTGCTTTTACCATTGGTTTATGGAAGTGCCTCTTTCTCCTAGATCTTATTTGATGTTTTGAATATATCACTTATTTTGTGAATTGCCTATTCATGTACTTTGTATATTCTCTCTTTTGGGTTGTTCATCTGTTTCAAAGTGGTTTTTTAAACACTTTTATTAAGGATATTGTTTGGATATTAAGTCCTAGTAATGCTATATACATATTGCTAATATTTTTCCAAGTTTACCAGTTGTCTTTTAACTTATGCTGTATTTTACCCAACCAGAAATGTTAAGTTTTATGTAATCAAAAATGTCAATATTTTCCTTTATTTCTTACTTTGGAGTCATGCTCAGAAAATCCTTCTCCACCTCAGGACTATAAAAGAGTTTACCTAAATTTTCTTTTAGTACAGTCATAGTTTCATTTTTACAAGTACATTTTTAATCCATTTAAAATCCATGTAAAAGTTCTGATGATTCTTTCTGTCAGTTTCTTTCTAATCTTCCTGCTACTGACCTGTTTTGGGCCCTGTATGATTGTAGCCATCTCCTATTTCTTGTCTTTTTAAAAAATATGTATTATTCATATGATCCTTTGGAAAAAAACATTCTGGAGACTGTCCATTGTTAGGAGAAAAAAACAAACAAACCCACAGAGCCCTCTAGCCAATTCTATTTTTCTAATCTTGGTTCTCAATCTTACCTCTCTACATGAGCTTTCTACTCAAGATGGGCTGAAATAATCCTTGTCTCCCAAACACATCTCCTTGCCTCCGTGCCTCTGTGTATGCTGTTCTCTCCTCATGAAATGCCCTGCCCACACCCAAGCCATTCTTTTTTTTTTTTTCAATAAATGAATTTTTATTTTTTATTTTTTTATTTTTGGTTACGTGGGGTCTTAGTTGCGGAAGGCAGGCTCCTTAGTTGTGGCTCTTGGGCTCCTTAGCTGTGGCATGCGAACTCTTAGTTCCCCAGCCAGGGATCGAACCCACATCCCCTGCGTTGGAAGGCGGATTCTTAACCACTGCACCACCAGGGAAGTCCCCCAAACCATTCTTTAAGACACCTCCAGGAAGTTGTTTCCGGGCACACTGTTCACAGAACCCTTGCCTGTTTGTGAAACTCCTATGTCACTTATATGTTTGGGTCCTAGTTGTATGCTGGCTTGCTTTGTTATTTAACATTCTACTTGTGTGTTTTAAAGTCATAGATTTAAGGGTTTCAGAGTTAGGAGAGTCTCAAAATATGTCATCCAATGTGTTATCTGACATCAAAACCCTTCTACAATATTCTTGCTAAATAGTCAATAAACTTCTATTTGATTACCTCCAATAATGGAGAACTCACTATATCCCATGACTGACCATGCCATTCCCAGTTACGTCTTAATGATTAGGAAAATCTTTTCTTATTAAAAGCCCTCAAATCTGCCTTCTTGTGTCTTTTACTCTTGGAGGGAGTTACGGAAAGAACAGTAAATGTAGGGTCTGGAAAAACTAGTTTTTAATCTTGACTCCACTCGCTAATTGTTTTGTGATCTTGGGCAAAATGCTCTACTTCTGTTGGGCTTCAGTTTCCTCACTTGTAAAAGAGGGCTGATACCTACTTCATATTGTGGTAAGAATAGCATTAACTGAGAATTAAAGTAATTAAATGAGGACATATATGAAAGTCTCTGGCATAGATCTTAGCACTGAGTGTTTGATAAATATTTATTGAATTAGAATTTGATTTATCTTCCGGAACCCTGCAGACAGAATCAAATCCTATAGGCTGATGTTACATACACTTTATGTAAGTCTTTTCTCCATCTAATGTCTCCAATTACTTGAGTTATTTTCTGGTATCATGATTTCTTAGGTCCTGATGTCCACCCCCTTACTCTCCTCATCACTCTCTTCTCAACATACTGCACTTTTTCAGCATACCCCTTAAAGGATGGGATTCTGAACTCTGGAAGGCACCCCCAAAGTCACCGAATCAGCATCCTATCATTCTATATATCAATTACAGTAGCTCTCGAACCTGGATATATATTAGAATCACCTGGGGAGTTTAAAAAAATACTGATGCCACCCCAGCGCTTCTGTTTTAAAAGATCTTGAGTGACAACTGAGCACTGACACGCTTTAATAGCTGGTCAGGTGATTCTAATGTGCACAGGTCTATAAATTCCTTGAGAACAGATTTGCCATCCCTATTTGACATGCTTGGAGTCAGAAATGTTTCAGAATCAGATTCCCCCACCCCCACCTTTTGAAAAGGTAAAATGGTGCATAAATCATTAATATGAAATAGGCTTGGTGGGTCTGGATCTTTCCCTTGCAGTCAAATACATAAATATTTTGACAATGACATACCTAAACATTCAAGTTGAGTGGAAACTGTAAAGACCATAAATAGCCTTGTGTTAGCTGAGATCTAGTTTTGCAGCCAAATGAATTTTGGCACAAAATTTCAGAAGAAAATTGCAGTTTTGAGAACTTCCAAATTGTAGATAAGGGATTGTGGGTCAGTCTTTAGTGGTATCTTTTTAGCATTTAGCCTGGTGCGCTGCCCAAACCTGTGAGCTTAACACGTATTCGGTGAATGAATGAATGAGACAAACTTTTCTATGTGTTAACTTTAGAGGTATTAGTATATTTCCTAAAGTCAATTTTCCTTCAACAAAGAGTGCCTTTGGACCTTAAAACTTGAAATAAGCTAATTTGAAAGTCACGGAAGGAGAATAAGAATCAATTTGTTTTGTTTTTTGTCATCTCAGGATTTTTATACTGGAAATATATACATATCAAATGACTGAAGACAGATGGAGAGCTTTTCTTATATGGGATTGAAGTAAGTGAACCAGTAAATGTTTTTTGCCTATTATGTGCAAAGCATTATAACATATTCTGTAACAATTGAGAAACGGATTAGAGCACAGCTGGAAAAATCTAAGTTGCAGTGAGAATCACAATGAAGGAATCTGAAGAATATTTTGACTTTGAATAACCAACATTGTAAGTCTAATGTTTAATCAACATTAAACAAGGTAGAATGGCAGGAGTTTACACATATTAACACAATTAAATTGTAAGAATCAGCAAGCATCAATCAATTAGCCAATCAGTCTCCAGTTCTCTTTGCTTTCAAAGTAGAAAGTCTCTGAAGAAATGAGATCTGTGTAGACATTTAGCGCAGACTGGGGTGCTCTCAGCCGTTTAAGAGGAGGCATTGGAGTGGCATTAAGATGGTGGTCTTTACTGAGTGGTTCCCTGAAACATTTTTACCAGGAGGAATCTATTTCCTAACTTAGACATTGTATTAATCAGGGTTCTCCAGTGAAACAGAACCAATAGGATGCATATATATTCTGATTATGTGTGTACAGAGATTTATTATAAGAATTTGGCTCACGTGGTTATGGAGACTGGCAAGTTCAAAAATCTGCAATGTGGGCTGGTACACCCAAGACCCAGGAGAGCCAGTGATGCAGATGAAGTCCAAACTCAGTCTGCTGGAGGATTCCCTTTTCCTTGGGAGGTGAGTGTTTTTGTTCTGTTCAGGTCTTCAACTGATTGGATAAGTCCCATCCACATTTTGGAGGGCAATCTGCTTTACTCAGAGTTCACCAATTTAAATATGAATCACATTCAAAAATACTCTTCAAGGTGATACATAAAATTAACCATCACAGATATTAATTCAAAACAACCTCCCCTCATCTCAATATTTAACTTTAATTGATTATAGTTAGATTTGACTATAGTTAGATTTTTTTTTTCAGAGTCCCAAATGCATATGCATATTGCTTTATTTCATAGATTTGTTTTTTTTTTTTTTAGATCTGCACGTGTCTACCAAGCTCCCAGGAGATGCCAGTGCTGCTGGTCTGAGGACCATACTTTGAGGACTCAGGGGCACTATTTTATGCTCCTCCCTTCAGAGGGAAGCAGTGTATAGCAGAGACAAAGGAATCTTTTCCTGAGTTCTGAGTTTCAAAAGTTTAGGTCTTTGGGGGAAAAGGGAAGAACTTAGGAAAAAATGTAAAGATTGGAGAGAAGTCATGATACAATTGGACTGGATTGCAAAGAAAATCAGTGTCCCTAAGAAGACCCCTTCTCCCTCCTACCCTTCCCCCACCCCCTGGTTGGGAGAAGCAGAACTCCAAGAGAAATGTGGGGAATCTGTGGGGAGTTATAAGATTCATTCATGCCAGGTAGGTGGGAATTTATAAAGGAAATTAATTAGCCCATGTAAGATGTGTTTCATAAGTTTTTTTTTTTTAAACTATGTTAATGATTTGTTCTGTGCTTACTCTGTTCTAGGCAGGGGCCAGCCAGGAGTTTTATGTATTTTATTATTTCATCCTCACAACAACCCCATGAGCCATGGGGTAGCTACTTCTATTATCTACATTTTCAGCAGAGGTTCAGTGATGTAAGGGGTGTCCTGCCTATCCCATGGTTAATAAGTAGAGGACCCAGGATTTCTGATGAGATTTTTGTGGGGATTAAGTGAATTGATATTTGTATCTGTGAGCCAACTGTGCCTGGCCCATAGTAAATATTATATAAATGTTAGCAATTATTGTTATGATTCCTTGATTTAGATTTTAGAAGATCCTCTCCCAGTTCTTTCTCTTCTACTGACAGAGCTAGAGTTTTCACCTCTTTCTACCCCTTCTGCCAAAAGACCTGAGACCTGTGTTCACTCCTTCTCTAGCAGAGCCAAGAGACTGGTGGAGAAAACTTCTGTATTGAACATGATTTGTAGGAAGTAAGAAGACAGGGGAAGCAGCTTTTCAGAATATGGAGAGAATTGGCGACACCAGTAGGGTGAAATGAGGACCATAGGTATTGTTGGAGAGAAGGGAGAGAGCACGGAAAGAGCCCTGTGCTTGGCCTCCTTTCTCCAGAGGTCCCAGCTAGCAAAGAGGCCTCCCCCATCTAAGTACAGCCATCCCTTGGTACCCCCTGGGGATTGGTTCCAGGATCCCCACGGATGACAAAAATCCACTGATGCTCAAGTCCCTTATATAAATAAAATGGCATTGTATTTGCATGTAACCTATGCATAACCTCCCCTATAATTTAAATAATCTCTAGGTCACTTATAATACCTAATACAATGTAAATGCTATATAAAAAGTTTCTGGTATGCAACAAATTCAAGTTTTGCTTTTTTGAACTTTCTGGAATGTGTTTTCCCAAATATTTTCCATCCATGGCTGGTTGAATCTGTGCATGTGGAACCCTCAGATATGGAGGGCTGACTGTAGTGCAAAGGAATGAGGTAGTTGCATTGGAGGCTCAGTGACAAATCCTGTGTCCTTCACTCCCTTGTCCTCTACAATTGGCACTTTTCACTTGAACCATTGAATAAAGAACTGCTGAAACTATCCTTAGGGTCTAGTGGTTATATGCAGTTGACCCTTGAACAATATGGGTTTGAACTTCGCAGGTCCCCTTATAGGTGGATTTTTTTCAGTAGTAAGTGCTACAGTACTATTCCATCTGAGGTTGGTTGAATCCTCGGATGTGGAACTGGGGATATGTAGGAACTGCGGATAATGGAGTTATATAAGTCATACTTGGATAATGCAGTGCCCCTCAACCCTGTGTTGTTCAAGGGACAACTATGTTTTGCTTGAGCATAGGCGGAAGAGGAGGTAACTGGAGCACGGGAGGTGGTAGGTCCTTTTTATATGGTCACAGGCAGACTGTCAAGCATCAAAAGCAGACAGCTAAAGTCAACAATAGGCCAGAACAATGAGGAAGAGCTTTTCATTTTATATTCTTCACCTGGATAACTGAATACTGGTGTACCTGATAGACACATATAGACAGATTTGCATGAACTAATGAATTCTGCTTTTTGCGTATAAGCCAGTTTGAGTTAGGTTTCTGTCATTTCTAGCCACAAAGAATCCTGATTGATCATGCCACATAATTTAAGAAATTAATTTTTTTTTCTGTTAAATACAAGGAACCTGAAGAACTGAAGAAGTAGTAGATTTCATTTCCCTGATTTTAACAGGCAAAGGCTCAGGCGGTATTCTGGATGGACTAATTAAAAATGAGATGAATCAGGATTTTGACACCAGAGTCATTCATGGAGGGTATTAGTATTTACACATATCTAAAGCTCTAAGTGTAAAGGCTGAATTGGAACTGAGGGTCAAAACTTCTTTTGCTTACCCTCATGGAAGTCTGCCTCTAAAGAGAGAGAATGTGCTGATCCTATTGGCGTCATGCGTTTCTAGTTATATGGCAATTTAAAAAACTGTATAATACTAAGTGGGCATTTGGTTTTTAATGCTTCAGTCTCCTGAATTCATTAATATGAGTCTACCCTTGGGAGATGGCAGTATACCAGTTACTTAGCTATTGTCATTTCGCTCCACATTTAACCTATTTTAGTCTGCTCTGTGATGATGTAGCTGGGGCTTTGCAAACTACATTTCCCAGAATCCTTTGCCTGCCAGCTTCCTTGAGTAGCAGGCCTTTCAAAGAAATTGGAAGTTAGGAGGAGGAGAGAAGGGATTATCATCCTGTGGGTTTGCTATTCCCGTTAATAAGGCACCTACATGGGCATTTCGTTGCAGGCTCCAGCTTCTTTGGGTATTTTGCTCCTTTGTCTGCTTAGAGATTCCTGGAGCAGCCAGGTCTCCCTCCTCTGAGCTTCTAGGCTCTGATAATCTAAACTCTCCTTTGTATTTCCCTAGCCTAAGGGGTGGTAGCTATAGTTATTATCTCTGGGTTACCTCAGCGTTTCAGTGTTTTTGCCCTTTGAGCCCACCAACACCTGTGTAACCAATTCCTTATATAATATTTAATTCCCTCTTGCAATATTTACTTTGGTGTCTGTTTTCCTAACTAGATCCCGACCTGTAGGAATAGAAATGGTCCCAGGAAACATATCCTAAAAGGTGGAATTCTGGAGCTGGTTCAATTATGTTCTTGGCCTTGAATTACTTCTTAATGCCTTGGCAATAAAAAATGAGTTGTTAATAGTCCATGACATGCACTAGTATCATGATTAATTAAATGATCTCTTGTGGTTGATTATGATGAAGTGTTTGCTGAAGCAAACATCTTGGATACCAAGTGGCTGTCATACATATCTTTTTGGTTGTAGTGAAAACTATGAAATCTAGAAGGTAGGGTAACTCCTTGATTGAATTGATGAGCTTACTGAGAGAAAATGATAAATTCAGACCTTTTAACTCTCAGCTAGACACTGTTGGAGATTCAGAGAGTTTCTATAGCTCTCCTAAAAGAATCTTTTACTTTCTGTAGCCACTAAGCTGACTTTGCTGAAGATCAGGCCATAATTTAATTGGTTGCAGAATTACAATAAAAGTTGGATTTATAAAGTGCCGATCTGTTACTTGAAAGTTAAGACATTGATTGGGAAGGAGTGGGACCTGGAGTGGGGTACCTGTATGAATTCAGATGGAGCAGAGAGTCTGGAACCCCTGAGTTTTTCTGAGCCTCCTTTGCCTCCTGCTGTAACTGAGGAAACTGGCTTTCCCTTATTCCAAGGTCCTGTAATAACCTCACCTAAGTTGGTTGCAGTAAAAAAGGATGCCTAGCCTTGTCAAGACCCACCAGCACCATCTCTGATGACCTCTACAACTCAAGTCAGAACAAGTACAGGGTATGAGTACAAGGAGAGTGTAGCTGTAACTGAACTCAGGTCTGGCTGCTTGCTGCTTGAAAATCAATACCCAAGAGAGAGGCAAATGTTGGTAGAAAGGAGAGTTGCTTTTCATCAGAATGCTGACAATCTGAGGAGATGGTGGACTCAGTGTCCCCCAAAAACCATCTCCGAAGATTCTATTCAGCCATGAAAGCTATTAAAGAGAAAAAGGGAAGTAACCTCAATTAATCATTGAGGTAGGGGGTCAGAGTCATCGCCATCCCCCACCGCGTGCAGGCTTGCGTGCAGGCTTGTCGACTTCTTGTGATCTTTAGATGCTATCTTGTTCACACAGTTTATTCACGAGATTACCGAAGGGGAAGCTAGGGAAGAGACCTGGTCATCTGTTAATTACTTATTCTTCATTTCTACTTCTTTGATCTATGGAAAGACCAACAAGTTAGGCAAAGTATTGTGTGATCAAAAGATTTGAAAGGTGTGCTAGGGCCGGAGATGAGTAGAGCATGGGGGCGCCTGGTTTAAGGTTAGTGGCAAGACCAAGGGGCCTCCTGCAGAGAGCTCTTTCCTGCAAAGGGCGCTTTCCTGCCAAAAGCTGCTTACATAGCTATGCTCAAAAGAATTGCAAAATTTGCTACTATACTGGCAGAAACTTGGTGAATTTATGTGGGAATGGATTTTCTGCTTGTTAGATTGAGATAGATGGACTATAACATTGGATTAGGCTAAGTTTATTGATATGAATTCACAGAAAGTCTGGATTTAATGCATTGGTTCAAGCAACCGGAAGTGGCTGTAACAGTTTGCTTGGTTGATTGAATGAAACTTGGACTCAGTGGTTGTCTACATTCATTGAGGTTGAGATGTCAGAATTCCCAGGCCTAATGTTAAGGAAGAAATTCAAAGTTTTAGGGAGGTGGGAACTTTGGAGCGGATTAATCATATGCAGTCTCATACTGCCCTGCTCCCTCCACTGTAATGTTAGAGAACGCCCAGCGATTACTCCCTTCACTAAGGCATTAAGAAATATATTAGTGAGAGGAGCTCCAGCATCTATAAAAATAACTGTGTGACTGTGATGGCTGTTCTCTGGAGGCTAGGGATGAGGGATTCAGAATGCTTTGACACACTTTACACAGGAAAACACTGAGGGCCCCCCAAAATTTAAGTTTGTTGGGAGTAGATGTAGAACAAGAGCCCGTGTATATTGATTTCCGGTCTGAGACTTCTTTATTAAACTTCATTTAGACCAAAATTCATCACATTGTTTTGGTGTGCACTTCAAGACTCAAGACCACTTTGATTTTACACATTTATATTCATGCATACTTGTTTTCTCTCTCACATTTGACCCATGGGTAGAAAATCCAGAGACAATCCCATAACATGCAAAAACAAAAATTGCAGTCCATTACAGTAACTCTGCTGCATGCATGTTTATGCTGCTTTCAAACTCCAAAGGCAGAGTTGAGCAGTTGCAACAGAAACCTTATGACCTGCAAAGCCTAAAATGTTTACTCTCTGGCCCTTTATGGAAAAAGTTTGCCCACCCCTGCTCCAAAAATGAAAACATTGCAGATAAAGCTTAAGTTCTTCATGATCACCCTTCTTTTTGTCAATATAAATTCAATAATATTATGTTTTCATGTTGGTAGATTACTTGTAGATTTAAATAATCTATGATTTCTCTGTCATTAGGAAAGATGGGGCAAAGTTCTCAGAAGACAGAGCAGAATGACTGTCTCCTAAAGAAGGTAGGCTACTTGGTCTCCGTTTTCACAGCATATTTTAAGGATTATAATTACTACAGAGAACTTTTACAGATCACTGATGCAAAGTTGCCTCCTGATGATTAAGAGGTGACTTTATTTTTTCAACTGTTGACATTCACTACATTAAAAAAAGAAAAAAAAAACCTTTCCTCACTAATTTTTTAAGGCCTGATAATTTGTCAAATTTAATTACACATTCATTATGTAAAATTGGAAAAATATAAAAAAGTGGAAAGAAAAAACATATAACTCTCTAGACCAACCACCTAAAGACAACCATTGTTAATTTGGTTTCTTTCTTAGCATTAATTTTAATTGAAAAATGCTCAATGAATAGAAAGAAAAAATTGACGCATCATTATTTTCTGGCTGTTTGTAGCTTAGCTTCAAATGTAATATTTATAGACTATTTAGTCAATAGATAATTAGTTGTCACCTGCCTCTTTTTACCTTGTGAAATGTAAGATTGCATGTATTTTCCAAAAGTCAAGAAAAACCTATTCATATCTAAGACAGGCCATTATTTCCTAAATTACTGAAGTCACCCTGGAGATGAAGTTGTTTTGAGATGACTGATTTTTTTCATTATCCCACCAGCCTGAATATTTACTGCTGTGATCCTTTTTCACCATTCACACTTAAAAAATCTCTCAGGAAAAGGGAAACATAAAAAGCCCCTAGGATCCTTCTCCATTTCAGTGCCTCTGTCACCAAGTGCCCTTGTCTAGCCTCTTGTCTCCCGTGGGAAAATCCACTGTGGCTGCTCAGTCAGATGTGTCTTCTGGAGAGATGCCATGATGGAGTGCTTCCTGATAATGTCTGTCTGAAGACCTGTTTCACACACTTCTTCTCAAGGGATTAAACGGATATACTGGCTGAATCATAGTTTGATTCTTATGTCAGCCTTGCTTTTCTTCCCCAGGGTTACCTTAACATTTTAAAAGAAATCTTCAGGGGCTTCCCTGGTGGCACAGTGGTTAAGAATCCGCCTGCCAGTGCAGGGGACACGGGTTCGATCCCTGGCCTGGGAAGATCCCACATTCTGCGGAGCAGCTAAGCCCGTGTGCCACAACTACTGAGCCTGCGCTCTAGAGCCCGTGAGCCACAACTACTGAGCCCATGTGCTACAACTGCTGAAGCCTGTGTGCCACAACTACTGAAGCGTGCATGCCTAGAGCCTGTGCTCCACAACAAGAGAAGCCACCGCAATAAGAAGCCCGCGCACCGCAACCAAGAGTAGCCCCCACTCGCCGCAACTAGAGAAAGCCTGCGCACAGCAACAAAGACCCGATGCAGCCATAAATAAATAAATAAATATATAAATTTATTAAAAAAAAAAATCTTCAGGGAACACTAGATTGGTCTCCTAGTATAGCTGCTGAAACAAATTACCTCAAATTTAGTGGCTTAAAATGACACAAATCTATTATCTTACAGTTCTGGAGGTCAGGAGTCTGAAATAGTTCTCACTAGACTAAAATCCAGGTGTTGGCAGGACTGTGTTCTTTTCCAGAGGCCCTAGGGGAGCATCTGATGTCTTGCATTTTCTTGTGTCTAGGCGTCTCCCACATCCCCTTCCATCTTCAAAGCCAGCAATGGCCTGTCCGGTCTTTCTCATAGTGCATCACTCTTGACACTGACACTCATGTGTCTCTCACGTTTAAGGTCTCTCGTGATTACATTGGGCCCACCCTGGATAATCCAGGATAATCTCCCAGGTCAAGATCCTTAACTTAATCACAGCCACAAAGTCCTTTTTGGCATCTAAGGCAACATGTTCACAGGTTCTAGGGATAAGGACATGGACATCTTTCCAGTGGGGTACATCATTCTACCAACCACAAATACTGTAACTCAAAAGAGTGGATAATGTCTGAAATGGGACAGAATCACTGGGGAGATACTGTTTTCCTTTTGCTATTTCTCAGTCATACTAGTTTACTACTTCAGCTGTTGTAGTGTAAAATACCTTTCAGGAGTAAAATTATTATTCTTGCAAGCCCTTTTTCAGGGCTGGCCCAAGGCAAAATGGTGATGTAATTTGTCTGACCTGTCAAATTTTTTCCTTCCAGTTTTACTTATCCTTTCCCAGAACTCTGCTCTCTTCTCTTACCCTCAGTCTCAGGTTAATCCTGATAAAATATTTTGTAATAGGAGCTAAAGAAATGACCCTCCTGAGGATATTTTCACATTATAAAAAGGTTTCAAAAATCCAAAGACTTAAAGACACAGAGTGGAGCTATAGGTTCCAAAATGATCCGTAATAGGCTGATAGTAAATTATATTCAAATGTTTGTTCATTATGTGCTTTGCTTGTCACTGCGAGGGTTCAGAGTAAAGCTCAGTTGCCATTCTCAAGGAGTTGATAGTCTGGTCAATTTAAAATTCATATTCTTGCATCAGAGGACTTTCAAACCACCCATGTAGGTTCTAGTCCTTTGTAGCTATGTTATCATTGACAAACATTAGGATTTGAAAACTGGGATTTTTTTTTTTAATGGAATTGCTATAGACCTATATTTACCAATGGTTGCAAATTTATTAATACAATTGACCCTTGAACAACACCGGGGTTGGGGCGCTGACCCTTCACCCACTCAAAAATCTGCTTACAGTCTGCCCTCCATATGCACGAGTTCTACATCTGCAGACTCAACCAACCTTGGATCGTGTAGTACTGTAGTATTCACTGTTGAAAAAAATCCATGTATAAGTGGACCTGTGCCTTTCAGACCTGTGTGTTCAAGGACCATCTGTACAGTGTGCCAATAAAACGAAGGCTTCAAGTTTCCTATGTCTTCTGATAGAAGAAGTGGGGGGAGAACGGGATGAGATATAAACCTTAAATTTGCCAGTTTACAATATCTTCTCGTTTAAATATTTTCTTCTGATTGACTCAGATTCTTAGATTTAAAACTTATTTCCCCTCCTTCTATACCTTTCCAAAATGGTATCTGGACACCAAACAAACCTACCTTGTGCTCCAGAAGGACATACTATCTCTATCTTTCAAGACTGCTCTCTACACAAGCATCCCAGAAAAGATAGCCTCTGCTTACATGATGTAAAGAAACACAAAAATAAATGGGGAATTGTCTCCCAATGCACGCATCCTTAACCATAACAATTAAATTTCCCAGCTCAGCCTTAAAGGTAGAAGGGGTATTCATTCTACATTATGGAAGAAACTATGCTCAGAGTCTTAAAGCCTTGACCAAAGTTATAAGAGCTTTGGAACTACCAGAAACTAGAGATTATTATGAAGAAAATAGTTTGGTTTGATATCTGCCAATTATTTCCCAAATTATCTATTGACTTTACATTTGTATATCTTTCCTATTTAAAATTTAGGAAGACCACAACTACATGGTGCTTGTAACACACAGATACGGTCTTGACTAGGACAATCACAATCTAAAGACTGCATTTACCTGAATTCTCAAAATTTCTTTTAGGAGTATTTTACAGCTCTGTTTGGTGTTTTATTTTGACATGTACACTGTCAGGGAGTAAGGTGGTTCATGCTATTAGTCAGGGTAATTAACATTAGTTGCTAACAAACAACTCCCAAGTTTCAGTGACATAATACAAAAACTTTTGTTTCTTACTCATGTCACAGACCAAAGCAGGTCAGATGGCTCTCCCAGGGGTTCTCTCCTACAATGTTGAGTCAGGGATCCAGGCCTGTTTCATCTGGTGGTTCTACTTTCCAGTAGGGCCTCCAGAGTCCTTCAGTGCCCTCCATTTGGTCAGCTAACTAGCAAAGAGGGTTGAGGACCAGGTGGGATATTATAGGGGTCAGGCCAGAAAGTGAGGTATATGACCACCCACATTTCACTGGCCAAAAGTAGTTACATGGCCTGACCTAGATGCAAAGAGTAGGGAAATGTGACCTTCGTGTTGTCTCTGTCATGTTCTTTAATAAGAATCTATCAGTCAACATTACTTATTGATGATCAGCTTGGTGCATATCATTGTATTAGGTACTATGAAAGTAAAAAGAGAGTCAAAATTTCCTATGCATGGATATAAAGAATGGATTAAGGCAAGAAGTCTTTTTGACTCATTCTGTTAAATAAATGATTTAGTAGTAGGGTGAATCCAAAGCTCCATTGTGAGTTAGTTGTTTAGAAATAGGGGCACATTTGACTCCCAGAAATAGTGTATAAATTATGGTGTATGTATTAGATAACATGTATTCCAGGTTCAAATTTCAGATGCCCACATCACTGGTAGGGACTGCAGACTGCTTTCCATGTTCAACAGCTGAAGAGGGCAAACCTAACCAGTCATAAGAACTTGTGTATAACAAGTTAATTTTTTTTCATAAGCATAAAAAAGGTACTGCATGTGAAGCAGTCAGTGACATCTTAAAGGAGGATGGAGTTGGGACTTGGGATTTGGGTTCTGAGAAAACTATATAAAAGAACAGGAAACAAATGACAGGACACGATGATTATCATCCAATTGGCAAGGGCTGCTATATAAAGTACGAGGGGAAAGGAACTAGCATAATTATTATGTAGTGACGTTAATAGACAAAGAAAACAAGTTAGAATTCCCATGACCTCCATTTTGTTGCAACAGACATAAATATATTTTCATAAGACCTGGTGACCTTGTAATTATGGAATGAAAGCAAATTAAGCACCTGCGTGCCTTCTGAGGTCCAATTTTGCTCACCCCTCACCGCCCCCGTTTGTATTTATAAATGATTCAGATGTTTAGATAGCACAATGATGGTAGTAGGGAGCTGATATTTGTTGAATGCCTGTTAATATGTTGAGAACCATACGGTGCTTTTTTTTTTTTTTTAGATAAGTTTACTGTTTTAATTCTCATGAGGATGCTCTGAGGCAGGCATGATTACCCCTGTTTTAACAGAAGAGAAAGCTGAAGCCCAGTGAAGTTGCATGACTTGATGAAGGACACGTGACTAATTGCGGAACTGGAACTGGAAAGCAAGTCTTTGGACTTTTTTTTAAAATTGCTTTGCATTGTAATGGTGACACGAATATAACATTATTATAATCTCTGGTTGATGTTTTACACATTTTATAAAGCCATGTAAGGGAGAGTAAAAGATTGCTTGCTGGAACTCCACAGAAGAGGTAAAACAAAGAAAGGTGAAATATTGAAATGTATTGATTTTGATCACAGAATGGTAGATCTCACTCTACCATTCACACTCTCATTCTCTTTCTCTTCCTTTCTGATTTATATCTCATCAGTTTCTGGAGAAGGATTGATGGAGGCTCTTTGGTTGACTCCCAGGGAAGTAATATATAGTGAAATTATTTTCAAAGTTTAGCAAAATACATTGGTTGCCTTCATATTGTGAAGAACCAACAGTACTGATAAATGAAAAAACCATGTAGGTAGTACATGCTTTTATGCTTTATATGAATGGAGTCATATTATAAGCATTTTCCATAGCCTGCTTTTTGGTTTAAGATTATGTTATTAGGATTCATCCCTATTGTTTTGTGTAGGTGTAGTTCTTTAATTTTTACTGTCGTATGTGAAATTCCATTGCACGTATGTACCACAATTTGTTTATCCTTTGTATTGTTGATAGACATTTGGGTTGTTTCCAGGTTTTTGCCATAACAAGTAAATGCTGGTATGAATGTATGCAATGGTGCATGTATGTATCCTGGTGCATGTATGCAAGTGTCGCTGTAGGCGATATATATTCTTAGGAGTATAATTGCTGGGTCAACTTTATTAGATAATAAAGTTGCATCAACTTTATCAGATAATGTCATAGTGTTTTTCCAGAGTGAGTTTTGTATCAGTTTACACTCCAAACAGCCATGTAAAAGTTTTGTTTGTTCCACAACCACTTTTTATACTTATTATTGTCATTTTTTTACTTTTGCTAATCTGGTAGCTCAGTGTAATTTTAATTAGTATACCTCAAGTACTAATGAGATTAAACACTGTTTCTTATGTTTTTTGGTCATTGTTGTTTCTACTTTTCTGTTACTTTCTAGGGTCTTTGCCTATTTTCTATTGGGTTGTCTTTTGATCATTGATTTGAACACGTGTTGTTGTTTTTTTTAAAACATATCTTCTGGATACTAATCATTTGATAGTAATTTGTGATGCAAATCTTTCCTTTCAATTTATGATTTATCTTTTTCAGTTTTAAAATAATTTTTTTGGGTAAACACAAGTATTAAATTTTAATGTAGTCAAGTTTATCATTGTTTCTTGTATAACTTGTGCTTACTGTGTCTTAGTTAAGAAACCCTTTCTATCCTAAGGTTGTAGAGATAATCTCTTATATCTTCTTCAAAAATGTTTTATTTTTCATTTTAGCATTTTAACCATTTTTAAAAATTTTTAAATTTAATTTAATTTTATTTATTTTTAAAAATTTATTTATTTATTTATTTATATTTATTTTTGGCTACATTGGGTCTTCATTGCTGCACGCGGGCTTTCTCTAGTTATGGTGAGTGGGAGCTACTCTTCCTTGTGGTGTGCGGGTTTCTCATTGTGGTGGCTTTTTTTGTTGCAGAGCACGGGCTCTAGGCCTGCAGACTTCAGTAGTTGTGGCACGCGGGCTCAGTAGTTGTGGCACGCGAGCTCTGGAGCGCAGGCTCCGTAGCTGTGGTGCACAGGCTTAGTTGCTCCGCGGCATGTGGGATCTTCCTGGATCAGGGCTCGAACCCGTGTGCCCTGCATTGGCAGGCAGATTCTTAACCATTGCGCCACCAGGGAAGTCGTGAATTTTATTTTATTTATTTTTTTATACAGCAGGTCCTTATTAGTCATCAATTTTATACACATCAGTGTATACATGTCAATCGCAATCTCCCAGTTCATCCCACCCCCACCCCCACCCCCATGGCTTCCCCCCCTTGGTGTCCATACGTTTGTTCTCTACATCTGTGTCTCAACTTCTGCTCTGCAAACTGGTTCATCTGTACCATTTTTCTAGGTTCCACATACGTGCATTAATACACGATATTTGTTTTTCTCTTTCTGACTTACTTTACTCTGTATGACAGTCTCTAGATCCATCCACATCTCAACAAATGACCCAATTTCGTTCCTTTTTATGGCTGAGTAATATTCCATTGTATATATGTACCACATCTTCTTTATCCATTCGTCTGTTGATGGGCATTAAGGTTGCTTCCATGACCTGACTATTGTAAATAGTGCTGCAATGAACATTGGGGTGCAAGTGTCTTTTTGAATTACGGTTTTCTCTGGGTATATGCCCAGTAGTGGGATTGCTGGATCATATGGTAATTCTATTTTTAGTTTTTTAAGGAACCTCCATACTGTTCTCCATAGTGGCTGTATCAATTTACATTCCCACCAACAGTGCAAGAAGGTTCCGTTTTCTCCACACCCTCTCCAGCATTTGTTGTTTGTAGATTTTCTGATGATGCCCATTCTAACTGGTGTGAGGTGATACCTCATTGTAGTTTTGATTTGCATTTCTCTAATAATTAGTGATGTTGAGCAGCTTTTCATGTGCTTCTTGGCCATCTGTATGTCTTCTTTGGAGAAATGTCTGTTTAGGTCTTCTGCCCATTTTTGGATTGGGTTGTTTGTTTTTTTAACATTGAACTGCATGAGCTGTTTATATAAAAAATGTTTTATTTTTCAATACACGATTTTCTTGATATATATGCTGTGCTTTAGGAATATAATTTATTCTTTTCTATATGGTTAACCAATTAGAATCCCTACATTCTCCACCAAATTGGGGTGCTAACACTGTCATATATCAGGTTTCATGACTTGTATAATCAAAAAGCCCTTTTCTTAGATCAGATTCAACAACATTTTATTATATGGTTATGATTAAATGTATTTTCATTGAAAAATTAAGTGTGGCTTAGGTGGGTTAATCTAGATCTGCTGAGCAGCAAGCAGGAAAGGTGTAAAAGAGAGCACTGAGGCAGGGAGACCAGTTAGGATTTTACCACAAGTTCAAGAAAATGAGGTTCTGAATCATGACAGTGATATGACCGTGGAAAGGACAAAAATGTGAGAAAACTTGCAGAAAACGAACTGACTGTATTTGGTAAATAATTGAATATGGAAAGTAAAGTAAGGTAAATGTTAAGTGTGACTACAAGTTTTGAGATTGGATGACTCAGGTTTTAGGAAAAACAAGATTATTTCAATGTTAAATTTACTAAAATTGATACAGCTAGAGGTCACTGAGGTAGAGATTTAGGAAGTTTTTGTATATAGTTAGGTTAAATCTGTTGGAGGGATACTTTTAATAAACTTTGTTGGATTATGCATTCTTATTGTTTCATAGGAATTCTTTATATATTCTAGCTACAAATCCTTCTTCCAGGAATATCTTCTTCTGTTTGTGTCTTTTTGTTTGTTTTTAATCTTTTTATGGTATCTTTTGAGAAACAGAAGTTCTTAATTTCTATGTAGTCAATTCCATCAATCATTTCCTTTATGTTACGCATTTTATTTAAGAAAGTTTTCTGTGCTGTGGGGTCATGAAAATATTTTCCTATATTGTATTTTAATTATATTTTTAACAGTCACATAGATATTTAATCCAAATGAAACTGAGTGTTTATGGTATCAGGTAAGGATATGTTATCATTTTTTTCCCCTTACGGATACTCAATTATCCCAGTACCATGTTGAAAATTCCATTTGTCTCCCATGAATTTTTAAAACCACCTTGGTCATATATCAACTGATAAATGGGTGAGTCTATTTCTAAGCATTTCATTTCTCTAATTGTCAATCTGTGTAAACACCACCTGATTTAAATTTCTATAACTTTATTAAAAATCTTGATATCTAGTAAGGCAACTTCTCCAAACTTTTTTTCTTCCTCAGTTGAATAGTGTCTTGACAATTTTTTGATCCTTGAAACTCACTACAAATTTTAGACTCAACATGTTAATTTGTACACACACACACATCTGATGGGATTTTTATTGGCACTGTACTGAATTTACATAACAATTACAGAGCTGTCATCTATATGATATTAGTCCTTGAGTTCATGAGCATGGTGTACCTCTTGATTTATTTAGGTCTCCTTTAATGTTTTTCAGTACAGTTTTATATTTTTGTCCATAATGATTTTGAATATTTTTATTAAGTCTATTTCTGAGTATTCCATAAATTTTTATTTTAGTTTAAAAAATATTTTTCAACTCTGTATTATTGGTGTATAAAATGTAACAGATTTTTACCCTGCAAATTTACTAAACCCTTCGTATTCTAGAAATTATCTATAGTACTGTTGGATGTTCATAACACTCATATCTCTTGAAAGTAATGATATTTTAATTTCTTCCCTTCTGTTCTTTCTATTGTTTATTTCCTTTTATTCCCTTTTGGTATTGGCTAGAAACTCCAGTACAAAGTTGAGAAAAATTGGGCATTCTAGTCATTGTCCTGATTGCAGAAGGAATGTTTTTATCATTAAGTATGATATTTAGTGGTAGTTGTTTTTGTAGATACTCTTTATTAGATAAGGAGAGTTTGCTGATTGAAAAAAAATCAAGGTTGAATTATTGAGCTGGACCAAGAGAAAGGGAAATAGAATGGGAAAGGAGAGTCCATTGAGTTTTTTATTCCAATTTTAGTAGTTTTAATTTCTAAGTGTTCTATGTAGTTCCCACCCTCTTTTTTCTTTCCTTCTGTCCTTTCCTTCTGTTCTTTCCTTCTTTCCTTTCTTTCCTCTTTCCCTTCCTCTCTCCTTCTCTTCCTTCCTCCTTCCTTCTTTCTCTCTCTCTAAAACCAGTTTTCTCTTTTTAAAATATATTCTCTTATTTTTCCCTTATATTTTCAGGGTCCTCTTAATTTTTAAAATAGATAAGTTTAATATTTATATTTTGTCTTCTAATTCCAATATCTGGAATCTTTACATATCTAACTTTGCTGTCTGTTGTTTCTATTACCTCTTACTCTAGGTGGCTTGTTTCCTGATGTATTTTGTGAGTTTTTAAAACTATAAGTTCATATGTTTGGGAATTTTATCTGTTCGAATTTTTTAAGCCCTGTGTTTGTAATTTATAGCTCCACTGACTATTTGCCTTTGCTCCTGCCAAATATTGGGGAACTCTACCAAAATAGAAACAGTTTAAAGTAAATTTTCTTGCCGGAGGATTTTTCTGGATGTATGAGTGTATCCAGAAAATATGAGATTGGGCTAGTATGAGATTGGGCTACAAGCTCAAGTGAGAGCCAGCTTGTGGGTAGGAATTCCAAGGGACGATTTAGTGTTTCCTTCTACCCAATGACACATTTTATAATAGGCCATTTTCCTTGTTGTCCTCTGGATTTATTTCTAGTTCACATATACCTTGAGGGTTTAGGCCTCTGGGGTACCTGATTTATTAAGGCATCGCCTCTCAGACTCCTCATCTTGGTCAGGTAGCTCCCAGAGTTGTTACCTGTGAATACAGAAGCTCAAGTTCACCTTCATGGGCAAATGTCCTCAAAGTGAAAGCCAGATTCAAAGCTCAGCTTACCTCTCTGGATTCCTACATTTACTTAGTTTTTGGTTTCTGAGGGTCCTTACTTTCTTGCTAATACAAGGTGTATTTAAAAATATTTTTTATTATTTTAATTATTTTCTGTGGGAGGGTTGGTCACGGTGTTGTGTGTCATATTACTGAAAACGGATTTTTTTAGTCTTCGAAAATAATATATTCCTATAATAAATTTAGATTGGCATGAAAAGAATGCAGGGGATCCTCTGAATAGTAGATAACATAAATGTAAGCTCATAGACTAGACATTTATTCATTTATTCACTCTCTTACACATGTTTACTGGGCACTGTGTAATATGAGGTGCTGTGTTACACTGCAGAAGATGCCAGTAAGTATACTGAAAGGTCCCTGGATATCAAAGATCATTTATATCATTTGTAGGTGTGAATAATAAATTCAATAAAGATGGTATAAACTAAATGCTCATACCCAATGGGGAACTAAAATAATTATTTAAAAAGTGTTATTTTAGCTTAATTTATAGGATAGACAGAGGGAGCTGCGTGGAAGTTCATTCCAGTAAATGACCAAAGAGCGTGGACAAAGGTGTAGAGATAAAAAATCATGGAATGGCTCGAGATAACTATGTTTGACTGGATCATAAGCAGTTTTAAGGAAATGGTTAATGACAAGAATGGAAAGTTAGGCTGAGGGCAGAGCAAGAAGGGCTGTGAATTCTAAGCCATGTAATTTGAGCTTAAATTAGTAGGGGGACTGAGAGTTATTAATAGATGCATAAACCTCTCAATTTTATGCAGTTTAAAACGTGTCTTTTATGGGAGGCTAATAGTAGAATCAAGACCTAGCTAAACTCTAGCAGTTATAAACAGGGGTAAATGAGAATGGGATGAAGTATTGGAGTGTGAAACATGTTGGTGTTTTATTCAGGGTCTGATATGAATAATCTCCATTTCTGACGGTGGCTTGATGTGGTTTACATAATTACTTGCTTCCATTGCTTATAAAAATTTTTATTTTCTGAATAGGTTTGAAACCACATCTTGGTTTTTCCTTCCATGAGTAAGATTCAAGCCTGAGTCTTAACCCTGAGGACACAACATTTAGAAACAAATTTCCCCCCTCATTTTAAAGAGGAAGAACCGGGCTGGTTCCTGCTCAGATAGTTTTGGTTATTTTATCTTATTTTTTAGGTTATGATGTTAGTTTAACAGAGCATCTCCATAAATTTCTTAGGCCACCCCATTTTATTAATAAGAAAAAGAATCATTAAATGTCAATCAGGATTTGTAGTATCAAAATTCAAGGTCTACTTTATAAATGCTAAGGATCAGAAAATTATCGAAGGAACACTAGTAGGCATACTACAAATGGCTAATGTAATTTTTATTTCTGAATTGAGATGAAAAATGAGAATGTGTGTCTTTCTACACTGTAGTACCAAAACCTCGTTAGGATCTGGCCAGCATGTGGGGAAGTGACACAGCTGAGGCTTTCTCAGGCAAAATACATTAACATTACAAATGAAACTTGGTCCGAATGTATCTGAAGGAGCATTTTCTCCTTCAGAGGTATAGTAAGAATTTCATTAGCAATGCAGTTATTAAGCTCTGTTGAATAATTCTGTGTTTTAGAAAAGGAAAGTGACCTTTTGTATCTCTCAAAGGGGTAATAGCTCTACAGATACATTTAAAATAAAACTAATTGGGACAGGACACCAGATTTACAAAAACATGTGAGGAAATTTGGTAATCAGTTGAAAAATACAAAGTATCTTGAACAAAGCATTTTATAATGTTAGATGTCTGACCTTTTTTATTTCCTAATCAAACATCTTTATCTTCTGTTATAGGTTGTAGATGGGGAATGGAGGGCAGGAAAATACTGTTGAAAATTCTCAGTTTTGTACTGCTTTGAAATATGGGCACAATTTGTCACATAAACTCAATAATTAGCATAGCTATTGTTTTTCTTCAATTATCAGAGTTACATATTTTTCACATTTTGACATACTTGGAATCTGGGTGTTTCCTAAAAACAGTGTCAAAAGCAATATGCCCCAGTTCCTATGCTTCTTAGTGGTCATTATCTTTGTGAATAACATTACAGTCATATGTGGTAACATTCGGATGCCTAAATTAAGTTTGAATCTGTAATGTTGCTTTAAATATTTTAAAAAGAGGTAACATTGTAGTACAGAACTGAAAGGAAATGTGATTTTATACAAAGAAGGACTATTAAATGCCAAGCAATGAAATCAGAGGTAGCAGAAAACTGCCATATCTACTGAATATATTATGGCATTTCAAAGCCCGGAAAGATTGTATGACAGATTTGTAGTCCTAAAGGATTATTACTCAGGTGCCAAGCATCTATTTATGAAAAACTTCTGGATGACTTGCAGGAGAAGGTAATTTACTTACAGTTAATGGGTAATTCAGTTAAGGAAAAAGTAAAACTGTCAGCTTAACGAAATCCGAAATGCAAGCAAAACCCTAAAATTATACTGCCAATCTTAAAGATGCCCAAGGGGTCAAGATCACTAGCATGGATTATAAAAATCAACTCAAGTCAAAAATCAACTCAGAAGACTGAGTGGGGAGACACTGGAACTCACACATCATTTTGATCATGGAGAAAATGCTATCTCTAATTACACGAATAAAAATATAGTATCATGAGCATGAAAGCAACTTCAAATATATTTAATTTAGTGTTTCATTTCTGAAAACATAACAAATACGTAGAAATAAATGGTGATCACTAAGATCCAAGATAGATTTACTATCTCTGAATTACTTCACACTAATATGATATTCTCTTGGTAGTGTTGTTAAGTTTGAGCTGGGATGACAAATCTGTATTTCAGTAGGACACTTAACAAGTTGTGTTCTTGTGGACAAAATGGAGAAATATGGCCTAGATTAAATAGTGTATTAGTGACTTCCCTGGTGGCGCAGTGGTTAAGAATCTGCCTGCCAATACAGGGGACACGGGTTCGAGCCCTGGTCCGGGAAGATCCCACATGCCGCGGAGCAACTAAGCCCATGCACCAGAACTACTGAGCCTGCATGCCACAACTACTGAAGCCCACGTGCCTAGAGCCCGTGCTCCGCAACAAACCACCGCAATGAGAAGCATGCGCACCACAACGAAGAGTAGCCCCCGCTCGCCACACCTAGAGAAAGCCCGTGTGCAGCAACGAAGACCCAATGCAACCAAAAATAAATAAAATTAAAATTTTAAAATAAATAAATAAATAGTGTATTAAAGGTTGAACGACTGGCTGATACGGTCTGGTGAGTGCGTTGATGGCATCTGGAGAGAGGTTTCCAGTGGCTTGTGCATGACTCTTTCCTAGGTCTCCTTCCATGCAGTGTAATTTGTTGGTAATTTGAACACATGGAAAACTTTCCTATAAGACTTGCAGTTGTAAAAATGGAGCAGGGATAAAAATACTTTGGATCAAATCAGTATCTCTAAAAAATTTTGACAGAATAGAGTAATAGACTGAATCTAGTAAGATTAATTTTATAAGGGGTAAATAAAAATCCTGACTCTGGGTATATATAAAGTGAACTTGTTCAGATAACCTAGTTCATCATTTCTAACCATTTTGTTATACCCCTCTAAGCCTCAGTTTCCCTATGTGTAAAATGGGAATAATAATACTAGCTACTTAGTTTGAGGGGAGAGCTCAGCACAGTGATGGCACATACTAAGTGTTCAATAGGTGCTACTACTTTTCCAGAAATCCTGGGATAGAATCCAAATTCTTCCACTTATGGGGTATTTGACCCTGGGTAGGGTACTTATTCTTTCTAAGCCTCATTTGCCTTGTTTGAAAATGGGGATAAAATAGTATCTACCTCACAGTTGGACGTCAGGAGAATTAAACGAGATGATGCATGTGAGGCCCTCTTCAAGGTGCTTGGCATATCCTGAGCACCTAATGAATGTTAGCAATTACCGTGAACATTAGTGCAACTTTCAGAAAACCCCCCTGGACATGAAACTGAAAAAAACAACAACTAGAGCCTCTCTAGAACACGGTAAATTATACTTCTCTCTTATAGACTAAATCTATGCTACTACTTCAGTTTAAATGTATACTTTCAAGAGGAATATTGGAAAATTGAGGTGAATGTAAAGTCAAATCATGTGAAAAATGATGGAAGAAACTGGTGACATTTATTCTGGAGAAGAGAAGATTATGATAGAAGAAGCTATCGGAAGGGTTGTCATTGAAAGAGGTATGGGGCTGGCCCTGTTTGGGCCCCAGAGTTAGAACTCTGACAATGAGACAGATATTTTGTTCCCCTGAAGAAGGACTTCCTTACATGGCTGCCTGCGAAGGTAGTGATTTCTCAGTTACTGAAGTTTTTTTTCAAGTCTGAAAAGTCATTTGAGGGAGAGCTGCCGAGAGGATTCGGGATTTGAGATGGGATTTGGCTCAGTGATCTTTAAAGGCCAGTCCTTTCCTGAGGTTCAGCTGTTGACTTCTTTACAGTGCTTAACATTTAAAACCTTAAAAAAAAATCTGCATCCAGTCACCTAGTCTTTTCTCCCAAATTATTTGACTGAAGCCTCTCACATGAAATAAGAATTGCATATCCCTGACCTTTAAGGGCTAAAATGTATTTCCTTCCCTGCTCTTATCTGAGGTATCTGGGTAAATGGATTTGCAGAAGCTGTGCATGCCAATCATACTTGCATTTCTTTTAAAGTAGGGAAGTGGATAAAATGATTAAAGAATTGTCAGGTCACAGGATTTCTGATGGCTCAGCTTTAGTTGTTAGCAATGCTCCTGTCCCAACTAATATCAATATTAGCTAATAGGCATGCAAATATTGAGTATATGGTTCACAGGCAAGCTGCTTGTTGCAGAGGATTCTTGGCACAATGTATGTCATAGGAAAAAACTGTATCGACATTTAGTATCTCACTCAGCGTAATAGTCTGCTTCCAAGTGGTTTAATTTTTCTTTGATTTTTAGTTCATGCTTCCTGGCCTTAGAATTATGTGCTGAAAAACTCAAGGATTGGTCCTCTGCTTTTACGTTGATTAACAAATAAATCATGAGTGGCTCTGAAGGACAATGAAGGGAACTCCTCCTCCTGCTCCTTTACCTCCAAAACCTTATGGTGAACTTAACCAGGGAGATGACATGATGTCAGTTCTACACCAGCTCACGGTTGATAGCTAAAGGTTCGGCCATATGGTGAAGGAGTTGGAAAGAACAGGATCTGAGGCTCGCTGATAAGGAGGATTGGGGAAGAAGTATGTGAATGAGTCTCTTGAAATGGGCCTAGCATGAGGGAATATTAATGTCCCATGTGAATTTTCACCGTGTGTTCAATAACCAGGTAAACCAGATGACCCACTGTTGATGTCAGTCACTTTCTTTCCCTAGTGACTTTACTGTGTCAGTGAGCTCATGAACAGTGGTCCATCATAGCAGTGATGCTGACTGCATATGCATCAATAAAAAAACCGATTGCCTCTCTCTGAGGCTGACCTGGCTCTCCCACTATGGCTAAATGCCAATCAGCCAGCCATGGAGACCAATAGGGAGCTCTTGATATTGCATAACATAATGAGGGGGCCAGCCTACCTGCTGGTTCATTATACTGGGTCCCCTCCATTATGGAGTGAACAGTGTTTTGTCCTCACTGGAATAAACACAATCTGGTTATGGTTTGTTTTCCTGGGCCATTATGCTGATTCTGTTGACTTAATGCCTTATTTATATCATGCCTTATTACATCATGTTTTCTCACAGAATATTGTTTTTAATCAAGAGACTCATTTCACAGCAAAATAATTAAGGTCAGGGCTCTTGGGGTTCACTGGTATTTCCATAAAACCTTCACCCAAAAGCACCTGACTTATGGCATAGCAGAATGATCCAAGGAACTGATTTACTGTGTCAGCTGGGAAATAACACCTTTTGACATTAGGGTGGTATCCTTCAGTATAAAATACATTCTCTGAACTAGTGACTAACGTGTGACACTGTTTCTCCCCAAACCAGGACACATTGGTCCAGAAATTGAGGAGTAAAATGTGGGTGGTATCTCTCATCATTACACGGAATGACCAAAGCACAAAATTTTTCTTCTCAAGTCCAAGTCCTGCTAGTTTGAAGGTCTTAGTATTCAGTGGATAAATATTCCACCAGGGGAGAAAATTGAACTGAAAGTTGGGATTTGAGACTGCCATTTGACTCTTTTGGGCCCCTCCTGCCAAGGGACCAGGAAGGAAAAAAAAGTTTACTGTAGTGGTTTACTGTAATTTTCTAAGATGGAGCTCGGGGATTCCTCTGGAGTGCCTCCTAGTATTGTAATATCCAGTGCCAAAAGTTAATGGCAGACCACAGCAACCCCATACAGCTAGTATCACCAAGGTTCAGACCACTCAGGAATTAAGCTTCGGATTAGCTCACCAGCCAAAGAACCATGACCAGCTGAGGTGCTGTCTGAGCACAAGAGGAACTTGGAGGAAGAAAGTTATCAATACCAAAGATAATCTCAGAAGCATTTGCAGAAATGAAAGTGATTGTCCCTGCTCATATTTTCTTCCTTGTTCTAACATATTAATCTTTTCCTCTTTTGTTTCCCTATTTTTTCAAAATTAATAAATATTTAATGTCTATAAAACTTAATTAATGTCAGCTTTAGTGGCTGATAACTTTAGTATTCTCTGAATTGTACTGTTTTAAAAAAATAATTTTTAAATTAGCATACAGGAAAATTGACTTTTTTGGTGCACAGTTCTATGACTTTTAATACATATGTTGGTCTGTGTGACCACCATCAAAATCAAGATACAAAACAATTGCATCACCCCTGCCAAAATTTCCCTTGTGGTATCCTTTCGTAGTCACACTTCCCTACCACCACCCCTAACCCCCAACAAACACTGATTTGATTTCTATCATGATAGTTTAGTCTTTTTGACAATGTCATATAAGTGGAATCATACAGTATGTATGCTTTTGGGATTGGTTTCTTTCCCTTAGCATAATGCCTATGAGATTCATCCAAGTTATAAGGTGTGTCAATAGTTCATTCCTTTTTATTGCTGAAGAGTAATCCCCTAGTTTTTAATATATGGTGGATTGGTGATAATTTTATAATTTATCTGATAGATTTTGGGATATCACAATGGGCTTGTCTTTGAGATACACGAGAAATGAATATCACCCAGAGATGGATGCTTCAATGCAGGAATAAGAGTGTTCATGCATGTTGAGTAGCAAGAGGGTGGACAGCTGCAGAATTGCAGTTTGACTCACTTCTCTGCAAACTGTCCCACTTTTAGTGTGCCTTTCTGAACCAAAGAGGTGAGACAGCTAAAACATTTTCAAGATTCCCTTATAGCTAGATTCTACATTAAAACTAGGTTTGCCGAGGAAATGTACTCACGCAAGACTCAGAAGGGGTAATTGAGCAACATGAGATGGCAGCTGCATGAGCGAGATTTATTTTTCTGGCTGACACGGCATCAGGGGTATTTGGCTCTTCTGCTCTAGTAGGCATAGAGGTTTGTATGTTTAGTCCTTGGCGTCACATGCACTGAGTGGTATGTGAAGGCTGCCGTGGAATTTCCTCTACAGTAGTTTTGTGAGTGGTAGGGTATCACTCCAGGATGTGTTTTACCTGGCTGCATAGATCCAAGCTTTGTTTACTGGCCCTCCAAGAAGATCTGCAAGGTACCCAATACTGCGTAATAAATTCCTTTCTCCTTATACTGAATAAACTGGATTCCATTATCTGCAACTGATCCTTTGTTTCTGAAATTGAGAATTTGGAGATTCCCCCCAAATTGATCTTTGGATAATTTTTAGAACCTATTAAATTAATTGCTGTGTGCCTGAAATATTTCACATTAACGATAAAAAATTAATTGCTCTCATTTATGGTGATTACATAACGCATCAGTGCACGCAACACATATTTAGTGAGTGTCCATGTACTAGATCTGAAAATATAGCCATTAAAAGCAAACACAAATTCTGTTTTCATGGAGTTTCCATTTTAGTAAGGAGAAACAGACAAGTAAAATGGGCAGCATGATGATAGCGCTAGGGAGAAAAGTGAAGCAGGGAAGGGAGATAGGGAATGACAGGGTTTTTAGAAAACGTGGCTAGTGCTTACTGGTAAAATGACATTTGAGTAAAGGCCCAAAGAAGGAGGAGCATTCTGGGCAGAGGGAACAAATAAACATAAAGGTTTTGAGGTAGAAGCATGTCTGGTAGGTTGAAGGAACAGCAAGGAGGCCAGTGTGGCTGGCCTGCAGGGAGTCAAGTGCCTTTGGGATCATAAAGTCAAGTGCAAACAAAGGTACTAACATTTCATGCTGAAGATTACATACACGTAATCAAACTGTATATGTGAATATATATATATATATATATATATATATAATTTTTTCCTTGTTATCAACAAAGTGCAAATACAAAATACAAAAACTTTCAGAGAAAACTTCTAATCTCCTGTGAAGACGTTGGAGGCACCCCTCCCTCACCTCTTCCTGGTGGTTTTTGGACTCCAGTGGAGAAATACTGTGTAAATAGTTTAAGAAGGGAATGTTTATAAAGAGCTACAAATATACCAATAAGCATGGTGATGCTTTGGGTATATTAACTCATTATGTATATTAACTCATTGCACACCAAGCCTACAGTGTCAGGTAGTTTTAGCTCTAATTTACAGATGAGGAAACTGAAGCCAAGGGAGATTAGGCACTGTTCCCCAAATCACACAGCCAGTAAGTAGTGGAGTTTCAATTTCAAAAGCAAGTTTGACTCCGCACTATTACTTGATCCCTGAAGGACATGGAGAGCAAAGGAGATTTCTCACTGGTGAAGGGCCTTCATGGACTTAGAGACAGTAAATCAAGTTACCCTAACCTTTCCACATATGACCTATTTTCCATTTTTTGAATCATCTTTTTTGTCGCTTTTAGAATCCTCTCCATTTATCCTCACTAATTCCTCATTCTTCTTCTCCCACAGTTATTTAAAATATGATGAACAAATTGATGTGTAGTATACAGAATATGATAGAATAGCTTAAGTATCATACTTTTTTAATATACCCAAGCTTTCTTGTTTAAAAAATTGAACTAATATGTATTTTCTGTAAAACATTTGGAAATATGGAAAAGTAAAAAGAAATAGAAAAAAAATCAAATCACCCATATTCATCTTACCCAGAAAACACCCATTATTAATCATTTGGTTTATTTTTTTTAATTAATTAATTAATTAATTTATTTATTTATTTTTGGCTGCGTTGGGTCTTCGGTGCTGCGCGTGGGCTTTCTCCAGGTGCAGAGAGCGGGGGTTACTCTTCGTTGCGGTGCACGGGCTTCTCATTGCAGTGGCTTCTCTTCTCTTGTTGAGGAGCACGGGCTCTAGGCATGCGGGCTCCAGTAGTTGTGGGCCACGGGCTTAGTTGCTCCGCGGCATGTGGGATCTTCCCGGACCAGGGATCGAACCCGTGTCCCCTGCATTGGCAGGCGGATTCTTACCCACTGCGCCACCAGGGAAGTCCCTCATTTGGTTTATTTTTTCAGTCTTTTTAATATGGATTTTAAAACCTAGTTAAGATCCTATTCTATATAATAATTTAAATTTTTAAATATTTCAAAAATATAGAAAAATACAGAGGGTGAAAAAACCTCCTAAATGGGTGAGTCCTAGAATCAGACTCCCTGTGCCTGAAACTTCACACAGTATCTTGCTGAGCAACTTGTGCCTTTATTTTCTCATCTGTAAAATGGGGTTAATAAGAGTACCTCCGTTTCATCATTCTTTCTTTTCAGAAATAAAGTATTAGAGGTGAAAGTGAAGTCCTTTCATACTCCTCCCCAATCCCACTCTCCTGTCTTTTCCACTAGGCAATCACTGTCCTGAAATTGGTTCATATCCTTCTGTCCATGTCTTATACCTTTACTATATTGAGTGTATCTACTGTATATAAATTTTATATCATGATTTTTCCCATTTAATTGAAAGCATTTTCATAAAAGCTTATCCCTCTGTCAGACACTTTTCTTAAAAATTCTTTGTGTTGGGATAATATACCATTAAATATCAGTATTTACTTAAAGTTTCCCTAGTATTAGATATTTAGGTTTCATTTATTTTCTTTTACCAATAACACTGGTGAAACTTTTTGTTCTTACATTCTGGTATACATCTTTGATGATTTTTTCAAGCAGGATTGATTGGCATTAAAGGATAGAAACTTTTAAAGTAATTCATAATGATAAAAAAATAATATATAATATTGATAATTATGGAGAAATTGAAAACATCTGTAAAAATGAAAGAAAAAAATGTCTGTATGCCACCATTAAAAGGTTATCACTGCTAACAGGTTTATCTTCTTCTAGACATATTCCGTCCATAAAGCGTTCTTCGATCCCCTCCTTTCCCCCGACACACACTGTACTTGGGAATATACTGTTTATTAAGATTTACGTTAACATTAAATGATCCCATTTCCTCAATTCATTTCATATTCTCTGGGAAACATGATTTTCAATGTCTGTATAATCCTACCATGTGAAGTAGCATAATTCATTTAGCCATTCTCCTATTTTGGGGCACTTAGATTACTTCATTTTGAACTGTATTAGACAACAGTGAGTATTCTTATAGAGAAACTTTGTGCTCCTTACTTAATCGGTTTCTTAAATGAGAGTCCTGGAAATAAAAATTACTAAATTAAGGATAACTGTATTAAAGACACTTTATACGTATTGTCAAATTGCTCTCCAGAAATACCTGTTCTCTTGAGTGTATAACTCACAACATACATTTGCCAAGATTATTATCTTTTGCTAATTAGATACAGAAAACACTTACCATTATTTTTTTTTCATTTTGACTGATTAAAATTGACTTTAAAAAATTGCTACCTAGATTCATTCAGATTTTATTTTTTATAACCTTCGTGTGCTTAGGCAATCTTTAAAAAGTTGGGGTTATTTTGACCAAAATCTGCATAAAGTTAAAAAAAGAAAATAAATCTGTGTTTAGCATCACTGGGCTATAGCTATGGCTTTTGTTGATTGTTAACAAAGTTTGGTTCAATTTTCAGGTACACATGGCACAAAATAAAGTGGAAAACTGATGACCATCTAGTGACTTTAAACTTTTTAAACCTTCATAGTTGTACCTCTCCCCAAAAAATTCCATTGGGAATTTTCTATTAAAGTACTTAATAAAATTAGACTTTTAAGAATAAAGCTATTGGTCAGGTAATCAGAAACCATTTGAATAATCTGCTGTTAAATTCTAAAATAAACAGCTACAAAGGAACCACAAAATTTTCTTGGAATTTTCCTTTCTCTATCAGTCTGTATGCTGGTTTTAATTACTTAAGGTCAACATGTTTTCTCTAGGTGAGAATCCTATGAGAAAATCATTTATTGACAGTGGCAAGTTGTCCCATTTAGGAAAATCTGTAATTGTCATTTAACCTAGGTTGACGGGGATGACCTTTGTTTTTACAAGGAAAGAAATTGTTTTCAATCCATTAGCCATGTTGTTAGGTCTCACTTAGATGACAAAAATAATAATGTAATCGGACTCAAATTCTGGATGGATTAAATAATAAAAACATATAAAGAAAGTAATAACAAAATGAGAAAATATAGGCATCTATTTGATCTTGCAGAAGTACTGTACCTCCAAGCATAAAATGAAGAAATCACAAAAGGAAATAGTTAAGTACATAAAAATGACAATCTTCTGCAGAAAAGGTCACCAGAAACAAAATTAAAAGGAAGACTCCAAACTGAGAAGGGTATTTGTGACATATATGGTAAGCAAAGGTGTAATATATAAAACTTACAAAGATTGCTTACAAATCAATAAAAAAAGATTGAAATTCAATAGAAAAATGGTCATAGAGTGCCAGTGAAAAATTCACACACACTGACAAGAGAAGGAAATATATAGCCAGTAAATATATATGAAGAATTATTCAGTGTTACTGAAAGCAGCTCTTTTGCCCCTTTCCTGTTTGTCCATTCCTGTTCCTCTCTAACCCTAAAAGAATGTAATTATAGAAATGAGATCACTAGGCAATTTAGCTTTACTCCTGACTTATGTTCTACTGAATGCACACCATGCCTTGGCTAACCTGTTGATTCTTTTCCTAGATTAAAAGTAGTAAGAATGAAGAATTAAGTAGTTAAATAGAATGACCAGCTCTCTACCCCCAGCAGCCCCCTTTGCAATCCTGTAGGCAGATCACATGGGCAAGATAATGTCTGAAGAAAGATACTGAGGAGTCAGCCAGTCTGCACGCAGTGGAGAATGATGAAGAATCTAACCTCGTGCCTTGGTGATTCACTGAGATTCTTTCCCTCTTTTCCCTTTAAAAACTCTCATGGCTGAGCAGAATCTGGGGAGTTGGTTCTGGGAAACGAGTCCACCTTCTCTCCAGATTGCTGGCCTTCTGATTAAAGCAACCCTTCCTTTCTACCAACACTTGCCTCTCCAGGACTGGGTTTTGAGCGGCGAGCAGCTGAACCTGAGTTCAGTAACCCTACTAATTACAAAAATGCTATACATTTAAAAAATATTAATACACTAGCATTTTTCTCTTCTGCCAAAATGGCAAATATCTGAAGTATTATAATCTAGAATGCTGTGAAATAAGTACTCATAAACTGCTGGTAACAACTGACATAAAAATTTTTTAAGGAATTTGTGCACTATTCATCAAAAACTTAAAAAATGCACATGCTATGTAATCCAATGATTTCAATTCTGAAAGGCATCATAGAAAATTAAAAGATGTATGCACAGATTATGTACTAGGGCATTCATTCTAGAATTATTAATAACATCAAATACTTGAGAAACAGTGCCTAATATCCAAAAGTAAATCACAAATAATCCAAACAGTAGAATATATTATATGGTTACTTAAGTTGTGCTGTCAGAGACTTTAATGACTTGAGAAAATATTAATGTTAAGGAAGAAATAAAAGCAGGTTACAAATGATAATTCCCGTTTTGCAGTACACACACAAACACCAGGAAGGAAATTCCTCAACATGCTAATACCGCTAATAGTGTCATCTCTGGGTGGTGGGATCCCAAGTGATTTTTATATTCTTCCCGATAGTCTTCAGTATTTTCCAAAATGTTTACAGTAAACATGCATTATTGTTATAACCAGAACACACGAGACAGGGGAGAGAGAGAGATTGAGAGAGAGGGAGAGAGAGAAAAGAACTTTCACATTTCACGTGGAAATGTTTATTAAAAGGACATTAGAGGGACTTCCCTGGTGTTGCAGTGGTTAAGAATCCGCCTGCCAATGCAGGGGACACAGGTTTGAGCCCTGGTCCGGGAAGATCCCACTTGGCGCGGAGCAACTAAGTCCATGCGCCACAACTACTGAGCCTGCGCTCTAGAGCCCGCGAGCCACAACTACTGAAGCCTATGCGCCTAGAGCTCGCGCTCTGCAACAAAGAGAAGCCACAGCAGTGAGAAGTCCGCTCACTGCAAGGAAGAGTAGCCCCCGCTGGCCGCAACTAGAGAAAGCCTGCTCACAGCAACGAAGACTCAGTGCAGCCAAAGATAAATAAAGAAATTAATTAAAAGAAAAAAAAGGACGTTAGAGACCGTGCCACAGACAAATTCAAGTCAACTTATATTGGATCTGCTAGGTAGATTTCTCCAGGTGCATACTTATTAGAAATTCGGGTGCTCCTTTTGAACAACAGGATAACTCACCCATTCACAGAATTTTAGACGAAGGGACCCTTGAGATCCCTGACACTAACGAAGGCTTAATGTTCACCTTGCTTACCACTTGGTGCCCACCACCCGGATCAGTATATTTTTGAATGAAAGAAAAAATGAAGACCACCCCAGTCATTGTACATTTGGAGAACCTGCTTCCTGCGGAAACAAAAGGACTTACTTGCCCAAGTTTACATGTTATCCCCATGAAGTAACATCAACAGTAGCAATAATTACGGTTACTACTACTTTCAGTAAGCACCATATCTACTGCTTGACAGGCACTCTTCAAGGGCTTTACGTGCATCAACTTACTTAATCCTTATAATAACCTTATGGGTTAGGTATTGTAATTATTTTCATAAAATAGGTGAGAAAACGGAGTCACAAACTGCATCTAATTTCATTCCCCCTTTCTTCCCCGCCATTTCACGCAAATCCTAATCACCCCGAAATTCGGCCTGACGTCAGCTAGCTTGGATCCTTACGAAGGGAAGCTCCTGGGGCGCATCCGTGTGTGTTTGTGTGTGACGCGGGAAGTAGGAAGATTTTAAACACCCGCCGCCGGAAAACAATGTCCTGATGTCCTGGATTTTACTCTGGCTTCCCCCCCTCCCCCGGAGCGCCCCTCCTGGTGGGCCAAGGGGACTGGGGACGGGAGACACCACGAGGGCACCCCGGCCTCTCTCGCGTAATGAGGCTCCCCCCCGCCCGGGGGCCGCTCAGCCCCGCAGGAGCCGCCGGGCAGGGCCGCAGCCCCGCCCGCGCCACCTGCTCCGGGGCTCCCGCATCCCCGCCCCGCGTCCCGCCCCCGCGCCGCGCCCGCGCCCCGCGGTCCCTCCCTCCGGCGTGACGGGAGCACGGGCGCCGGCCGCCCGGGCCGCGAGCGCAGCGGAGCTGACAGCGGACAGACGGGCACGGGGCGAGCGAGTGGCGAGCCGAGCGCGCAGCCCTCGCGGCCCGGGAGCCGGAGCGCGCCCCACCCGGGGAGGCTGCCTTCTTGCCGGCCGGCGGGCCGACCACAGCGGGACGGAGATGCTGCTCCTCCGCCCGGGGCCGACGCGGGGGAGGGGCCGGGAGCGGCCGGCCGGGGCTCCCCGCTGCGGGCTCTCGCCTCCCTGGAGCCCCGCCTGGATCTGCTGTTGGGCGCTCGCCGGCTGTCAAGCGGCCTGGGCTGGGGACCTGCCCTCCTCCTCCGGCCGCCCGCTTCCTCCTTGCCTGGAGGTGAGCCGCACCTGGTCTTTTACCTGGAGTTTGAGGGGGAGGGGAGAGAAGGGCGCGGGAGATGTGGGGTGAGGGTCGTGCCCGTTTGCTGCTCTCTGCCCCTTTCCTTCCTTGGAGGACCGTGCTTTTCGTTTGTTTCCAGGGATGAAGTTGCCCGACCCGGGAAGCTGGCCGAGAGAGGGTGTGTGGCGCTTTGCTGGCTTTCGGGGGATGCTTTTCGCGCTCCTGTGTTTTGAGGGCTCTGAAGGACTTTGCGGCGCCGTCTTGGAGTGCCGGGCTTGAGGACCTGGGGCCAAGGGAGAGCTTTCCGCAAGGGCAGGGGACTGGGGAAGCTTCGCCAGTGGGATTTGGAGACCCCTCACTTCACAGCTTTTCCAGAGAGCCAGATACGGCCGCCGAGGGCGTCCCGCTCCCCCTCCCCCTCCCCGTCCCCCTCCCTCCACTCCCCCTCCCCCTCCCCGTCCCCCTCCCTCCACTCCCCAGTGTGTACAAGCCCCTTCCTCCTTTTCCACTGCTCTCAGCCTCCAGATAAGGCCCTGGGGACTTGCTAAGCCAGTGTGTGGTGTCACTTGGCATCCTTCTGGCAAAACGTGGTTGTGAATTAGGAAGACAAAAAGTGTGTATTTAGGGAAGAGGTGGGTTGGTGATCTAGGAAATTAGAAAAGACAAAGTGAATATGCTCCTTTTGGGAGATGTTCATCACCTGGCTGAAGCATTGCTACTGTGTATTTTAAAGTTTGAGATTATTGTTGATATATAGCCAAGAAAGATAAATTATAGGTGATGTGATTTTTTCTTTTTCCTGCTTTTAGGGGAACTGGACTTAACAATGCCAAAAATTTACAAAGGGTGTCATTGGTACTTGTATTGGGTGTTTATCTTTCCCTTTAGTGTTCCAGAAAGTGCATCCTCTTAATGAAAATCAATGAGGGGAAGGAAGCAGCATTTCTGACCTACTTTGAGTGATTATGTTGGGGAGGATATGAGGAGTGGTTATGGTTTTTAGGGAGATTGCTAAGAATCAGGGTGATGGGTCATTTTAATTTAACAGAGCAAAAATGGGTTAGCTAATAGCCCCTCTGGGAAACAAGACCAGACCTTGTTCCTGGATCAGACCTTGTTCCTTGTTCCAAGACCAGACCTTGTTCCTTGTTCCTTTGTGTCACTTTTGAATTTTACCCAGGCTTGAATTATAGAATATCTGCGTTCTAGACATCGTCCATCATCCATGGATTTCACCTTCCTCTTCCATAGTCTCAGTCCCAGGACACACTGAAATGAAAGAGAATCAGATCAAACGCATGTGTGCGAGCACACAGTAGTGTTATAAAATCAGGAAATCAGGGCAAGAACTCAGTGAACAGCTGTGTTTAATTCCAGAGTTTATTAGTATAATTAGTTGTTTAATCTGTATTCTCCTATCACCTGGGAATAGTCCATTCTTCCACAGAAAGCTGCTTCTTGGGCCTCTTCAGACTGAATAGTAACTGGACGAACTTAAAACCTTGCCTCCAGCCCCCAGTCCCAATATGCAAAACCTATTTTTTTTTTTTTTTTTTCCTGAAGTGAAAAGTCTTAAGATTCTTGTAAAATTAATTCTTAGTATTGGAGACTCTACTTGAAACAGGTGAAAGTCAGGGCCAGTGGGGGTGATGCTTGGCCACTATAGCTAGACTGATCCTTTAGGGGAGCACATGTTCTACCCCTGTATACCCAGGCAGAATGGAGTTAAGAGTCTGCCACCTGAGACAAATCTTGAAACCAGAGGCAGGGAGATGACGGAAGGTTCAGGAAGGCTGTGTTCAATTAATTGTACTGACTTTGGAAACTGCATGCGGCTCAGTTCCTTGAGGTTTCAATTTTGAATTTATGGAAATAAATAAAATATATGGCAGGATGCTCCAGAGCCTGCCTGTGGCTAGTTGTATTTTTAGAAATGTGATGCACAGATCCAGTTATATTCTTCTTTACGACCGACCGACAGTTGGAAGATGATGGAGAGTTAGAGTTTCCTTTGGACGTAGGAGGGGCCAAGGGCCTGAATCTGCTTCTCGGCATCCGGTCTAACCCACTGAGCTAATCAACAGAGTTGATCATTGTTTCTCTCTGTTTTTAAGAGGAATGTGAGAAGGGCAGGTGTTTTTTCAGGTGTTGAGGGTAAGGGTCTGCTTCTGCTTACCGGTAGGGAGGGTCCTTCCTCTGAGATACAGCTATGGAAATGTGGGCCAAACTCCTGTGAACAAGGACATAGTTAAAGTAACTCTCTGGTGCCCGCTCCTGCCAGTTTATCCCTTTCCCCTCTTTGGTAACAGAAAAGGACATGAATGCGCCGCGGAAGGGATGGCAGCACGTGGTGGGGAGGACGGTGAAAGCCGCGAAAGTGAGGGTTCTGAGGCTGGAAACTAAAGCCAACTCTTAATAACAGGAGAGGATGTTGAAGGGAAAATCCGCAGGTAATTCTAAGCCTTATTGCTGCCAGTAGTTTCAGTCTCGTCCTCATTTATCAGTATTTTTAAAAAAGTAATCCCGTTTAACTAAGTTACAGGGGCTCTCATTTTCCTTGCCTGGTTTTGGCGGAAAGCAGGAAAACGGGAAGGACCAGAAGCAGAGAAAATTGGCCTGGGAGGAATCTAGTTATGATTGCCTGAGTCCAGAAAAGAGGCCCTTCCAAAAGACAGATGGGATGTGGGTAAAGTTTCACTTAGATTCTTTGCATAGGATTGGACTCTGGGGTGAAACTCAAATACAGTACAGCTTCCTTTGTCAAAGTCATTGGATTATGGAGCCGAAAAGGGGAGAAAAATGATTACTTCGGAATGCTCAGCTGGGGATCCCGTCAGCAGGGTGGACATACAAGGACAAACCGGAAGGGGAGACAGCAATAAAAGTACAGTCAATGTGTCAGCAGTTGAAGGACAACAATAGGATGTGACTTTGATAAATGGTGTTTAAACAAAAAAAAAAAAAAAAAAAAGAGGACTGGATATCATAAAGTACAGAATTAATTTTCTTCAAACTGTTTATGGGGGAACTTATAAAGGATAAATATCCTCTGGGTTTCTGGGTATCTGCTTTTCACTTGTAAAATGATAGTAGTAAAAAGGGACCTGCCTATCTCTATTGTGAGGATAAGATGGGATGAAGTTAAAGGAAAATAAATTACACACACATATATGTGTATGTGTGTATACACACACACACACACACACACGCACGCACACGCACACACACACACACACACACACACATATATATATATGAGGTTTGATGATTGCTAGATTAGTAGACCTAGATCCTGATGTTTCAGGAAGGGTCTACAATGAGACTTCAGAGGTTCAGAGGATAGGCTTATCCAAGAGTTGAATGCAATGGAATGTTTGACTCATTGAAGAAGAGGACTTAATGGGGCTGTCAGAGGGAAAAAAACATAAAAGCCAACATATGATTCAGAGCTGGAGTAAGGTATTAGAAGATAGACTGCGTGAGAGAAAAGTGCATGAAAAGAACAGAACTAAGTGGATTATGTATGCATTATTTAAATTTGGAAAATTAAATCACAAACTAGCTTGATTCTTAGTTCACTTCTCTACAGTCCTACGTAATGTGATTCTATTGGTCTCTCTGAATCTTGATTCAGTGATGACTTTTTTTGCCAACAGTTTTTATTCCACAGTTACTGAGCTTAAACTATGTGCCAGGTGAAATGGCAGCTGATGTGAAATTACAAATTAAAAAAATAAAATTTAATTGGCTAAGGATGAGCCAGATATGTAAACTAACATTTGCAGTGAAGTGATTAGGTGCTATGAGAGAAAAAGGGGGCCGTAAGACTAGTGGGGAGAATCAGAAACGGCCCCGTAGAGGAAGTGAGTGAGCCTGGAACGATGGGTAGGAATTTGCCAAGCAAGCAAGGCTCAGATGTGAGGTTGGGCTGGTTTGGGGGAAAGATACTTCTGACGTAGAGCATAGATTGAAAATGGCAGAAGCACAGAACAGTTGTGCTGTAACTAGTTATATAACTGGATTGCTGCATGCTACGAGGAGCTTAATGAGATAGGAGGCTGAGAGGCAGGCGGAAGCCTGATCATAGGGGACCTTCTGTCATGCTAAGAAGCTGGTCTTCATTTGGTAGGTGATAGGGCGCAATAGAAGGATTTAAAAATCAGGAGTAATGCAGTATACTTTAGTTCGGCAACAGTATGGAGGTCACATGAGAGGGGTGGGAAATAGAAAGAGGTGAGACCTGCTGGGAGCAATTGTAAGAGTACAGGTAAAGGATGGCAGAACCTCAGTTGATGAGTAGCAGTGAGAATGGAAAAGAGGGATGATGTTAGAAGATAGAATTGACAGTGGGTGGATGTGGAGGGTGAGGGAATGGAAGGTTCTGCCTTGTCTAGAGGATGGTACCTGCACCCTCTATGAGGAGGCACGTGAGGAAGATGAGATAAGGGTCTTGCTTCTGGAGAGCTGACCTTTAGAGAGTTCAGTAGGCAGTTAGGTAGCAGGTCCAGTGGCTCAGGGCCACGGTCTGGGCCGGTGTGGAGATACAGGAATCACTTGAATGAAAGGCAAGGTTGACACTGCTGGATTGGATGGGATCATCCAGGGAGTGAGAACAAAGGATGAAAGATAGAACTTGGGTTTTACCACCATTAAATGGGGCGGGAACCAAGCAGCCCACAGAGGTGACGTGTAAGGAATGGCAAGCTTCAGGGAAATGCAACAGTGTAGTTATGGGGAAAGGGAGAAACGCCTTTGACGAAGGAAAGGGGTTGGTTGTGGTGTCAGTGGTCCAAAGAAATTCGAATAAGATGAGACCTGAGAAGAGAAGATTGAATTTGACAGCTCCCTGGTGCTTAATGCCCCAGTGGTTCCTGTGGAGTTGTTGGGGTGGTATTAACTGGGGGGTGAGGCAGTAGTGATAGAGTAGATTTTATTATTATAGCCTTCTGAGATTTGGTAAGAATTTGGGTCTTCCGTGTCCACATACGTCAGTAGACTTGTAAATGGTCATATCTTCTGTTTTAGACTTTGATGGGCATAGCTGAGAAATAATCTTTAGCCTTTCTGCAGGAAGTCTCTGAAGGTCATGGGCTGTGGGTTAAGGGGTTAGAGAGTCTAAAGCCACACTGTTGCTGAAGAAGTTAGGACTTGGCCTCTGTTTTCAAGCCGTTAACATAATTAATCTTGCCTGTTATGCTTGTGAAGGTGAATTTTCCATTTCAAGCTCTTATGCTCAGAACCATTTCTCATGTTTTAGGCAAATGTGAGCAAGTATTCACACCATCAATATTTACAATATAAAACCGAGAGTTGACAGATCTGTGAAGTGTCATATTTTAGCGCAAGGGATGGAAATAGCAGAGCATAGTATAGAGTGGCACGTATTCCTATTAGAGTGTGTGCCTCAGCAGTGCCTTGAATCTTAGAATAATTCTTGCTTGTCAGAAAACACCAGTTAAATTTTGCTGGCCTTTCCCTTCCCGCTGAAGAAACCGTGGTTAATTCTTGTCCCTTTTTGCCTTTCTTAATTGAAGTTATAGGTAATATTTCTACATTAAACACATATTTAGTATGTACTCATGTACCAGGTGCTAGCAGTAAAATGTTGAATAAAATGTGTGGTCCTTCCCCATACTGAGCTGTATAATCTCATGTGGGCAGACTCAAAACAACACCACCTATCAGGTAATTCCATCTGTTATAAGTTCTGTGATGGGAGCTGTGTGCAGTCGGCATGTGTAGCCTTTTTAGTCTGGTTGGGGTGGGAGGGTTTCCCAAGGAAAAGATGTTGAAACTAAGACCCAAAGCATGAGTAGGCGGTTGTGTGTGGCGGTTTTAGAATGCCTCATCCGGAGGAAGCCTTTTGGCCTGGGTCAGTTCCTCTAAGCTCCTCTAAGCTTTCCTGGAGTACTACAGCCAGATGTTCTCTTCCCTTCCCTGGATCCCAGTCCCGGCCCATTGTTGGCTCTTGGGCATCCATACACTGTCCTGCAAAGGCTTTCCACATGCAGGCCCGCCCTGTACGGCTGGGTGAGTGGTGCCCACCTGTGGGGTCACGTCAGAGCTGGAATCCAGCCAGTGTTCCCGGTGCCCAGCCAGCTGCCTTGGCACAGGTCTGCATCCATCCAGAGGAAGGAGGACCTTTTTCGAAGTCATATGCCCAGAGGGGGTGCCATTTTCTAAGTCACTCAGAGGTGCCATATGCCTTACCAGAGGCTCTGAACACCTGGCCCTCACCCCACCCAACACATAATAGACTCATTAGGGTAGGAATTTCATCCTATTCAGCAAGTGGTGATTAACTGTCTTTTTTGTTTAAGGCATTTTGGGGGTTTTAAAAATGAGTAAGGTGCAGGTCCTCTTCTCTGGGAGCACGAATCACTGCCTTGAAAATATCATAGAGTGAGTGGCTTCCACTTTTTTCAACTATAGAAAGGAATTGATCTTTATAATGCATTTAATCCTGATTGACAACTTCTCTTTTATTTATTTTTTTTAACATCTTTATTGGAGTATAATTGCCTTACAATGGTGTGTTAGTTTCCGCTTTATAACAAAGTGAATCAGCTATACATATGCATATATCCCCATACCTGACACCTTCTCTTAATTGTACCAGATTTAAGACTCTGAAACAAAAGCCCAGTGATCAGAATATATTGAAGTTTATTCTCAAGTCAATTTATGGCTCTGGAGTTCAGGATACTATTTAACTTATTCAAAACTTCACTTTTATGAGGTTCTTTTCCCTTAGTCAGTGGTTCTCAAAGTGTGATCCTAAGACCAGGACTGTCAACATTCCCCAGGCACTTGTTAGAAATGCAAGTTCTTAGGCCCTGTACGCACGCTCCTGAATCAGAAACTCTGGGATTGAGGCCCAGCAATCTGTCACAGTCAGCTCTCCAGGGGATTACAAGGTGTGCTGAAGTTGGAGACCACTGCCCTAGGTATAAAGTGAGGGAGTGAGGGATACAGTTTAGTTGTCTGAAACCCAGGGACCTGTTTTATTGCTAAAATTCCTGCAACTGTAACCTTTGCTGACTTCCTCCTTCTGCAGGGCATGTTAGAAACTCCTAAAATAATCCCATCAAATGGAGCTTGAGCTCCTCCCCGCCACCATGAAGCACATCAGCAAGCGCTACTCAACTATCTTCCATACACCAGGTACGAGGCAAGATGCTGGTGATAACACAGGATGCAGAGGATATGGTCACCCCTCTCTAGGAGCTTACAGCCTGAGAAAAGAAGCGAACGTGGAAATGATTAAGTACCTCTCTCTGAGACAGACATTAGAATAGAAAGCATGGTAATATTAAGAGGGTATGGCTAACCTTCTTGGTAAATGTTTTCCAGTGTTTGTTACTTATGGGGGAGGACTGTTGTTTACGTTTTGTTCCAACTGCAAAGCATCTCCTTGTTATAGTAGAAGTAGTCTTGAAGGTAACTGAAGAACTTATTCCAATCTGAGCCCTGTGTGGCCTTGAGCAAATGAACCTCTTTGAGTCTTTCTGCATCTGCAGATGGAGATGGTAACTTCTGCCTTACCCCCATTAGAGTTGCTGTGAGGGTCAAGCTAATGTATTTGAAGATGCTTTGTAAATTTTAATGCAATGCCTTACATTATTATTCTTGTGTAAGCTAAGAACACTGTTTCTAAGGGGATGGATTGAGGTGTGAGAGGACTGGGATGTGGGTAGGAAAATTTATTTACTGGCAAAAGCATTTTATAGGCGTATTTTTTCTAACGATGGAAGTTGTGCATTGTGAAGAGTTTAGAGGAGCAAAGGTATAAAAAAAGAAATGTCAGTTCTAATTCTTCCACTAAAGGATATCTTGCATTTAATGTTTCAGCACATTTCCTACCTATATATTTTTTCCTTTCTAAAAACCATGAGTGAGTGCATATTTTATGGAGAAGTTGTATCTTTTCCTCTTATTGTAAGCATTTCCCAATGACATTAATGTTTCTTTATAAGTATTTTGGTAATATTTATAAAATATTGTAATACGCGATATATTGCAAAATATAGCATCATTTGAATATCTGCCATTGTTTACTTATGAGCCATTCACTTCAGCCTTTCACTGAAAATGCTCTTTTGGGTCAGCAGTGACCCCCTCTTTGCTAAGTCCAGCTGTCATTCCTCACCTTTCCCTGCCTTATGAGAACACCGGACCCAGCTGACTGTTCCGTCACTGCTGAAACGTTTACTTGGCTTCAAGCACACCATGCTCTCCTGGTTTTTCTCTTGCTCCACTGTGATCCTTCTGTCTTTGCCGGTTCCGCCTCGTCTCCCTGACTTCTTTACATGGAGGATTCCCCGCCTCAATCCTTAACTGTCCTATCTTTTCTGTCACCCTGACTTCTCACACTTTTGGTGATGTCATCCAGTCTCTTGGTTTTAAATACCATCTGCATATGGACCACTCTCAAATTTACATCTCCTGCGTGGACCATCCCGTGGCTTCCTGACAAGCACAGCCTCGACGACTCCGCCTGGATAAGTACCTCAAACCTGTCACGTCCAAAACCAGGGTCCTGCCACTGCCCCAAGCCGACTCCAGTGTGGTCTTCCCCATTTCCTTGAATGCCAAGTCCTGCCTTCCAGTAACTCAGGTCTCAAACTCTGGGCTCTCCCTGACTTCTTTTTCTCCCATGTCTTATATCCAGTCTAGTAGCAAACTCTCTTGTCTCTGCCTTCAAAATAGCCAGAGTCAGAACTTCTCACCCCTTGGCCTGTACCTTCTGGGCCACAGCACCATAGTATCTTGCCTGGATTATGGCTATAACTTTCCATCTTGATCTCCAGTTAGAGCTCAGCAGAGCAGTCAAGAGGTCACATTAAACATAAGTCAAAAGCTGTTATCTTTTGCCCAGAGCTCTTCTAAGGCCTCGTTCAGAACCGAAGCTCTGATGGTGGCTTGCAGGCCCAACATGATCTGGCCTCCTTTAAGCCTCTTATGTCATCTTACTACTCCCCCCATTCTTCACTTTTCTTCAGCCTCCCCTGTCTCCTTGCTCTTTCCAGAACGTGTTATGGAAGCTCTTTCTCAGGGTTTCTGCCCTGGTTCTTTCGTCTGCCTGCAGCTCTCTTCTCAGGTATCTGCTTGCCTTTCTGCCTCATGTCCTTAAGGTTTCTACTCAGTTGTCATCTTTTCATAAGACGGCCACCTACTGGAAATTGCAGCCTCTTCCTGTCTATCCCCGTTTCATGCTTTTGTTTTTCTCCGTAGTAGTTTTCAGCATCCATCATAATATACATTTAAATTATTTATTGATAGTTTTTAGGAGCCCACTCTCAGCAAAGATCCATAAAGACAAGGCAATCCCTCCCTCCCTCCCTCCCTCCTTTCCTTCCTTCCTTCCTTCCTTCCTTCCTTCCTTCCTTCCTTCCTTCCTTCCATACTCCCTTCCCCTCTCCCTTCTTCCCTTCCTGTTTCTTTTTTTAAATAAGCTACTGTATCCCTACCACCTCAAACAGTGCCTGGCACTGTGTTGAATGAATGAGTAAATTTAATTTTGGGCACTTGGATTGTTTTTAATTCTTTGTAGTATAAAAAGGTCGTCATAAGCAACAACACAGAATGTTGTCTGAATTTCTGATTATTGAAGATAAAATTGAAGCAGAAATCTTAGGTTGAAAAATATGAGCTATACCCTAGCCAACAGTGAAAAGTGTTATTTATTTATTTTAAAAATTTATTTATTTACTTATTTTTTAATTGAAGTATATAGTTGATTTACAGTTTTGTTATATATATGTTTTTTTGTATATGTACATATGTATGTATTTTATTTTTGTGTGTGAAAAAATATGAAAAAATATTTTTTTCAGATTCTCTTCCCTTATAGATTATTACAAAATATTGAGTATAGTTCCCTGTGCTATACAGTAGGTCCTCGTTGGTTATCTATTTTTTATATAGTAGTATGCATATGTTAATCCCAAGCTCCTAATTTATCCTTCCCCCCTTTCCCATTTGGTAACCATAAGTTTGTTTTCTATGTCTGTGAAAACCTGTTATTTATTAATATTAATTTGATGGTGGAAAATGCTATCTCACTGGTGTAATTTACATTTCTTTAATCACTGCTGAGGGTCAGTATTTTTTATGTGACTTAGCTTTTTGTATTTCACTTTCTGTGGAATTTCTGTTTAGGTGTTTTCACTTACATATAATATATATGATATATGAAGTCTTTCATGTGATTGGCAAAGAAAAATCCTGAAGCAACTGCAAAGTGATCAAGAATTCTCGGGCTTGGGTTGAGTCTTTGTTCTAAGAGTGTGCTTTTGAAATTTCAAGACAGCCCTACTTCATTCTGTTACTTCTTTTTCAGTGGCCATTCATATGTTAATTTGTTCCTGTGGCATTTAATGAGTTCAGGTCATGTATTTCTCTCATAGGTAAACTAATAATACGGAAGTCTATGATTATAGTAGAGATGGGTTAAGTGCAGTGGTGGAGTTATGGACAGAGTTTTATAGAAGCACAGAGAGGAGGGACTGCATCACACTAAGAAGCCCTGGTCTCAGAGAAGGAGCTGTTTGAGCTGAGTTTGGAAAGATTTCTAGAAGTGCTTTATAGGATGCACAGAGGCCAGCCTATCTCGGTCAAAGAAAACTGATTGTATGACTGCACAGAGGAATTAAATCATATGACCATTTCACGGACTAGAGTGAAGGCACTTGGGTGACAATGGCAAGAGATGACTGGATTATGAGGAAGGTAGAGACTGAGGGTTTTGTGAGAAAAGCTTTGGGGAACCACTGACATTAGATTAGACAGATTATTCTGTTTGCGAGTGGAGGGATATAAAAGGGGAGTAATACTGGAGACAGGAAGATCAGTTAGGGGATGTTGCCTCTCTCCTGGGGAAGAAAGAAATGTCAGAGCTAAGCAAATGACAGAATGGGGGGTAGGTTAGGTGATGGATTTGACAGCTGAGTGATAAATTTCAGTCTACCGACTTTTACGGTTTTTGCCTTGGGCCACTTGGTAGACGCTCTGCCTTTCACTGAGACTGAAAATTTAGGAAGTGAATGAGGCTGCTGGAAGAAAGAGGATGAGTTCATTATTGGCATCCTGAGTTTAAAGTGCTCTCCCAGAGACAGTTGGATGTTCGGAAGTGTAACCAAGAGGTGACTTGGGAGCCAGGGGCACATAAGAGGTAGTTGAAGCCAGTGGTGTTGATGGGGTCACCTAGGCTGTGAGCACCATGTGTTGAGGAGAGGGCTCAGGGAAACACCAGCATTTAAGAGGCAAGCAGAGCAAGAAGCGATTGAGAATGAGACGGAAAAGGCACGACCAGGAGAGAATGATAGCACAGAAACTGGCTGAGGGTCGAAGGGACAGGTGACCAGTAAATCTGCAGTGTGATACAGACACGTGATTCTTGATGTTCGGTTAGGCATTAGAAATATCATATCCTTGTGGACAAGATGCAGAAGTATGTGCTGAATGATGGTATAACTAGGCAGAGTCTTGGATATTTGAACAAATGTACCCTGAGGTTATTAATTTAAGGACTTGGTGCTAAGCTGAAGGAAGTTTTCCAATGTAATACCTTTGGTCTTAGTATCTAGTCTCTGTCCTGTTACTGTTCTGCTTTTACTATTGAATCAGTAGTTTGGTTTTGAGAAGGCTTAACCAAATTTTGTAAAGTCAGAAAGCTGGGAAAGATGCCTAATGAGTTGGAAAGCAGAACTGGAATTCAAATGATTGCAAAAGGCTAGAATAATGGGCAAACATAATTGTTCAAAATGTAGACTGTCCTTTTTGGTTCTGAAATTTAGATGTTCAAGCATAAGGTGAGGAATTCTTGCTAAAAAGTAATTTTGAAGCCACAGATGTCATGTAGCTGCTAAAAGCAATGATGGGCTGGTGGGAGGGTTCCTAGTTTCTATTAATGTGAGCAGAGTGCTTGGCTCATAGAAAGTGGACATTTAACAGGTCAGTAATACAACTTAGGTGCAATATTTGAAGAGGGACATTGAAATAGGGAGATGTTGGTTTAAGGTGTGAATTAGGAAGATGAACTATTTGGAGAGTATCTCCAAATACTTGAGGACTGATCAAAGGAACTGAGGCTGTTTAGCTTGAAGAAGACTTAAGGGGACCGTAATAGTGAGCTTCAAATCACAGTAAGTGCAGTCATGCTTAAGGGGCATTGGTATAATGCTCATTTAGAGGACAAGATTAGGGTTAGTGGGTAATGGATAGAAGAAAGCAGAATTTAGTTCATCCAAGAAGATGTTTTATATCTGTAGAGCCACGTGCTGCTGCTTTGAACTCTGAAAGTTGCAAGGTTCCTGTTTTGTTGGGACAGACTGCTGTCCTGGGTCACTGCTGTCCTGAGTTCTGGTTTACGGCACTGTGCCTATATTACTGTGGTAGATTTAAGGGGCAGTTCAATGAATGTATACACATTCCTACTGTAACAGGTGAGAAGATAAATCTTTCTCCTTGGTGATTTAATCTTAGGACACATTCTTTCTTAATCTGTCATCCTTAGCACTGTATTCTAAGACAGCTACGTTGTAAACATAAAGCAATGCCCTTTGACGTTTAACATTCTAAAATTGAGAACGGGAGGAATGGGCCATTTGAAATGTAAGTTTAGCACAGACTGCTCTATGATCATTCTTGGGCATATCAATAAAGCATACTAGGAGATAACTTGAGCCAAGATAATCAGTAGATGCTTAAGTAGGTCTGAGCTTGGTACCCTAGCAAGGGCTTCGCTAGCTAAAGAGCAGATAAATGCTAACATCACTTGCTCTAACATTTTTTTTATGGTTTCACTTTTCACATTTGACCTTTTTAAAATGAAAAGCAGTATATGTGCATTTTATTTACTTATTTTTTAAAATAAATTTATTTATTTTATTTATTTATTTTTGGCTGCGTTGGGTCTTCGTTGCCGTGTGCGGGCTTTCTCTAGTTCAGGAGGGCGGGGGCTTCTCTTCGTTGTGGTGCGCGGGCTTCTTATTGTGATGGCTTCTCTTGTTGCGGAGCATGGGCTCTAGGCACACGGGCTTCAGTAGTTGTAGCGCATGGGCTCAGTAGTTGTGGCTCGTGGGTTCTAGAGTGCAGGCTCAGTAGTTGTGGCGCAGGGGCTTAGTTGCTCCGTAGCATGTGGGATCTTGCCGGACCAGGGCTCGAACCTGTGTCCCCTGCATTGGCAGGCGGATTCTTAACCACTGCAGCACCAGCCCATATGTGCATTTTAGAAAAGTGAAGTAATAAAACCACCCTTAATTCCACCGAATAAGCACACCACTCTTAATATCTTAGTATTTGTAATAGGAATAGCATATAAAAAGAGCAATAGCCAGGTACAGTTTAACGGCATTTCATGTATTAACTCATGTACCCAATCCTTCAGACTCTGATGAGCTCAGTCCTAATACTTCCCGCATGGTTAAATTACTGTGAGCCCCGGCTAACCCCCGCAGTGTCCACACTCTTAACCATCTGGCTCTACTGCCTCTATCACATATATCAGATATCTTAGCATGTATTTCATTATGAATTTACATGTATGTTGACAAAATGGGACTATTCTGTACATACAGTTTGATAATCTTTTTTTTTTTTTTTTTTTTTTTGCATTTAACAATATGCTGTGAACTTATTCCCACATTTTAATTCATGTAGAATTTTATTCAGTGCTTGTTGTCAGGTAGACCTTGGACTTTATTTTCTGAATAGCCAGTTTTCCCAAATAGTATTCAAACAATCCATAATCCATCCTTTCTCCACTGATTTGTTTTCTATACCGTCTATCGTATGTGTGGGTGTTTGTGTGTGTATATATATATATATATATATATATATATATATATATATATATGCACACACACATATATTCTTTATAATCTATTTTATGTATAACATATGGCATATTATATAAACACACAAACATTTATTTGATATCTTTTGGGCTACTTTATATCTATTGATTTTTTTGTGCCAAGATTGCTCACAGAGTTTTATAATATGATTTTATACAATACTTTTGCTTTTCTTTCCAGGATTTCTCAGCTGTTCTCACTCCATTTAGTCTTCCAGTTCAACTTTAGAATAATTTTGAAAAATTAAAAAAAAATTCTCCCTGGAATTTTCTCTTGGATTCTGTTAAATCTCTTCATTTATTTGGGAAAAAATGTCATCTTTACAGTATTATTTTCATATTTGAAGGTAGAATCTGCTTCAGTGTTTGAAGCATTCTGTGTTTTTCACCAGCACAGTCTTTGTATACCTAACTATTTTTTTGTTACTGTTTTCTGTGGCAGTTTCCCCTACCATTTTACCTTTTGATTTTTCCCTGTGTTGAAAAGCCATTGTGTTTTGAAAATTAACTGCATACCTAGTCTCTTACAAAGCAGCCTTGTTAATTCTAGTATTTTGTCAGTTAATTATCTTCGATTTTCTTGATAACAAGTGCCATTTATTGAGCAATTAAATGTGTAAAACACTTTATATTAACAGTAATCCTGGGCTTCCCTGGTGGCGCAGTGGTTAAGAATCTGCCTGCCAATGTGGGGGACGTGGGTTCGAGCCCTGGTCCGGGAAGATCCTACATGCCGTGGAGCAACTGAGACCGTGTGCCACAACTACTGAGCCTGTGCTCTAGAGCCTGCGCGCCACAACTACCGAGCCCGCGTGCCACAACTACTGAAGCCTGCATGCCTAGACCCAGTGCTCCGCAGAAAGAGAAGCCACTGCAGTGAGATGCCCGCACAACGCAACAAAGAGTAGCCCCCGCTCGCCACAACCAGAGAAGGCCCACGTGCAGCAACGAAGACCCAACACAGCCAAAAAGAAATAAATAAAATAAATAAATTAAAAAAAGAAAAGAATCATCTTGCAAGACTAATTTAAAAAAAAACAAAACAAAAAAACCAGTAATCCTCACAGCAATCCATGCCTCTGCTTTTAGAGATGAGGAAACTGAAGGTGAAAGGCAATTAATAACTTGCAAAAGATGACAAAGCTCATGAGCCATGAGGCTGGGATGTATTTGTCTCCGGAGACCTCATTGAACCCCACAGAACCCCACTGCCTTCCACTCTGCCTACACAGAACTGGTACCTGTGCTTATGGCTCTCTACAGCTGCTTCCAAGAGGCTATGTACTGAATCTTATTAAAGTGCGCCAAGCAGCTATTTATAATTTTTCTCTCCTTTAGTCAATCATTTTCAGACTGTTTCTTTTTCTCAAGGTATTAATCCCCTTTTCCTGTGTTTCAGAAATCCACCGTCTCCTCCAGGGCAGATGTTAGTGTTGCACCTGTCTTCACCAGGGGCGCTTCCTGTTCCACTGAGTTTAACCCACACACAGCTGTGTGTGTGGCCATTAGTCCTCTCGCCTCTGGGATGAGGCATCTGTGCAGCGTCCCTAGACCAACTTCTGCTGTCAGGCACGTTTTCTTCCCATGCTGTGCTGATCAACTGAGGGGATCTCGTTCTGTCTGTACTAGATTCTTGATTAGGAGAATGTTTTTAGAATTTTAAAGTAACAGAGCTGTCTGTAGTTTTTCCACAGTAAGCAGCACATGACAGGCACTGAACCTAGGGCATGTTCAGCCTCTATCTTTATCCGTATGGTCCTGGGGATGAAATTGAGGGCGAGGGGTGTTAGTCTGATGACATCTTAAACTGGAGACCTGTAAAACTTCAAGAATAAAAGGCCAAACTCTGTTGTAAGAGCAGTATATACCAAAGACACTTGAGAATAAAAATTGATGGACTGTAGTTCTGTCATTTTACCACAACTGTTTTAATGTTTTCCTTTCCTTTTTTTTTTTGAATTTTATTTTCTGTATTTTTTTATCCAGCAGAATCTTACTAGTCATCCATTTTATACACATCAGTGTATATATGTCAATCCCAATCGCCCAATTCATCCCACCACCCCCACCCCACCCCTGCCACTTCTCCCCCTTGGTGTCCGTACGTTTGTTCTCTGCATCTGTGTCTCAACTTCTGCCCTGCAAACCGGTTCATCTGTACTATTTTTCTAGGTTCCACATATATGCATTAATATACGATATTTGTTTTTCTCTTTCTGACTTACTTCACTCTGTATGACAGTCTCTAGATCCATCCACATCTCAACAAATGACCCAATTTCATTCCTTTTTATGGCTGAGTAATATTCCATTGTATATATGTACCACATCTTTATCCATTCATCTGTTGATGGGCATTTAGGTTGCTTCCACGACCTGGCTATTGTAAGTAGTGCTGCAATGAACATTGGGGTGCATGCATCTTTTTGAATTAAGGTTTTCTCTGGGTATATGCCCAGTAGTGGGATTGCTGGATCATATGGTAATTCTATTTTTAGTTTTTTAAGGAATCTCCATACTGTTCTCCATAGTGGCTGTATCAATTTACATTCCCACCAACAGTGCAAGAGGGTTCCCTTTACTCCACACCCTCTCCAGCATTTGTTGTTTGTAGATTTTCTGATGATGCCCATTCTAACTGGTGTGAGGTGATACCTCATTGTAGTTTTGATTTGCATTTCTCTAATAATTAGTGATGTTGAGCAGCTTTTCATGTGCCTCTTGGCCATCTGTATGTCTTCTTTGGAGAAATGTCTATTTAGGTCTTCTGCCCATTTTTTGATTGGGTTGTTTGTTTTTTTTAAAATATTGAGCTACATGAGCTGTTTATATATTTTGGAGATTAATCCTTTGTCTGTTGACTCATTTGCAAATATTTTCTCCCATTCTGAGGGTTGTCTTTTCATCCTGTTTATAGTTTCCTTTGCTGTGCAAAAGTTTTTAAGTTTCACTAGGTCCCATTTGTTTATTTTGGTTTTCATTTCCATTACTCTAGGAGGTGGGTCAAAAAAGATCTTGCTGTGATTTATTTCAAAGAGTGTTCTTCCTATGTTTTCCTCTAAGAGTTTTATAGTGTCCAGTCTTAATTTAGGTCTTTAATCCATTTTGAGTTTATTCTTGTGTATGGTGTTAGGGAGTGTTTTAATTTCATTCTTTTACATGTAGCTGTCCAGTTTTCCCAGCACCATTTATTGAAGAGACTGTCTTTTCTCCATTGTATATCCTTGCCTCCTTTGTCATTGATTAGTTGACCATAGGTGCGTGGGTTTATCTCTGGGCTTTCTATCTTGTTCCATTGATCTATATTTCTCTTTTTGTGCCAGTACCACATTGTCTTGATTACTGTAGCTTTGTAGTATAGTCTGAAGTCAGGGAGTCTGATTGCTCCAGCTCTGCTTTTTTCCCTCAAGACTGCTTTGGCTCTCCGGGGTCTTCTGTGTCTCCATACAAATTTTAAGATTTTTTGTTCTAGTTCTGTAAGAAATGCCATTGGTAATTTGATAGGGATTGCATTGAATCTGTAGATTGCTTTGGGTAGTATAGTTATTTTCACAATATTGATTCTTCCAATCCAAGAACATGGTATATCTCTCCATCTGTTGGTATCATCTTTAATTTCTTTCATCAGTGTCTTACAGTTTTCTCCATACAGGTCTTTTGTCTCCCTAGTTAGGTTTATTCCTAGGTATTTTATTCTTTTTGTTGCAATGGTAAATGGGAGTGTTTCCTTAATTTCTCTTTCAGATTTTTCATCGTTAGTATACAGGAATGCAAGAGATGTCTGTGCATTAATTATGTATCCTGCAACTTTACCAAATTCATTGATTAGCTCTAGTAGTTTTCTGGTGGCATCTTTAGGATTCTCTGTGTATAGTATCCTGTCATCTGCAAATAGTGACAGTTTTACTTCTTCTTTTCCAATTTGTATTCCTTTTATTTCTTTTTCTTCTCTGATTGCCGTGGTTAGGACTTCCAAAACTATGTTGAATAATAGTGGCGAGAGTGGACATCCTTGTCTTGTTCCTGATCTTAGAGGAAATGCTTTCAGTTTTCCACCATTGAGAATGATGTTTGCTGTGGGTTTGTCATATATGGCCTTTATTATGTTGAGGTAGGTTCCTTGTATGCCCACTTTCTGGAGAGTTTTTTTTTATCATAAATGGGTGTTGAATTTTGTGAAAAACTTTTTCTGCATCTATTGAGATGATCATATGGTTTTTCTTCTTCAATTTGTTAATATGGTGTATCACATTGATTGATTTGCATATATTGAAGAATCCTTGCATCCCTGGGATAAATCCCATTTGATCATGGTATATGATCCTTTTAATGTGTTGTTGGATTCTGTTTGCTAGTATTTTGTTGAGGATGTTTGTATCTATATTCATCAGTGATATTGGTCTGTAATTTTCTTTTTTTGTAGTATCTTTGTCTGGTTTTGGTGTCAGGGTGATGATGGCCTCATAGAATGAGTTTGGGAGTGTTCCTTCCTCTGCAATTTTTTGGAAGAGTTTGAGAAGGATGGGTGTTAGCTCTTCTCTAAATGTTTGATAGAATTCACTTGTGAAGCCATCTGGTCCTAGACTTTCGTTTGTTGGAAGATTCTTAATCACAGTTTCAATTTCATTACTTGTGATTGGTCTGTTCATATTTTCTGTTTCTTCCTGGTTCAGTCTTGGAAGGTTATACCTTTCTAAGAATTTGTCCATTTCTTCCAGGTTGTCCATTTTATTGGCATAGAGTTGCTTGTAGTAGTCTCTTAGGATGCTTTGTGTTTCTGCAGTGTCTGTTGTAACTTCTCCTTTTCCATTTCTAATTCTATTGATTTATGTCCTCTCCCTCTTTTTCTTGATGAGTCTGGCTAATGGTTTATCAGTTTTGTTTATCTTCTCAAAGAACCAGCTTTTAGTTTTATTGATCTTTGCTATTGTTTTCTTTGTTTCTATTTCATTTATTTCTGCTCTGATTTTCTGATATCTTTCCTTCTGCTAACTTTGGGTTTTGTTTGTCCTTCTTTCTCTAGTTCCTTTAGGTGTAAGGTTAGATTGTTTATTTGAGATTTTTCTTGTTTCTTGAGGTAGGCTTGTATAGCTATAAACTTCCCTCTTAGAACTGCTTTTGCGGCATCCCATAGGTTTTGGATCATCGTGTTTTCATTGTCATTTGTCTCTAGGTATTTTTTGATTTCCTCTTTGATTTCTTCAGTGATCTCTTGGTTATTTGGTAACGTATTGTTTAGCCTCCATGTGTTCGTGTTTTTTACGTTTTTTTCCCTGTAATTAATTTCTAATCTCATAGCATTGTGGTCAGAAAAGATGCTTGATATAATTTCAGTTTTCTTAAATTTACTGAGGCTTGATTTGTGACCCAAGATGTGATTTATCCTGGAGAATGTTCTGTGCGCACTTGAGAAGAAAGGGTAATCTGCTGTTTTTGGATGGAATGTCCTATAAATATCAATTAAATCTATCTGCTCTGTTGTGTCATTTAAAACTTCTGTTTCCTTATTTATTTTCATTTTGGATGATCTGTCCATTGGTGTAAGTGAGGTGTTAAAGTCCCCCACTATTATTGTGTTACTGTCGATTTCCTCTTTTAGAGCTGTTAGCAGTTATGTATTGAGGTGCTCCTATGTTGGGTGCATATATGTTTATAATTGTTATATCTTCTTCTTGGATTGATCCCTTGATCATAATGTAATGTCCTTCCTTGCTCTTGTAACAATCTTTATTTTAAAGTGTATTTGATCTGATATGAGTATTGCTACTCCAGCTTTCTTTTGATTTCCATTTGCATGGAATATCTTTTTCCATCCCCTCACTTTCAGTCTGTATGTGTCCCTAGGTCTGAAGTGGGTCTCTTGTAGACAGCATATATATGGGTCTTGTTTTTGTATCCATTCAGCAAGCCTGTGTCTTTTGGTTGGAGCATTTAATCCATTTACATTTAAGGTAATTATCAGTATGTATGTTCCTATGACCATTTTCTTGATTGTTTTGGGTTTGTTTTTGTAGGTCCTTTTCTTCTGTTGTGTTTCTCACTTAGAGAAGTTCCTTTAGCATTTGCTGTAGAGGTGGTTTGGTGGTGCTGAATTCTCTTAGCTTTTGCTTGTCTGTAAAGCTTTTGATTTCTCCATTGAATCTGAGTGAGATCCTTGCCGGGTAGAGTAATCTTGGTTGTAGGTTCTTCCCTTTCATCACTGTAAGTATATCATGCCACTCCCTTCTGGCTTGTAGAGTTTCTGCTGAGAAATCAGCTGTTAACCTTATGGGAGTTCCCTTGTATGTTATTTGTCGTTTTTCCCCTGCTGTTTTCAATAATTTTTCTGTGTCTTTAATTTTTGCCAGTTTGATTATTATGTGTCTCAGCGTGTTTCTCCTTGGGTTTATCCTGTATGGGACTCTCCGTGCTTCCTGGACTTGGGTGGCTATTTCCTTTCCCATGTTAGGGAAGTTTTCGACTATAATCTCTTCAGATATTTTCTCGGGTCCTGTCTCTCTCTCTTCTCCTTCTGGGACCCCTATAATGCGAATGTTGTTGCGTTTAATATTGTCCCAGAGGTCTCTTAGGCTGTCTTCATTTCCTTTCATTCTTTTTTCTTTATTCTGTTCCGCAGCAGTGAATTCCACCTTTCTGTCTTCCAGGTCACTTGTCCATTCTTCTGCCTCAGTTGTTCTGCTATTGATTCCTTCTAGTGTACTTCTCATTTCAGTTATTGTATTGTTCATCTCTGTTTGTTTGTTCTTTAATTCTTCTAGGTCTTTGTTAAACATTTCTTGCATCTTCTTGATCTTTGCCTCCATTCTTTTTCCGAGGTCCTGGATCATCTTCACTATCATTATTCTGAGTTCTTTTTCTGGAAGGTTGCCTATCTCCACTTCATTTAGTTGTTTTTCTGGGGTTTTATCTTGTTCCTTCATCTGGTACATAGCCCTCTGCCTTTTCATCTTGTCTGTCTTTCTGTGAATGTGGTTTTTGTTCCACTGGCTGCAGGACTGTAGTTATTCTTGCTTCTGCTGTCTGCCCCCTGGTGGATGAGGCTATCTAAGAGGCTTGTGCAAGTTTCCTGATGGGTGGGACTGGTGGTGGGTAGAGCTGGCTGTTGCTCTGGTGGGCACAGCTCAGTAAAACCTTAATCCGCTTGACTGCTGATGGGTGGGGCTGGGTTCCCTCCCTGTTGATTGTTTGGCCTGAGGCAACCCAACACTGGAGCCTACCCCGGCTCTTTGGTGGGGCTAATGGCAGACTCTGGGAGGGCTCACGCCAAGGAGCACTTCCCAGAACTTCTGCCGCCAGTGTCCCTGTCCTCACAGTGAGACACAGTCACCCCCACCTCTGCAGGAGACCCTCCAACACTAGCAGGCAGGCCTGTTTCAGTCTCCCCTGGGGTCACTGCTCCCTGCTCTGGGTCCCGATGCGCACACTACTTTGTGTGTGCCCTCCAAGAGTGGAGTCTCTGTTTCCTCCAGTCCTGTCAGAGTCCTGAAATCAAACCCTGCCAGCCTTCAAAGTCTGATTCTCTAGGAATTCCTCCTCCCGTTGCCGGATCCCCCGGTTGGGAAGCCTGACGTGGGGCTCAGAACCTTCACTCCAGTGGGTGGACTTCTGTGGTATAAGTGTTCTCTAGTTTGTGAGTCACCCACCCAGCAGTTATGGGATTTGATTTTATTGGGATTGCGCCCCTCCTACCGTCTCACTGTGGCTTCTCCTTCGTCTTTGGATGTGGGGCATCTTTTTTGGTAAGTTCCAGTGTCTTCCTTCGATGACTGTTCAGCAGTTAGTTGTGACTTGGTGTTCTCACAAGAGGGAGTGAGAGCACGTCCTTCTACTCCGCCATCTTGGTTCTGTTTTCCTTTTCTTATTCCTCTTTCTTTAAAGACTTGAATCACTATTATATGAGCCAGACATTGTTCTAAGTATTTAGACATATTCATGCATTTAAAAATAATCATTTGTTATTAGTCTATTCATTGTTCATATGTAAATGATACTGCTTTAAAGTGTTATTCAGATATTTTATGGGAAGATTGAACAATTGCCTCAATCTGTTTTTAAACTTTATTGGAGACTAATTGAAGTACACTAAACAACATATATTTGAAGTATAGCATTTGGTCAGTTTTGACATATGTATACATTCATGAAACCATCACTATGATCAAGATAGCCATTTCCAGTACCCCCAAAGGCTTCTTGCTTCCCTTTTGTAATGCAGTCCTTCCTCTACCCTGCCCCAGGCAGCCACTGATATGCTTTCTGTCACTACAGATTCTCTTACATTTTCTAGAATTTTATATAAAGGGAATCATATAACCATGCACTGTTTTTGTTTTTGTTTTTTCTTTGGCCTGGCTTTTTTCACTTAGCATAATGATTTTGAGATTCACACTGTGGTCTGTATCAATAGCTTGTTCCTCTTTATTGCTGAGTAAGATTTCATCGTATGGCTCTACCACATACGCCCATCTATTTTTAACATGACAGTTGTCATCACAGGACTTGATATTCTGAAGCTCCAGTATGATAATGTAATCTATGAATATCAAGGACTCATTAGTGAGTACTCCAAATAGGTTGTTTATAAAGTGCAACAGCAGCAGCCTAAAATGTAAGTGTAAGCACTAGGGGACTTCCGGCGTTCTGAGATATTCTGGGAGTTAGTTGAGTTTTCTGTTTTACTCAGTGTTTAGTGCTATTTCAGACAAATCTTGATTTTTTGCAAGAGCTAATCATTTAGTCAGTCAGTTAGATAAACTTGTTGTTGGAACTGCTTCCACGTGCCTGCCTGTCTGCCTGTGGATCATTTCATTATCAGTTAATGAACACATGTCTCTCAGAGTGCAGGTGAGAAAGGTGGACCTCCCACTGCTCATTCAGAGGCTAAAACGAGGACTTTTTTTTTCACTTATGGTGATGAGCGTTTGCAGACTCTGTGGATAATGAGAACAGTCTTTGTATTCATTTGGAAGGACAACTAAATATACTCATTATCAGTTAGATTTTATTTATTTATTTATTTATTCATTCATTCATTCAAGAAGGGACACCCGCCGAGCTTCTGACAAGGTCAACAGTCTTGACAACAAGCCTTGAAATTATATTTCTCTAAGCATAAATACAGCAAGATAGCTAGGTTTAGTTGTTTCTTTTCTTTTTTCTTTTTTTGTGGGAGGTGATGGGAATTTGGTTGACTAACATGTTTGCATTTAGGATAAGGTAAGAACTCTTTTGAATAATAGTGGCCCTGCATATTCTGGTCTTTTTTTTTTTTTTTTTTCTCCAGAAAGACAGAAGGTACTGATATGAACTATGATTGTGACACTGGCTGACCTGTTCCATTTAGGGTTATTTCTTCTGTAGCAGTAGATGATGACTTTGGTAGGAGAGAGAGTATGAATGTAATTCACTTGACTTCCTAGTAGTGAGGTCTGCAGTCTCCAAGGTGGACACAGGTAAAGGTAGGCTAGTCCTTAACCTGACCTTTTTTTTCAGTTATGACTTGTTTCTGACCTTCCCTTCAAAACCAGACTCTTTACCTTTATTTCTATAATTTCCTGCTCTCTCTTCAGCTCACTGTAGTCTGGCTTTTGTCTCAGTCATTTCCCTAAATTTCTTGTTATGTAATCATCTCCTAATTACCAGTGGTTTCTTTAATCCTCATCCTACTCTATTTCTCTGCAGCACTTGGATCTGTTTTCAGGCTGCTCCTCTGTTGTTTTCTGAGATACTGAAATCTTGTATCACTCAGTCTTATATCCTTATTCCTTTAGCTAGCTACTCTTCTGTTACTTCTTTCTAAATGCTGGTTTTCCCAGGTTTTTGCTTTTTATCTTCTTCTCTTTGCATGTGTCCATGTCCTCCCTGAATGATCTTATCCATATTTTACTCTATTAATTCTTATTTTTCTTTAAATAGAAGCAGTACATACTTATAAACAATTTGAGTAGTTTGAACAAGCAAAAAAGATGAAAAATCACCTGCAATCCCACTATGGAGAACCATTGTTAATATTTTTCATTCAACTGCTTGTCTTACCTACAACCTTTGTTTAAATGACTCTTAAATGCAACCTCCAGTGCTTGATTCTCCATCAAGTTCCAAAAGCATGTTGACAACTCCTTCAAAGATGCTTCTAGTAGGATATCCTGGACTACTTCAAATTAAATACATCCCAAACCAAATTCATTATCTTCCTCTCTAATGGAAACTAGTTTTTCTTCTTGCTTTCATTTTTGATTGGTTGATAGTGGTTGCCTTGATTTCATTGGTCCTGTTCTCATCTCTAAACTCCAGGTGGATCCAGTTAGTCATAAAATAAGTCATTTTATATAAGGTTTTTTTTTTAAATTTATTTATTTATGGCTGTGTTGGGTCTTCGTTTCTGTGCGAGGGCTTTCTCTAGTTGTGGCAAGTGGGGGCCACTCCTCATCACGGTGCGCGGGCCTCTCACTATCGCGGCCTCTCTTGTTGCAGAGCACAGGCTCCAGACGTGCAAGCTCAGTAATTGTGGCTCACGGGCCCAGTTGCTCCGTGGCATGTGGGATCTTCCCAGACCAGGGCTCGAACCCGTGTCCCCTGCATTAGCAGGCAGACTCTCAACCACTGCGCCACCAGGGAAGCCCAATAAGTCATTTTAATATGGTATACAAGGCTGTTTGTCATGTGGCCTTAGGCAACCTTTCTAGCTTTCTCTTTCTGCCTTTTACTCCCTTCCTGTTTCAGCCTCTTTCTTATTCTGCGACCTAACCACAAATCTCAGTTTCCAGAGATTATCATGCACTTCCATCCTTGGTTGCTTTGCTCATGGCCATGTCTGAAAAGCCATTTCCTCTTTCCAGGACAGCTAACCTTTAATTATCATTCAAAACCTGGAGTAAATGTCCTTATTTGTGGCTGAGATACACACTGCCCAGCAGAATGAATCTGGAGCATTACTCTGCCTACATTTGCTTTCATTTGTCCTGACTAAAGAAGCAGCCCAATGAAAGGGCTCATTATGATTGTTTTAAAATATGTGACCAGCTGCTACCTTCAGAGAATGGACTTCAAGTGTATTTCAAACAGCAGACCTGGGACTAGTGAGTAGAGGTTATAGTGAGGAACATCTTTCTTCAGATTAAGGAAGAATTGTAACCTTTAAAGATGTGTAGCAATGGAAAGGACTTTGTAAACTACTTAGATCTTCATCCATAGAAGTAAACAGGCAAACACTATAAATGACTGTTTCTCATGGATTCATTTATTTAATCAACATTATTAATCACTTTGCCAACCACCGTGCCAGAGGTACCAAAGATGAAAAAAAAATCCTTCAAGAAGCTTATAATCTAATGTAGTGGTTCTCAACCTGGCTGGACATTAGAATCACAGACTGATAATTTGTTTCGAATTTAGGAATCTCTGAGGACAGGGTCCAGGAAACAGATTCCAGTGTACAGCTGTGGTTAAGAATCACTTGTCTAATGGTTATTTTTCAAAGTGCCATTTATTTAATACCTACTCTTTGGCTGGCCATGTAATGTTCGTTTGCTCTTTGAACAAATATTTATCCAGCTCCTCTTTTGTTTAACTTCATCAGTGAACAAAAAACAGAGTTTCTGCTCTTATGGAGTTTATAAAATGGTAGAAAATAGACATTACACAAATGTATGATGGGTGGGGATAAATCTAAGAAGAAAAATAAGGGAGGTGAGGGGACAGAGGAGGTATCTAAGAGGTCAGGAAAGGGATTTTGATGCTATGGCATTTGAGTGGCACCTGGATGGAGAGAGGGATCAAGCCATGTGGACATCTGCGGAAAGGGCTTCCAGGCACGTGGAGTAGCAAGGGCAAAGGCTGTGAGACGAGTGTACTCTTGCCATTTTCAAAGGAGAGTGACCCCTTGTGGCTAGGGTGGAATGAGTGAGGGGGACAAGACAGGAGATGCAGACGCACAGGACACATCTGGATGGGGTATGGCAGATGACATGGCATCTTTTAGGGCCTGGTAAAGACTTTGCTTTTTATTCTGTGCTCAAAACCCTCCACGGGTATTACAAGAAGTGAAGTGCTTTACGTGTAAAAAGATCACCTTGGCTGCTATGTGGAAAATAGATGCTGGAGACATGGGTGAGAACAGATCAGTTAGATTATCACAACAATCTCGCGAGGCATTATAGCAGCTTAGATTAGGGTGATGGGGTGGAGTCATGGGAAGCGATTGGATTCGGTGTATATTTTGTGTACAAAATATATTTTTATGTATTTGAAAGAGGTGATAGGCTTTCCTAAGATCTCCTAGGAAGTGACTTTAGGTAGAGAAAGAAGTCAGTGACCAAGTGCTGGGGCACATCCGGAGGGTTCAGAGAGCTGGTGGAGGAGAATGGTGTCCCGGGGGCCAAATGAAGAAAGTGCTGAAAGAGGGGAGAGGGATGGACTGAATCAAACACCGTTGTTGTCTCTAGTGAGAGGAATGTTGCGAATTGATGCTTGGCTTTTGCGAAGTGGAGGTCGTCAGTGATCTTGAAAGAGCAGTTTTGGTTGAGTGGTAGAGGCAATCAGTCAGTCATCCAGCTTGACGGGGAGTGGGTTCAGGTGAGAGTGAGAAGAAAGGAGGCAGATGCGGTGAGAAGAGGCAGTTCTTTCGAGGAGCTTTGCTGGTAAAGGGAGAAGAGCAAAGTGGCCGGAGCTGAAGGGGGATGTGCAGATGGTTACTTGCCAACAGTAATGCTGAATGGACTATACTTAAGGTTCTTTCCAATAGCAAGATTTTGTTCTACGATTACTGACTCTGGTTTTATTTTTTATTTTTTAAGAATGAAGATGAAGCACACCTTTGTTTTTCTATCCTCTTGAACTTGAGACACTTTTTAATGTCACATGACTGTCCCTCCTCTCTAGCTTGGGGATATCTTTTTGTATTAGTTTTCTAGGGCTGCCATAACAAAGTACCACAAACTGGCTGGCTTAAAGAACAGGTATTGGTTGTCTCACAGTTGTGGAGGCTGGAAGTCCTAAATCAAGATGTTGGCAAGATTGGTTCCTTCTTGGGAAGGATCTATTCCAGGCCTCTCTCCGTGGCTTGTAGATGGTCATGTTCTCCATATGTCTCTTCACATCTGTCTTCTCTCTTTGCCTCTCTCTGTGCTCAAATTTCTCCTTTTTGTTAGGACATCTGTCATATTGGATTTGGGCCCACCCTAATGACCTCATTTTAATTTGATTATTTCTGTAGAGATTCTCTCTCCAAATAAGCTCATATTCTGAGGTTCTGTGGGTTAGGACTCAAAAATTTGGGGGGGGGGGCACGTAACAGCTTTACTTTCCCATAGGCTCATTTCTGAAGTTTTAATCTAACAATATTTAACATTTTTCTGCTGGGTGGTATTTAGGCATAGTTATTGGCTACTTAACATAGTCATCCTGGTAGCAGTAGGTGTCACTTAGAAGAGTGGGGCGAGGAAGGTGGATTTCCTGATGTATAAACACGTGCTGAATTGGACCTTCTGTGAATCACCCTTTTGAAAAGAAATATAAAATGAGTTAGAGAGGTGGTTTTTTAAAATACTTTATATGAACACAAGGTCAGACTTTTCTCAGACTCCTCATTTACTCTCATGTTTAAAGTAGTAGAACAAGTACGTTAGGAGATGCAAACTTTGTCTACCTTAGGGTGAAGAGATAAATCAAGGTGCCTTCTCTAGGAAAACACCTACCTTAACTCTGTGTATTATCTCCCTGCTTTTATCAAGATGGCAGAACAGCCTAACCCTAAATAAAGGCCAACATCTGACCCCAAGACGTATCACCCTTATACAGAGAAATTAAATTGTTTATTTTAAGAAGTTTTGTGTTGCACTAAGAAAAAGCATCATATAAATTGTCTCTATTTGTGTATCTAGGTGTATGATCTAATGAAATGTTTCCAGCAAATTTCTGGCTATCCTGTTCTCTCTAAAGAGTTGCTTCTCTTCTAGCATCAGGCTTTAGTTGGAATATATGCCATTAAGATAGCCTCATAAAACAGTTTGTGACTATAGTGGATTTCATTTGGAAGCTGTTAAAATACAGCTCATAACTAATGATTGCAGTTATCAGTACATGGACCCATTAGCTCTAAATTCTTAGCGCAGCAAGGGAGAAGTGTAAATTTAATTGAGGAATAGCAAATATTTTTTGTGGGCTTATTACTTCCTTACAGTATTAAGGCAGAGGACAATGCTTTAAAATGAAGAAAAATCTGTGGCAGAAATTAGCGTTAAATAGAGTACTTATTTGAATATTTTTCGAGTTACTTTTTGGCTTGGAGACCTAACTTTTGACAGTGCCCTAAGATAACCACTGAGTGAATCTCTTGGAGACAGCCTTGATTTTTTAACATTGTATATTTGGTTTAAATAATTACAACTTTTTTCATATTGTTTAACTTTAAACATTAAAAAAAAAAAAACCTCTGAATAAGAAAGCTAGTTCTTCTCTAAAGTAAAATAGCAGCAGGCCTCTCCTCAGCGGGTTTTCCACAAATTAAACCTGGCAGTAGTTCAAATACTAACCATATTATAGCAGATGATTTGTTAGGATGGATTCTTGTTCTGGCTCCACAGTTAACTTCATCGATGACCACAGCTCAGTGAAATCTGAATTCGATGTTCTTCTGCATTCACAAAATCACAACCCTTCCAGCTTCTCCCTCTACTTTCTCATGTTCAGTGACTGTAGAAAGACATGTTTTTCTCAGCGCTTTCTCAGTGACTGTACTGATGTAATACAGAGAGCATATGGAAGCAGATATATGCGTAGGTCTTGATTTCATGTTTTGGTAGACTGGTTTATTTAAGCAAATACAACAGGAGAATATGTTTGTTTAAGGTTTTCCTTTGTACCAGCTGCTGCTTTCTCTTTCCGAGGCTGGCCTGCCAGAAATGTACACCTATATTCCTGCACTATTTGACAATTTCCAATTGATAATTTTTTCAGTGAATTAATTGGCTCCTTGAAAAATGTGTTATATGTCTAACATGTATATTTTAAGAATATTGAGGAGTTTTGGAGAATTATGCTTAAATTTGGTTTTGTTTGAAAGGAAATTTTTTATTTTATTAAAATTATTTAATGATAAAGGCTTAGTGTTTCTTAAGTATTGTTTACAGAATCAGCCTTAATTTACAACAACTTAAAAAGCATACAGTCTAATTTTAATTATTCAGAAGAAAGGCTTTCTATTTATTGCAATTATTTTTTGGAAATCAGTTAATAGAGAGGTATTGTTCAACTGGATCTGCATGCGCCAAAGTGTGGTGGGATAGTCATTGACCAAGGGAGTCAAGAGACCCAGTTATGGGGTTTCTCTTGCTGCTAGTTGGCTGTGTGACCTTGGGTAGCTTGCTTTCTCTTGAACTTGATCTCATTTGGAAAAGGAAGATTGATTTAGATAATCTGTAAAGGCGTTTCCAAACTCAATATTTTATGAATTTCTTTTGTCTAGTTTTATATTTTAGGGAAACAGGGATTATATCTTTGCTTCTTGTTGGATACTTTTGGCTGAATGTGGAATTTTTCATGTCCAGTATGGTCATACTGGGCAGAGAGGTGTAACTTGGTAGTTTCTAGAAAATAGGCATGGTCTACAAATAGTCAACAAGAAGGCTTAGTGAATCCAGCCTGTGCGACTTTTGTTTGACCCTGACCCAGACATGTGTTGGCATTTTTTACCAGCAGATGACTGGTTCTGTAATTTTCATTGAGTCATCTAAGTCAATTGGGTTTAGACATTGAGCATGAGATACTTAACATTCCTTAAGACAAGACTTCGGGGACTTAGGTCTCTGCCTTCTGTAATTCTGCCTTGGGTTATAAGATGACCTAGAATAAGGAGGACTCAATCTCAGTGGTAAATTAAATCCAAGACAGTTAGCCTAGGACTTTTTTGCAGGAAAGGAGTCACAGGTTAGTGATGTGAGGCAGGCTTGGGTGAAATTTGCTTTTTCTTTTAATTCTCCTTAGTTTATTCACTGACCTATGGCCTTACTTCACCTGCTGAGACCTTGTTTTCTTATTGAAAGTGATCATGCCACACAGGCATGTTTTATAAGAATTACTCCTGAATAGAGTTATACCATACGTTTAGACAAAAAGGCTCAACATTGTAAAGATGTCTATGCTCCACAAATTGAGCTATACTGTTAAAAGAATCCCCCAAGATCCAAATATAGTTTCCCACCACTGGAAGTGTGTGTCTGTTGGAGAGGTAGAGTAGGGAATAAAATGATCTTCAGGTTCGTAAGATAGAATATATCTTTGAAATCAGCTGGGAAAATTCTGAAAAAGAAGTGTGACAAGAGAAGTTACTCTGATAATCTACAAATGAGAGTATAAACTATTAAATACTTTCTATAAACAATTGGGTAATGTTTGTCTAGAACTTTAAAACATATTCTCACCAAGTATTTTATACCTACTTCTATAATTACCTTAAGTAAATTGGTTAACTGAACGATGATGTGTGGATAAGGTTGTTCATCTCAGCATTATTCATAAACGATCCAAACATTTAATAGGTGGCTGGTTTAATAGATTGTTTCTTCTATTAAATGGTATACCGTGGGACCATTAAATGTGATAACATAGCAGTGTAATTAATATATTTACATAGAAAAGGTTTACAATATATTAAGCAGATTAAAAAGTATGTTATACAGACTTTGGTGTAGCTATTTAGATGTGTGTATTGATTTGGAAAAATGTGCAACAGATGTACAGTGATTATTCCTGCGTGGGAAGATTATGGATAGTTTCCCCCCAACTTTACACACTTACCTCTGTTTCTAATTTTTCTACCAAGACCCATGGATTCTTTGAGAGGAGGTAGAACATACCAGTTGAGAGCATAGGACTCCGCGGCCAGTCTGGTTGGGTTTAAATCCCAATCCTGTCACTTACTAGCTGTCACTTGAGCAAGTCATTTTAGTTTTCTTTGCTTCTCTTTGTCATCTGAGAGATAACAGTAAATAACAGTAATAATGATAATACCTTCCTCATAGAGTTGCTGTGATGATTCGGTATACTTAATGTATGTGAACTCTTTTAGAACAATTCATAGTAAGTACCATATTTATGTTAGTTATTAATATTTGTGTAATAAAAATAGTGAGTGAGAGACTGATGGACAGACAGACAAACTAGCATACCTGGAATTCACTGGTTGTGGAAATGGTCTCTTAGAGTATCAAGTGATTGAAACAATCTGGTGAACTTTAAAGAGGAATATGTTGATTAGGTGTTTAATTTTTTTCTGTTACTATTTTTTAAATTTTAAAAATAAATATTGAGGTGACATTTACATAACATAAAATTAACTGTTTTAAAGTGAACAGTCAGTGACATTTAGTATATTCACGATGTTGTGCAACCAACCTCTATCTAGTTCCAAAATATTTCTATCATTCCACAGTAATACCCTGTGCCCATTAGTCAGTTTCTCCGCATTTTCCCCTTCCCTGAAGCCCTGGCAACCACCAATCTGCATTACGTGTCTATGAATTTATTTATTCTGGATATTTCATGGAAATGGAATCATATAATACGTGACCTTTTATGTTTAGTTTCTTTGACTTAGCATAATGTTTTGGAGGTTCATCCACATTGTAGCATGTAGCAGTACTTCATTCCTTTTTACGGCTGACTAATATTCTATTTTATGTATGTCTCACAATTTGTTTATCTGTTCATCCACTGATGTACACCTGAGTTGTTTCCACACTTTGGGGATTGTAAATAGTGCTGCTATGAATTGTTTATTTTTATTAAAAAATAGTTTCTCCTGTCAACAGTGGTTTATTTATTATAGAAAATTCAGAAAATACAGAAATGCAAATAATCCCAATTTACATTCTGGCATAGGTCCTTTCAGTATTTTTTTTAATGCATACGTATATGCATATGTATATAAAAACACAACTGTGTAAAAAAATAACTTTCTTGAAAGAGAAAAATTGGGAATCATATTATATATTCTGTTTTATGGCAGTATTTACCACCTAACATTTCAGAATATTTTCTGATGTCTATAAGTATTCTGGTACATCATGATTTTTAATAAACAGAATTTTTTTGCCAATCTCTATTGTGATAAAAGCTTAGCTTTTGATCCCTATTTAAAGTAATGCTATGATGAATATCTCTTTATTTTTGTCACATAGTGCTTAGTTACTTTTCTAAGGTTAAAATCCTAGGAATAGAACTGTTTTGTCAGAGTAAATATTTTTAAGGCTTTTGACGCACATTGCCAAATTTCCGTCCAGAAATGTTAGGCTGATTTACATTCCTACCAGCAATATTCCAGTGTCTGTTTCCTCTTTTTTTGCTCGTTTAAAAAATTCATAATCATTGTCATTTTAACAAGAACGATAACTATTTATATTATATTTTTATTTCTATTCATATAAAACATTTTACCATATTTACTGTTTTTGTCCTTTTTTGAATGCCTGCTTCATGGCCTTAAGTGAATTTGTCTTTTTCTTAATAACTAGAATTTAAAAAGTATATAATGAAGATGTAAGTCTTGATCTGTTACAATCTGTTACAAATGTTTTTCCCTAGTTTGCTATTCTCATTTTGTCTGTGGTATTTTGGTCACAGGGGACTTAGACGTCTTTATGTAGTGAAGTCTATCATTCTTTGCTTTTCTTGGTTTCTGCCTTGCTCAGATGTTTTTCCAGGTCTTCCTTAAGTGATTGGTATATGGTTTTGATAATGAGCAAAAATCCTATATTCTTTTGTATGAATGTGGCTTAAAACTTACATATTGTTCACAAATGCTTCTTGTCTCTGTATTTATTTTGCTATATACAGACTTTCTCCAATGACTTAGAAAAAACTGCCATTAACTGAGAGCTTCTTGAACCATCTGCCTAGGATCTTCTGTGTTATACTTTAGAGACAGACATAGATCGCTGGAAAACAAGGGCACATCTGGGATTTATTCAGGGAACCCATTTCCATGGCATGTGTTCCAGTCAGAACAAATTCACTTAGTCTTTTTTCCATAGTTTCTTTGTGTCCAGAGTCTTATAACTTGCATTGACTTTTGAGGTACTCATATCCTCATTCATCAAAGACAGATTGAAGTTTGTTCCTTATACTTTATTCACCTGTAGAGGAAATTGAACTGACTCATTTTTGAGGGAAATTGTTTTTACCCTTTGAAGATCATTTAACTAGAACACCTCATTTCTTAGACATCTCAGTTGATTTGTCTTTATTATACATAGGTAAAATATTCTTATATCTTAGGGAAACAAATTGTATGAATCGATGGTAACCTAGGTAAGCACTTAGCATTTTTCTTGCATTAAATGTCAGAATGGGAAGTGACTTTTCCGGTGGTATGAAATGGAACATCTGTTTACGGTAGGCTGAGGATGTTAATGACAAGTCATTTAGTCTTTATCTGCTTGTTTTTGTATTTTACTTCTGGATGATCTTTTTTTTCCCTTGTATAAAAATAATACATGGTTATTATAAAAGAGATCAGGAAATATAAGCAAGCGAAACATGCTGAGATGATTACTGTTAATACTTTTGTGTATATCTGTTCCATATATATGCAGTCATTCATGCATTTTATAAAAATGGAATCATGTTACACTTATCACATCATGAGCCATATTCCCGTATCAGGGGTAGATGTACACAGTTTGTAATGAGTACACAGACTTGCACTGTGTGGATCTATCAAAATATATTTTAGCAGTTCCCCATTGTCAGTCATTTAGAATGTTTTCCACTTCTTGATATTACAGTTATGTAATACACATTGTTGTAGCTCTATCTTTTCTATATCTAGATATTTATCTTTAGATATTTCCTTAGGACAAATTCCCCAAAATGGAATGTATCCAATTTCCGAATCTTACAAGTTTTTTTTTTTTTTTGAGAAATGAGATTGTCAGGAATGGAGAAGTCTACACTAGGTGTCTTTTCAAATTTAATACATGAAATGAAATAAAAATTTCTCTTCGTTGTAAAGACATTGTTTATCTTTCTACACGTCTCTTTCTGGCAATTCATCTTCCACTGTAATTTATTTTCACTTCTGTGGAAAACAAACGTGAGGGGCTCAGTGGGATAGGAATTCTAGAAGATTTTCTTTCTATCTGTATACTTGTTGGAAAGTTGATTTTTTTTTTTTTTGGTTACTTTTTGAGGGCAAGTTTTTGGAATGGAGGTTTACATTCTTCTGACCATGTCTGGTCTGTCTCTTTGGCGTTTAGAAAAGTTTTTATTGTTGGTGTTACAGTGTGCAGATGATTACCCACTTTGTTCTCAACTTTAACCTTCTCCTTTCCTGTGGACATGAAGAGCCCACCTTGTGCAGTCGCTGGTCAACATAATGGGGATGGAGAGAGCATAGGTTCTGCAGCTCAGGATAGTCACGTGATATGTTGTGACCAATAACTCAGTAGGGTCAATTCTTACATAACTGACAAAAGCAATTGAAACATGAACTGTAAGTTATTTTGGCCTTGCCTCACTGTTTTCTGTGATTTCTGACTATCTTGTGCCCCCTTCCTTGCAAGTCTTAAAACTTTCCAACTTAGAACTTTATTACCAGTGATAAATAATCTCATTCCAAAAACAAAGATATAGTTTGGGGCTAAAATATTCCTCTACACCTAAACGCTAAGGTACCGAACAGTGTCATTGTTATCAAAGTCATTGATAAATTGGTGACTGTGGCTCTGCGTTTTGAAGGTTAAAGAATTTTCTACCTGTTTGCTTTCGTGGGTTTAGATTTGTTTGTCTCAGGTTTCAGCTTCACAGTGAATCATCAAGCACAGATTCCACTAATTTAGGAAAGACTTGAGAGTATGAGGGTAATCACACCTTCAGAGAGAGATTTGTTGCCAAGAAAGGAAATTGCTGCTGTTATGTCCAGTGCTTTAATGAAGAATCTGGCCACTGCAGCCTGTCAACGGACAAACAACCTGCTTTAAGAACACCTGTTGTGTAAAGCACTCAATCTGAAATACGGAATAAAGGGATGTTGATTGATATTAGAAAAGTATTTTTTATTTTTGAATGATTTGAAATGGGTGGCCTTTCAAAACAGAGTTTTTGCTAGTGAGGAATTGAGTAGTTCGTGTTTGTTGGAAAAACTTTAGGCAGAGAGTAGGAAAGAACTGGGATTAAAATTGGTGTCAGAGAACTTCTAAAACAGATATCCTATTTGTGTCCAACGATCTTTAAAGTGTTGCAGTTCACAACCTATTGACCATCTGTAAATCTTCTTTGAAAAAATGTCTACTCAGGCTTCTACCCATTTTTTAATCGAGTTGTTTGTTTTTTTGATATTGAATTGTATGACCTGTTTATATATTTTGGATGTTAACCCCTATTGATCATATTATTTGAAATTTTTTTCTCCCATTCAGTAGGTTGTTTTTGTTTTGTCGATGGTTTCCTTTGCTGTGCAAAAGCTTTTAAGTTTGATAAGGTCCCAGTTGTTTACTTTTGCTTTTATTTCTTTTACCTTAGGAGACAGATCCAAAAAAATATTGCTATGATTTATGTCAAAGAGTGTTCTTTTCTAGGAGTTTTATGGTTTCAGGTTTTACATTTAGGTCTTTAATCCATTTTGAGTTTACTTGTGTATATGGTGTGAGGAAATGTTCTAATCTCATTCTTTTGCATGTAGCTGTCCATTTTTCCCAGCACCACTTATTGAAGAGGCTGTCTTTTCTCCATTGTTTATTCTTGCCTCCCTTATCATAGATTAATTGACCATAAATGTGTGGGTTTATTTCTGGGGTCTCTATTCTATTCCATTGATCTGTTGTGTCTGTTTTTGTGTCAGTACCATGCTGTTTTAGACTATACTGTAGATTTGCAGTATAAAGTCGGGGAGCATGATACCTGCAGCTTGTTCTTTTTTCCTCAAGATTATTTTGGCAATTTGGGGTCTTTTGTGGTTCCCTGTAAATTTTAGGATTATTTGTTTTAGTTCTGTGAAAAATGTCATGGGTATTTTGATAGGGATTGCATTAAATCTGTAGATTGATTTGGGTAATATGGATATTTTAACATTATTAATTCTTACATTCCAAGAACATAGGATATCTTTCCATTTTCAAATTCTTTCGTCAATGTTTTATGGTTTTCAGAATATAGGTCTTTCACCTTCTTGGGAAGTTTATCCCTAGGTATTTTATTCTTTTTTGATGCAATTTTAAAAAGAATTGTTTTCTTGCTTTCTCTTTCTGATAGTTCATTATTAGTGTATAGAAAAGCAACAGATTTCTGTATATTAATCTTGTATCCTGCAACTTTACTGAATTCATTTATTAGTTCTAATAGTTTTGGAGTGAGGACTTTAGGGTTTTCTATATAAAGTATCAAGTCATCTGCAAATAGTGACGTGTTTCCCTTTGGAAAAAATTTTGGATACTTTTTATTTCTTTTTCTGATATGAATATTGCTACTCCAGCTTTCTTGTAGTTTTCATTTCCATGAAATACCTTTTTCTATCCCCTCACTTTCAGTCTTTGTCTTTAGCTCTGAAGTGAGTCTTTGTTAAGTAGCATATAGATGGGTCTTGTTTTTTTTTAAATCCAAACAGCCACCCTGTGTCTTTTCATTGGAACATTTTGTCCATTGATATTAAAGGGCTTACTGATAGGTATGTGCTTATTGCCATTTTGTTACTTGCTTTCTGATTGTTTTGTAGTTCTCTGTACTTTTTTCTTTTAGTGTCTTCCCTTGTGGTTTGATGATTTTCTTTAGTGGTATGCTTGGGTTCCTTTCTATTTTTTGTGTACCTTTTGTAGGGTTTTGATTTGTGGTTACCATGGGGTTCATATATGTTGACCTATAACTATATCTACTTGTTTTAAACAGGTAGTCTTTTAAATTCAGACACATCCTAAAATATCTACATTTTTTACTCCCCTCCCTCACTTTTTGTGTTTTGATGTCATATTTTACATCTTCATGTTTATCCTTTACTGATTTTTATAGTTATAGTTGATTTTACAATTTTTTGTCTTTTGATCTTCTTACTAGATTACTTAAGTGGTTGATCCTTAGCCTTTACTCTCTATTTGCCTTTACTAGTGGGGTTTTCCTTTTCCTATAGATTCTTACTTCCTGTTGTAGCCTTTTCTTTTCCACTTAGAGAAGACCCTTTAACATTTCTTTTAGGGTAGGTTTAGTTTGGATGAACTCTTAGTTTTTGCTTGTCTTAGAGGTTGTTTTAATTTCTTCTTCAATTCTAAATGATAATCTTGCTGGGTAGAGTATCCTAGGTAGCAGGTTTTTCCCTTTCAGCACTTTGAATATATTATGCCACTCTCATCTGGCCTGCAAAGTTTCTGTAGAGAAATCAGTTGATAGCCTTATGGGGGTTCCCTTGTATATGACTGTTTTTCTCTTGCTGCTTTAGAATTCTCTCTTTATTTTTATTTAAAAAATTTTTTTTTCCTTTTTTTAATATCTTTATTGGATTATAATTGCTTTACAATGTTGTGTTTGTTTCTGTTGTACAACAAGTGAATCAGCTATGTGTATACCTATATCCCCTCCATCATGAGACTCCCTCCCCATCCCACCCCTCTAGGTTGTCACAAAGCACCGAGCTGATCTCTCTGAGCTATACAGCAGCTTCCCACTAGCTATCTATTTTACACATGGTAATGTATATATGTCAGTGCTACTCTCTCACTTCGTCCCTCTCTTTATCTTTAACTTTTGCCATTTTGATTTTGACATTTCTTGGTGTGGGTCTGTTTGAGTTCATCTTGTTTGGGACCCTCTGTGCTTCCTTTACCTGAATATCTGTTTCATTTTTCAGGTTTGGGATATTTTCAACCATAATTTCATCAAATACATTTTTGACCCTCTTCTCTCTCTTTTCTCCTTCTGGGACTCCTATAATGTGAATGTTGGTGCACTTAATGTTGTTTCAGAGATCCCCTAAATTGTTCTCATTTTTTAAAATTTAGTTTTCTCTTCACTGTTCTGATTGGGTGATTTCCATTATTCTATCTTCCAGATCACTTATTCATTCTTCTGTATCACCGCATCTGCTGTTAATTCCTTCTAGTGTGTTTTTCACTTCAGTTATTGTATTCCTCAGTTCTGACTGGTTCTTTTTTTTCTATTTTCTAGTTCTTTGTTAAAATTCTTACTGTGTTCATCTATCCTTTTTCTTAATTCTTTTAGCATTTTTATTACTAATGCTTTGAACTCTTTATCTAATTGTTAATTTGTTTTGTTAGTTGTTGTTAGGGGTTTTCTCTTGCTTTTTCAATTGAGACAAATTCCTCTGTCTTCTCATTTTGCTAAACTTTCTCTTGTCTCTATGAAATTAGGTGAAATAGTTACCTATTGTGGCTTTGTAGGGGTGTCCTTAAGCGGGAGTGTCTCTGTACAGTCTGCATGTGCCCAATGCCTTTGGTGGGAGACCTGGATTTGATATGAACACAAGTCACATCTTTCCTCAGGGTGTGCTGGCAGCTGTCACCTTGGTAGGAGGTGGGGCTGGAAGTGGAGGAGCTAGGGCTGGAGCCATGTGTAAACCAGGGCTTCCCCTCTGCTCAGTGGCCATCACTGCCCTATCTGAGACAGGGCCGGATCCCAAGTTGCTGGAGCAGAATTCCTGAGGGTTGGGTCTGAGCTGGCTCCATGCCCTTTAAATGTGTGCCCTCCTTTCTCCCAGCACCAGCACTCTTGACCCAGAGGGCAGCAGGGCAAGAAGGGCTGATGCCAGCACTCTGCTTGGTTGGGGTGTGGGCTGTGGTGGTCTGGTCGCAGAACGAGATTGGTGGTGCTTCTGATGCACTGCCTGTGTAAGCACCAGTAATGGCTGCCCGTGCCCTGCTTAGACTCTGCTTTGGGTCTGAGCCACCTCTGTGTCTCACAGCTGAGCTCTCACCTCAGCTGTGGCAGTCATGCCAGAGGGTGAAGCACACGTGGCTGGAGTGGTTGAATGGCTCAGGGTGGGGCACGTGCCATGGTGGTCATGGGCAACTGTCCAGCCACTCGTGCAGTCTAAATCCGCCCTCTCTCCACCCTGCTTTGTTTTATGTGTATTTCTGCTTAAAGACATTTTGTTTAATATATATTGTTAACTCATTAGTATTGACTTCATGGCCAGTAACACTAACTCACGCCTGAAGCTTATCTAACACATGTTTTTTCTCCATAAGGCACATCGCACCCTTCTAGGAACACTAGCCAGCACTTTCAGCACCGTGGTTGGAGCCCATTTTAAAGGGCAAAATTACCCATATAAAGGCAAAAATCACAAAACACTTGGCCCAGCATATGCTATGAAAAGGACACTTGTTTACAGCATGAGAGCTGAAACAGGAAGGCAGAGCATCATCTTGTTTGACCTCAGCTGGGAAGATGCATGTTGTATGATTCAAATTTTTGCCACCTTGTCCACGTCTGTGAATGATGGCCAAAGTGCCATGAGTATTGATTTTGTCGTTACAGACAAATTTTAGTGAGTAGGAGAAGTTGCAAGTAAGGAATCTGCAAATAATGAGAATCTACTGTAGCTCTTTTTGGTAGAACTTTAAAAAAGATAAAACAGAGTTGAACTTAAATTTATCTTGATGTTGTAGGCTCATCATTATGAAGATGCTTATGAAGTTAATCCAACATTTATTGAGAGTCTGTCATTGCTACTCCCACTCTGTACCCCTGGTTTATCATTATCTTCTTCATCACCTGTTCCTCCTTCACGCCATCGTAGCTGGTACTTCTCCGTGTTGCAGCTTTAGATAGCTAACCCCCTTCTTCCCTTTCTTGCTGCTCTTAGTCTGCTGTCTCCTATAACCGAGGGAAAACCTGGAGATTTTAGGAGGAAGTAGAAAACCACTCTCATTGAATGATTAAGAATGATTTGTAGATATGAGTTAAACTCAATAAATGTGAGTGTGAGAGTGAGAGAAGGACTTCAGTACATTACCTTTGCAACAGCTACTTCCCTTCTGACTCAGAGCCTTTTGTTTTGTTAACATTGTTTTCCATGGTGTATGCGATGATTTAGAATGCCAGTTTTTGCCATTAGATTAGTGGGGGGGGATCACTCAAGCTTGAGTTAATATCTTGAGCTCTGTTCTTTTCTTTTGGTGATTGTATAAAAACTCTGATAGAAAGCAGAGTCTTGGTCATTTTTGCATACATTCCTGCTTATAAGAACATTATCTTCATCTTATAAGACTAGATGCTGAGGTCTGGAAACACAAGCTAAGTAGCTTAGTCTAATAGCAGAGCTGATGAGGAAGTTTGCCAAACACTTCTTGAATCTCTGTGTTTGTTTCTATGTATTAGGTGAAATAGCTGCCTCTCCCAGCCTTGGAGGAGTGGCCTTGTGGAGGAGCTGAAACTTATTGTTCACCCTTGCCCTAGCTCCTGGTGTCTCTCGAACCTTTGTGATTGTCCAAGCAACTTGATTTGTTGTTAATAACTCCTATTGGGTGAGGGTGTGCTAATCCCTGTCAGTGGTCCAAAGGGAGGGATCTCAGTTGGCATCTAGTTTCAGGCTGATTGGAAGCCAGACCCTCAGGCAGCAGCTTTTACAAATATATCCAGTCCCATGGGACCACAATCATAAGTCCTGCTGGCCTCCAGATCGGGTGATCTAGAGGAGTCCCCTGTGGGATAGTTGTAAAAACTGGGGGTCCAGACAAGTGTAGAAGCTCTTTTTTGGGAGGTACCAGCGAGCTGTGGCAAAGCAGAGAGAGAGTAGAAAGATGGCATCCCCTGGCCTGTGTTCTCTGAGAGCACCTCTTGGCCTCCAGATGCATTCCAAACCTGAAGCTTGCCCCTCAGTCTGAACTCCAGAACAAGCAAATAGGCCTCTTTCACAGAAAGGTTGGGGGTGTGTTTCAGTCTGCTGTCTGTGCAATGCTCTGGGGCTGGTAGCCTGCCAAGACCTGTCTCTCTGATTGTTACGGTCCTGTGGGACCCAGGAATGCAAGCCACGTGGCCACAGAGCAAGGCCATCAAGGAGCATCCCCTGTGCAGTGGACACCAGGACTGGACACCATATGTAAATACTGGGGCAGCAGACCCGTGCCAGAGCTTCCCTTTAAGAGATGCTAGCACAAAAGGAATAAAATACCTAGGAATAAATCTACCTAAGGAGGTAAAAGACCTGTACTCAGAAAACTATAAGACATTGATGAAAGAAATCAAAGGTGACACAAACCGATGGAGAGATATACCATGTTCTTGGATTGGAAGAATTAATATTGTGAAAATGACTCTACTCCCCAGAGCAATCTGCAGATTCAATGCAATCCCTATCAAATTACCAATGGCATTTTTTACAGAACTAGAACAAAAAATCTTAAAATTTGTATGGAGACACAAAAGACCCCGAATAGCCAAAGCAATCTTGAGGGAAAAAAATGGAGCTGGAGGAATCAGACTCCCCGCTTCAGACTATACTACAAAGCTACAGTAATCAAGACAATATGGTACTGGCACAAAAACAGAAATATAGATCAATGGAACAGGATTGAAAGCCCAGAGATAAACCCACGCACCTATGGTCAACTAATCTATGACAAGGGAGGCAAGGATATACAGTGAAGAAAAGACAGTCTCTTCAATAAGTGGTGCTGGGAAAACTGGACAGCTACATGTAAAAGAATGAAATTAGAACACTCCCTAACACCATACACAAAAATAAAGTCAAAATAGATTAAAGACCTAAATGTAAGACTGGACAATATAAAACTCTTAGAGGAAAACATAAGAAGAACACTCTTTGAAATAAATCACAGCAAGATCTTTTTTGACCCACCTCCTAGAGTAATGGAAATGAAAACCAAAATAAACAAATGGGACCTAGTGAAACTTAAAAACTTTTGCACAGCAAACTATAAACAGGACAAAAAGACAACCCTCAGAATGGGAGAAAATATTTGCAAATGAATCAACGGACAAAGGATTAATCTCCAAAATATATAAACAGCTCATGTAGCTCAATATTAAAAAAAAAAACAACCCAATCAAAAAATGGGCAGAAGTCCTATATAGACATTTCTCCAAAGAAGACATACAGACGCCAAGAGGCACATGAAAAGCCGCTCAACATCACTAATTATTAGAGAAATGCAAATCACAACTACAGTGAGGTATCACCTCACACCAGTCAAAATGGGCATCATCAGAAAATCTACAAACAATAAATGCTGGAGAGGATGTGGAGAAAAGGGAACCCTGTTGCACTGTTGGTGGGAATGTAAATTGATACAGCCACTATGGAAAACAGTATGGAGATTCCTTAAGAAACTAAAAATAGAACTCCCATATGACCCAGCAATCCCACTACTGGGCATACACCCTGAGGAAACCATAATTCAAAAAGAGACATGTACCCCAGTGTTCATTGCAGCACTATTTACAATAGCCAGGATATGGAAGCAACCTAAGTATCCATCGACAGATGAATGGATAAAGATGTGGCACATATATACAATGGAATATTACTCAGCCATAAAAAGAAACGAAATTGAGTTATTTGTAGTGAGGTGGATGGACCTAGAGACTGTCATACAGAGTGAAGGAAGTCAGAAAGAGAAAAACAAATACCGTATGCTAACACATATATGTAGAATCTAAAAAAAAAAAAAAGGTTCTGATGAACCTAGGGGCAGGACAGGAATAAAGACGCAGATGTAGAGAATGGACTTGAGGACACGGGGAGGGGGAAGGGTAAGCTGGGACGAAGTGAGAGTGTGGCATGGACATATATGCACTACCAAATGTAAAATAGATAGCTAGTGGGAAGCAGCCACATAGCACAGGGAGATCAGCTCGGTGCTTTGTGACCACCTAGAGGGGTGGGATAGGGAGGGTGGGAGGGAGATGCAAGAGGGGAGGGGATGTGGGGATATATGTATATGTATAGCTGATTCACTTTGTTATACAGCAGAAACTAACACACCATTTTAATGCAATTATACTCCAATAACGATGTTAAAAAAGGTCATTAGTGTAAAAAAAAAAAAAAAATTCTTGGGTTTTAGTCTAGTGCCTCACTCCCTGGTCTGTTCAGCAGTGCCAGGCTGTGTGAATTTTCTTCTCTGCTATGAACAGTTGCAGATTTAATGCTACCTTCTGCCAACGGACCCATTTCAGATACGACTTTTGTATCTGAAACATATCCAGTTGGAATGTTCTTTTAATCCTTGCCTACATTAGATTCAGCTCCCATCATATTTTTGTTGCAGTGCAGTATGTGTTCAGAGTGTTATTCACATTCTAAATGCAAAAACAATTACTAGCTCAGGATAGAGATGCATGATATAATTGAATAAAAACTAACCGATTACATGCAGAAAGTATAGCTCTGTACTGTTCAGTACTGTAGTCACCGGCCACGTGTTGCTGTTGACCACTGGAAATGTGGGTAGTCCAAACTGAGATGCGCTGTCCGTGTAAAATACAGTACAAATAAAAGAATGAAGTTTTCCATGAATAGTTTTATATGATTACATGTTTAAATGATATTAGGGTAAAATATATTCTTGTAATTAATTTGAACTGTTTCTTTTTACCTTTTTGTCCTTTTAAAGGACAGCCTTATAACTCTTTTAAAAATTTATTTATTTATTTATTTATTTTATTTTTGGCTGTGTGGCTCTTTGTTTCTGTGCGAGGACTTTCTCTAGTTGCGGCTAGCGGGGGCCACTCTTGATCGCGGTGCGCGGGCCTCTCACTATCGCGGCATCTCTTGCTGCAGAGCACAGGCTCCAGACGCGCAGGCTCAGTAGTTGTGGCTCACGGGCCCAGTTGCTCCGCGGCATGTGGGGTCTTCCCAGACCAGGGCTCGAACCCGTGTCCTCTGCATTGGCAGGCAGATTCTCAACCACTGCGCCACTAGGGAAGCCCATAACTCATTTATTTTGTAACTGGATGTTTGTACCTCTTATTCTCCCTCACCTGTTTATTCATCCTCCCACCTCACTGCCCTCCAGCATCCACCTGTTTGTTCTCTGTATCTGTGACTTTGTTTCTGTTTTGTCGTGTTTGTTCATTTGTTTTGTTTTTAAGATTCCACATATAAATGAAATCATATGGTATTTGTCTTTCTCAGTCTGACATTTCATTTAGCACAATACTCTCTAGATCCATTCATGCTGCTGCAAATGGCAAGAGTTACTTCTTTTTATGGCTGAGTAACATTCCATTGTGTGTGTGTCTGTGTGTATGCATGCATATGTGTACCATATCTTCTTTATCCATTCATCTGTTGATGGGCACTAGGTTACTTTCTTTTCTTTTCTTTTTTTTTTTTTTTGCCAGCAGAGAAACTTGTTTATATAATAATAGAAAATAGAAAATCAGGATACAGAATGACTGCCAATTTAAAATAGGTTACTTTCTTATGCTGGCTGTTGTGAATAGTGCTGCAGTGAACATAGGTGTGCATATATCTTTTCAAATTAGTATTTTCATTTTCTTTGGATAAATACCAGGAATGGAATTGCTGGATTCTATGGTAGTTCTTTTTTTAATTTTTTTAGGAACCTCCATACTGTTTTCCATAGTGGCTGCACCAATGTACATTCCCACCAACAGTGTACGAGGGCTCCCTTTTCTCCACATTCTCAACCACACTTGTTATTTGTTGTCTTCTTGGTAATAGCCATTCTGACAGGTGTGAGGTGGTATCTCATTGTGGTTTTGATTTGCATTTCCCTGATAATTAGTGATTTGAGCATCTTTTTGTGTGTCTGTTGGCCATCTGTATGTCTTCTTTGGAAAAATGTCTATTTAGGTCCCCTGCCAATTTTTAAATTGGGTTCTTTGTTTTTTTTGATGTTGAATTGTATGAGTCTTCGGTATAAGTTGTTTATTAACTCCTTAACAGATATATCGTTTGCAGATATCTCCTCCCATTCAGTAGGCTGCCTTTTTGTTTTGTTGATAGTTTACTTCACTGTGCAAAAGCTTTTTAGTTTGATGTAGTCCCATTTTTAAATTTTTGCTTCCCTTGCCTGAGGAGACATATCCAAAAAAATATTGCTAAGACTGATGTCAAAGAGCATACTGCCTATGTTTTCTTCTAGAAGTTTTATGTTTTCAGGTCTTATATTTAAGTCTTTAATCCACTTTGAATTTGTTTTTGTATATGGCGTGAGAAAGTAGTCCAATTTGATTCTCTTGCATGTGGCTGTCCAGTTTTCCCAACACCTCTTATTGAAGGGGCTGTCTTTTCCCCACTGTATTTCTTGCCTCCTTTGTTGTACGTGAATTGCCCATATAAGTGTGGGTTCATTACTGGGCTCTATTCTGTTCCATTGATTTATGTGTCTGTTTTTGTGCCAGCCTCATCCTGTTTTGTTGACTGCAGGTTTGTATTGTAGTATAGTTTGAAATCAAGGAGCGTGATACCTCCGGCTTCGTTTTTCTTTTTCAGGATTGTTTTGGCTATTTGGGGTCTTTTGTGTTTCCACACAAAGTTTAGAATTATTTGTTCTAGTTCTGTGAAAAATGCCATTGGTATTTTGATAGGGATTGCATTGACTCTGTAGATTGCCTTGGGTAGTATGTTGTTTTAACAATATTAATTCTTCCAATCTGTGAGCACAGTATATCTTTCCATTTGTGTTGTTCTTTTTACTTTTTTAATCAGGCTACTAGCGAACTTAAAATTATGTATGTGACTAACATCTGTAGCTTATATTTCTGTTGGATAGTATATAATATACAACTGGTATAGATGTTTACAGTGTATAGACCCTATTTCTTATTTTCTTCTCTCATCTTCCCTCCCTTCTTATAAATATATTTGTAATGTTGTCCTGTTGAGGAGATGGTAAGAAATATAATATGCTTATTCAGTGACCAACTCCCTAGTGACCCACTGACCACACTTCTCATTATAGGTAGTTGCCACGCACTTCTGTGAAAACTACCAAGATACCAAATTAGTAAAAGCTGGATAATATGAGACCATATTTTTTATGTGCTGAAGTGAAAAAGCCAACTGGCAATTTTGAGAACTCACCGAAACTGGAAAAAATGTGTTGAGAATCTGGTAAAAGGAGTTTGAAATAAGTTTCAGCAATCCTTGTTTTCAAATATGAATTCTTTTCAACCTTGTTACTATCAGTCAAGAGGTATTGAATATTACCAGAGTGTTGAGCAGTATTATGCATTTTAAAAAGCTGGCTGCTGTTTTCAGGTATACAGAGGTGGTGGATTCAGTCCCGGAAATGTTCTGCCTTTTATTATTTTGCTTGGTATAACATCAGGCACATGGTTTATTTGCCAACTTGTTTTGTGGCAGTATTTTAAAATTTCTAAAGCCTTTATTATTATTATTTATTTTTTTTTAAAGGCTTTATTATTAAAGTAACATTTTACTCATATGAACTTGGACAGTGCAAAATTATAAATACCTAATTTTAATGTAATGTCTCATAATTGTATCTATATTCAATATACTAATATATAGTTTTTAATAGACAGTAGAGCACGTGTAAGGACTTCTAGGTAGCAATGGAAATCAGTGTCTATTTGCTGGCGAATTTAATGTTTGGTACAATGTGATGGATGAAAAAAATGTTTGTAATACAAAAAAGAAAAGGTTCATCCACTTTCTGATTGTAGAGGGAAATATAGTACATTCTGGCTCGGCAGTAATGTTGGTTTAGTGATCATTACAGGGCTCTTTGTGATTTTTTCCTCAGAGAGCTACTTTGATTTTTATCATTTCTTCTCAACAGTTTGATAAGGATGTCTTTGGATTTTCATTTGTTCTATGGGATTTGTTTTAGATTTGATTAATTATATTAGGCACAAGTGACTTGGTACAAAATAATTGATAGTTTAATTTCTTATACATCACAACCGATCAGCTTGGGTGCCTGTTTGTTTTTCTCTGTGCAGGATCAGTGTTTTTTGAAATGTCATCGAGGTAGAGTAGGTACAAAGTTAGACTCAGCACTGAGGTCTGAGTTGGTCCTTATTTGCTTTGTATGGCTTTTTCCGTCTTTTTTTGGTCAAAGGAAGGGCGGGGGGACTCTAAAACAGTTATATTTCGCCAGCTTTCTTTCTTTGATTTAATAACTTGATTCGTGTTCCCTCTCTGCAGCTGACCCTTAACCCTCACCCAGGAATATTCATTCTCTTAATTTTTTTAGGAGGTCTGGGTAACTACATCTGTTAAATTAGAAAGTTTAGGCTTATTTCTTCATTAGTAAAATATTGTAGTTGCAGACTAGAAGATATTCTTGAGAATGAAAGCTTTCTGAGTTCTTCTGGTCCTACCCATGGCTTTATGATGTTTAAGAATAATAGGTGCCAGTGAATGCATATTTGGGACAACATCTAATCTAATCCTGTGGCTTTGTGTGAATTAAAAGGAGGAGGAGAAGGTGCCTTCTCTGAGGGCACAGCCTTCACCAGGACACATGACTCTTATCAGGGCCGTGCAGGCTGGGGTTTAATACCCAACCCTCCCTCTCAGGAGGGTGTGTTTATACGGTGTTCAAACTGCACAGCCATGCAAGGATTCTCAGTGGAGCATCTTAGTTTTGCATGCATTAGCTAATTTATCTTTCAGACATTTCATATCCACCCAAGCACTAGATCCAACGGCAGTTATTTATTTTACTAGAAATAATGATTTTTATTACCCCTTATAATTTTGATTTCCACAGACGAGGAAACAAATTCCGAGAGGCCGAGTAACTTGCACAGTCGCGTAAGTTGCTTGCATAGCCGGCAAATGGCAGGCTGGGGAGTCACGCCTCGATTGGTGTTGCTAAACGTCTGCGCTCTTACCTGCCATCACCTGATTTCTGTACTAGTTTTATGACCACGAGTTAAGAGAAATAAAGATAGACCGTCCATAATCATGCTGTTGGTTACCAAATTATAGAACGTAATAAGATGAATGAGAATTTCTGTGATTCTTCATGCTTCCTTTTGTTTGAAAACTTTAAAGAGTGGCAGTGTTATATAATTCCCATTGGTTTGATATTTATAAGCTGTAATAGCACCCACTTATGGACTGTGTAAATTGTGCGGTAGTATTATCGCTAGAGAAATAATAAAGGTGATAGCAGAATGAGACTCTCCTCTCTTCTACCCTAAGGTTCATTTCTCATGGAATCTCCTAAAAAACAGGAGAATTTCTCAGTGAATTCAAATTTTAAAAGTTCTTGGTGGCTTTCAATAGAAATGTATAATACTATATTGTTTAGCTTTTCCCAAACAAAAGTGAGAATGTGCTGGGCCTTCTCCTATGTAGCCTGTCATTTTAGTTCTATGATAACATGAGCACAGGTGGAAGTTGTAGATAGTGTTTCTGCTAGTATGTTTCTACCCCCTACCTTGGAGCTTTATTTTACTCCATTTATATCTGTAAAATCAGCTTAACACTACTGGAATCCTAATTTCACGGATTTCCAGTTGCAAAGTTGGCAAAACTATTGGTGAGGCACGGGGGAGTATCAAGAATCCTGCTTTTAATTCCACCCTGCTCCCCTCCCCCCTTGGAAAGAATGTATTTGTTTATCAGAATTAAAATTAGCTGTGGAGGGATGAGATGTAGGAAATATTCAATGTAAGTTTTACTGCGAAGTTTGGCAATAGCCACAGGCATAGGTTTTATTTCTGAATCTAGAAAGAAAGACTTGGAGGAATGAAATACTTTGATTTTAGGCTTTTCTTCTTTTTTTTCAAAAAACGAGTTTCCTTGAAAAGAGACTTCAAAGGTAGTGTTTATACAAAGAGTTTTATACACTGGAATTTTTTTTTAACATCTTTATTGGAGTATAATTGCTTTACAATGGTGTGTTAGTTTCTGCTGTATAACAAAGTAAATCAGCTGTATGTGTACATATATCCCCATATCCCATCCTTCTTGAGCCTCCCTCCCTATCCCACCCCTCTGCGTGGTCACAAAGCACCAAGCTGACCTCCCTGTGCTATGTGGCTGCTTCCCACTAGCTATCTAGTTTACATTTGGTAGTATACACTGGAATTTTAAAGGATGTTCTTTAAAGCTTTTCCTAGGCTTATTGGAGAAAAACAGAAGCGCTAATAAATCTGTACAAATATCTCCATTCTACTGTGGAGACTGTTAATAGGCTGCTTTAAAGATGAACTTGTGAAACGCTTTGTGAACACACTTCATGCTTATTAGCTCGCTTGACAGCTGGTGGTTACCTTGAGTCTTTTTATGGCTAGAGGTGAGAAGACCAGAGAAAGACTTAGGAACACCACTCTCTTTCTCTACCTTCCCTTGGTGCAGACCTTTATGCCCGCTTTCCTCAACTGTTAGATTAGCCTCTTGCCTGACTTTCTGCGTGAAATAGCCATTCCTTCCCCATGATTCTTAATCCCCCAAATGCTGGGATACTCCACTGACTGTAAAATTAGATTCAGACACCTCTGGCATTCAAAACTCCTATATGACCTGCCTTCACATTTTTTTTCTAGTCTTTTCTCCTACTGCTCCTTCTCATACTCTCTACTCCATGCCAAATTATCTCCTCACAGTTCGCGCAATAAAGCCCACATTTGCTCCGCAATGCGTTTCTCTATGATGTTCCCTCTGTGTGGAACATCTTTGCCCTTTGTTCCCTACTTCTATTCTGTGTCTTGAAATCCTGCCCATAGATCAGATCTCTCCTTCCTCCATGAAGCCACCCTGGGATCTCCCTAGCTGAGGGAAATACTCTTTCTGCGTACTGGTTAAACTTGTACCTTTATTGTAGTAATTATCACAATTCATCTTGTGTGTTGGTTAGTCTTATTTTTCCTCTAATGAAGATAAATGCTCTCATGTCTTGTAAGTCTTTTTTTTTTTTTTTTTAACCCAGTAATGCTTAACAAAAATTAGGGATGCAAATATTTTTTGAATTCATGAATCACTGAATTCAGTATGTTCGTTTTCCTCCCAATTATCCTAAATTCAGTGTACTACTACTTGTATATATTGTTTTCTATTTATTAAATAGCTTTTATATGGCTTACTCATGTTTCTCTGATTACTTTTATTATTTTAAACTTAAAGAAAAGTTGAAAGGATAGTACAAGGAGCTCCTGTATACCCTTTATCCAGATTCGCTAGTTGTTTACATTTTGTTCCAGTTGCTTTATTCTCTCTCTCTCTGTCTCTGAACCTGGAGACATTGTGTCCCTTTCCTAAGAATAAGATCCTTCTCTGACACAACCATAGTATAATGATCAAAAAAGGATATTTTACGTTGACACTTTATTCCTGTCTAATCTACAGTTCATAATCAAATTTCATCAGTTTGAAGAATGACCTTTATAGCTACTTTCCCCCCAGTCTAGTATATAGTCTTGCATTCCAGATTGCCTTTTCTTATCATGTCTCTTTAGCCTTCTTCCATCTGGAACAGTTTCTCAGTCTTGTCTTTATTGATTATGACATTTCTGAAGAGTACAGACCTGTCATTTTGTAGAATGTCCTTTAAATTGGGTTTCTGGGATGTTTCTTTATGATTAAATTGAGGTTATATGTTTTAGACTCAAATAGCACATGTAATATTATGTCCTTCCCAGTACATCTTATCAGGAAACATGTGATATCAGTTTGCCCCGGTATTGATGACATAACTTTGATCATTTCATTAAGTTGGCCAGGACCCTCCACTCTAAAATTACTGTTTCCCCTTTGGAATCAGTAATTTGTGGTTGATACATTTAGACTCTGTAAATATGCTGGTCCTCACTGAACTTTTACCTGCTAGGTACAAACTGCTATGTATAAAATAAATAAGCTACAAGGATATGTTATAAAGCACAGGGACTATAGCCAATATTTTATAATGACTCTAAATGGAGTAGAATGTATAAAAATTTTGAATCACTTTGCTGTACACTTGAAACGAATATAATGTTGTAAATCAACTATATCTCAATTAAAAAAACCCCACTTTTACCTACTTATTTTAGCAACGATGAATGGTTTTCTAACTTCATTATTCTTTCTATACTTATTAGTTGAGCTTCTATGGATAAGAAGGCCTTTATTGGAGCCAAGAGTATACAGTGGGGAAAGGACAGTCTCTTCAATAAATGGTGGTGGGAAAGCTAGGCAGCCACATGCAAAAGAAAGGAACTGGACCACTATCTTACACCATACACAAAAATTAACTCAAAATGGATAAAAGACTTGAATATTAAGACCAGAGACCATAAAACTAGAAGAAAGCGTAGGTATTAAGTTCTTTGGCGACAGTCTTGGATGATACTTTTGGGTCTGACACTAAAAGCAAAGGTGACAAAAGGTGATAAATAAGTGGGACTACATCAAGCTAAGAAGCTTCTGCATAGTAAAGGAAACCGTCAAAAAATGACATGGCAACCTACTGAGTGAGAGAAAATATTTGCAAATTATATATCTGATAAGAGATCAATATCCAAAATGTATAAAGAACTCATACAACGCAACGCCAAAAAAACAACGTGATTAAAAATGGGCAGAGGAACTGAATAGACATTTTCCCAAAGAAGACATGTAGATGGCCAACACGTACATGAAAAGATGTTCAACATCACTATCAATCATCACCATCAATTATCAGAGAAATGCAAGTCAAAACCACAATGAGATGTCACCTCACATCTGTCAGAAAGGCTGTTATCAAAAAGACAAGAAATAAGTGTTGGCAAGGATGTGGAGAAATCGGGAACCATCATGCACTGTTGGTAGGTATGTAAACAGTATGGGGGTTCCTCAAAAAATTAAAAATAGAGCTACCATATGATCCACCAATTGCACTTCTGAATATTTATCTAAAGAAAACAAAAACACTAACTCGAAAATTCATGTTCACTGCAGTATTATTTGCAGTAACTAAGATACGGAAACAACATGTGTCCATCAATGGATGAACGGGTAAAGATGTGGTATGTAAATACAGCAGAATATTATTCAGCCTCAAAAAACAAGGAACTCTTGCCATTTGAGACAACATGGATAGACCTCGAGGGCATTATGCTACGTGAGATAAGTCATGTGGAATATTAAAAAAAAAAAAAGGAAAAAAAAGAAAAAAAAACTAATCAACACAGAGAACAGATTGGTGGTTGCCAGAGGGAGGAGGTGGGTGGGTGGGTGAAATGGGTAAAGGTGATGCAAAGGTACAAACTTCCAGTTATAAGTAAGTCATGAGAATGTAGTACACAGCATGGTGATTATAGTTATTAACACTGTATTTGAAAGTTGCTAAGAGTAAATCTTAAAAGTTCTCATCACAAAAATTGTGTTCTGTGGTAACGGCTGTGAACTAGGCTTATTGTGGTGATCATTCTGAATATATAAAAATGTCAAATCATTATGTTGTCCACCTGAAACTAATTTAATGTTATGTCAATTATACTGCAATTAAAAAGGCTTTATTTATTTATGGGCTGATCTTATTTTAGTCGGTAATTTTGATTATTTATTTTCGTTCACACATTGACCCAGATTCTGCCAATTGAAACCCCTGCAAGCTAGCTAGCTACTGGGTCACTTTTACTGGTTCCATTCATTTTTTGAACATTTCCTTCCTGTAGCACAAGATGTTCTAGGCTTATTGTATACTTTTTTCTGCTTCAGCCCTTGAATTAGCTATTTCTCCAAGGAACCCTGATTCATTTAATGGAGGATGGTATTTAGAAACTGAGATCTGGGAGCCAAGCATGTTTGTTCTACATTTTTTTTTTCTAGATCTTCTTAGTAGAAAAAGCTAGAAAATATGTGTTTGTGTGTATGTATATACCTGCACATATATACATATATATCCTATTTATTTCTACATTTATCTGTTCATATTAAAAACTACAAGTTTAGGCTGGTAACTTCAATTCCAATTGAACAACACAGAGTACATCCACATTTTTCTCCCTTCTGTATTTGTAACTCCCTTTTCCAATAGTGAGAAACCTGGTTTCAGTAGATCCAGTGTTTATACTCACTTGCTCAAGTCGAGAACACACAGAAAGTATTCCAGAATTGCTAGCCCATACCACTGTGAAAAAGCAAACCTACTAACTAGAGTTAAATATGTGTTTACTTTTTTGAGGTACAATGTACATACAGTCAAGTGTACAAATCCTAAGTGTACAATTTAAGTTTTGACAAATGCACGTATCATATGACACATAGCTCTGTCAAGACAGAGGATATTTCCATCACTCAAAAAGCTCTCTTGTGTTCCTCTCCAGTTAATCCTCTCTTCAACACTGCTGCTAGGAGGCAACAACTTTTCTGACTCTAGAGCTTTATATAAATGCAATTATATAGTACATATTTCTAGAGCTTTATATAAATGCAATTATATAGTACATATTTCTAGAGCTTTATATAAATGCAATTATATAGTACATATTTCTTTTGTGTGTCTGGATTCTCTTACTAAGCATCATGTTTTTGAGATTCATCTGCAGTGTTGTATATATCAGCAGTTTCTTTCATTGCTGAGCAGTATTCCCTGGTGTAATTGTATCACAGTTTGCTTATCCATTCTTCTGTTGATGGACATTTGGGTGGGTTCTAGATTTTAGCTATTATGAATAAAGTAAGTGGCTGTGAGCATTTTTGTACAAGATTTTTTTTTGGTGGACATTTTTTTTTTATATTTTTGGAGTAAAATCTTAGGAGTAGAATGGCTGAGCCATTGGATAGGTGTTTATTTTACTGTATCAAAAATGGCAAAACTCTTGTTCCAAAATGGTTGTACCACTTTTCACTTCCATCTGCAAGATATGACTATTACATTTGCGTCACATCCTTGTCAACTTTCTGAATTTTTAGTCTATTGTAGCTTTTCTAGTGGATGAGTAGTAGTACCTCACTGTGGTTTTAATCTGCATTTCCCTGGTGACCAATGATGAAAAAATTTTTTATATGTGTATTGCTCATTTGTATATCTTTGTGAAGCTTCTGTGGAAGTCTGGGGCTGATTTTAAAATTAGTTGTTTTTTCTTTTCATTATTGAGTTGTAGGAGCTCATATTCTGAAGGTGAATTCTTTTCCAGAAGTATGTTTCCAGAGTATTTTCTCCCAGTCTATGACTTGCCTATTCTTTTTTCTTGATGTTATCATTTGTTGAGCAGGAATTTTTAATTTCAATGAAGTCTAATTTACCTTTTATTCCTTCTTTTTAAGTTGTTGCATACTGTATCTTGCCAAAGAAATCTTACCTACCAGGATATTCTCCTGTTTTCTTCTAAAAGTTTTATAGTTTTTAACTTTAACATTTAGGTTTATGATCCATCTTGAATTAATTTTTTTATATTGCTTTAACCATAGGGGTTGAGTTTTGTGTATTTTTCCATATGAGTATTTTGTTGTCCAGCACCATCTGTTGAAAAGACTCTTTTTTTCCCCATTTAATTACTTTGGCACTGTTTGGGCAATCAGTTGCCTGTGTAAATGTGAGTTCCCGGAATAATTTTATGTACAAACATGGCTTTGATTTTCATTGAGCTGTTACCTTATATTTTAAGCAGCGTTCATAAAAACTTTTACTCAGCTTTCACCTATAAGGATAGTTTGTTGTGGTTTGACCACTCTCTTCATCAAATGCCAGGATAAGTTGGTGTGTGTTTCGCCCTGGGGTGACCTCTATCACTAGGATCTAACACATGTACCATTTGTTTCGCTCAATATTGTCCTTTTGCAAATGTAAAAGGATTTCTTTCTCACCTTGTTTGGGAAATAAAGACTTCAATAATGTAATAAATCAGTCTTTCATGTTTATTGAAGTATTATATGCCATGATGCTTACAGTAAACAAATTTTTAAAAAGTAGAAGCAATTGGCATGCTTTTCACCCCCCCCACCCCCCGCCCCCTTTGTTTTTTTGTTTTTTTGTTTTTTTTTAGAAGTTAATTAATTAATTAATTAATTTATTTATGGCTGTGTTGGGTCTTCGCTTCTGTGCGAGGGCTTTCTCTAGTTGCGGCAAGCGGGGACCACTCCTCATCGCGGTGCGCAGGCCTCTCACTATCGCGGCCTCTCTTGTTGCGGAGCACAGGCTCCAGACGCGCAGGCTAAGTAGTTGTGGCTCACGGGCCCAGTTGCTCCGCGGCATGTGGGATCTTCCCAGACCAGGGCTCGAACCCGTGTCCCCTGCATTGGCAGGCAGACTCTCAACCACTGCGCCACCAGGGAAGCCCAACCCCCTTTGTTTTTGTTCGTTTATTCAGCATATATGTCTTGAGCTCCTATTGTAAGCTGCCTCACTGTGGGCCCCTAGGATGAATGGCAACTGGCTTTTTGTGATCACATTTCATAAACCTTTGGAAACATTGTAGAGCACAGACAGGGCTGAAATTTGCCTTAATGGGTACCTGCACTCAGCCCATAAAATACACAGGCACATGTAAGTACATTCCCTCCGCTATTTAAAGAATTAGGAAGCTGCCTTAGAAATCTCATTACTAGTAGCTCCGGGCTATTGCGAAGAGGAATCATAGCTCTCTCTCTGGCTTACTGTGTAGGATTCATTTTCCCAAGGTTAGCAATTTTCTTTTGTAGTCTTAGTATTTATTCTTTGGAGGAAAATACTTGAAATTATCTCATTTTTTTCCGTTTTAGACCTTTCGTGCATGGCAGTTTTAGGGCTTCCTCTCCCATTAGTATACCCCATGGCTTTCATGGTGAAAATGCGCTATCCGTAATTAGGCCTGCAGCTGATGGTGGGCCTTCAGTAGCCATCAGCGCGTGACCTTGACAGTGTGTGTTAGGATAAAATGTGTTGGGTGACTGTTGTTATCTCTAATCCACTGCAGCTGAGCAAGAATAATAGCAAATGACAGGGCAGACAGGCTCAAGGCTCCCAGGAAGAGTTGCTTTCTGCAGCATCTTGTGTACATAGGCCCGTCAAAGATGCTTAGAGTTTGTGGTGAGAGCCCTTGGCTGACAAGGCAGCGGCATTATGTTTGGAATGTGGACACATATTGAATTTGTATTAGCTTCTTTTGTAAGGCAAAGTACAAATACATAATGAAATAAGTAGCGTGTGTGTAGAAACATTGATTTTTATTTCATACTGGGGCACAGAGGCCAGGTCTGTTCTCAGATCTGATGTTTCAGTGGGGGCTGATCTTTAGCCCGCAGCTATTCTGCATTCATTTTGGAAACAAGCACATTCTTCCTTTGTTGTCCCCACCCATGCAGGAAAGAGGGGCATCTGTTGTCATATCCATTATTTATCTGTGAGAAACAGTTTTACTTAATTATCCTGTCTGCTGCTGGACGCCTGATTTGGCTCTCTCCCTTTTGAAAGGATAATCGGACTCAATGGTGTTAATACATTTCAATTAGTGAGCTCCTGGCACAGGCAGCGCCTCACACTTAGTTCTTAAGATGGCTTTGTAGATAAGAACCTCTATAGCAACATGAGAAGCTGGGAGGTGCCTGCTTCCTTAGAGCCACGTTCAACTCTCCCAGCTGCTGAGCAAAGTGCACATGTCCTCAGCACCGCTATTCCTGTCTGACCCTGCCAAAGAGGCAGAGGCTGCTTTCTGGGTTATTTCATGTGGTTCCTTTGTGTTTTACCTTTCCCAGATTCGGAGAAAAACCAGCTCGTTACTCCAGCATAGCATGGCTCGAATTCGGAGAGAATGCTTTATTGAATGCTTTATTCTCAGAGCTCCAGCTCCTTCATTTTAAAAAAAATTGAAGTATGGTTATTTACAATATTGTGTTAGTTTCAGGTGTACAGCAAAGTGATTAGTTACACACACACGCACATATATATCTTCTTTTTTAGATTCTTTTCCATTATAGGTTTTTATAAGATATTGAGTCTAACTAATTCCCTGTGCTATACAGTAGGTCCTTGTTGTTTATCTATTTTATATAAAGTAGTCTGTATCTGTTAATCCCAAATTCCTAATTTATCCCTCCCCCCTACTTTCTCCTTTGGTTATTGTAAGTTTGTTTTCTGTGTCTGTGAGTCTGTTTCTGTTTTGTAAGTAAGTTCATTTGTATCAGATTTTAGGTTCCACATATAAGTGATATCATATGATATTCGTCTTTCTCTGACTTCATTTAGTATGATAATCTTTAGGTCCATCCATGTTGCTATGAATGGCATTATTTCATTCTTTTTTTATGGCTGAATAGTATTCCATTGTATATATATGTACCATGTCTTCTTTTTCCATTCATCTATTGATGGGCGCTTAGGTTGCTTTCATGTCTTGGCTATTGTAAATAGTGCTTCTGTGACATTGGGGTGCCTATATCTTTTCGAATTAGAGTTTTCATCTTCTCTGGATATATGCTCAGGAGTCCAGCTCCTTCATTTTAAAACAAGGCATTTGTACCACAAAGAGCTTTCAGGCACTTTTGAGCTCTAAGTCTCAGTGAATGTTGAGGTTCTGGAGATTTGTAAGCCATAACGTCAGAAATCCAGGACCCAAGGTACCAGTACCCAGGTACCAGGGCTGGAACCATGCATGTGTGCCCTTGGGAAAAGGGTGGGTTCAGCTGGTCCCTGCAGCGTTAGTCTGTCTTTGCCTTTGTGAAAATGTAGGGCTGCACCTTCCAACACCTCACTTCTTCTTACCCTTCTTTGAAAATAATGAGGGTGGTGTTTCTGTGTTGGCATATTCACATGTGTTTTTAAAACTTCATAGTTTTCAAAATGCCTTCATCAGTCTTTGTCATACTGTGCAATTTGCAGGGCCGATGGTATTATTCTCTTTTGAGGAGTGTAAGCCCTTATATTTTAGATCAGAGAAAGGACTGTGTTACCAGTCCCACAAAGCAGGGCCTGGTAAGAGAGGGCAGACCTGTAGAACTTTTGTAATTCTCTATGTACTCGCCTATGTAGGAATAGAAAGCCTTTGGAGAGAATGAGGTTGTGATGTAGTAATCCCGTCTTTCCCTCCTCTTGGGAGGGTCATTCATCATGTTTTCCTCTCCAAAACCAAGCTCCAAAGCCAGAGAGAACATCTAGTCCAGTGTGTGGCACCGGAGGTTTTGAAGGAGGGTGGTTCACGTCTCATCTGGAGTTCTTCCTGGCTGGCAGCTCACAAAAGTGTCCCGTGCTGTCGTGGCATGAAGAGCTGGAGGATGGGGCACTTAGGTGTGGAGGGGGTGGAGGCATCTAGCCCCACATGCCAGAGCTTTACAGCATCCCCCCAGACTGGAGGTTGGGGGGGGGCTGTGATTTCCTCAGGACCTCCGTGTTAAGGACGGCGCCGTTAGATGAGTGGGAGGCATTGTTGGGCTTCTCTGGTAGATGTACCCCAGCTAAGTGAGGATGCACACGCTTGATGAGGGAGTGTTGTTCTTTTCACTGCTGGTGTCTAGAGGAGATGCAAAAATTCCCCTCGCAGCATCTTGTGTGCTTTTGTGGAGAGAACAACGCCTGGTGGCCTGCTTTGCCTACACCCAGAATACTTGAGTGGTAGAAAGCTTCGGTATTTAGCACTCATATAGGGGGACATGCTATGCTAATGGCAACAGTTACTTGTCACTGGCATAGGAGGGAGAAGTAGCAGTGACCAACATAATGGGGACCACTGCTGCACAAGCTGACCCTACCCCCTTGCTTTCTCCTTGCCATCCTCAATGGAGCCGGCATGTGGGGCAGGGAGGGCGGAGCAGACCCTTCCCTCCCCATCACAGCAGGAACTAGTACCTGTGCACAGGTGCAGTCTGTGTTAGAAGGGACGGGCACCTTGGCTTTGCACTGGATTGGACTCAGTTTTAGACTGTAAGTGACTAGAAACATTGGACTGGACTGAGATGTTCCTAATTGGAACGTTAGTTTGACCTTTGCCCAACTCATGGGACCCTTGACTTTGGGACTAGTAACATTTCGTGAAAAAAAAAACACGGCACTGTGTTGAGACTCTTCAGCCAAATCTGCCAGAATAGATCTGCATTGACCTGTAGCTCTGGTGGATCACAGTTTACTCCATTAAGTTCAGATGTGCACGGAAAATAAAGCGGCTTCGTTTCTCATGCCGGAGTCTCCTCAGTGTGTCCAATGACACATCGACCCCTTGTGGGACTTCAGCTTCACCGAGGAGGCGTTAGACACACCTGTCTCACCGTTTTCCTGCACAGCCTCCTTTTCTCCTCACAATAATTTGGGAGCCTGATGTGGGGGGCTTCCTTCTTCCAGTTGAACCAAGATTTCCTTTTTGTCATTTCTTGGCAGTGTGGTTTCCAGGGAGCCTCATTTATGGAGGAAAACAATACACAAGGCACTATTATCCCTGGTAAACATTGTCTCATTTAACCCTCCCCCAGTGCTGAGCGACAATATTTCTGATAATAAGGAATCTTTTCTAGATGAAGCTCAGAGAAGTCAAGGTCACCCATCTATTAAGAGATAGAACTGAGATGTGAACTCCTCAGTCTGTGGTGCTGCCCCCATTCTCCTCCCCAGCACAGGCTGCTGTTCTAGGTCAGCTGTTCTAGTGACCTTGGCCAGATATTCAGCAGTGCAGCTACTTTTTGATGTGGGTCGGTGGATGATGCCTTGTTCTCTTGCTGAAAACGTTGAAATGATAGTGCTTTTCCTGGGTTTTCACTTCGCCAAGCCGAAGCTTGTAATGTGAAGCCGATGACGAGTGGGGTTCATTCCCTCTGGTCTGTTCTGTACAGTATGTAGAATGTGGTTGGCACTTGCTTAGGTTTATTTCAGAGACAGAGGAATGACGACAGTAGATGGCTGGCTCAGGTACCCCAGCAAGTCGGGGGACACTGCAGGGCTGAGTCAGACGCTGAGTCTGGGCCAGCGAGTGAATCCACGCCGCTCTGTTTTTCTGGACTCCTTCAGGCATCTCTGGCATGAATTGAATTTACAGGACACCTTGTTGACTGGGACAGGGGTTCAGGAGCTTTCCCTCTCTGGCTTGGAAAACCAAGCTTCAGACTATGGTGTGGGGACAACGAGGGGCTTTTCCTAAATAGTCACCTCTGAAGTCTGCAGTCACCCAGGATGTGCCACTTTAAAAAAATAATAATGTATTTATTTATTTATTTGTTTGTTTTTGGCTGCGTTGGGTCTTTGTTGCTGCACGTGGGCTTTCTCTAGTTGCGGCAAGCGGGGGCTGCTCTTCATTGCGGTGCGCGGGCTTCTCACTGCGGTGGCTTCTCTTGTTGCAGAGCACGGGCTCTAGGCGCGTGGGCTTCAGTAGTTGTGGCTCGCGGGCTCTAGAGCACAGGCTCAGGAGTTGTGGTGCACGGGCTTAGTTGCTCCGCGGCATGTGGGATCTTCCCGGACCAGAGTTCGAACCTGTGTCCCCTGCATTGGTAGGCGGATCCTTAACCACTGCGCCACCAGGGAAGTCCCCAGGATGTGCCGCTTTGACCTCACAACTTCCTTTACAAATGCCTCCCTTTCGGGGGGGGGAGGGATAAATTAAGAATTTGGGATTCACATATACACACTACTGTATATAAAATATCGATGGATAATCAACAAGGACCTACGGTATAGCACAGGGAACTAAACTCAATATTCTGTAATAACCTATATGGGAAAAGAATCTGAAAAAGAATGGATATATGTATATGTATAACTGAATCACTTTGCTGTACGCCTGAAACTAACACAACACTGTAAATCAACTATACTCCAATATAAAATAAAAATTAAACCACAGAAATGCCTCCCTTTCTGTCCCTTTTTTTTAGAAAAGGGAGCCCAGCCTTTGTTGACGAGTAGTCACTAGGACAGTTTCACAAGGGGTGATGTGACGGCTTGCAGGCATGGGCATCCAGTGTCCCATGGAGCTTTTGATAGTTCACACGGCATTTTTGCCTTGCATATGGACAGTAATGTGTTCTCTGCAAGGGTAATCTGGCTCTTGTGGATGTGTTTTTCAGTCAAATTCAGGAAGTTCCTTATGGCACTGTTTTTATTCTTGCATCATCTTTGCTAGGTATTGACCTTTAGACATGAAATCAGTCTGTTATGAAAACAAATGCAGGGTGAAGGAGGATCAGTCATATCATGGGCGTGGATCTTTGTTATGAAAATGCAAAGAGTTTATCCCTCAGTGTTTTAGGTCATGAAATTATTCTCAACCACGGGCTTTCACATCGGGGAACAGAATCTGTTCTATGTAACCTAGATTCAGCCTCTTAAAACAGGCAAAACACGGTGCTAAAACTGTATGAATGTTGTTTTCATAGACAGGGCTTGTTATGGCTCCGTCTTCCCTGGGGAGGCTCCGGGCTTTAGTAGGTGGTGTTGGTAAAGCTGGCTCTGCTGTTTCCAGAAGCAGTCGCAGAATTCTGATGAACAGAGCAGAGAGGTGATCCAGCACACACGACTGTGGGAACTGACCTAATCTGTTACTTCAAGCTCTCCTTTCAAATCATCTGTATTCTTTACTTTGCATTTTATATACTCCCCTGATTTTTATCGTTGAATAATCAAGCTGGTAATTGATAGAATATATCATTTACTAAAATTAGTTAAGAGTTACCCTAGAGAGTTTACTGATGAGGGTATCCATGTTTCATTTTTCATGTCTCACTTCTAGGTCTTTTGTTAGGGAGGTTTCTTTATTCCTGTAGCAGAGCAAAGCGGGTGACATTGTGATGAAAACAAACTCTGTTTCCAAAAAATGCTAGGATATCAAAGTACTGAATACTCTGCATAAATCAAGTAGGATTACACGCTTGATGTTCTTAAGTGGCCACACTGGGAAATGCCAAGGAAACGCTCTTGGTACCAAAGTAGGGGCTTTGTCAGCTGTTTTTTTTTCTTGGCTGATATAGGCTGGGTAATTTATTAGGTGTCTCTTTTTTTCTCTGTTCCACAGCTGTCAAAATGGATAATAGCAGAATTAGGAAGAGAGGGGATGGAAATAGGAGTACTAGTTTGGTACTTTTATTTTTTGTTAACCTCACTAAAATGCAAATATATTTAAGAAAAAATGTTTTTTAAACCATGAACGCTCCAGAACTCTCCATTAACCACCACTCTCTATTAACTGTCACTTTCCTACACCTGTAGCTTGATGTTCCTGTTGGTTATGAGGCACTATAGTTGCCTTAGGTTCTTTGAAAAAACAATCAAGAAGCTATGGAATACTAAAAAATATTTGGTAAAATAGGTTGTTATAAAACATATAAATATTATATATATGGTTGTTATATATACATATTTTACATTTGGCTTACGAAAAATTGATGATCCAATGAATCAGAATTGTCATATACTGTAAATATAGTTTCAGTTAACCTGAATAGAACTCCTAGAAAGTAGACTAGATGAGGGGCTGTCAGTGGTGGGTGTGTGAATTTGGCCCCAGGGGGTCATTTGGCCATTCCTGAGACATTTTTGATTGTCATGACTTGATGAGGGGAGGCTTTGCTACTGGCGTTTGGTGGGTAGAGGTGAGGGATGCTGCTGAAACCCTGAAGTTCACTGGGCAGCTCCCCACAACAAAGAATTATCTGTCCCCAAATATCTGAAGTGCCACTGTTGGGAAACCCTGGACTTGATCCAGAGGTAGGAAGCCCTGGATTTGTGTTCTAGTTCCACCACCAAGAACCATCAAACTTAGGCAAAACTGCTTGACTTCTATGCACCTCACTCAGTTTCTTCTTTGTAGAAACACAGATAATGCCTCATCATCCACCAATTTTTGGGACTCGCAGCACAGGTCATTGTGAGTTAATGGATGTTACAATGCTTTATGTGTTTATTTATGGCTGCACTGGGTCTTCGTTGCTGTGTGCGGCCTTTCTCTAGTTGCAGTGAGCGGGGGCTACTCTTCGTTGTGGTGCGCGGGCTTCTCATTGTGGTGGCTTCTCTTGTTGCAGAGCAAGGGCTCTAGAGCGCAGGCTCAGTAGTTGTGGCGCACGGGCTTAGTTGCTCCGCGGCATGTGGGATCTTCCCAGACCAGGGATCGAACCCGTGTCCGCTGCATTGGCAGGCAGATTCTTAACCACTACACCACCAGGGAAGTCCCTACAATGCTTTATAAACTAAAGGAAAGATATGTACAAATTGTGTGATAATAGAATAAAACAAATTTAAGTGTTCTTATATTATCATCGTTTAACAGAATATCTTCTTGATGAATTCAGAATTTTTCATGCAATCCTCTCTTGAAGGTAGAGTTTGCAATTACATTTCTTTTATATCCTCAAGGACAATGCCACGCGTATAAAGGAACAGTATATTTTTGTTAATTATGTGTATGTATATTTTAGACCTTCCATTAATGAAAATCTAGTTTTTCATTTGTTTGTCCATCCTTGAGTCATGCTGTTTCATTGTGTCAGCTCCTAGATAGTGGGTCTAGCTGCTCTCTGATTTGCTGGGAGATGTTAATCACATACCACGTGTTTCCTATATAAATCCATACTAAAGGCTTTTTCATAAACAAATGATTCAGTACCCAAACTATGTGATTAGGTTAGGGTTTCTAAAGCAAATCACTTTGTGTGGCGCAACTGACTAGATGAGCATGTGATTGAGAGCTACTTATGTGACCTGTTGGTCCACATGTGATCTAGAATGAACCCAGAGATAACCTTGGTCCAGTGCCCATGGTCTGAAGGGACACTGATGATACTTCTTCGGTCAGATCAAGGATTGTGATCAGCTTTGGAGGGATCTGAATTTTTCGACTTGACCTGAAAGCCCGTCAGCTTCACAGACTGTTAAGTGAGGATGTTGATGATTCCATGTCTTCTCATGTCGGTTGAACTACTTCTGCCTAAATTTTCTAAATGCATGGAGATATAGGTGGATAAGTAAGGTTGGAGTTTGTAATCTTGAACATTCAAATCATTCCTGGAACCACTTAAGTCTAGCAGTTCCTTGTGGGAGACAGCGGAATAGTTAATTTAAGCATAAAGGATGAGCAGAAGGGGAGACTGGCAGCTTCTGATCTCTTCTTTCTGAGTTGAAATCAAATTTAGTGCTAATATGATAAATCCCTGGAGTACTACAGTAGCTTCTCTTTGTGATGGTCATCGGCTCTTATTTAAATTTATATATGAATACCACCTACTCAGGGAAACAGTGTATTTAGGTTACTTTCTAGCTTCTTTCATTTGACAACACTTTTTAAAAAAATTTTATTTATTTATTTATTTATTTTTGGCTGCGTTGGGTCTTCGTTGCTGTGCGTGGGCTTTCTCTAGCTGTGGTGAGCAGGGGCTACGGTTCGTTGCGGTGCACGGGCTTCTCATTGCGGTGGCTTCTCTTGTTGTGGAGCACGGGCTCTTGGTGCACGGGCTTCAGTAGTTGTGGCACGTGGGGTCAGTAGTTGTGGCTCGCGGGCTCTAGAGCTCAGGCTCAGTAGTTGTGGCGCACGGACTTAGTTGCTCTGCAGCATGTGGGATCTTCCCGGACCGGGGCTCGAACCCGTGTCCCCTGTATTGGCAGGCGGATTCTTAACCACTGTGCCACCAGGGAAGCCCTGACAACACTTTTTGAAAAATTTATCCAGTACCCTCCCCTCCAGATGCTTTATTCTAAACAAACACCCATATAAAGAATGACATATGCAGAAAAACCCAAGTTTTGTTTTTTCCCTTCTGTGTATTGATTTAATTATAGCATAACTCACTTCTTGGAAAAACTAGTAACAGGCTCAGAGAGAGAAATTTGTAAAGTATATAAATGTTTTTTGAAAGCCTTATAAAATTAAATGCTGGATATAGCTAAATTTGTGAATTTGCTTGAATATGAATATGGTTAATATCATATTGAAAATTGTTTCAGGAGATAGTCAATCAAAACTTCTGAGCTGGTCTCAGGGCCTTGTCTGTTCTATATTCAGATTATATCTAGGAGAAAATAGATTAGTGTGATGGTAAACTTGATTGGGTCATGGAGTGCCCAGACTTTTGGTCAAACATTATTCTGGGTGTGTCTGTGAGGGTCTTTATGGAAGAAATTAACATTTGAATCAGTAGACAGAGTAAAGCAGATTTCCCTCCTTAATTTGGGTGGCCTGTATCCAATCAGTGGAAAGTCTGTATAGAACGAAAAGGCTGACCCTCCTGTGAGTAAGAGGGAACTCCTCGTAGGCCAGAGTTCTTGTTCTGGGACTTGAGCAGACTGCCTTGATATGGGAAATGAGGTTTTTTCCTGTCTTTGGACTCCAACTGAATCATCAGCTCTTTCTGGTTCTTGAGCCTACTGGTCTTCTGACTGGAACTGAACCACAGCCTCTTCTGGGTCTCCAGCTTGCTAACAGCAGACCTTGAGATTTGTTGGCCTCCATAACTGTGCAAGCTAATTCCTTATTATATCGTTGTCTGTCCATCTAGCTATCTAGCTGTCTATGCTGTTGCTTCTATTTCTCTGGGGAACCCTGACCCATACAGTTAGTGTTTGCCAGGAATAAGAAGAGGGATGAATAGGAAGTGACTTGTAAGGGGTACGTGGTTTCTTTTTTTGGAGAGTGTGATGAAAATGTTCTGTCATTCAGTGGTGGTGGTTGTACGACCTTGTGAGTTTACTGAAAACTACCTAATTGTACACTTTAAATTGGTGAAAGTTGTGGTATATGAATTCTATGTCATTTGAAAAAAGTCAGAATATACCTGGAATTTACTAACCTAGGTCACACTACGTTCCTCTCTTGCCTGAAGAACTGCACTAGCCTCCTGACTGGTGGCCCTGCTTTCATACCTCCACTTCCATCCTTTGGGCGGCAGCCAGCATGCTCTTTAAGAAATGAAAATGATTTCAAATTATCTTCCTACTTCAAACTCTATAATGACTTCCCATTGCACTGAGGACAAAATACAAAGTCCACTTGATTGTCTGCAAGGCTCTGTCTTGTGGCTTCTCTACCTCTCGTTTCATGCCACTCCTTTCCCGTTTCTCCAAAACTGTAGTCAGATTGGCTTTCTTTGTGTTCCTGAAACGTCCCACCCCTCTTCTTCCTCTGGGCTTTTGTCGCTGCTGGTCTCTCTGCTAGGAATGTTCTTCTCTCTTTGATGAGCTCCTCCTCCCCATTCTTGGCTCCATCTCATCCTTCAGGTCATATCATAAATTCCACCTTCTGTGAGCACCCTGTCTAAAGTAGGACACCCTCTTTATTTCCAATTTTTGTCATAACCTTAATAATCTGTTATTTTAGTTGTTGATTTGTCTTTTTAACTAGAACAGGAGTTTCCCAAAGGTGAGGATCTTGTCTGTCTGATTGTCTTTCAGTTCCCTTGCATTTAGCTCAGTGACTGGTTTCATTGCAATTAAAGTTCTGGCTCAGGGAGGTACATAGCCTGGTTTCCCTATACTACCATTCTGACCACATTGCTTACACGTCTTCGTCTGTAACATGGGGAATCTATCTCATGGAATCATTGTGAAAATGAAATTAGATAGTTCATGTAAAGCCTTTGGCATCATGTTTTAAGTGCTCAGTAAATGTTTAACTAGTAATAAATACATGCTTAATAGTTGTGCAAAAATGAATTAATCCACAACAGTAGGTCCCCGGGGAGAATCTCTTTTAATGACTCCTCTCCTGTCTTTCAGCTTTATTTGCTAGTTACATTCTTTTTCTTGACTCTTATTTATTTTATGCTCTTTCCCTTGCCCCCATTCCCAACTCTGGGAGGAAAGTCACTTCATTGTTTTATTATAAGCCTTGAAAAAAGGAAAGAAATCACAAAAGACTAACGGGCAGCCTGGCTTTATGATGGAGTACAAAGCAGGTTGTAGTGGCCCAGTTGGTTGCTGCACCCATTTGTTCCCTCTTGTCTTCCTTCCTTCCACCTCAGTTTTTTTTTTTTTTTTTTTTTAATTATTAGCACCTTTAATTATTATTTATTTATTTATTTATTTTGGCTGTGTTGGGTCTTCGTTTCTGTGCGAGGGCTTTCTCCAGTTGCGGCGAGCGGGGGCCACTCTTCATCGCGGTGCACGGGCCTCTCACTATCGCGGCCTCTCTTGTTGCGGAGCACAGGCTCCGGACGCGCAGGCTCAGTAATTGTGGCTCACGGGCCTAGTCGCTCCGTGGCATGTGGGATCTTCCCAGACCAGGGCTCGAACCCGTGTCCCCTGCATTGGCAGGCACATTCTCAACCACTGCGCCACCAGGGAAGCCCCACCTCAGTTTTGTTTACGAGTGTACCATGTGCTTCTGGGGAAATAACTGTATATACAATTCCAGGAATACTTTCTGTTAGTATAAACTAGGAGTCAGCCAATTACATGAATCCAAATCCAGCCTTCCCCCACTTTTTGTAAATATAGTTGGAACATAGCAACTTTTACTCATTTATATATTGTCTATTCCTGCTACAACGGCAGAGCTACATAGTTTGCTGACGAATGGTCTAAGCCAATTGTTGAGATCTTCCCCTTGCTAGTGATTAAAAGTGGATGTGTGATTCTGTCCTGGCCAGGGAGAAGTGAGGGAGAGTTTCCGTAGCCAGAGGAAAGAAAAATTGAAAGAGCTGATTGTTTATTTTGTTTTTGGATATTTTGTTGTGTGAAGATGATACCTGGAACTACTATAAGCATCTTACGGCTGCTTTAAGGATGAAGTGAACCCTGATAGAAAGGAAAAATACAGTTGAGCCATCAACAACATGGGTTTGAATTGCATAGGTCCACTTAAACACAGATTTTTTTTTTTCCAGTAAATATATTGGAAAATTTTTTGGAGATTTGCGACCATTTGAAAAAACTGGCAGATTAACCGCATAGCCTAGAAATATTGAAAAAATTAAGAAAAAGCTAGGTATGTCATGAATGCATAGAGTGTATGTAGGTACTAGTCTATCCTTACATAGGCATAAGGTGAATGATATTTAATATAAAATTAATAATGTGTTATCTTACTGTTTTATAACTTTGCTTTCAAAGAATTACATTACCACAGAGTATGCCTCTCTCTCATAATTGGAGAAAATATGTATCAGCCTATCATCACAGGTAAGTGGATTTTTTAAAAAAAGGTAACAATGTTTCTAATACTATATTATGTATATGATTGTAAAGTAGGCTGTCTTTTCTCTAGCCTACTTTATTATAAGAATACATATAACATACCAAATATGTGTTGATGAGCTCTTTATATTATCAGTAAGGCTTCTGGTCAGCAGTAGGCTATTAGTATTGTTAAGTGTTTGGGGAAGTCAGAAGTTATACATGATTTTTCAGCTGCATTGAGGATCAGCACCCCTAACCCCTGCATTGTTCAAGGGCCAGCTGCAGTCCGAACCTGAGTCTTTGAGGACATCCTTGAGTCATTGAAGTCAACTTTGAAAAGTCTCCTATCTTGGTGACTTCCTCTTATATGACAACATTCCGCTTTCTTGTTAAAACCAGTTTGAGAAGGCGTTTTCTGTTACTTGTAGCCCAAGGTATTCTAATAGATATATTAGTACTTAACATGTTGGAATGAATGAATGAAAGAATGAATGAATGAGCAAATAAGGTGGGCTCAGGAAGTGTAGCCCTATCTTTTTTACTTTGGTCCTGGAGGTGTTGATTTATGGGCTGACTGCTAAGTATGTCTATAATACTCAGATTTCTTTTTAGTACCAGCTGAAAGGTCAACTTTTTCTTACCACCATTCTCCCATTCAATTCCTGAGATGCCAGTCAGTTTTTTATTTCAGTTGTTTCTGTGCTGCTAGTGAAACTGCCTTGCACCGGCCCCCCTCCACCTGCTCCCCCCACTACCCAAGCTCAGTGACTGGGGAAATTCCTTAGAAATGGCTTTCTTGTTGTAAGGTACTAGGGAAGCCCCAAAGGGAAATTTCATCATATTTTAGACAAGGATTGTTTAACCAGTTCAATGATTAAAAAGTATATGTGTTAGTGGAGCTCTTCCTTGGAGATGTGCATTTTATTCATGCTTTGCCACGTCATTTAAGCATCTAAGATGATTGATGAGGACCTTATATTAATTTGACAGCTTTTATATTGGAATTTCAAAACACTTGATAAATGACTTTGATTTACTCATTGTTATGCCTCTTAATTCAAGAGAATGTTTTATGCTTATCATTGCAACTCTCTGTGTGTTTGGAAGAAGGGAAAGTCTAATGTGGTTTCCTCGTTTCCCAAGTGGGCATCTCTTTTCTAGAGTTATTCTCCCGGCCTTCCCTCTGTGTTCAGGGTAAAGGGATATGACTGAAAAATTACCAATACTATGAATTCAGAATTCGCTGAACATCTGTGTTACTCTAGGCTCAGAAGATACAAAGAGATATAAAACTTAATTCCTGCTTTCACAGGAGATTAAAATTTGGCCAGGAATCTAAGATTTGTAGTAAGAAAGGAAATCTGAGGAACCGTATCAAAGGTGCAGGTGAAAAAGCTATAGGAGATCAAAGAGAGATTTTGATTTGGAATAGATTCCATTGAGAACAGTGTTAAGTGGGTTTGTAAGAGAGAAGAATTCAGCTGAATGGAATGTGTGTGTGTGTGTGCAAGCGCACATGCACGTGTATATGTGAGGTGAGTTCATAATAGAGGGGGCAGATGAGCACATAGTACCTTTAGAGGTTAATGATTAGATCAGTTTGGCTGGAATGCTGGGGTTGTTTAAGAGCTGGATTTTGAGAAGGCTTTGAAGGCTAGATTATGGAGGAGTTGGGATGATGGGCAAGGGGTTTGGACTCTATCACAATCTGAGATCCACGTTTGCTGTTGTAAACAATCATGAGTTGTGAAAGACAATGAGACAGTAGTCTAATTCTAATTTAATATAAAAATACACTTATTGAAATAAGAGTTTTTATCATCATTAGAACTAATAAGCTGCCCTCCAAATATTTGTAAGATTCCTCTCATTTTAATCACCAAGATGGATGATTTCCTTCCCTCTTTTGAAGTTCTACACTCAGTAGTTATGGTATTGTATTGACCTAACTCATAATCTCTTGAATTCTTCCATTTGTTCTAGAGGAAGGGCCATGTCTCGTTCACTGTTATGTTCCCAGCGGTCATTGCATGGCAGGGGTACTGCGTGGTAGCTGAAGTGAACTCAGGTTCTGGGTTCTTCATTTCATAGGATTTCATTTCTGCTCTCAAGGAATCTCTGTAGTTTTTTACAGTTGTGGCATTTTTAAGATGAGAAAGGATCATGACATTCTTTGATTAAAAAGATTTCGGGTAGAGAAAGATACATACTGCATGGTATTGCTTATATGTGGGATTAAAAAATATAACAAACTCATGAATATAAAAATAAAAGAAGCAGACTCGCAGATATAGAGAAAAAACTAGTGGTTACCAGAGGTAGGGCGGGGCAATATAGGGGTTGGGGAGGGGGTGATACAAACTACTTGGTGTAAGATAGGCTCAAGGATGTATTGTACAACACGGGGAATATAGCCAATATTTTGTAATAACTGGAAATGGAAAGTAGCCTTTAAAAATAGTATCAAAAAAGGATTTCAGTTGCTGTTTTCAAATCGATGTAGGTTTTCCAAAATTAATATTCTGAAATTATTTTGGATCAGAACATCAGTGAAGACATTAGACAAACTTCACACTAGAATGATAGACTTCTGTTCCCATAGCAGCATAAATAAGAAGAATTTCACCTTTTCATTTAATGTGATTAGACAGTCTGTGCTGGGAGAGACGAAGCTTTTATGAGGGCTCAGCTGAAATTGCTTTTCCTAATTTTTCCACATGAATTTAGCTAAGGAAATAATGTGGGTCTAATTTCTTTAGGATAAGCTTATGGTAAATCTCCATTTTATTTGGATTTCATCCTGGTTAAAGATTCTTGAACTAAGTCTAGGAACACTAGATTTTAGAAAAATCTTTCATTAGGAACTATATATATTTTTTAGTCAGCTTTCTGTTGTAGCAATAGTTTATTTTCCTTTGTTGATGACACAATTTTTTTTTTAAATTCAAACAGAAAGTCACAAAAATTGTAATCATCATTAGTTCACTCAGTCCCATGTAATTAATTTTTTTTCATCTTGATCTTTTGTTAGCACTTTTATGAATTCATCAGTTTTCCATTGGAGTTCTGAAAATGCTTATTCATTCAGTTCAGCAGTATAGTCAGTTACCAGAAACCTGTGCTTGTCAGAGTCTTTTCCATGAATTCCTTGAAGATGAAACCCTTTTATAGGAACATTTTTGCAAAAGCATCAGCGTACACCCAGAACTGTCTGTAAATGACAAAAGACTTAAAAATGACCACGGTTAAAGATTTGATGAAAGTTCATAATAATGCAATTGACAAGGAAACTTAGTTATTTCTGAGATATACATTTTAAAATAATAACTAGAATTATGACTTATAACATTATACCAGAACATATAAGATTTTTTGGAATTTCATGTAATGTCTGAAACATTTATATTAACATATTTCCATACAGATAACCCAAAGAAAGTTTAGTATTAGTTGTTTTTTTGTTTTCTTCTTTAAAAATTTTTAAATTTAGTTTTATTTATTTTTTTATACAGCAGGTTCTTATTAGTCATCCATTTTATACACATCAGTGTATACATGTCAATCCCAATCGCCCAATTCATCACAACACCATCCCCACCCCCCCGCGGCTTTCCCTCCTTGGGATGACACAATTTTTATTTACACATTGGAAGTAGTTCCCTTCCAGTATTTATGATCTCTTCTTCTTGAGTGACAGAAACCTGGGCAGCCTGCATAGTTAAAAGACACTTTCCTAGGCTTCTTTGCAGTTTGTGGCCATGGACCAGGTTTTGGCAAATGAGATATAAACAGGTGCGTCTGATGAGATTTTCGGGAAGTCTTTTTAAAAGGGGAGAGCACACATTCTCTCCTCCTTCTCTTCAGTTCTTTTTTTTTTGTCTTGCTGACTGTCATATGAGTATAATGGCAGGAGCTTCAACAGCCATCTTGGATCATGAGGTGACGTTGAAGATAGAAGTCAGGAGGGATGAAGCAGTAAGACAGAAGGAGCCTCCTGACTTTATGGAACCTCCAAAGCTGCTCTGAACTGCTTGTTTCTTACTTGCTTTTAACCTAAGAGAACAAACCCTGGCATAACAGAGCTGGGGCACATTTTCCCAACTGTCTATGATAATTTTGTAATTACATTTATCATCAGGAACATCATGCATGTGTTTTGAAAGAAGACTGTAAAATTTTCTCACCAACCACACGTGTGATGATAGTTACTAGTAGTGAGGAGGTGTAGAGGTGAGAAGCTATTTTCCTGGAAAGAGCGGCTGTGTGGTGTACTAGGTAAAACATCAGACTGGGAGTATGGTGCCTTGGATAGTTTGCCCTGGTTCTGTCACTGACCAGCTGTTCAGGAACAGTTATTTAATAGCATGGACCTCTTCTTTCTTCCACTGTAGAATGAGTCATCATCGCTGTCTCAATCACTGGATACAGTCACTTGCCCTGCGTTTGCTCTGCACCAACTACGTGTGGGCACTTTGCAGTCCTTGGGACTTCCGTTAGCATTTAATCCTCATCTTACCTGTAGCGTTCATCACCTTCTATTATGATATATGGCAGATCTAGGTATGATACCTTTTTAAATAAATCTGTGGTTACGTATGTTGATCACACAGGGCTTGTGAGTTTATTTACAGCTCAGATGAATAAATTCCATTTTTTTATGGTGAACGTATCCTATAGATGAAAGGAACAAGCATTGTTTATTTCGATAGATAGGGTTTCCAAGCTTTCTGGCTATAACATGCTGCATAGTTAAAGGTTATATTCCAGGGAGATTATATTAATTTTTTGTAGTTAGCAGATGGGGACCTTATTTCTTCTCTGCAAGCACTGAAGAAAGGAATATGTTATGATGAGGGTCAGAGACTATATAGATTTAAATTGAAATAAGACCTTTAACTCACGTAACTAGTTCTCTACCTTTGCTGTTTGTTCAGTGTGCTGTAGTGGTCCAGGGGAAAGAAGGAATCTCTAACCTCTCTTTTAGCCCCCTGAGAAGAATAACAGCTAGCTCAATACTTTGAATTCTTAAGGAGCTAAGATTTGCAAGATTCTTTGCTCCTGTGGCATCTCTTAAAATACTATCTTGACCTATAGTTTCTCTTTTAATTTTATCCAAGGTAGAATCAAGTTTTGGGGGGCTTATCATCTTGTTCTACAATAATAAGGAGGTACTATTTTCTTTGTACTTCAGATTTGTAAATTTTCTGCTCCTTGGGATCTCAGTTTAGAGAGCAGAACTCAGGGCATTGCACTTCAAACCTGAAGCCAAGAATCCAGACACAAACAATAAGCATCAGAATGGTGGTCAGAGCTGCCATGTGGGGATGTAGTGTGGGCTAAAAACAAAATCACCTCTGCCCTGGGAATTTCTTTTCAGTCACTTATGTCTAAGTGGTAGTAAGTAACAGTGGCAATGGAACAGCAGTTTCTTTTCTTTAAATATAAAGGACAAAAAGTATGTGCAAATGTTACTTTTAAAATGAGCTGTGTATCCTAGGGTGCTTGTTTACATTTGTAATTGTTCGGAAGACTTTGAAAAAAAATAGCAGCCGGTAGCCCACTGAACCTCATCGTGCTGGCTCACTGCCAGCCTGTCTGCTTCAGACTCTCCCGAATTGTGAGCCAAGGTAGCCAAAAGCTACCGCGCGAGACATCTCCCATCTCTAAATAGGCACATGTTTGTAGCTATTTTACTCTCTTCATTATGGCTAAACAAAAAGATATTTGGACCCCGAACATATAGCCTGCATAATTTAAAAGGGAAACAGGGCTTTCCCTGGTGGTGCAGTGGTTAAGAATCTGCCTGCCAATGCAGGGGACACGGGTTCAAGCCCTGGTCCGGGAAGATCACACATGCTGCGGAGCAACTAAGCCTGCGTGCCACAACTACTGAAGCCCACGCGCCTGGAGCCCAAGGTCCGCAACAAGAGAAGCCACCGCAATGAGAAGCCCGTGCACCGCAATGAAGAGTAGCCCCCGCTCGCTGCAACTAGAGAAAGCCCGCGCACAGCAACGAAGAACCAACGCACCCAAAAATAAAATAAATAAATAAATTTACAAAATCCATTTACAAATTCTTTAAAAGGGAAACAAAGCCAAAATTGATTAAAATTGCACATTTAAAAAATATCTGCAATCTGTTGGTTCACTGATTATGAAACTCTCACAGATAGGTGATTGGTTAGCCTTCATGTGTTCAGCTTGCTTTTTAAAAAGTTTTTAATTTTTATTTTATATTGAAGTATAGTTGATTAACAGTGTTGTGTTATTTTCAGGTGTACAGCAAAGTGATTCAGATATACATATACATATATCTATTCTTTTTCAGATTCTTTTCCCAATTAGGTTATTACAGAATACCGAGCAGAGTTCCTTGCCTCAGCTTGTTTTAATTGCAGGAGAACATTTCACTATTTATGAAGCGTCTTTGTGATTTTAATTTATAGTTATTTATGGTTTTATAACACTCTATGTTAAATTAGGTCAGTTTCTACTTAAATTGCCGGTATGCATGAGAGAAAAGTAAATTTACTCACCTAGGTTTTCTCTTCATTTTCCTTAAACTGTGGAGAGGATTTTGTTTTTGGGTAAGTGGGAAATATTTTGGTTCATTGTTTCATGCAATACAGCATGTCCTGTGGCTCAGTTGTGTGCAGTTTTAGGCTCAATGATAGACTCTGAGATTTATTGAAAGAAAGATGGCATCATCCCTTCCCTTGGGTTGCCTAGATTCTCTAGAGCAAGGGAGACATGCACTTATAAACATGTAGCAAGAATATGTTATCATGATTTTGATGCAGGCATGCTTTTTGAAAACCATGCTTAAACCGTTTTTGTAGTAATACTTCCAATAGTGGTTACTATGGCAGTACTTCCATAGTGGTTACTGTGACCCAGGCACTATCCTAAATACTTTAATGTATCAACTCATTTAATTTTCAGAACAATTCAGTGAAGAAGACACTACTATCACCCCTACTTCACAGATGACAAGAAGTTAAGCAACCTCCTCATTAATCAGATTGTGTCTAGTTTCAGAGTCCTGAACTTTTTATCAACTACATAATTCTGCCTCTCGGTAGAAAGATAAATTACTGTAGCCAACAACATAGTTGTAAATACCTGATTTCTTTTAACAAAGACCTTAAAATTTAGTGCACAAGCAATCCAAACAAACCTATGGGTAGAAGCATTTTAATCAGAACGTCAAGGGAGAACTTCACTTTTAAATATAATTTTTGAGTGGGTGATAGTTTCCACAGTATCATCTCTGAGTCACATACTTAACAATATATATAAAAATAGGCCATTATTGAAAGATTGTATAGCCTTTATTGAAGCAGTCTGTAATTTAATGATGTGATAGCTAGAGAAGAATTTTGAATACCCCTTTGAGTTCATTTTGATGAGATCTGGGTTCTCCGGTAGTGGCTCTCTGGAGCCCAGCCTCGAGCCTCTGGGGAATCCCTGTCCAGCTCTTTCAGGCACGGAGACTGCCCTGCAGCTGGTACTGCTCTCTGGAATTAGGAGGAAAAGACTCAACTCTTCCAGTTCTGAAGGTGGTTCTGGAAAGTTGGAAGGAAACTCTGTTATCATCTTGCCTGCAGGGGAGGAGATGGATTAAATGACATTTCAAGATGCCTTCCAGTCATAGGGTCCTGTAGGGGGCTGGCTTAAGCGAAAGGTGTGAATGTGGCCTGGACCCAGATTTTCACTCATGATTATCAAGGACTCTGCCAGAGCTGAGTGTGGACACAGGCTAATTTTTCTGCTTTATTGTTGAAATGGCTAATTGTTAACCCTGCCTTATTTGCTTCTGGGTAACTATGATGACAGATGATTTAGATGCCTTCTCATCAAAAAAGGGACTGGGGGCGGTTGTTTTGCTGTCTTATTTAGGTTCCATAATTTGGGGCTTACTTAGATAGTACTGAGTGGTATAAAAGTAGAGTGAGTGGGGAAATATAAAGATGAACATTATTGTAATGTTGGAGAGTTGCACTGCTTCAGAGAATGTTTACTATGATTTTAAGAATGAACATTTGATTAGTTGCTCTTTGTTAATGCAGCATAGAATTTGGATCCATTTTCTATTACAAGTTCTATAACATTATATTACTGTTAGAAATAATGGTTTCTGTCGAATGGCAACATTTCTTATTTTTAAACTGTCAGATTAATCTGGATCAGATGAATGAAACAGTCCTGCACGATGTGGATTGTCCCTCCCAGATAATTGAGAAACATTGACTGATACATAAAACATCTTCGCTTTGGGTATTAGACTTCACTCTGAAAGGGAAGAAATTATTAGAAAGTCAAACTTATTTGCAACACTTTGGATTCCGGCCATCTAGTTCTTAGAGAGTTAATTCTGCTCATGAACCTCAGCGTTAGCTTCAGGTAATACCATTTATGATATTTATGCCTTAATGGACTTACCCATTGAGAGATTTAGACTACTCAGTTGAGATGTATCAATTGGGCAAAGGTATAAATTCTTCCTTTTCTAATAAGTTAGTTAATATGTATTTATCTGGTGACACAGTGGGACCCTCTCGGCACTCACGTACGGGCAGCCTGCAAGTGGTGGGGAGTTAACATCCCGTGTAGCAGAACTTTGACCAATGAGAGAAGGAGTGAGTAGATAAATTCTTCTTTCTTCCTGCTTCTGGACTGACTGTTTGGAGATCCAATAGCTTCATATTGCCTCTCTGAAGACATTCTGCCCGTCTGAGCAATCAGTTTATAAGGAAGCTGTGGCCAGCTCGGTGATCCACTCTCTTATGTTTGCCTTCGTTTCCTTTCCTGCCTCACTCCTCTTTCCCTGGGATTGCACTTCTCAATAAAGTGTTATCATGTAAGCATGTTCCTCAGGCTCTGTTTTCTGGGGACTTTGGGGTCATTCTGCTCTGAGAGAGAGAATCGTTTGGTGGGATTACAAGGTCAATCACAAGGATAAAATGTGATGAGTGAAAGAGTTGTATACAGGATCTGGGGGTGCAGTGAGGAACACTTAATTTTGGCTGGTGAAGGGTGGATAAGTGAGGGAAGGGTTCCCAGAGGAGGAGCTTCCTGAGTTGAGGTCTGCACAGGGACTCAGGGGTTCACTAGGTGCCTGAAGCAGAGAAGGATGTTCCAGGGGCAGAGAATCCTGTAAGAGGCCAAAGACAGCTCTAGGGCCATTTGCTGGAGCACATGGTCTCATGGCAGATGGTGGGAGATATAGCTGGAATAGAGCCAGGTCATAAATGGTCTTGAATACCCTACTTGAAAGATGAGGTTAGTGGATTCATGGGCGGTAGAAGCCAGATCATACTAAGCTGAGGGGTAAATGAGAGACAGTAATGGGAGATGGTGAGTTTAGACCACCCTTTCAGGAAGCATGGCTGGGAAGAAATGGAAAGGAGCTGGAGGAGGACATGAGGTATATCCTTCAGAGTCCCAGCTCACACAAAAAGTTCAACTGAATAGCGTTTAATCAAGAAACTTTGTATGGAGGTGTGGACTGATTTTAAGAGAACCAGCCACGGAGGCATCAGGGGCTAGCAGGAACAGATCAGGAAGCTGGTAGCACTCATAGGCCTGCCAGGGCAACGGGAGGGAGGCAATGGCATTAGGGAAGCCCCGTGGCTGTGGAAGGGGGAAGGGAGGGAAATACTTCCCTCTGATCTCTTGCTCGTGCCTCCCAATGGGCAAAGATAACCAGAATGGAGAGGACAAAGGCGTTTGAGTGATACAGTCTAGGGCGGTCAGCCTCTCCTGGCCGAACTTGGGGCAGATGAGGGTGGAGAATGGATTTGAGGAGTGAGTGATGAATCATCAACACACAGGGTCAGTGGAGATTTGTTTGTTTTGAATAATGGGAGAGACGTGAATAATTTATGTGTTGAGGGGAGAGTCAGAGAGAGGGAGAATAATGAATGGAACATATTTGAGGAGAGGTTGAGGCTTCAAGAACAGTCAGAGATACTCGTTTTGTGAAGTGGGAAGGATGCATTGTTCATGAGACCCGAGGCAAGCAGGTTAAGGAAGTCTGTGCATGTACAGACACTCACAGACGGAGACAGACAGCTGGGGAAATTCGTGCCAGGAGGGCTTTTCTTTTCTTTTTGAGGTTGGATGCAAGGTTATATGTTGAGAGTGAAGGGACTGAGCTTTAGCATATGGCTTGAAAATATGAGTGTTAAATTTAGAATTGTTATGAGGAGAAAAGGAAAGTGAGCTGATTAGGGGAGAAGTACAGAAAGACCGCTGAGCAGGGGTGGGGCTCCAGCTGAGAAAGGAAGTGCTCAGTACTAAAAGCCAGTAATAGAAGAGGGAAGTACCCATGATACATATTAATAAGTAAATTGCTCACGTTAGGAGCTGCAATAGAGTGAAGACAGTTTTACTTGTGCTATTTTTGACTCTTAGCTCTGCCTTACACGTGCTGCTGGATCTCAGAAATCTTGAGTCTCAGAAAATTCTCAAAATACCCTATTTCTGTAATTCTAAATCACCATTTATTTTAAAAGGCACCAGAGTTTTATTAACTTTTTTTGGAGGCTTGGAGAAATCTCCACTGTGTTAAAGGTACAATATTTTCCCCCCAATCAACCATAGTATAAATATATCTACTTAATTATATATCATTCTTCTCTAATATCTCTGCCAAAGAGTGAGCCTCTGCCTTCACCTGAAGTATCTAGATTCTTGTGAATTACTGCTATCAGAGTCCCTGAGATGGGGTGATGTTTTTCTTTTCTAAACCTGTGCTCAAGATCCTGGTTTGTATCGGCTTGACCTGATGCAACCTCTGTCTTGCCTTCCATGACATTGATTTCTGCCTAATTTTCCTCTTTTATTATTCTATCCTCTCTCTTGCATTCTCTCCACATTCTGCCTTTTTTTTTTCTTTTAAAGATTTGTTTATTATTTATGTATTTCATTTTTGGCTGCGTCGGCTCTTAGTTGCAGCATGCAGGATCTTTGTTGAGGCATGTGGGATCTTCATTGTGGTACCTGGGCTTCTCGCTAGTTGTGGCATGCAAGTTGTGGCACGTGGGCTTAGTTGCCCTGCGGCATGTGGGATCTTAGTTCCCTGACCAGGGATCGAACCTGTGTCCCCTGCATTGCAAGACGGATTCTCTACCACTGGACTACCAGGGAAGTCCCCACATTCTGGCTTTAATCACCATCAAAACTCTTCTGTTTTGTTTGCTCATGCCCTGGCTCAACTGGGTTTAGGAATCTGCCAAACTTATATACTTAGTTAGTTCTTAGGGTGTTACGTAGTTAAGGCTGGACTTAACTATGGTCTCCTGTTTCCTATAGTTTCTGTTTAAAAAAATTTTTGTGTTTCTTAATGTAAGTGATTTGAGCCCTGTTTTATAAATATCCTTAAAAGCTTCTTTTTTTCTACTAAGTTACGTTTATGGTTTTGTCATTTGTAATTAAACGCTGTCTCTCGAGTTCTTCAGAAGTGTTTGGCAGTTAATATCTCAGTGACCGTCCTTCAGGATGCATGAAGAGGTTCTGTCCTAGCTTTTAAACTTCTGTGGTCTGTTCTTATGGGCCACTTCCGCCTGATTGCATTCCCTTTTGGGGGCGAGGTGGTCTTAGGTACTTACAGTTTCTGTGCCACATCATTGTGTAATTTTTTCTTCAGACCTTGTGAGCAGCAAATAAAGATAAAATCCAACTCCTGGGATACAAACAACTCAACTGAAGTGATAATCACATGAATGGATAGTTGACCTATTGTTCAGTTTGCACAGGCACAGGCTGTGAGTTACATCATTGGGCATAGTTAGTGACAAGTGTCTTTTGATGTGCATTTCAGAAGTCTTCACATTTGCATCTTAGAATTGAGGAAATGTGGTACTACCTCCCTCCCATTGTTGCCATGAGGATCAAATCAGAAAATATGTGTGAAACATCTTTGTCAACTGCAATGAGCTAAAGTGGTTCCAGGTCTTATTTTCTAGTGCCTAGTATAGTGGGTGGCCAGAAATATAATTCAGTTATAGCTTCCTGGCATGTAAACCTAAGTATTGCTGTATCTGTGTCTGAATAATCATCTCATATTTTGCAGTGATTTCAGTTAGTTTGCTGATGCTCACAGCCCTACCAAATAAGGAGAGAAGATACTACAATTTTATTACAGGTAGACAGGAAAATTGAGGAAAGCCATCTTAATCTATATTTTCTAATTTTTCTACAGTAAATTATTATTACTTGCATAATAAAAACTTGGTAATATTAATGATATATAAATTTTGAAAATAAATATCTCATGGAAGACAGTTATAGCTTCTTTAAATTCTTGCTTTGATAATTCTAGTATCTGTGCATTTGGGGTTGTCGTATGCTGATTGTCTTTCTCTTGATCATCAGTCAGATTTTCTTGGTTCTTTATATATCGAGTAATTTTGGATTGTATTCTGAATATTTTAAATATTATGTTGTGAGACTCTGGGCCCCTTTAAAAATCTCCTATAGAAATTTTTATTTGTTTGTTTGTTTTAGCAGACAGCTGACCTGGTTAGGTTCAGATCACAGATCAACTTCTGTGTGTGGTGGTTCCAGTGTTAATTTGGTTTTCAAAGCTTTTGCTATTTTTTTTGGCGGGGGCGGGGGGGGGTGCAGGGGGAGTTGTCTGCCCCTGGCTTGAGTTAGAGTGGTGGTTTATACTGTAGTTGAGTTCTCTGTGACTTTGCTGTGCCGCTTTAATTATATTCCACACACGCCTAGCTTGAGGGTGAGACTGGGAGTTCTGTGATTGATTCATACACACAACCAGGAGGTCCTCTTCTCTATTACTCTGGGATAAGCAAACTCACTACCATTGTACTAGTTGTTATTCAAGTTTTGACATTCTTCCCCAGATCACTTGCTATTATTAATTTTGCAGAGTCTGGCTTTTTGCATTTTGTGCAGAGTGGGAAAAAGAAGCTGTAGGAGGTGTTCTCCATCCTGGCCAACACCCATGAATAGTTTATTAAAACCGGCCAGGTAACATGTCCATAGCAGGGCCTGGCCAGGGCTCGGAGTCCTGGGATTGGCTGCCCAATAAGAGCTGCCTAGAGTCTTAGAAGAGGTCCTCAAAGGGTAATGAGGGCAGGAATCACGCTGCTTCTTGAAGAAATGGGAAAAGGATGCTAGCCGGACAGAAAAATGGGCATCTACTCTTTCCGATTAAAAAGAAAATCTTTTAACAGATTTTTTTTTTTTTTTTTAATGTGGACCATTTTTAAAGCCTTTATTGAATTTGTTACAGTATTCCTTCTCTTTTATGTTTTGGTGTTTTGGCCGCAAGGCATGTGGGATCTTAGCTCTCTGACCAGGGATCGAACCCGCAGCCCCTGCATTGGAAGGTGAAGTCTTAACCACTGGACCACCAGGGAAGTCTCTAACAGATTTTTAAAGTTTGCTTTCTAGGAATTTAGTTATGACAATAGGTATTAGGATTATACTATATGTTTTAAAAAATTCTGTTAATTTGAGAGATTCTTATAGGGTCAGTTGAGTGCAAAAGAAATAACTAGCTTATTTTTATTTAGCTCACACAATTTGCAAGCAAAAACATGATTTGGATGTCAAAATCCTCATAGCCTCTTATCACCTACGCTATTTCTGTAGACTCTTTACAAGTAAAGCTCAATTTCAAGTGGCAGCACTGACAAGAATTAGCTTTTGATTTTAAATTGTATTTTATAAATCTTTTCTCTCTGAACTCTGCCAGTGTCTTAGCTGAATTCATATGTGGAGTTTTCCCTTTCCTGAGCCAAACTGTGAAATCAGCAAACTGTGTTGTCAGAGTTCCTTCACCGTCTTGTTCTCTTTTCTCCCATCCAACACTTCCCACGTTTCCTTATCCACTTTGTACCCACTTTGAATCCTTGTATCTGCCTGTTCGTACAGTACTTAGCTCTGGGTCTTCTTTTCCATGCTACCTTCTACAGAACTTATAACCTATGTCTCGTGACCTTTGCCCTTAAAGCCTTGCTAGTGATTGACACCCATCAGAGAGACTAATCTAGACTGAGCAACTAATGAATGATAATGGAATAATCCTTCAATAGTATCCTTTGAAATTTTGCATGTCCCATCCGGTACCTATTTTAAAGTCAGGAGAAACAGGAACATTTTTTTTTTTATGTCTTGGCAAAGCAACTACCCGAACTTAGGGAAAGTAGTACATTTTTAACTGTAGAAAAATTAAAAAATACAGAATCACAAAAGGGAAAATATAAATGGGCTCCGTTCCAGGCTTCCCTGGTGGCGCAGTGGTTAAGAATCCACCTGCCAATTCAGGGGACACAGGTTCGAGCCCTGGATCGGGAAGATCCCACATGTCGCGGAGCAACTAAGCCCATGCGCCACAACTCCTGAGCCTGCGCTCTAGAGCTGTGAGCCACAACTACTGAGCCCACGTGCCACAACTAATGAAGCCCACATGCCTAGAAGCTGTGCTCCACAACAAGAGAAGCCACCGCAATGAGAAGCCTGCGCACCGCGACGAAGAGTAGCCCCCGCTTGCCGCAACTAGAGAAAAGCCTTCGCGCAGCAACAAAGACCCAATGCAGCCAAAAATAATAAATAAATAAAATAAATAAATTTATTTAAAAAAAATCACTATGTTCCAAAACAACAAGGTGCTACTGTATAGCACAGGGAACTATATGAAATATCCTGTAATAAGCCATAATGGAAAAGAATATGAAAATATATACATAACTGAATCACTTGCTATACACCAGAAACTAACACAACATTGTAAATCAACTGTACTTCAATTAAAAAAAAATCACTATGTTCTACACTCAGTTCACTGCTGTTAATCTTTTGGTATGCACACCTACACTCATTTTTCCATGTATTATTATTGTACATAGCCCCATCCGTAAGTTCAGACATACTGTCTTATATAACCTTTATATTATACTTAAATATGTTATAATTTTATCATTAAATATGGCAGTGGCATTATCATTTTAGAATGGACTATATAAAATCCTGTCATGAGTGCACAATAATTTATTAACCAGTCCCTTATTTGGTGCACATTTAGAGTGTTTTCAAGTTTTTACTATTTTAAATAATGCTATGATGCAACCTATTATGGTTTCCTTGGGTTATGTGCCCAGAAGTGGAAGTGGAATTGATGTGTCATGGGTTATGTTTAATACATTTCTGAAACTTCTGAACCAGTTTCTCTTGGTGCTTGTTAAGTGGTAAGTAGTTGCTCACATTTTGCAGAAGCAAAGTCACCTTTTTGGTTTCAGCCTGATTAGAAAAAATTTGGATTTTTATATTATATACAGATAAGCTCACATCCATATGTTATTAGACATAAAAATCAATTTCCAGGATTTGTTTTTTTTCCCCCTTTGGAATATTGGACTTTTATATACCATTTTACAGTTTTATTTGGGTGAGGCCAAAAAAATAAAAAATAAAAAGTGAAAGAGGAAAAAGAAAAAATTACCTCTACCCAAGAACTCTTCAAGAAGTAGACTGATTTTGCTTCCCTCCCTGAAAATTCTGTCTTACAAAGTGGTAGATACCTTTCCTGCTGGTCTTTCCTTTGGATCTTGTTATATAAGAGAGATCAGGACCACCTTCAGGCTAAGCAGGAGGGCCCCCCACCTTGGTCTCTGGGGCAGAGGGCCCCCCTCTTGTCTTCATCTGGCTGTGTTCCTCCTCCTGCCTGGTAATCTATGTGCCAAGGAGATGTGCCCACCTAGATGTCGTGTTTCCTTCTCCCCCCGCCCTTTTATACCATACTCTGGCTAACATGACTTTGGAATTAAATGCTTAAAAGGCCCAGGTTCACTTCCAGGGTGTTTAAAGACTTTTCCTAGGTCCATCCTCCTGACTGTAGACTGTGTTATTGTGCGAGGGGCACTGACAGAGCTTGCATGTGCTGGCTGGGGTCCCCACTTATACGTGAGGAAGGCTGTTCAAGGTGTGGGGTGAGTATAGAACATAAAGGGGCACCTCAGTGTATACTGTTGCCCTTAGTCCTGCAAACGTTAGTCGTGGGCTTGAAGGAGAACCTGCTACACGGTGCTTTGTGATTATAGAGATTTCCTTATGCTGTTACAGGGTCTGGGCAGAGAGAGAGCCTTCCAGGCTGAGCATAAGTCATGTTTAGCGCCTGGAGGGAAGGAAGAATATAGCATATTTGATTCCATTGTTTCAGTGTTTCATACACGCAGAAGGTTGCGAAATGAAACTTGGAGAAGCAGAGAGAAAATGAATGAAGAAAGGCCTTTCATGGACTTTGTCCTTAGGCTAATTTGAAGTTGTTGCAGGGTTTTGAGCAGGGATGACATAATGAGAGCTGGCTGCAGAGTGTCGTGGATGTGCACAGGAACAGAAGCAGGATGCCAGTTAGGTTGTTGGTAGTCATTCAGGCAGCAGAAGATGGTGATTGAAATAGGGCAGTGGCCATGAGGATGGAGATAGGATACTTGCCTACTATGTAGGGCTATGCTTTGGACCAATTCAAGTAGGATAATGTTATGAAAATTAGTTTGGAAAGCTTACAGGGGTCTGCAATTGTTGTTAGTGTTTTTATTAGTAACGATAATGATATTGTGGATAAAGGTTATGTTCCAGCAAATCTCATTTCTAGGGTAAGCAGATGTGAAAATTAGCTGAAATGAGAGGGGTAAGGGTCCTGATGTGAGGTGTAACAGCCACCGAGGGCACCTTTGGGGGAGCAGGGAGGTGGCTGCTAGTTTGGGGGAGGTGGTTCAGTTGGAAGGACAGTGGTGCTGGGCTGGGGTTTCAGCGTGGATATATGTATAACTCTTTTTTAGGTTCTATTCCCATGTAGGTCATTACAGAGTATTGAGTCGAGTTCCTGTGCTATACAGTAGGTTCTTATTAGTTATCTATTTTACATATAGTAGTGTGTACATGTCAATCCCAATCTCCCAGTTTATCCCTCCCCCTCTTTCCCTCTTGGTAATCATAAGTTTGTTTTCTATATCTGTGGCTCTATTTCTGTTTTGTAAATAGGTTCATTTGTACCACCTTTTAGATTCCATGTATAAGCGATATCATATGACATTTGTCTTTCTCTGTATGACTTCACTCAGTATGGCAATCTCTAGGTCCATCCATGTTGCTGCAAGTGGCATTATTTTGTTCTTTTTTATGGCTGAGTAATATTCCATTGTATATATGTACCACATCTTCTTTATCCATTCCTCCATCGATGGACATTTAGGTTGCTTCCATGTCCTTAAGAAACTAAAAATAAAACTACCATATGCTCCAGCAATCCCACTGCTGGGCTTATATCCGGAGAAAACCGTAATTCGAAAAGATACATGTACCCTAGTGTTCACTGCAGCACTATTTATTTACAATAGCCAGGACATGGAAGCAACCTAAATGTTCATCGACCTGGGCACTTCTATTCCTACGAAAACGTAAGCCCCACGAGAGCAGGGACTTGGCTGCTTCATTCCCTGTGGTATGCCCAGCATCCACACAGTGGCATGGGCGAGACGTGCCAGGAATGTGTATTGCAGGACAAAATGAATTGAGTACCTATAAGGCCTTGTTTACAGAGACAGACATTGAACTCAGGTTTGAAACATGAATGTTTTCAAAATAATTTCTTAAAAGCAATCGTGTCTACAAATGCAGAAAAGAGAATGTGTCATAAATAGATCAGATACATATTGCTTTACTTAGCCTTAGGTTCCCATGGTAACTAACTTCATGTTCCATTTATAAAAGAAAAATCAGAATATAAATGTTTCTGCACAGTGCTGTGTGCTCATGTACTTGATAATGTAGGCTAAGAAAGTTTTTATTATGTCTCATGTGTATCTGTACTGAGTAGTCTCCTGTTTTTGACCTTCCCATGTAGTAGGAGTGCCCTCATCCATTGGAACAGGAGTTGGAATATTTGTGCCGAGCACTACAGTTTCACGTTCTCCCTTTTTCCTTCCTGCTCTCTCGCTCTCTCAAATAAGGGTGCCACACACTTTGTTGAGCACTTAAATTTGAGGGCCTTGCTCCCAGAGGAGTTGCAGTCTCATCAAATACAGTGTTGACAAATGCTCTTGTCAACATTTCACATAAAAATACTCAAAGAGAAGGAGCCTTATATGAAGAAAATGAATTCTGTTTGCTTTTTTTGGTCCCTTCCCTCTGTGTATGTTCTCTTAGGTATCAGGACTATTTCTTCTTCTTCTACCTCTACTGCTTTTGACTGTGTAACCTCGAATTTGTGCTCATCTATTGGATCATTATAATTAACTGTGGTCAACTCTTAATTGACTGCAGAGGATAGGCAGGGAGCATCAGGGAACTGATTTTCTCGTGAAGGGTCACTGATGTGAGCACATCTCATCCTACTGAAGACCAGGCATCTTTGTTGGTTTGTTTGTTCTTTCATTAGTTCACTTACTCACTCACCTATCTATCCTTCCATCTTAGGCTAATGTATTTCACTGCATATCTTCAGGCATATTATCTTCAGGCTTGGCCTCACCCTTGATCACACCCTATTAAACTAGCTAGTCATGAAGGAGCTGGTAAGCGCTAGAGTAGTTATAAACCCCACCTGTCTTTCAGGGCTTTCTCCTCAAAGCCTTTTCAGGTAGTTCGAGATTACAGAAATTTCCTCTGACTCTGAAATCATGCACATTTTACTGTTTTTCTAGAAAAATGGTCCCTAAAGTGCAAGCCATTTGATTGCTAAGAAATGGGTATCTGATAAGGGCTTAAGGAAAAATTGGCTGTGATGAGTTTACTGAGAAGTGGTACACATTTTACTTCACGGTAGAGTTGAGGGATTTTTGTGGGTAAGTTTTACCAGATAGTTTTTTACTTGCACACTGTCTTGTGATGCCACCGTTCCACTTTGGTTCCTCAATCTTGATGCTTTCTTATAAAATTATGTAGGGTGTGTGTGTGTCCGTGTCTGTCCTGTCTGCTCCAATAAAATCATAAGCTTATTGAGTATAGGGACTATATGCTATATTTATTTTAAATCTCTCCCATAGCATTTAAGCCATAGTACTTATTTAATAACTAAGTGTCATGTAGTAAAGAATGGTGTATATTAATGTTAATATATAAAAATGATATGTATTGATACAGGTGTAAATCATGACAAATGATATATGTTAATGTCAATATGTAAAATATATGTGTATTATCAAGATAATGTCAAGACATATATATACGTATATGCATATTATTTTTATATGTGAGATTTACTTGAAATTTTGTCTAGCCTACATGTAGTTAAACTATAGCAACTGTCATCATAATTGGGAGGTGCTACCCCAGGTTTTCCTTGAGCACTCTGAGGCTTTTGTAGTAAAATGACTTTGGTGTTAGGGGGTGTCAGAGAACGCCAGAGCTGGTCAGTAGTTAAAATGGTAAAAACAGATTTTATTCAGAAACTATTGCAGTAGGGGAAGAGAGACCTCAGTACAGAACTGGGCTCAATTTCAAATACAGCATGAACAAGTGGAGATTTATAGTCAAGGAGCAGGGTGAGGGTCGCTGGATGAAAATTACTAAGAGGAAACATCAGGAGTGAGGGGGGATTCTAGCTAAACTGACTTGACAGGATTCTTGATAAAACTGGGTGACGCAGAGATGAACACACAAGCCTAGAGGTCAAGGCTTCATTGGGAAGAGAGTTCAGAGGAGCCTGACTAAAGATTGGCCAAGGAGAAAGTCTTTTGTAGGGGGTCCTGTGGGCATCTAATATTTATCTGGGTGTATCCCGACATTTTCTGTTTAGGCGTAAGATAACACAGTTTGAGAGTTTGTGCCTATACCTGAGTTGTGAGTGAGTGAGTAAGTCAGCGACTGTGTGTGTGTGTGTGTGTGTGTGTGTGTGTGTGAGAGATCATGATTTATATTGAGGGATAATCTTCCCTTAAGTGTTTGCTAATGTCTACTGAAAAAAAAAAAAAAAAAAAAAAAAAAAAAAAAAAAAAGCACAACGTGAGAGTTGTGACTTAAGTTTTGTTTGGGGCAAAATGAGGGCTATAGCCTGGGAGACAGCCTCTCAGAGAGCTCTGAGAAACTGCTCCAAAGAGGTAAGAGGAGAGGGCAGTATGTATGCGATTTTGGTGGAGGGGCTACGTCCAGTCAAGCACATATTTTGGCAGAAGGTTGCTGCTGGTCCCGAGGAGAGGATATCTCCGTTAATGATTTTAGTGCTTTTCCAGATAAGAGGAGATGGAAGAAACTGGGCCCATAAAATCTTCTCCTGAAAATGTCTAACTATCTGAAGGCCCGTTCTGCCAGTTTTTCCCCAGAGCACAGAGTGCCTCGTTCCCGATCTCCACCCTGCACTCCTCTCAAGGTGTGTTGAAGGTCGGCGAAGGCAGTGGCTGGCGACTTTGTTCTTGCAGATGGTGAGCCACAGTTTTTCATCCACACTGATCAGGAGGAACTCCATGCTGTATTTCTTCTTGGTTATTTCTCTCCTCGGTTCCCACATGTTTACAATGTAAGGTTTTCAGGGAATCCCGTCATTTTGTTATTTGGGGCAGTGTTTTCATGCCCCAATGTTTTGTGATTTGCAGACATGTCTAAATAACTGCCATCTCCTGAGTGGGGTCAGGCCAAGCCCTTCCTCCAGTTTATAATTTGGAGATTGTGGCTTGTCAGCGGATGTTCTGTTGTTTAGAGTGTGCTCTGACTCACATCATTAGGTTTGGTGATAAAATGTCAGGAGCCCTGTAATGTTGGAAAAATTGTCAGGAATTTCCCCTCTTGTCAGGAAAAATGGTGAAACATGTTGAAATAGGCAGAAAAGATGACCGGCTGTCCTGATTAGAGCACCTTGCTGAATGAGTTTTTGTAGGGGCCTGCATCTTTCTCTGTCTTTGAACTATTTTACAACACTGTGAGATGTAGGAAATTGATAGTAATACAAATGATTATTGTCCATAGAAATGAAAATGCATTTTATACTTTGGAATGCAATTGATTGTTGCCCTCAGGGTATTTCCCAGTTCTGCGGTCTCTTAGTTAATTCATTTCACTTTCCTGATTGCCTGTTTATGAGTATTCTTTGAATTCTCCTTTGAACTGATGGCAATGGCTAACTTCCAGATTGACTTGAGAGTTAATGACTTAAATAAAATCTTTGACATGTATTAATGTTATATTTGTGTTAGAAAATTTTTACCTTTTCTTTTTAATTGCTCTTTGACATCCAGAAAATTCCCGTTTCCAAGGGATCAGTTTAGCTCAATGTTTGCTTGGGTCTGTGGCCAGAGTTATGGGGTGTTATCTCTAAATCTGAAAATGTATGTGCTATAGTTCTCTTTATTCAGTACCTTGAATACCATTCAGAATATTTTAGGGGCATATATTGTATCTTTAGTGATTTTACTGCATCACTATTTCTTAAATCTCTGCGATGGGTTTAAGGGTTGACTTCAGAAATAGATGAAAAAAAATTGTTACTGGCCCAGATGAAATAGCCTATTAAATAATAAAAAAAATAAAACCCATCTGGCAGGGGCTACAGTCTAAATTCCTGACCCAAGTGATGCCCTCTGCATGAAGTACGTTTGCATTTCAGTGTTTTTAAATTATAAATAAACACATTATAGCTTCCTGCCGGAGTCCTAAGAATTTTGTAACTTAACAATAGCTGTGGCTCTTTAGATTTCAAGGGTATTCTAGAGGAGGCAGGTAGAATAAAGAACCACAGGAAAATTAATTGGCATATGACATCTACCACTGCAGCCAGAAAACACAACATTCTTTTTCCATGTACTTACTGCTGTTCTCATCTCATAACTGGCAGCCTGAACAACACAGTGGCAGTGGTGGTGGAGAGTTTTCTTGAGCTTACCTATTTTATTCAGAGGCCTTTCTTCATTTGAAATTCATGCCAGAATTCTCAGCATCATTATTTTGCAAGGATGATAACAAGTTACCTGAATTTTACATATGGGGACCAGGATCTCAGTGGGATATGGAAATAGGAAAGTCTTCTCAATGCAGATAACTGGGAACAAGAGGAACAAGAAAACCATCATGCAACTGCATGCCTGGCCTAGGCTCTTCTGCACTAGGAGATCTTGGTAGGCCGAATACTATCCCACCACTCCCCCCCACAAAAGATACCTGTGTCGTAATCCCTGGAACCCGTGAGTATGACAAAAAAAGGCTTTGAAGATGTGAATAAGAATCTTGAGGTGGGGGGTTTTCTGGATGGGTCCTAAATACAATCACAAGGGGGAGGAGAAAGAAGGCAGTGTGACCACAGAGGCAGAGAATGGCAGCAGCCACCAGAAACTGGAAGAGGCATGGAGTGGATTCTCCCCAGAGCTCCTGGAGGGAGCGCAGCTTGGTTGACATCTTGATTTTGGCCCAGTGATACAGATTTTGAACTTTTTGCCTCCAGAACGGTGAAAGGATAAATTTCTGTTGTCTTAAGTGGCTAAGTGTGTGGTAATTTGTTGCAGCATCCATAGAAAACTAATACAGAAAGAGAGGGGAATCGAATGGTTTGGGCTTACCTGTGTACTCTCGTATTCTGTTTGAATGTGAAACATCCTTATGATTACTGTTAGACTTCGGTAACCATCAGGATTTCATATTCAAAACTTTGACCACTCCTTCTCTTTTAAAACAGTAACCTTCTATTTTAAGCACAGTGGCGTTGTATAAACTGAAAACACTGGTCAGTAAACAAAAGGCTTGACTTCTGCTCTCAGCTCTGCTGCTTACTAGCTGGGTATCTCTGAGTAAATCGCTTATCCAATCTGAGTATCATTTGAACAATGGGAATAATATTCCCTGTTTTTCCTAATCCACATAATTATTATGAGTATTTAATGATATAAATACATGTGGAAAATAATGCTCAACTATTAATTATGCTCCCTCAACCTGTAGCAAAGTTATCATGAGCAATTTTGTCCATAGATCACTGAACACATGAAACATTTTTCTCCCTTAGATTAGATGCTAGAAGTGGAATTTGGGGTTCAAATTTTTGAACACGTTCAAGATCTTGGTACACATTGACTGTTTCTCTCCAGAAAGCCTGCACACTTGATTCTCTCATTGGAAGCACACAAGTGCTCATTTTACTGCACTGTTACCTCAGGGAGTTTAAAAAAAGAAATATTTTAAATGTCATGCCAACTTGATGAAAATCATTATTTGTATTTCTTTGGCAAGGTTCAACTTTTTTTTATATTCTCCGTGGCCATTTGTGTTGTTCTTTAATGAATTGCTTGTGTTCTTTGGCCATTCTTCCAATAGTTATTTGTCCTTTTCCTTACCGATCTTTAGAAACCCAGTATTCTTTTTATTTCATATTTTTAATTTTTAAAATTGTGGTGAAATATACACAACATCAAATTTAGCATCTTAATCATTTTAAGTGTCCAGTTCAGTGGCACTGAGTACATTCATATTGTTGTCTAGCCATCACCACCATTCACTTCCAGAACTCAGAAACCCAGTATTCTTAAAGTTAGTTAACCTTTGCTATGTGTTTCTTCACCAGTTTGTTTTGTTGTTTACCTTTCCCTTTTGTTTATGATGACTTTTGGTGTACAGTGTTTAACATTTGTATGTTGTCAAATTTAGTGACCTTTATTATGTTTTCCTCCCTCCGTCCCTCTCCTCTTTTCTTACTTCCCTTCCTCCCTTTTCCCCCTCCTTCCTCCCTCCTTCCTCCCATCTTTCCCTCTGGGAAGCCTTTCCCATTTGGCAGTTTTTATTGATTTTTTTTTTACATATGTAGGTTTGCCCTCAGTTGGCAGTAAAACATATTTGAAATCTAGACTCTTGTCAAATAACTTAATCTTAAATCGTCTGTTACCAAACTTTGTAAAAAAAATTTTGAGTGGAAAAAATACTCTTCAGAGATGATTACCTGAAGTATATACTGAATCTTAATTCTGGGGAGAGTCCTAATGCAGCATAAGGCCTTTGCTTCCAGCCTGGTGATTACACCTTCTCTAACTCTCAGTCCCTTCTCGTTGTATCATAAGTGTGTGCAGAAGTTGAAGCAGGGGAAACTCTGAGACTCAGGTTGTTTGCGCCTTTTCCTGTTACCACTAGCTCCTTCCCTATATCATCCTCTATACCCACATTGCCCTTAAGAAGGATAATAATTCTACCACTAATAAGTGCTAACCCAGTGTAGCTTAACATGCCTAACATTTTACAGACATTATCTCAATTAACTGCCACAAGAGCCATACAAGGTAGGAAATACTATTATTGTAATTTTACCAATGAAAAATATGGTTGTTTTGAGAGGTAAAGTGGCTTGTCCAATATAGCACATTGGTTGTATGTGGAGGAATGAAATGTCAATTCAAACTCAGACCTGATTCCAGAACCTACCTTTTAACTGGTATTCTTTCCATGTATACACACACACACACATCACATACACACACACAAACTTCCCCACCTGGTTTCCTGATGGTTATGTGGCGATATTTCCATTCACTCCTGTCATTGATACAGTAAAGGAGGCAAACAGAGTAGATTAAGCAGACTAGCAACTCCTAAGATACTGAACTGAAATATTTTGGAGTAGATTTATAACTTCTCTCATTCTTGAAACGTCTAATGACATTTTGTCCTCGTTCCTCTCAGCTCAAGCATCTCACGGGTGTAATGTGCTCTGAGCAGGGGAGGTCAAGTGAAGATAGAGGCCAGAGACAAGTGGGTTGGTCTTATTTGGCGATTGTAATAAACGGTCTGTGTTACAGTCTGTGATTGAAGGCAGCTTGCTGTGGTGGGGGAGATTGAGCCTGGGAGAGCTGCTTTAAAAACCGGTAGTCTTTTAGTATTTGGATGATTAATCATTCTACCTTCTGTTAAATTTTAAACAGAGTGAGAAATTAGGTCAATGGGAACAGTTCTCCTATTTCTTTCTTTGAAAAATTTGGGACAGTGACAGCCTTCAATTTCCTGGGGTTATTTTGCTTTTACATTCATATCTATCAATGATATAGAGCTTAAGAAGCCTGCAAAAAATAGGGACATTTGCTGTTACCTTTTGGGGTGGGTGAGACTACAGTTCCCTGGTCACCCCATGAGTGGCTTATTGTCGTGGCCCTCATCAGATCCTCAGTGCCTACTCAGTGCCTGGCATGGTACATTTCTGATCAAAATACTGCTTGGTATGGATGGAGTGGGGGAAGAATAAGGGTCAAGCAGAGAGAACAGTTTGGAACCAGGCTTCCAGGCAGGTTTGGGGATGACTGAGAAAGCGCAGTTGTCCCATTAAAATTGGCTCTAACAAAGGCTTGTCTTTGTGATTATTTGCAGGAAGATTACCACTTTGAATATACAGAATGTGATAGCAGTGGCTCCAGATGGAGAGTTGCCATTCCGAATTCTGCAGTGGACTGCTCTGGCCTGCCTGACCCAGTGAGAGGCAAAGAATGCAGTACGTTTTGACTTTTTGACCATTTGTTTTCCTGATTAAACCGTAAGCCCTTCATATGAGCCCGAGAAGTTACTTGTAGTGCATATAAAAGACCTTTGAAAAAAGGAACATTGATCCAGCAGAGCAAAAGCATCCTTTCTTGACACTCAGTGCCCTTATGTCTGGTCTGTAACGAGACACAGGCAATATTAAAGGGTGTTATTTTTATTTATTTGTTTAAAAAAATCTGGTTTACTGTCTTACTTGAAATTCTAAAGGGCAGAGTGGCAGAATTTCTATTTAATAGATTTCTTTTTTTCTTTACATTTTAAGAGACTTTTCAAAGATTTTTGATACACGTAGTAACGTTTGGTACGCATAATATTGTTAAACACATTACATAAAATGTACCATCTTAATCATTTTTAAGTTTACAGTTCAGTGACATTAAGTACAGTCACCTTGTTGTGCTTTCATCACCAGCACACATACACACGCTTTCATCTGGCAATGGATTTCTTTTTTTTTTTTTTGCCATAGAAATATTATAATTTGACTTTATAGTGTAACGTACAGAGAGAGTAGAGAATTGATGACTATCACATTCAACAGCTTGTCTTTTAGCAATTAAACAAGTTTGAAGTGCAACATTTTGAATTAACAGAAATATGTCATGAAATTTATTTTCATTTATAAACTCTACTTTTTAAAATCCTTGAATTTGGTGAGTCACAGGTTCCTACAGTGAAGTCGTCTTGGGGTGTCCTAGAGTTCAAAGCTGGAATAAGACAGAGAGATTATTTTGGTTTTCCTGCAGCCTTCCAAATGGTATTCCTAAAACCTGAGTTCTTTTGTTCCCAAATTGAAAGAGCAGATAAGCAAATTAATTAAATGGGGAGCTAATCCCTTCCTCTTCATAGAGAAACTGTATCTCTATTACCGGTTGGAGGAGTTTTAGCATAGGTGTGGGTTTACTGATAAAAGAGAGACAGGAAGACGGCAAGTCTTCGGAGGAAAATTAAGGAAGAAAGCCATTATTTCTTGTTGAATGATATTAAATGAATACAGAGAGAACCTAAGAACCCAGGTAACCAGAGAAAGACTTGGGTCTAGCAAGAATCTTAAGAGGATAGTGGGGTCAGTGGATATGAAGATGATCCAAGGCTGGGGTATATGTGGCCACCTGTGCAGAAGGAGGACCAGCTCTCAGTGAGGGAGGATTGCAGTTAAAAGGGAAACAGCCTGAGTATTGCCTGTGGAATTAGCTCATTGCAAAATTGCTTCTGTCACCCTCCTAGAAAATCCGTATATCATTTATCTATATTTGCCTTTTACTTGTAGGCTAATTCCTTGGTTCCTTGTAAACAGCCCTATTGAGGTGGAATGTGTAAGCATTTTGAATACTACTCTGTATCTAAGTGGTGTGTTGCTGTTGTCTGGCACTGGCTTTTGAGAACTGACTGTTCCTTTGAAATGGGCCATGGTGGAGTATTTACACCATGGGAATTGGCAAACACTACAAATCAGATGCCTCTTGAGAGCCGGTTGTTCAACACTTACCAGGACACTAGTGATTAAATTTATTGGCCAAGGGTTTAAAAATCTGTTTCAGAACTGATGCTTCAATACAAATAATTTCTATTTGAATGTTGCCAGGGATGTTTTTGCTCATTATTTACTATGATCTTCCACAGATAATGTCATGAATTTGACATAACAGCTTGAACTGCTCTAAGAACTTGGTCTAGTAAACTCACTATTAGTTGTTTATCACTTTGAACGATGATAGTACTTACTTTAAAAATGATACCTGGAAATGATACTACTTATGTGGTGGCTGGGGCATTTTTTATCTTGGTAGTTTGTCTGAAATCTGAATTTACACGTATTTTTGTGTCGTATACTTATATCAGCTCTGGAAGTTATTAGTCTGGCCTCTGATTGTGACTTTTTTTTGTATGGTAAAGGCAAGTTATTTTGAAACTCACTGCTGAAGGCAGTTATGGTAATAACTGAATATTCCTTCAGTGGTTTAGATTTTCTACTGCTCGTAATAGCTACCATTTCTCATATACAGATTACATGCTAAACATCGTGCTTGGAGCTTTGCATCATTTTCTGTTGTATCCTCACAACAACCGTCTCAGATAGCTAGTCTTAGTATTTCCACTTTACTGATGAGAAAACTCAGACTTAAAGTGGTGAAATAAGTTACTGCAGGTCGGGTCATATAGCCAGGACATGGCAGATCTGGGGTTCAAGTACAGACATGTTTGATTCCAGAGCCTGCCTCTTACCCACTGAGTTAGATTGCCACTTGAAGCTGACAGCCTGGAGGAGCTTCCAGGGCCCCATTGGGGTGGGGATGGTGTGGCATAATGCTCTGTTGCTGGCCATCGTCAAGGGAAGGTATTCGATGTTTGTGCTTCGAGGATAAAAGAGGATGAAAGTGTTGGGGTTCAGGAGTGGCATGTTACTTGCAAGCTGTGCCAGAGTGAGGCCCAAACCTGCGATGGGGGGGGTGGTGCCCACAGACACTAGACTCAGCAGTTACATTTTTATGATATGGCCCAGCAGTTGGGCCACATGAAAGAAAAGAAAAACGCGGAACGTGGCAGCTTCAAGTAAGTGAAAAATATTTAGGGCGATGGTTGTGTGAGACATAATTCCCCCAGATCCTAGTGTCTCTCAGTGAAGCAAAACCCAGAATGTGGCCTCGGTGGAAATTCCTATAGATTCTTCAAAATGTAATTAGCTAGATCTTTCCCCCTTTCTCAGAAAGAAGCAGTAGAGGAGGCCTTTCCTTAGGAAAGGGATTATGGGAATGTTTATGTAGCACCTGTACATTTTTTAAAAATAGAATTGATGGGCAAGCTGTATTATATCTTTATTTTTTTTAAAAAATCATGTAAAATCTGGCTACAAGGCTCTGAGTGAAGTTAATGAGAAGTCAGGCATCAGTTTTTGCTGTGGCGGATCCCTGGACTGTATGTGAGCTTGAGGCTTGCTCCCCTCAGGAAGTGGGATGCAGAGGCCTCTGGTTATTAACTGACACAGCTTCTCATTGTCCTGCTGTCCCCCCTGCTCTGGAAACCTCAGTGTCTTAGGCAGTGCTGCAGTGGGCCACTGAAGTGACTTCATCTCGCTCCTTCCTTCTGCTGGCTCCGGGCTTAGCTCCAGGGAACTTTGCTGCTTCTTCCAAGCCCTGGTGCTGAGTCTTGTGTCCGTGGGCCTCACTCAGGCACAGCTTGCAGGTAGCATGTCACTCCTGAACGCGGCATGCATTGCCTCCTCCCAGAACGAGGGGATATAACCCCTGTTCTGACTCCATCCCTTCTCCACTGCGTCACTTCCCTCTTGCATAAGAGTTTAAAAAATCTTCCCTTGACTCTCTGGGTGTCCTCTTGACTTCCTTAGATTGTCAAAAACAATAGTCATTTTGGAATGGTTGCCTCGATGGGGTACCTTCTCTCTCTCCCTCTTCTCTCTTCTCTCACCAACCACAGAGGGGAGAAGGGACTTTTTGTTTCAAACCAAACCTTAGAAATAAAAGCCTGGCTACTAGGAGTGAGGAGAGAATTCCTTTACCTATTGCCTTACATATTTTCAGAAAAGTCTAGAGCACTGAGGGGAAATAAACATAAGCTGTCTCTTCCTTTGGGGAGTGTGTATCTTCTATCGCTTACTCCTTCCCGTCTTTCTCCGCCCATGACTTCAACCTTAACACACCATTTTCTAATTGGGGATGACTATTTAAGATATTTGTAATCCCATTTGGTATGTTAGCATCAAGTTATAGTATTGTGGGCATTGTTTAATCTTGTACTTCAGTATTTATATAAACTAATATTTGGTTCTTAGATTAAGAAATGCTATATACAGGTTAGAAAAAAACCCCTTGACTACAGTTGTTTTCCTTTTTCCATTGTGTCTCTCAGATCTATCGTCATAACCTACATTTCATGGGCCTTAAGGAGTAAGCAGAGGTGACAGTTTGAGTCAACATCTTTTGATTCTAGTTTGGAGTTGAAAGAGAGGAAGGATTCTCATGGAAAGAGAGTTGCCTTTAGCTTCCTGGGTGGGATATTTAAAAATCCATTTTTGGGGGATCATAGCTCTTTGAAATGTGGGCTCTTCCCCAGGATTCAATATCTAGTCTCTTTCAGTTGTGTAGCGTTGTTATTGGTGTGGCAGCCAGTGCCTCTGGGCAAATTGAGTACGTTGGTATTGGATGGTGATTGCGTAGCATGCTGGAAGTCTGTTCTGTGGAATACTCATCCCAAGAAATATTTCATGTTAACAAAAAAAGCGTGTTGAGGTTTTTCGTTGTGAAATACCAATACTTTTAAAAAATGGTGAATGCTGTATCCCCTTGATGGAGGGATGCAGACCACATTTTCATAATAAAGTCTCTGAGAAACATGGTAATTATTTATAGAACATTTACTGTGTGTTAACTGCATTCTGTTTTACCCAGAGTTTCCCAAGTATATTTGATTATAGGACTCTTTTATCCAATGGGTAGTTGCACCCTTTTGCTAATTTCTGCATATAACGTTTTTGGAGGAACACATATTTAAATACACATGGCAGGCTAATTTAGTAAATTTTTATACGTTCTTACTTGTGCTATGATTTAACTAATTTCATACAACTTCTTTGCTCTGTAAGTCTCAGTGGGAGCATTACCGCATGGGTGTCCAGTCCCAGGCCTCCCACAGTTCGTGGTCAGGTGTGATATACACCTCAGATGAAACCCCAGATCTGCAACAGACTTGTATGTCTTGAGCAAAATATTTAGTCCACAGGTATTTATTGAGTTTTAATTTGTTCACTAAACATTTGTTGAGTATTTCCTAAATTCTTGATGATAGGGATCCAAAAATAAATGAACAAGAGATTCCTGTTTTTCCAGGACTTTTCATTCTAATAAGGGAGCCCGTGGGTAATAAATTATTTTGAGTATGGGGCAAAGTGCAAGATAGATACAAATACCTAGCGTGATCTTGCCGGGGAGGGAGGGAGTCAAGAGGACCTCACAGTGAAGCAGGTGTGAGTTTGAAATGCAGACTGAATCACCTTGGAAAGTTATCTGACCCCTGGCAGGTTTATCTGAAAAACTGTGCCCTGACTTCGAGTTGAGACAGGGATTAAATGCCATACTTAACGGGCCGTACGTGTTAATTTTCTGAGGATCTCTGAGGCGAACCCTGAAAGAAGGTGTTCACGCACTCGATGAAGCAGAGTGGCATTTGAGGCAGAGGAAACGCGGGCAGACGTGCAACTTAGAGGCAGCACTGGGTTTTCCTGGGGGCTCTGGGAGGTCTGGGAGGATGGCACTCAGGGAGAATGTGAGCAGGGACAGAGATTCTGACAGATCTCATAGGCTCAGTGTGTTACACCAAGGACTTTAACCTGGAGACGGCTATTCGCAGGTGTTTGAGGGCTTTAAATGGAATGATAAATGTAATCTATAGTGCCCGGAGTCATAATTATATAATAATATAACAGTAAAAATGACAATAAAATGTATAATAGCCAATCTCTACTTGCTGTATGTCAGGCAGAGCTGTAAATGCTTTACAGGTATTCAGTCAAACCCAGTCATCCCAACAACCTTGTGAAGGAGGCACTGGGATACCTCCCACAGGTAGGTCAAAGGCAGAACCGGGATTTGGAACTGAGCAGTCTGCCTCCTGGGTCCGTGTTCTTAACCCCTGTGTTGTCGTGCCTCTTTGGACAGGACTACAGTGTTTGTTGAACAAGTTGTTAGGCCCCTTCTTGAGGCATTGTGGTCACCTTACATTTACCTCTTGATAGAAACATGATGCAAATCTCCTATAGGTAAGTGGAGTTTTTAAAAGATGGCCTCTAAACGCTCCGATATATTGCTTGGGGGTTTATTTTAATTGATTACTGACCTGCTTGTAGATTTTATTCTTAATTGTGTCTATTTTTCTGAAAGGTAAGGGAATAACGTTCTGAATTTAAGGCACATTTGTGTTATATCCTCAAATACAATGAGGATATAACTGCTTATATCCTGGCTTAGCGTTTTTTTTTTTTTTTTTTTTCTGTGTCTAGAAAACTGTTGGTGCTTGATAACATATAGTATGCCTTCATTATCTAACATGTATTAGAAAAATATCGGTATTTTTTCAACTACAGAAATTCTTATTTTAGAATAGAGTCCTGTTTCATTCTTCCCAAGAGGAGAGGAGCCGTCATCCTCTCCTGGATCCTAAGGCAGCTGCAAACACTGGGATATTTGTTGATTGAATAACCTTGGTGCCATCAAATTAGAGACTGCCTTCGGTGTTTCGTTTCCATAGGTGAAACACGGAGATCTAATCAGAGTAGTAAAACTTTATTCTACGTATGAAAGGACAGAAACATTTTGTCCTCAGTAGGCTTAGTTTGGGAGGTTGACGCATCATATTCCAGGTGGGAAGAGTGTTGGAGTTAAATCTGCTCAGCAACACGCGTGTGGTGGATGAAAGGCAGCAACGCATGAGATTGTTACGATAACAGATCAGAAACAGGCTTTACATCAATTGTGTTTGATGGGAGCTATGGTCGAGGGAGCTTCTTTGAAGAAAGTGTTTTATGAGGAGATGAGAGAACTCAGCCCTCAAAACGGCAAAATCAAGGACAGAGAAACTATCAGGAAGTACAGGGTGACCGACACTTTCTAAGGAAGAGGAAAAGTTCAGGATGATAAGAATCAAAGTGTTGGGACATAATTGGAAGTTGAGAAAACTGATTTCACAGATGCATTGCTCTTCCCTCTTTGGTGACCTCATCAAACACTCTCAACATTTTCCTTGCCCTGACCTTCGCTGTTAGATTTTTTTTCCCCATAAACCTTGTGTCATCCTGTGTTCGATGAACTGGAATTTGTCGTCTTCCCCATCAAACACTGAAGTCAAGAAGCCACAATAAAGTACATTTGTGGGTTTTTTTTTTTTTTAAAGATGGAATCTACCTTAGTTAGCTTTTGCTTGCAAAAAAGATGGGAAATTTTAATCTAGGCTCCACTAATTTAATGGGGATTATAGCGGTGGTGTTACGTGGATCAGTTTTCTATGTAACACCAGGAGCTGGTGATATTTTCTGGGGGGGTGGGGAGGCGGGGGAGCAGGTATTCTGGCTGATGAGTCTTCTCTGCAAAGCGCAGTGACTGTAACACCATCCTAGCTGTTAGGGTTCTGTGAGGACCCATTCGCTGGAAAGAATGTTAGAGGTGAGAATTCATTTTCAGAGATGGAGAGGCAGTCCTTTGACTGAATATTCTTTTCAGAGAACAGTGAATTAGAGAACATTGGCCAGAGTGGTTTGTATTAATGTACTGCTTTGTATGTCTCCTGTCTCCCTTTCATTTTTGAAAAATGAGAGGTGAAAATTATTTTTTCTCCCTTCTCTGTCAAAGAATTTCACAAATCTGAACTTACAAACATCTCTGTGGCCCCCATCTTCTTCATCCCCAAGTCTTAATGGAAAGTTAAAGGTGGTTATTTGTAGCATCAGGCTTTAAGAATTCGGTTCTGATCATTTAACTGTGCCACTTCAGACTCTGCACAGCAGCTCGTGTGTTAACTCCACGTGCGGCCAGGCAGCCCTGCTGGAACTAGAACTCACGTCTTTTGACTTCTGGGGCAGAGGTATGTTTTTTGAATGCTGTTCGTCTTTACTTCAAATACGAACAGTGGATTTTTCTTAGCTTAGCTATAATAAAATCTTTTGGCTCCATGGTACTGCAGGGAGTCTATTTATTAGGTAGAGAGTCATAGGAGTCATGAGACTCATAGATAGTGAGTCTGCCTGTGGTGACTGTAGAAAAGTTGAACTAAGATGCTCTAGGTCACACAGATGAGGAAACTTGGCATCCATATTGGGAGGGTTTGTACCAGGTGATCTCGAAAGTCCCTTTTGGTCATTCTGATAGTTTTAAGTGTTATTACATATCATAATTTACTCATTCTATGATCACATCATGCCTCATATTCCATCACCTGTGAATTAGAGTGGAGTAGACCAATATAGCTCCTCAATGCTCATGAATATTTACTCCTCACAGGAACACTGCAGTGTCTGCTGCTGTTAGAATTTGCATAGTGTTACCTTCTGTTATTCTCTTCCAACCTTATCTTGAACATGGCAGACAGGTGATGCACTCACAATCAGCCTGCATTGCTGCCTTGTGGATTTTGACAAGAAAAACACACGACAAATAAAATCTCAATGAGACAGAACAAAGATTCCCTTCAGCCAAGGGGAAAAAATGCCTTCAGTGAATAAGAACATTAGGAAGAAATGGCCTCTTTTTCTTTTTCTTTTTAAAAAAGTTTTATTGAAGTAGAGCTGATGTACAGCGTTGTGCCATTCTCTGCTCTACAGCAAAGCAGCTCAGTTACACGTGTGTATAATATGTGTATAATATGTGTGAATTTTTAAAATATTCTTCTCCATTATGATTTATCACAGGATACTGAATATAATTTCCTGTGCTATACATTAGGCTCTTGTTGTTTATTCATTCTAAATGTAATAGTTTGCATCTACCAGCCCCAAACTCCCAGTCCATCCCTCTCCCTCCCCCCACCCCCCCTTGGCAACCACAAGTCTGTTCTCTATGAGTCTGTTTCCCTTTTGTAGGTCGGTTCATTTGTGTCATATTTTAGATTCCACATATAAGTGATATCACATGGTATTTGTCTTTCTGACTTACTTCACTTAGTATGATCATCTCTAGTTGCATCCATGTTGCTGCAAACGGCATTATTTTGTTCTTTTTTATGGCTGAGTAGTATTCCATTGTATATATGCACTACATCTTCTTTATCCATTCATCTGTCGATGGACATTTAGGTTGTTTCCATGTTTTGGCTATTGTGAACAGTGCTGCAACGAACATAAGGGGGTATGTATCTTTTTGAATAGTTTTGTCTGGGTATATTCCCAGGAGTGGGATTGCTGGATCATAAGAAATGGCCTCTTTTAATGTACTGTTTTGGAGTCTTCCTGTCTCACTTTCATTTTTGTAAAATGAGAGAAATTATTTTTCTTCTTTAAGAATTTCGCAAATAAGAACTTAGAAAAGAAAATGTCTGAGCATTCTCCTTGTCACTGGCACCGAGGGAGGAAGAGCAGCCGAGATTTGCTGGATTGAAGCCGATGTTCACCTTCTTTTTAGATGCCATTTCTTACTTCCTTTTTGTTTTCTGTGGGAAGAATTATAAACCTGGCGGGCAGTTGAAGCTTTAATTATCTGATAATGATAATTGATTGGCTAAATGACTGATGAAGGTAAAATTTATCATTTTTGAGACCCACAATCTGTGCATTATTTTCCCTGTTTGTACCTTCCTTAATGGCCGTGAATAATAGTAATAGTTGGGAGAGTGTTCTTCTTGTATATTCAGTAATGACAATGCCTGCAGCTTTAACCTTGTTTTATTTATCTTATGTAAATGAAATGAGACAATTGAAGAAAATAGATGTATTGGCTCATCTTAATTCTGGAATTGAGTTAATTATTTCCCAATAAATATATGTAACTATTTTTTATTTAGCTATTAACTTAGGTTAACAGATATGATAGTTTTACAGTGAATTTATCTTAGTGAAATGTAAATTCAGTCTATTTTGAGGAAGATAAGTCTAGACTAGACTAGACTAGATGCTCCATGAGAGTAGGGACTATTTCCATCTTACTCACCAAAATACCCTTGGTGCCTAGTGTTTGCCTACTAAATACTAGATAAGAAATATCTGTTGAGTGACTTAGTGTGATTCCCATATACTTACCTGTAATGAGAGTGCATAGGCTCCCTATACCATCAACATCTCATTGAACAAGTAAACTGAAAATTTTATTACTGCTTCTTATTGCTGTTTACTGTTTAGAAAAGAAATTTTAGTAATAACTTTGAATGAAAGTAGCAAAAATGGATGAATTATGAATAAAGGTAATTGATAGCCATCATCTTCCATAGCATAGCCATCATCTTCCATAGCATGAGGTCTCTGAAGGAAGAAAAGCAAAACTAAGAGGTCCTTGTGATGAAAAGATTAAAAATAGATGTTCTTTATTGTTAGGCATAAATCATAGATGATAATCAGCATATAAATGATTCAATTCAGAGACTGTTATTTGGTACATTGTACGGGGTGGTTGCATGATGATAGTAAAGCTTTAAATTTTCATGTCATATTTAATTCTCAGAGTGGTTTTCAGTTTCTCATAGGACCACAAACAGTCCTGTGAAGGAGGAGGGGAAAGCCGTGTCATCCTTGGAATGTGAATGCATGGAGGCAAGGAGGGTTAAGTAAGTTGCCCAGCCATTTGCTGGTTGGGGGCAGATGGATATAAATGTTTTTTTCCACACCTGCATATTTCTATCTTTATAGTAGTATATAGTATATATACTCTATAGTATATATCTTATGTATAGTAGAGTATATATAGTTCTCCTAGAAGAGAACATAGGCAAAACATTCTCTTACATAAATTGTAGCATTGTTTTCTTAGGTCAGTCTCCCAAAGCAATAGAAATAAAAGTAAACATAAACAAATGGGACATAATCAAACGTATAAGGTTTTGCAGAGCAAAGGAAACTATAAACAAAAGGAAAAGACAACCTATGGACTGGGAGAAAATATTTGCAAATGATGCAACTGACAAGAGTTTAATTTCCAAAATATGCGAATAGTTCATACATCTCAATAACAAAAAAACAAATAACCCAATCAAAAAATGGGCGGAAGATCTAAATAGACATTTCTCCAAAGAAGACATACAGGTGGCCACTAGGCACATGAAAACATGTTCAACATGGCTAATTGTTAGAGAAATGCAAATCAAAACTACAGTGGGTACCACCTCACACCAGTCAGAATAGCCATCATTAAAAAGTCTACAAATAACAAATGCTAGAGAGGGTGTGGGGAAAAGAGAACCCTCCTACACTGTTGGTGGGAATGTAAATTGGTACAGCCAATATGGAGAACAGTATGGAGGTTCCTTAAAAAACTGAAAATAGAGTTGCCATATGATCCAGCAGTCCCAGTTCTGGGCATACATCTGGAGAAAACTATAATTCAAAAAGATACATGCACCCCAGTGTTCACTGCAGCACTACTTACAGTAGCCAAGACATGGGAGCCACCTAAATGTCCCTGGACATTTATGGATAAAGAAGATGTGGTCCAAATATACAATGGAATATTACTCAGCCATAAAAAAGAATGAAATAATGCCATTTGCAGCTACATGGATGGACCTAGAGATTATCATACTAAGTGAAGTAAGTCAGAGAGAAAGACAAATACCATACATCTCATATCACTTACATATGGAATCTAAACTATGACACAAATGAACTTATTTATAAAACAGAAACAGACTCACAGACATAGAAAACAAATTTATGGTTACCAAAGGCAAAAGGGGGTGAGGGAGGAATAAATTAGGAGTTTGGGATTAGCAGATACAAACTGCTATATATGAAATAGATAACCAGCAAGGTCCTACTGTATAGCACAGGGAACTATATTCAATATCCTATAATAAACCATAATGGAAAAGAATATGAAAAAGAATATGTATATATATGTATAACTGAGTCACTTTGCTGTACACCAGACACTAACACAACATTGTAAATCAACTATATTTTAATTTAAAAAAGTCTTATGTTGTACTGTAAGCAAATTTGAATGAAGAGTATAGTCCTTAAGATTATAAAAACCCTTCTAATTCAACTAAAAACCAAAGGCCAAGAAAGCAGTGTCAAAGTAGAAAGTAGATGTGGTTAGGACAGAAGGTATAAGAAAAGGAAAAGCTGGTCCTCGTTGGTGCCTGCCTGAAGAGGTCGGTAGGGCCATGTTGACATCATCTCATGGAGTAAATTGTGTTTAATAAGAAGGTGTGGCTCTTCCTTTCCTTTGACATGTGGCTCTAGAGCTGGCTTCCAGGGTGGAAAAAAAGATTGAGGAGGAGGCAATAATTAAAATACAAAAAGCTGTAGACTGTTTAGCTCCTCTGTATTACTAAAGGCCCTATACCTATTCAACTAACTTTGACGATGTAATTATTCTAAAGAGATGTAAAATCATCAATCCAGTGGCAGAATTCTGATTGTCCCAGACCCCTGAATTATATTATTAATAATTGCAGCTAACAATTATTATGTGCTTTATGTCAGGCACACTGCTAAATGTTTTATATGGAATATCTCATTTACTCCCAAAACTCTTGGAGATAGATATTACTATTATTTTCCTTTTATAGGCGTGGACATTGAGGCATATGGAAGTTAGTAACTTGCTAAAATATTTCGTAAATGTGTGTGTTTCAGCTACAATATATTAAAAATTTCATAGATACCTGGGGGTAGGGAATTGTTATTGCTTTATAATGCACATGAATATTTTTTAGCAGTTCAAGACAGCAAATGAAGAAAGATGTGAAATATAATAATGAATTAATTTGACATTACTTGCCCTTTTTGCATTGATTATAATATTGCTTGAATTGAATTTTCTTGGGACGTGAGCTTTGGAATCAGAGAGCTAAATTTGAATATCATCTTTGCCGCTTGTTAATTGGATAATTTTCTAATAGGGTTATTTAAATGTACTGGGTATCAATTTCTGCTTCTGGCGAATGGGCATAGTATCTTCCTCCTTCACAGGTCTATTAAAACACATCAATCCTGATTATTCATGGATTCCATATTTGCAAATTTACCTACCTTAAAAAATTTATTTGTAACTCTCAAATCAGTCCATGTAATACTTTCACTGTCATTTGCAGACATGTACAGAGCAGTAAAAATGAGTCACCTGACCATGTGGTCCCAGTTGAGGTTGAAGACGGTGACAGGCTGCCTCCTTATTTCATTTCGCATACTACCAACAATGTCGTCTGCACAGTCTATTGAATGCCTTTTTTTTTGCATTCTTATGCCTTTTATTGGTGATCTTACTGTTTAAAATAGTGCTGAAGTGCTGGCTAGTGATCCTAAGTGCAAGAAGGCCGTCCCTTGCCTTTTGGAGAAAATTCACTTGTTAAATAAGCTTAGTTCAAGTATAAGTATTAGTGCCGTTGGCCATAAGTTTAATGTTAATGAATCAACAATATTTTTTAAATAAGATGTTTTCTGGCTGAAAAACCCGTAAAACAAGATATTGATGAAGATGATACTGTGACTTGTTGATGAAGATATTGTGACTAGAGAATCATAGGAGCCTAAGCCTGTATTTTCCCCAGGAGCAATGGTTCATTATTTGCCAGTTTAGCTTTCACGATAACTTTGTATAACTACTGTGAGTAAAAATAATTGGCTGTGTTATACTCAATACATTTACTGTTAACGTTCTCTCTCAGTTTTCCTTCTGACCTTAGAGAAATACCTCCGAAAGAGCTGGCGATATTCTTAATGACTTTAAAGGCCAATGGACACTCTCTGAAATAATACAAACACAATCATCTCCTTTTTAGAGTCTAGGGTCCCTTTTAACAACTTATCATAAAAAGTTACTTCTTACTATTTAAGTTAAAAGTTCGGTTTTGGACACTAGACTAAACTGTCTTCAAAGATAACTTTGTTTTATCAGAAAGTAAATATTTTCAGTTTGGCAGGCAGTGCAGTCTCTCTCACAGCTATTCACCTCTGCCACTGCGGTGTGAAAGCAGCTATAGACAATATGTCTATGAACGGTTATGACTTGTGTTTCAATAAAACTTTATTTACAAAAACAGGTAGCAGGCTGTATTTGGCCTGTGAGCTCTAGTTTGCTGACCCTTGACTTAGTGTAATGTGGGCTCTTGGTTTATGGTATTGTTTATCAGTTTGCTAGAAGACCTATTAACCATAAAAAGTAAAATAAATTTTTTTCTATAACTGTTTCTTTCTTGGTATGTTGTAGTGATCATAATCACGTGTTGTGAGCATTTATTAAAGGCAAGGCACTGTGCTAACCACTTTATACTATTTTTTAGTTTCTCATTATAGCTTTATCAGGCAGCACTATGATTATTATCTTATTTTTTCAGAGATAGAAACTGAGACCTGGAGAGGTGACGTATCTCACTCAAGGTCACAGATTTAGGGAGTGGTACAACTTGACCCCAAGGTAGTTTTTTTTTTTTTTTTAAAAAAAGCTTTGGGTTTGTTTGTTTATTTGTTTATTTATTTATTTATTTATTTTTGGCTGTGTTGGGTCTTCGTTTCTGTGCGAGGGCTTTCTCTAGTTGCGGCGAGCGGGGGCCACTCTTCATCGCTGTGCGCGGGCCTCTCACTGTCGCGGTCTCTCTTGTTGCGGAGCACAGGCTCCAGACGCGCAGGCTCAGTAGTTGTGGCTCACGGGCTTAGTTGCTCCGCGGCATGTGGGATCTTCCCAGACCAGGGCTTGAACCCGTGTCCCCTGCATTGGCAGGCAGATTCTCAACCACTGCGCCACCAGGGAAGCCCCCCAAGGTAGTTTTGACCTTATAGCCAGCATGCAATACTTTTTGCCTAAGCTTTCCTTATTTTCTGATGTTCTGCTAATTTAGGGATGTTGATTTGAGGGTTAGAAATTCATTGTACAGCATCTTAAGCTTTTCTGAAGAAAAACATTTATTCAGTGGATAAGTAAGTAGATGAGTGTGGGTTTTAGCTCTATTTCTTTAATTCGTTTTTTTTCAAAGTTAGCTTGTTTTATTTCTTGTTACGTTTCCAAATGTATTCTAAAAGGGAGTTTACCTAAATGTGAAGTTTTGCTGCTTCACTCTCTGCTGGGAGATTTGTTTTTCTTCATTGGATAATTTAGAGGTCTTCTTTTGTTCTTGTTTCTTTAATATCCTGATTAAAGGATTAGAAAGCTCTTTGCTACGTTTGAGTGACTAATACTGCTCTGAGCACCGAGCCACACTCTTGGGGGACATAGATTTGCATTTGCTGAATGAATAATACCTTAGCGGCAGAATTGCCGTCTTTCCTATAACTGTGTCAGCTGTCCTGCGCATTTCCTGTGGCTGCTGTTTTCTGGTTCTAGTTCTGAGCATTAGCACAGAACTTGACATCAGTAAAAAGAAGGAGGTTGTGGAAATGACTCAGTGGGAGTCGTGAATAGTGAAAACATGGATTCATGGTGGAGATACTTGTTTAGCTGTTGCATGTGAAGCACTACCCTCTCATTATCCCCTTTATGTTTATGTCACTCACTGGTTCAGCCTTTTATTTGCACTCAGTATTTGCCCGGTACAATTAGGAATTCAAAAATAACAATGATCCCTGCTTTCTGGAAGCTTGAAGTCTCACATCAATTGATAAGTGATATGTATCTATCCATCCATCCGTCTGTCTATCTTTAAGGGGGGTATTATGAGAAGAGTATTGCAGGAGCACAGAGAGAGGCACAGTTGAGTGCCTGGTGGGGTAAGGCCCCATCTTCTGTTCTGAAGAGGGTCGTTTTTTGACTTACGAACGGGAGTTTTCCAGGTGAGCAGGTGCGTTGGTCAGTATCTCAGAAGAAAGACCACAGCGGCAAGAAAGAGGTTGAAATATTCTGGGAGTGATAAGAATTTTGTTATGGTTGGAAGAGAATGGGTCAAGGGGTGAGCCCGGTAAAATAGGTCGGGGTCTGACTGTGAAGTGCATGTAGTGATAAGGGAGACTTTGGAAAGCTTTAATTAGGGTGTGACCTGATCAGAGCCTTATAAAAATAATGCTGGTGACAGTGTGAAGGGGAGGAAATTGATGGGGGGTGTGATGACTAATGGATTATACATTCTTCTGCCTTCCAGCTTTCTCCTGTGCTTCTGGGGAGTATCTAGAAATGAAGAACCAGGTATGCAGTAAGTGTGGTGAAGGCACCTACTCCTTGGGCAGTGGCATCAAATTTGATGAATGGGATGAATTGCCGGCAGGATTTTCCAACGTTGCAACATTCATGGACACTGTGGTCGGCCCTTCTGACAGCAGGCCAGATGGCTGTAACAAGTAAGAATCCAAAGGAGCCTTGAGAAGGGTGTGGTTGCTCTTTTCCAGAAAGATGTTGAGGATAATCTTGGTAGTGATTGGGATTATAGATAAACTAATTGCAAATAGTCACAGTTTTTTTGAACAGTCCTTATGAATAATGTAGCTGAACTTTCATGAGGTTAAAATAGTTGCTCTTAGGACATAATAGATACTGTATGCAAAAAATTCAATAAAGCTATTAAGAAAACAAATTAATTTTCTAATAATACATTTATAACTATACTAAAGTCAGTGGTGTTTCTACAAACCCTTCTCTAATTTTAATGAATAACTTCAATGTTTTTTCTTTTCCCCTGAGAGGAAAAATGTATAACCTTCATTTTGACACTTGAGTGTCTCCGGTTACAGAGTGGGTTAAACACCTAAAGTAGAAAGCACCTTTACTTAATTTCCACCTTTTTAATAGGAGATTATTAGGTTTGCCTGTGACAACATTGGAGGAATGATAAACTGTTTTGAAAAAATACAAAATGTTTATCTTTGGGCTGTTACCCTTCCTGTTTTCTTGTATTGACTATGTAACATTCCCCTTTCACGTGGCCATGTTTAGGAGAATTTAACTTTAGGCCTCGGGCTACCTTCTGACAAGGATGGTTTCTCACGACTCAGTATTTTTACCGTGAGCTAAAGATGCTGGGGAATTATTTAGCTGTGATAACAGATGTGTTTGCTTCTCCCTCCTTCCTACCTTCCCTCCATTCCCCCTTGCTTTATATAGCTGTCTCTCTCTCTGCCAGGTGACATTTTTACTCTTCTGATAACAGTCATTTCATCACGTAGGGTTGTGACGTTAGATAGCATTAACAGAATTGTTATATCTAATAATTCTAACTATATATAAAATGTATATGTGTGTATATATACATGTACGTATGTATATATGTACACACATACATACACTGTTGACCCGTGAACGATGTGGGAGTTATGGGTGCCGATCCTCCTTTGAGTTGAAAATCCACTTATAACTTAACAGTTGGCTTTCTGTATCCACCCTTCGGCATCTGGTGGATTCAACCAACCATGGATCAAGTAGTACTGTAATGTGTCTTTAGTGAAAATAATCTGCGTATAACTGGACCCATGCAGTTCAAACCCCTGATGTATATTTACGTACATACACACACACACAAGCATCCCCTGCTTTTCCAAAGGTTGCTTTATATCATTTCGCTTTTATGAAAAACCTATATTAGTACCTGTTTTTGCCAACCAAAAGAAATCTGAAGAGGATTTTCGTTTTTATAAAAAAAAAAAAAAAGGGCAAAAAGCAAAAATACTGTTCAGCATTGGTTTTGCAGCAAGGGGGGCTGTCATAGCGGCAGTGTGCACCATGGGCAGTGAGAGTGGCACCACCAAGCTCTTTCCTGGAACTACATGCAGCATCTCAGCATCAAGCCACCGTAACTTTGAACTGTGTTCTGGGATCTATGCTTTATCTTGATTTATTTTGTAAATCCATTAGCAAGATGTGTCCTAAGGTAATTGCTTCTTTGCTTTGCGCCATTTCAGCTTACTAAAGGTTTCATAGGAACACTGTACTTTTGTGTAACGGGGGAAACGTGTGTGTGTATAATTTAATTCAATTTTTTAAAATAAAAGAGTTCCTTAGAGGAAGGTACTAGTAGGGTGTCATGAGACCTCAGATCTTTGTCTTGGTGGGCAGGAGATATTGATGTGGCTTCTTTTTCTAATTCCAGTAAACTTGGAATTGTTTATTCATTAAAGAGATTGAATGATAAGCAGAAATTTTTCAGTGTATTGAGTATAACTGTCTCAGTGTAAATTTCAGCCTGTTACTTTTTTGCTTATCTCCCTTCCTGCCTCCCTCCTTTTTTTCCTTTCTTCCTTTTTTTGGTCCACCCAATCTTGTATTCTTTTTACTTCTTTTTAGTTGCTTGGGTCATATGGAAAGATGTTCATTGACCTTTATAAGAAACTGACCAAGAGCTTTTCAAAATGGTTGTAGCATTAGAGTCCAGCAGTGCGTTTGAATTCTAGTTGTTGTACACATTTACCAACATTTGTATTGTCAAGTCTTGTTTTATTTTAGTCTTTCTAAGTGTGTGTATGAGAAATAATATCTCCTTGTGGTTTTCATTTGCATTTCCCTTCTTTATAAAGGTGTTGAGCACTATTCATATCTCTGTCCATTGTTCATGTGGTTTGTGCGTGTGTGCGTGTGTGTGTGTGTGTTAAGTGTCAAAATGTTTTACCCATTTGCTATTTTTGGGGGGTCACTTTATTATTGAGCTGTAGGAGTTCTTTGTGTATGCTAGACATGAGATCATGTCATGAATATATTTATATAATATTTAACATATAATATACACATATGCATGCAGAAATACATGTATGTGTGTGTAATATTTCCTTCTGTCTGTAGCTTTTGCCTTTTCACTTTCTCAGTGGTGTCCTATGATAAACAAAACTTTAACTTTTGAAAAAGTACAATTTATCAGTGTTTTCTGTTATGGTTAGTGTTTTTATATCTTCAGATATCTTACAAAGGCCACAAATTACAATATCTATTCTTAAAGTGTTACTAGCATTATTATTGTACTTTTATATAATATGTAAGTTTTATGTAATACGTAAAGTTTTACACCAGTGTAGTCCCCTTTACACCCTCGTCTTTGAGCTATGATTATATATTATATTTAGGAACACATTATAAACCCAATAATACAGTGAAATGTTTTAAAAAGAATCAATTGATGGGACTTCCCTAGTGGTGCAGTGGTTAAGAATCTGCCTGCCAGTGCAGGGGACACGGGTTCGAGCCCTGGTCCGGGAAGATCCCACGTACCGCGGAGCAACTAAGCCTGTGCGCCACAACTACTGAGCCTGTGCTCTAGAGCCCGCAAGCCACAACTACTGAAGACTGTGTGCCTAGAGCCCGTGCTCCACAACAAGAGAAGCCACCGCAATGAGAAGCCCACGCACCGCAATGAAGAGTAGCCCCTGTTCGCCACAACTAGAGAAAGCCCTAACGCAGCAACGAAGACCCAACACAGCCAAAAATAAATAAATTAATTTAAAAAAATCAATTGTCTTTTAAAAAACTTAAGAGATAAAAATATGCTTATCTACATATTTACCATTATTGGTGCTCTTTCCTCCTGTATATAGGTTGGCATGTTTATCCAGTATTATTTTTTTCATCCTGTAAAATTTTCTATATCATTTCCTGTAATGCAAGTCTGCTGCTCACAAATTCTCTCAGGTTTTTTTTGTTTAACCTAAAAATATCTTTATTTTAGCATCAGTTTCGAAGAATATTTTGTTGGACATATGACTCTGGGCTTTTACTTTTCTCTTTCCATGCTTTAAAGATGTTCCATTACCTCTGAATCTCTCCCTTGTTTGTGATAAAAAAAATTAGCTGTATTTTGTATGGTTAGTTCCCTTCTATGTAATGTGTTTTTACTTCCCTGACTACTTATAAAATGTTCTCTATATCTTTGCTGTTCAACAGTTTGACTGTGTTGGTGTGGTTTTCTTTGTATTTACTCTGCTTGAAGTTCACTGAGCTTCTTGAATTTGTAGGTTGATACTGTCACCAAATTTGGGAATGATGTTAACCACTATTTCACCAATAACGTTTTTCTGCCCCTTTCTCTCCCTCTTTTCCTTCTATGATTCCAATTACATGTATGTTAGGCCACTTGGTGTTGTCCAAAAGTCACTGAGCCTCTATTTTTTTCCCAATTTTTTTCTCTTAGACTTCAGATTACATAGTTTCTATTGCTGTGTCATTGACTATTTCTTTTGCAGTCTCAAACTTGATCTTAAGCTCATCTGTTGAATTTTCAATTTCATGTATTGTAATTTTCAGTTCTAGAATTTCCATTTAGTTTTAAGAATGGTTCTTATTTCCCTTAAAATAGTTGAGATTCCTCATCCCTTCACGCACTGTATTTATCTCTTATTTGATGTTGTTGATTATATTTTGAAGAGCTGTCTTACTACTTGTCTGTTTCTTTTGTTTTACTTTTTTAATATAAATTTATTTATTAATTTTTGGCTGCATTGGGTCTTCATTGCTGCGCGTGGGCTTTCTCTAGTTGCGACGAGCGAGGGTTACTCTTCATTCCGGCGCACAGGCTTCTCATTGCCGTGGCTTCTCTTGTTGCAGAGCACAGGCTCTAGGCTCGCAGTCTTCACTGGTTGTGGCACCTGGGCTCAGTAGTTGTGGCTCAGGCTCTAGGCTTGCGGGCTTCAGTAGTAGTGGCACGTGGGCTCAGTAGTTGTGGCTTGTGGGCTCTAGAGCACAGGCTCAGTAGTTGTGGCTCACGGGCTTCGTTGCTCCGTGGCATGTGGGATCTTCCTGGACCAGGGCTCGAACCCGTGTCCCCTGCATTGACAGGCGGATTCTTAACTACTGTACCACGAGGGAAGCCCCTGTCTGTTTCTTTTGATTATCTTTCTTCTCAATTAAGGGTCATACTTTCCCACTTCTTTGCATTCCTAGTAAATTTTTTTGTATCTTGGGCATCATGAATGTTAAGATGTAGGGAATGTGGATTATTTTTTTCTTTCATTTAAAAGGTGTTGGATTTTGTTCTGGAAGGCAGTTTATTTACGAGAAGAATGCCTTGATCTCGTCAGGTCTGGTTTAAAAATTTTTTTTTTAGAGTGGCTCGATACTGGTTTCACACTTAGTTCTAGGTCATGGTCTTTACTCTAGGGCAAGAGTTGGGCACACTGTGGCCTGTGGGCTCTCCCTCGGTTTTTGTAAGTAAAGTTATATTGGAACATAGTGCACTCATTTATTTATATATTGTCTATGGCTGCTTTTGAACTACAGTGGCCTAGTTAAGCATTGCAGGAGAGACCAGATGGTTCATAAAGCCAAAATTATTAACTCTCTGGCCCTTCATGAAAAAGTTTGCTGATACGTAATCTAGGGCATGGCCCTTATTCCTGAAGTGTGGCAATTCTGGAATCTCAGATGAATGTCCAATGGGGTTATTAAGTTTTCTCCTTTCTGGCTGGCCTGGAGCTCTAGCGACTCCCATAAAAGTGACCTCTCTGATTGTGTCTTAGCTTTGCAATGGCTGTTCGCTGGTGGGCCTGCCCACTCCAGACCCAATCCTGGACCTTCAGAGAAACTCCATATGGACTTTTGGAGCCCCTGTTTTCTCTGCATCTCAGGCCTGAAAGTTCCAGTTGTTTCAGCTGCCCCAAACATTCATCCCTGGTCCTTGGCTCAGTGAGATCACTGTGCTCTGCTTGGGTGCAATCTCCCAGTGCCATGGTCTGGAAAGTGTCCTGAAGAATGAGGTCAGGGTCAATTTGGGCTTTGTCTCGTGTTTTCCTGCTGTCAAGAATCTCAGTCCTGCACTGCCTATTGTCAATGCCTGAACATGGCTCACATGTTTTGTTTAGTTTACTAGATTGTTAAAGAAAAGGGCAAATCCAATACCAATTAGTGAGTCATGTTGGGATGTGGAAGTCTCAGTCTTTCATTCAAAATTTTTTTTTTTTTCTGTTAGTAAAAAGAAAATAATTTGCCAAAATCTCACTTATCATCCAGATAGAAAGTTAAATTTGAAGAGAAGGATAATAAGTTGTGCTGTCATACAGTTTGGTTGGAAATTTTTTTTGGCCCAAAAGTTGGCACGTGACTCATTATTGATTAATCTAAGAATTAGCTTATGGTTAGATTTACAACCCAACTTTTGTTCACTAGTGTATTTTCTTAATATTTCATTTTATTTTTTAGATAAAATTTCCAATCAGACTTTTACCTCTATTATGTATTATGACACTGTGATCTATATTTTATTTAGGTTCACTTTAAATTGGATTTTTCTAGGACGATATCTTCTCTCATAATCAAGGAACTCCTGCATTCCCCTGCCAAGTATATGTTTGTAAATAAAACTTTAGATATTGTTTGAGAGAATAACTCCATCTAAGACAACTGGAATTAGTCGTCATCTGTTTAGCAATCAAATTTTCGGTGAAAAATAGCAGTTACATAGCAACTTGATTGTATAACCATACCACCATTTAGGAAGTCATGTGCCACAAGCAATGAACCTTTTTCCAGCAATGGTGTTGGCTTGTGAGTTCCACATGAGCTTCAGACGCCTCTGCTGTGCTTTGTCGATGGAACCGCTTTGAAATCTCAGTTACAGAACTTGTGGAAAAAGAGGTTTCTGAATGCTGACGTGAAATGGTTTTGTTTCCACAGCTCTTCCTGGGTCCCTCGTGGAAATTACATAGAGTCCAATCGTGATGACTGTACGGTATCCTTGATCTACGCTGTGCACCTCAAGAAGTCGGGCTATGTTTTCTTTGAGTACCAGTATGTGGACAACAACATCTTCTTTGAGTTCTTTGTAAGGGCTTTTATATTCTAGAATTCACTTTTTAAAGGACATTCATATAAAATTTCTCTTAATCATTTGTTCCCATTCCGTTGTATGCCTCCTTGGTTTTTGTGTTAACTGAAACTTTCAATATGAAAAGAAGTGTTATTTTTTGTCTATAACATTTTCTGGTTAATATTGTTTCTTTAACTTTGAGCTCTCACCTTGTAGAGTAACATTGGGCTTGTTTTCCTTTTGGATGTGATTATTAGGAGACCATTTGGTGGAGACTTTTTGTGTGACAGATATTTTCCCCAAGATTCATTAAAATGTTTTTTATAGCTACAGATGCTACTTTGTTTAAAAATACGTTTTTACCAATTTTAGTTTTTGTTTAAAAGGCTTTTTTTTCTCTTTGCAATTTCAAATATTTGAGTTATTTAAGTGTATTCATGGGCAGTTAGGAATGTCTGTGTGTTTCTGATTCTGCTGGTTTTGTACAATCCAATGGAATCAATGGATGAGATAGTTGATGTCTCTGACAGGAGATTAAATAACATTACAGAATATAGGAAAAAACAATAGTCTAACAGAATGGGCTGTTACCACGAAAATTATTTAACTATTTATATAAACTGTATCTAATCTTGCAAATAGTTGTTGTGGCAGTGACTCAGATACTTGAGAAAAACTTTTCAGATTGACTTCTTAAACCAAAAAAAAGTGTGTGTTGTGCAGGCAGCTGGGAAAATATCTTGTAAATGTTTCTGTGGTCCAGATTTCAGGAATAAATGTACTGATAATGCTAAAACAAATTTATATTGCTCTTGATAATGGAAATTTCTAAATCACAAATTTGCTAGGAAGAGATATTTTCCATGAAGGTATGAGCCTTAGACTCAAAGTCAGGAGATTCTGGCTCAGGTCCCAACTCTGCAAGGATCTGCTAGTTGTGTGTTATTGGACAATTAAGTTAACTTTCTAGCCCTCAGCATTCCTTTTTTTTTTTTTTTTTTTTTTTTATAGCATTCCTTTTTGTAAAGTGGATTGTAGACAAGACCTTTTAAGGAGCCTCCCAGCTCTAATATCCTTTGATGAGTTTAAGACGTTAAGCAATATTCAAACAGATTGGGTTTTTAAGTTGCATTTTGTTTGTAAGATACTTCTCAGACTGAGTGATTCCCTATTCCTTTGGACATTTTTGCAATATTACTAAAATAAAGTTAAGAAGCAAGATAATTGTATAATTGTTAGAATAAGCATTTAGTTTTGTGTTGTCCATTAAGTCCTTTGAGAGTTGTCAGTAAAGGTACTCTTAAGGCATGAAATTTCATTACTTCCTCTCAATGATACCTTTGTTCTTCTGGATATGGACTGAAAAGGGATGGTGAGTTCATGTTCCTTCTTTTACTGATGTTTCAGCCTTATAGGTTGCAGTTTATTGACTCAGAGGGTCAACACCTTGCGGCCATCCTGCAAAATGGTTAGTGGAAAGGAAATGTCTGAAGACTGAAAGATACAGACGCACCTGTGAACAATTCATAATTGAAAGCAGTAAAGTATTTAATTTTAGGAGTCTGGGAGTTTCATTCAGCTCTCCTCTCCACACACACTTTTTTTTTTTTTTTAAATGATGAAACTGAAATCTGGAGAGAATAAATGATTAGACCAAGGTTATACCTTTACTGGTTACTTTTAGAATAACAGGAGAACTCAGATCTGTAGAAAGCCAATAGAATGTCACGATAATGCATGATGTCTGATATCAGCTGAAAAAAACCTTTCAGTTTTTCTAAACATTGACCACCAAAGGTATATTCAGGGTTCCTATCTGTTTCAAAATGGCTTACCACTTGCATTAGGATTGTCATTATGCTTATAATATAAATATGACATTTGAATTCAGTTAAAGCAGAGGTCCTCAGGAGCAGTACCAGTATTGTCTGGTATTTGGCTGTTGCAAGGATCTGTTTTCTAGTTAGTAAGTCTTTAGGAAATAACTCGTATGGAAAAGATTTTAATGCTATCTGTGAAATTAGTCAGGGGGATGAATGAAGTGGAAAAATGATTTAGAGAAGAGAGAAATAGCCATTTGGGCAGAAGTATAGTTGATGAGATGTTATTTTAACCCTACCCTGTTGCTCACTGTTACGCAAGACTGTAAAGATGGCCAAATTTTTGATGTCTAGGTATTCTTCACAGGCCTGGAAGAGTATATGCCAACTCCTAGGTATTTTGGAAGAATTGCCTGAAAAGCACAAAGTGTTTGGTGCTAAAGATATTAGCTGTATTCATTTGAACTGGCATAGAATATCATTAACATCTGTCCCCAAATACCAGCTGGGGGCTTTGACTTTGGCTGTAGCCACTTACCTGTACACATTTGGGTTAAGTCCCGGGGAAAGGAAGACAAAGCAGATTTCATTTATTTATTAATTTAAAAATTTAACGGCCCCAAATCTTATAAAAATAAACTTTATTTTTATACTTTCGGGCCTGCATGGTGAATGCAAGCTTTTACATTTTTGTGATGACTTTTTCCCCTTTATGTGGATTTTTCAGTGTTAGCTCTCTCTTTTTCTCTGCCTCTGCCGCTCCTGCTTACCACCCCCTCCACTGCCCCCGCCTTCTTAGTGGCCTAGTCTTTTTGTTACAGTAATGAGGATGGTTTACTTAGAACTGCTAACTCATATGCAGTTCTCACGTAGGCTCCAGAGGTCTTGGTACGTTTACTTGTTGAGAATTACTCATGGCCATTGTTTTGTAGACCTTGAAAGAAGCTCTTGCAGCCTGTCCTGTGCTGAGTAACAAATTTAATTAAAGCCATCATTCAAGAAGCTTTACTGGGGCCCTTGTGTTTACTCCACAGATTCAAAATGATCAGTGCCAGGAGATGGACACCACTGCTGACAAGTGGGTAAAACTCACCGACAGTGGAGCATGGGGCTCTCATTCTGTAAGTCTCTCTCTGTCCCCCTCCTCCTCCCACCAGCCCCATCCTTCTCCTTCCTTCCTTTTCCCAACCTTTTATTTTTTTTTAAGTTTATTTTAAGAAAAAAAAGATCAAAATTGTTTTTTAATTTAGATACTTCTAGTTAGCAAAGAAATTGTCCCTAAGTTTCATGGACTCAGGCTCTTTGTAGTATTGTTTTCCTGCCTTTGTCTTTCTTCGCTCCCTCTTCCTTCTCTTTCCCATCACACGCCAACTCTCCTCCTTTTAAAAGGGGCAGTAATAGGAAGTAAGTCTGCTCAAAACTAATATACAGAACCTCTGAGTATGTAAGTTTACAGATGTGGCAATCACATGAAAGAGAATCAGTGACTCTTGGCATTGGAAGGAGCCTTGAGTTTCTTTCATCCAACTTTCTCTGCAGTCTCCCCAACAAATGATTTTCAAGCTTGTCTTCTTGGGGACTGTGCCGACCCCATTGTTGGACAGCTCTGCGTATTACAAAATTCATCCATGGCTGGAGCTGAAACCTGCTTTCTCTCTATCTATTCATCACCCACTGTTCAAAGTTCTACCCTTTCTGCTTGTGTCTGGTAGACTAACTACTTACTTCTTTAAGGACAACTCTAAGTGCTTGAAGGCAATTATCAGGTAACACAGTCTCTGAATCTATTATTATTTGAGGCCTTTGGAGTGAGACATGGATTTAAAATCTAACTTTGGTTTACAGTAGTTGTGTTTCTTTAGGCAATTGGCTTCGTCTCTTTGATAGTTCATAAGAGAAATGGGACCAATCTTGCAGAGTTAAATGAGATGATACATGGGGAGAGCTTAGTGTGGTGCCTGCAGTGTAGATTGGACACTCTTTCAATAAGTGACCGCCCATCCTTGCCTTTCTGGTGTAGCAGGTACCTCATCCTTTTTTGTTTTTTTGAATTTTTTTTTTTTTTTCTGCATTGGGTATTTTTTGCTGCACGCGGGCTTTCTCTAGTTGCGGCGAGCAGGGGGCTACTCTTTCTTGTGGTGGGCGGGCTTCTCACTGCGGTGGCTTTTCTTGTTGTGGAGCACGGGTTCTAGGTGTGCGTGCTTCAGTAGTTGCAGCACACAGGCTCAGTAGCTGTGGTTCGTGGGCTGTAGAGCGCAGGCCCAGTAGTTGTGGCGCACGGGCTTAGTTGCTCCGTGGCATGTGGGATCTTCCCGGCCCAGGGGTTGAACCTGTGTCCCCTGCATTGGCAGGTGGATTCTTAACCAGTGTGCCAACAGGCAAGTCCAGGTACCTCATTCTTGAGTGATTAATATGATGCACCCTTTAAGAGTACTTTTTTGATCTGTTTGCCTGGAAGTGATATTAGTGCCACTTAAGATCCATTCACCTAAGCATTCAGTCCTCTGGGCTTTGAAGGTACAAGTAACCCTTGGCAAGAAATATGCTTTCTTCACTTACAAAGACTTAACACAAAAGGAAAGTACTTAACACACTGCTTCTCTGAATCTCTGGCAGGGTGAAGTAGTCAGATATGTTTTAATTTTATACTGCTTGAATTTGGCCAGCCAGAGACTGCATAGAAGAGTAGCGTGGCAAATGAGAAAGCAAGGCACCCTTAACATTAGTTTACTTGACTGAATCAGCATGAAATTGATCAGAAAAGTAGTTTGATTTATAAATATAAAAATGTTCTGGTGGCAAAGGAAACAAATATTAGACATGGTATCATTTAAGTTCTGGAGTCATAGAGTTAAATCGGGTTATTCTAGTCCCGATTAGGACTAGAATTAGGACTATAGAATAGTCCTATTTTTTCTCTTGTTGCTGTTGCAATGTTTTTTGTTAAATAATTTTAAAATGAAGCAAACTCATTCTGTTACCTTTTTGTTTTCAGAGCCCAAAGATCTACTTATGAATAGTGGCAGCCAATCAATATGTAATTGGGCTAAGTGCCTTTCACTGTCTAAAATGAGTCCCTTTTAAACATAAACCAAGACTTCATGCAAATGACTGGAAAATCATTTTATCTTTTATCATGCTTGAAGAATTTTCTTTTCCTTTTATCATTACTATATTTTGGGGGTTGGCAAACTATTTTTTTTTAGAATTGAAGCAGAGCTTAGGTCTCAATTAACAGTAGATTTAAATTTGTGGGTTCCAAATAATGGTGTTTCATTATAATGCATTGCAAAGTGTATAATAGATTAGCTTCTACATATGGTTGGAGGTAGCATCGTTTATCTGACCTGCGTATCTTGTGTTCCCTTTATAGGTAATGTTGAAATCAGGCACAAACATACTGTACTGGAGAACTACAGGCATCCTTATGGGTTCCAAGGCAGTCAAGCCAGTGTTGGTAAAAAATATCACAATTGAAGGTATTTCACAGCAGTCTGCTCTGGTAGTCACCTGTCACATTTAATAGTTAGTTAAAATATTGATTACTTTGTTGGTTTTGCTGGCTCACGGGGATATAGGACAGAAATTAATAGGTTAGACATCATACAGACCTAGAGACCCTGGTTTTATTCTTGGCAAATTGACTGGGATTTTTTTTTTTTTTTCCTATCCCTAAACTGAATTATTTAATCTGTGTGGAAAAAGTAAACATAATGACAATTGTAGGTGTCTTTAAATAAAAGAAAATAATATTTATTAATAAGATCCTACTATTCATTCGAGAAGTCTCCATTGTGCTGGCATAGTGCTTATTCAGGTCACCACTATATCCCTAAAAATAACAGTGAAATAAATACCTTGGCCTGACTGTCTCCTACACCTTTTGCCTCTCTGAACCAGCTGTGCATTTTCTGGCTCAGGAGAGTAGCCAGTAAACCCTGGCATGGTTCATTCTCAGTTAGGGCTACTTTTAATTAAAGCAGTTGATTCTCCTTTATTAAAGTTTGGCTTAACGTTTTAGTATGTTCTAGGTACACTTGTTCCTGTGACGCTAACTCATTAGTCATAGGGACATCTGCTGGCAAAGGCTGGAATTACAAGCCAGAAGAAAAGTCGAGCCTTTCCCAGGGTCCCTTAGGTCTTGTCAGTTACATAGTGAACAGTGGAGAAAAAGGGAGCAGGTGGCCACAAAGATGAGAGAATGGTATAGAATTGGAGGGAACCTTCGAGTTTATGCCACTTCTGATTAGTGGAGTTATCTTTTGACAGCTGAGTTTATACATTGACTGTATACCTCTATCAAGTCTGAATCTCTTGTTGAAGTGTTTGCTCCACTTATGTGTTCAATTCAGTATCCAGCCCAGTTCCTTGCACATAGTAAATATGTTTTTGGTGTTGAATTAATGGGATATAAAAGACCTGGGCTAAGCTTATTGTTAATATTTCTCTCTCACTTCTGGTAGAGGCAGCAAGGACGCACTGATTTGCTTGTTGCTGTTGGGTCCTCCCTCCCATGCTCTGTTTCCCATTACCACACAGGGGTGGCATACACATCAGAATGCTTTCCATGCAAGCCTGGCACCTTCAGCGACGAACCAGGTTCATTCATCTGCCAAGTTTGTCCCAGAAACACCTATTCTGAGAAAGGAGCCAAAGAATGCATCAAGTGTGACGAGGACTCCCAGTTTTCAGGTAAAATGAGTCTCCAGTTTATACTCTTTGTTCTTTTCTTTCTAAATTTATGTTTGTTGAGAGTAGATAGTCATAAGCCAGAAATCACACATACGATGTGATGGAAACAGTGGGCCAGAAACCAAAGTGCTGAATGGAATCCATACTGAGTGGGTAAAATGGGACGTCTAATTACCCCTTTCTGCAGGACTTTTCTCCTTGTCTGCAATGTTTTCTATTCCACAACTCCCCCTCCCAAGGTAACTGTTCTGGATATGTTTATACTTGTCTAAAAAGGTTCATATTGTACTTTTAGATGATTCCTTGGCATGGAGGTGTACTTAGAAACTTTTAATTTGTTCCACATTTACAACATTCTGTGATAATGGAGGAAATCTAATGTCTTCTTGGAAAAACTATGATATGCTCCTTGTGTATCATGGAAACATTTATTGCTCTAGGGAAAATAAAAATGCAAGCCTTTATTTTCTTTAGGCCTAGCTAGCTAAATTCCTAAATTCCTAAATTACCTCTAAATACCTAAATTCCTCTGGTGCAGTTATTTTTACTTTTCACTTGTCTACTTTTTGTTTGTTGTTTGTTTTCATGTTTGCCTTTTCTTAGATTCACAGCATAAATGACTCATTTCTGAAATTCGTTTTCATGTTGCAGAAGAAGGATCCGGCGAGTGTAAGGAACGTCCTCCCTGTACCACAAAAGACTATTTCCAGATCCACACTCCATGTGATGAGGAAGGAAAGGTACAGGCCGTGTTCAGTCAGCTCCATCCCACATTTATCCACCCTTTTCCCAATTTGAGCAGACTTGAATTTGTTCATGAGTGAGTTAAATGAGTAGATTTATAGTATGTGTGTGTAAGTAGCACGAAGGAAATTTAAGATTTTAGACTCTGAAGCCCACCTTCCCAGCTTTGATTTTCGTATCTACTGCTTTTTAGTGCTGTGGGCAAGTTATTTGCTCTAAGTCTCAGTTTTTTCATCTGTAAAATGGGAATAATGTCAGTACCTACTTCATAAGGCTGCCATGAGAATACATGAAATACTCAATTTAAGGTTCTTAGCATAGTGCCTGGCACATAGTGAGTGCCCAATCAATTACTGCTAATTTTAACGTTACATTTTTGTCAGAAATAATATCAGGAGAAGCACAGCCTTAAAGTGTGTTCTGTGACTCACAGGATGGAAATACTGTGTAACTTCTCTTTAATTATTTGGTTACTCAGTAGGTTTGGTCAATAAAAGCCATGCAGCCATAGGCTGGTTCAGTTATGGCAGATTGCTGTGTAATTGCATTTAGAAAATGCAAAGTAATTACCATATAAATGGCACTTAGCCAGAGGAATAATGCACACATGAACTCTGCAGTTGACCTGCCATTGTCTTAATTAAAAAGTTAGGGACTTCCCTGGTGGTCCAGTGGTAAAGAATCTATCTTACAGTGCAGGGGACGTGGGTTCGATCCCTGGGCATGGAACTAAGATCCCGCATGCTGCGGGGCAACTAAGCCCGTGCGCCACAACTATTGAGCTTGGGCACCCTGACTAGAGAGCCCGCGTGCCGCAAACTACAGAGCCCGCGCGCCACAACTAGAGAGAGAAAAACCTGCAGCCACAACTAGAGAGAAACTCGCGTGCCACGATGAAAGATCTCATGGGCCTCAACGAAGATCCCGCGTGCTGCCACTAAGACCCGACGCAGCCAAAAATAAATAAAATAAATAAATCTTAAAAAAAAATAAAAAGTTAGCCATACCAGCCTATGTCAGTAGGAGAAACTGAGATTAAGGTGGCTGTTTTGCAGCATTCTTTGTGTGTTTTTTGCATCTTTGAAATAATGACATTTAATTTCTTGACCTAGTTTGGAACATGTACAGAGATGTCAGTATAACTTTCTTTTCTTAATTTTGTATCCTTAGGTTCTAATCTATAATTTTTATATTTATATAATTGTTAATCTTACCCTTAGTCCTTAGGGTTTTTTAAAAAAGAATTTACTTTTGAATACTTAAGACCAAGTATATTCTTGTGTTTACAGTACAGCAAGTACTTACTAACTCAGAATAAGTCAAAGGAAGGCCAGTTTAAATTAGTGGAAAATTTCAATGATTAGAAGTACATCTATTACTTTTAATAAGAACAGTAACTCTAACAGCTTTTAAGTGACAAGGAGGTATGAAGTAAGATCTTGAATGCCCTACTGTAATGGCCAAGTGAGGCCTATTTCTATTTGGAAAATATATGTAGAGAGCCATTAAGGTGGGTTGAAAGTAACCTGGAATAATGTTTCTTTAACTAAACTTTTCTTAGCTAAACTTTCCTTATTAATGAGTAAGGCAAATTAAATTTAGTTTATTTTATGTAATAGTCATTAATTTAGTATTACTGAAGCTTAAATGAATGAGATCCAGTGTACAAATAGATCTTGTTTTTGCTATAATGAAAGTATTCAAAAGTCATATTTTTATTATGTCAGTGAGTAGTTTTTATTATGTCAGTGAATAGAGTGACAAAATCTAGTTGACCTGGGCTTAAGGAAGTAAAGCCATATATTAAAATATATTAAATGTAGAATGCACAGAATACACACACATGCACACACACACGTATGTGCACATGTGTACACCCACAGGCGTATTGTGTACACACATACACACAAATTACGCTCTTTCTGTTGTGTCTGGGTAAACTTTGAACTTGTTATAGAACAAAACAGTGTACCAGCACACCATAAACTCAGACATTCTTTTTTTTTTTTTTTTTTTTTAATTGGAGTAGAGTTGATTTACAATGCTGTGTTAGTTTCTGCTGTACAGCAAAGTGAATCAGTTATACATATACATATATCCACTCTTTTTTTAGATTCTTTTCCCATATGGGTCATTACAGAGTATTGAGTAGAATTTCCTGTGCTGTACAGTAGGTCCTTATTAATTATCTATTTTATATCAGTGATTCTTTAAAAACTGCTTTAAGACTTAATTCAAGAGAAATGTTTCTAGCTTCAGAAGTGAACAAAATGCAATGGGAACTTACTTAGATAATAGATATAGTGAAGAAGTGTGAATAACACATGTGAATTTGAATTTTTTCTATTTTTGTTTGTTTCAACATTTTCATTTGTTGTGGTTTCATCTTTTTAAGAGGTATGTTATTCTTGCTTGGAGTAGCCTGGTGATTTCCCGGTGGCTTAGTGATGTTTCCCAGGTTGTTCAACGACTGTGTTTTGGCTCTTTTTGTCCTGTCATACTCTTTTTGATCTTATTTTCCCCGTGCTTGGAGAGGATCATCAGGGGAAGTGGCTCTTGTGGTATACAGACTTTGAACATTATAATTTATATGACACAGGAACGTTCAAGTTTTTGAAGCTTCATTATTTGATTGCTTCCTGCCTCTAGGAGACATTTTTAAGGAAAATTTAAATTGGTAACTGGAACCATTCTAACCCTGATTAAGAGACTTTTGTTTACATCATGAAAAATGTGGAATGCCTACTCATTCACGCATTTATTCAGTGAGTCTTTACGGAGCATTGGTTATATACAGAGTTGCTGAGTGATGAGAGCAGGGCCGTGTAAGGATAGGGAGAAGAAGAAGATACACGTCTCCGTAGATGGTAGAGCAGTGGTTGTCCGGTTTCAGTGAGCATCAGACTCACCTGGAGGTTCCTGTCTCAGATTTTCTGTTTCAGTAGATCTGGGGCAGGGCCTGAGAATGTACATTTCTAAGAAGTTCCCAGGTAATTCTGATTCTGCGGGTCCAAGATCTCAGCAATTTGAGAACTACTGGTCTAGACTTTAGAGGAAGAGGTAGTCTGTCAAAGAAAATGAATTATTATTTCCAGTTATTATTAGTGCTACAACAGGGAAGTCTGAGTTTTTTTGGGCTCTGATCAAATCAGGGAAGGCTTCAGAGCTGTGTAAAACCTGGGCAAGGGCATGGGAGGAGAGCATTTCTGCAGGAGGGAGCAGGATGGTGAAGACCTGACGTGGGAGGGAGCCTGAGTGTGGCCAGAATGTGAGGGTATGAGTAGGGAGTTGCCCTGGATGCCACAGGCTAGTGCTAGAGTAGGCATGCTTTCATAGTAGTGAGTTAGCTTGAAAATTTTACATATATTTTGTTTTCTAAAGGTTGCGTAGAGCCCACTTTTTACCTGTGTTGCATGCGGTACCCCCATATGGTTACATACAAGCACATGCACAGATTCAGTGCTTGAGATTTGAGCCCAAAAGAACGTTGACCCGTGATAATGGGCAAATATTCTTCAAGAGAGGGCATCTTTTAATATTAACAAGATATTTGATGGAGCTTCTCCCTATGGATGATCTCCGTATGGATAAGATCTCTCTGTGGGTAAGACAGAGAACTGTGGACCCAATGATATGGTTAAGTTGGATATATGGCTAACCCAAGAACTATATGTAAAATGTTTGATTTTATAATTGGATGGCAGCTAGGAGAATAGTTGATCTGGACTAGGAGTGTAGTTGTTAATATATTTGCCGTAGGAAGATAAATTTAACAAAGTATTTCTACATACCCTAACTCGTACCAAGAAGAATATGAATTCAGATAACTTACTTTCATATTATTGAAAAATCCTTAACTTGCATGAAGACATTAGGGTTAAGTATATCAAAGAGTAAATTTATAAAGCTGGGTCAGGACGATCTCTGTGCTTGAAAAATGAGCTCAAATTAGTAAAATCAAAATTTATTTGTGTCAAAGAAAGTCTCAGATATAAAAGTATTTAAAAAAGAGAAAACAGTAACTTGCCAAAAAGATTTATAAGAGAATCCAGGCTTTAGAAGACCCGGCTCAGGAAATTAAAAAATACAGCAGATATTTAAAGGGGAAAAACCTTCCAAGAATACAAAAATTGAAAATTGGGTTTTCATTTAAGCTGTTTTTTTTAAAATTTTTATTTTATATTGGAATATAGTTGATTTAAAATTTTGTGTTAGTTTCAGGTGTACAGAAAAGTGATTCAGTTATACATATACATGTCTCAATTCTTTTTCAAATTCTTTTCCCATTTAGGTTATTATAGAATATTGAGCAGAGTTCCCTGTTCTACACAGTAGGGCCTTGTTGGTTATCTATTTTACATATAGTACTCTGTGTATGTTAATCCCAAGCTCCCAATTTATCCCTACCACTTTTCCCCTTTGGTAACCATAAGTTGGTTTTCTGCATCTGTGACTCTATTTGTTTTGTAAATAGGTTCATTTATACCATTTATTAAGATTCCACATATAAGTGATATCATGATATTTGGCTTTCTCTATCTGACTTACTTCACTTAGTATGATCATCTCCAGGTGCATTCATGTTGCTGCAAATGGCATTATTTCATTCGTTTTCATGGTGGAGTAACATTCCCTTCTGTATCTGTACCACATCTTCTTTATCCATCCGTCCATGGACATTTTGGTTGCTTGCAGGTCCCGGCTGTTGTACCTAGTGCTGCGGTGAAGGTTGGAGTGCATGTGTGTTTTCGAATTATGGCTTTCACCAGAGAGACGCGCAGGAGTGAGATGGCCAGATCATAGGGTAGCTCTATTTTTAGTTTCTTAAGGAAGCGCCATAGTGTTCTCCATAGTGGCTGTACCAACTTACAGTCTCCCCAACAGCGTGGGAGGGTTCCCTTTTCTCCACATCCCTCCAGCAATTTTTGTTCGTAGACTTTTTAATGATGGCCATTCTGATTGGTGCCAAGTAATACCTCCTTGTTGTTTTGATTTGCATTTCTCTACTATTAAGCGACGCTGAGCATCTTTCCATGTGTTTTCTTTCTTTCTTTCTTTTTTTTTTTGAATCAGTGTGGGAAATTTACCTTTTGAAGTTGGCTTCTTGAAAGTCTGCCCTTTTACGAATTCTCTTTCGAGTACTACCCCAGGACGTTTGTTGAAGGCAGGTATCATTTAGAGCTCCGCAGGCCTTGTGAATGTCAAGTGCCCATAAGCACCGGTTTTAAAGTTGTAGTTACGGGAAACGGCCACAAGGTAGCAGCATTTCTTCATGCCAAACTCGGGTTACTGGGGTAACCAGAGGCTTGGTGAAAGTCCTGTTCCAGGGTTGTAAAGGAGAGTGGAACGTGGTAGAGCAGACACCCAAGGGCTTGTGTTTCTTTACATCTTCCCCCTTCCACTACAACCCCTGGACCAATCCCAACCCCTGCAAAAAATGTGCAGAGTTTGCTTTCATCCATGGGGGCAGCTACTCTAAGGAAGGAGGCTGGAGGTGGGCACCTCAGCATCAGGAGACGTGGGGACCAGGTGACTTTTCAGTGCTCTTCCAGCCAGACAGTCCACAGTTTTTTGGTTGCACCAGGCTTGGCATAGCTGTAGGAAGGTCCGCCTGGATCTGGAGATTGTGGTCCCATCCAGAGGGGACCAGGCACTACAGGTCCAAGGGGAGCTCCTTTGCTGGCACATCCTTCCCAGCTCCCTCAGCCCCATGAGAGTCCAGCCTTGGGAACCAAGGCTACTGAGGCTCCAGGGCTGTGAACCAGCCCAGATTTCCAAGGCCTGAGGGGAATATAATAGGCATTCCTTTTTTTTTTTTTTTTCTTAATTTTTAGATCATATTGGAGTATAGTTGATTTACTATGTTCTGTTAGTTTCTCCTGTACAACAAAGTGAATCAGTTATACATATACATTTATCTATCTTTTTCAGATTCTTTTCCCATATAGGTTATTACAGAATATTGTGTAGAGTTCCCTGTGCTATACAGTCTGTCCTTGTTGATTATCCATTTTATATATATAGTAGTGTGTGTATGTTAGTCTCAAAGTCCTAGCAATTCTCTTATTCATCATATCAACAGAGCTTGTCTCATATCTGCCTGTAAAAGTCAGGGGGTTAAGGTAGCTTTGTAAAGGAGTCAGCAACTTACAGAAAAGCTTAAGGTTTTATTTATCTTGGGTACCAAAACTAGACAGAGTAATTTTTTTGGTCTGTTTTATCTCAGGGTAAAAAGTGGTCCCTCCTACCCTTACCACTCTTGGATGTGATACATGTTTCCTTTTAATGGTGGCAAAGCAAGGTGTCAGTTTTACTTCTCTACGTGGGGATGATTAGAAAATTTAATGAATTTTAAAAATACTTTTCAGAATTGGAGTGAGGGAAGGCAGGGCAGGAGTCTCTTGACTCCTGTGACTGGGAAATCATTGCAGAGCAAAGAGTCTTATCAAGACTTTCTCTTGCTCTTCTCGCTGATATTCTGAGCTCAGTTTGATTTCCTTCTCAGGTAGGTTCTTTGCTCTGGTGCCAGATACCCCCTGACATCTCTACCCAAACCACTGTCACCCTCACAGCGTTTTTTTTTTTTTTTTAAAACATCTTTATTGAAGTATAATTGCCTTACAATGGTGTGTTAGCTTCTGCTTTATAACAAAGTGAATCAGTTATACATATACAATATGTTCCCATTTCTCTTCCCTCTTGCATCTCCCTCCCTCCCACCCTCACAGCGTTTTATAGGAGGGCTGACCGAAGTTTCCGAAAAGACTCTGGCCCTGCTTGCATCACGAGCCCATCTCAGACCAACCATTCTGTCCAGTAGCGTGAGCTACTCTGGTTGGACAGCTTAGTTCACCTTCTAATCCCTGTGGCTGGGGAGGCCAGACCATATAACTCCCAGTTCCTTTCAGCATCACACAAGTCAGTTCCTAAAGAGAAATAGATGGTGTCTGTTACCACAGTAAAACAAGAGTGATCCTGTACAGGTTCCGAGAACACATCCACTCTTAAATAAGGTAGCTCTGGCAAGATTGTCTTGAAATACTGGGAATTCCCACATAATTTTGTACATACCTCTCTTGATACTTACATGGTGATCATAGTTTGCTAGTGTTTTGGTATGAGATCACTTTATTGCAAATACTTGTAAAGATGACTGTTTCCTTCACCGGAGTCTCTGCTTCCTGTAGACAGAAACGTGTTCTTAATCATTAAAAAAAAAAATCTCTAGTCCTAGTAGAGTACCTGGAATGCAGAAGGTAGTGAAACATCTTTTGAATAAATTAGTGAATGAGAGAATTGGTGAGTGAATGTATGATTAACACGTTTAGAGTGTTGTGTTCTGTCCTTGGTAGAGGCTTGGGGAAATTTTCACAAAATGGGAAGAATCTAGAGAAAAGAGTCCAGGATATTAAACTATTTCATATGAAGTATGGCTGAAGTTTCTGGGAATATTTTTTCAGCTTGGAGGAAAGACACCATCGGATGGAGAAACCATGATCATCTTGCTGGTGTTTCCTAGTGGTCCCAAAGAGATCTGATCTCTGTCCTTTGAATAACCATGATATTTCATGTTTCTCTTGGAAATGATGATGATGGCAATAATAATAGTAATAGTAGTGATAGTATTAATAGCAGAAGCAGCTGTCCTTTACACATTTATCTGCATGCTTGCTCTTTGTGTGTGTGTGTGTATATTCACACATTGCCGCCAGTTCTTTTTTGCAACAGCTATGTAGTTAGACATTAATATACCCAGTTTGCAAACAAGGAAGCTGAGGTTCCTTGATGAGGTTAAGTAGCTTCCCTAAGGTCATAGCTACTCATAGCTATGTCTTAAGGCTGGAATTCTAACCCAACTCTGTTTCCAAATCTGATGCTTTTGTATGCTCTTTGTATATTTTTCTTTTTATATTATAGCAGTTTGTGAATCTGTCTTATTAAACTGTAACCTCCTTCAGAGCAAACAATTTGTCTTATTAATATTTAAATTTCCTATAATGCTTTCTTCTACATGTAGTAGATACTTAATAAGAATTTCCCAAATAGTAAGTTTAAGCATTTGAAGGGAAGTCTTAGAAAAAAAAGAAATAGACCTTTCCGTGTTATCCCATAAGGCAAAATTTGGTTTATCAGGCGAACTTAAAGAAGATAAATATCAGTTGTATGTAATGATGTTCTGACAACCAGAGTTGCCCAGTTCTGGAACGGCATGTTTTGTTAAATTGGAAACTCCCTGGCAAAACTAGAGAGTGCCTGGTAGGGAAGGTTGTTTTCGAAGGAAGCCTTCTTGAGAGGAGACAGCCGACCATGGAACTTCTTCATCTCTGAGTCTAGGAAATTGTTGGATCATAAAGGGTTTGCTAGTGTTTTTGTATCAGATTATGTAGTACTTTCTTTGCCCTTTAATTAACTTCAGTATTACAAATTATTCCAAGTGCTCAATGTCTGTAACACAGTCCTTCTGAGTTATAAAGCAGAAGTAAGATGGAGGGGACATTAAAAAAATAGGGTATAAAGGGATATGGGTTTTAGATCAGCCTTTCTTCCTATATGATTTAAGCAAGTGGAATGTACTTGGAGCCTGTGTTTCTTAATTAGGATGATAGGAAACAACATGGCATTTCTCAGTGACTAGGGATTTCTGAATTTATTTTATTCTATAAATTTATTTATTTGTTTATTTTTGGCTGTGTTGCATCTTCATTGCTGCACGCGGGCTTTCTCTAGCTGCGGCGAGCGGGGGCTACTCTTTGTTGCAGTGCGCGGGCTTCTCATTGTGGTGGCTTCTCTTGTTGCGGAGCATGGGTTCTAGAACGCAGGCTCAGTAGTCGTGGCACACGGGCTCAGTAGTTGTGGCGCACAGGCTTAGTTGCTCCACAGCATGTGGGATCTTCCTGGACCAGGGCTCGAACCCGTGTCCCCTGCATTGGCAGGTGGATTCTTAACCACTGCGCCACCAAGGAAGCCCCGGGATTTCTGAATTTAAAATAAAAATTTCATGACAGTCTTCTTTAAAAGATTTTCTTAAAAGAAAGGTTTATTGAGATTTAATTCTCATACCATACAACTCATCCACTCACAGTGTCAATTTAGTGTTTTATATTATACTTAATTTTAGAACAGTTTCTTGCCTAAAGCCCCAGCTAGAACCTCCGGTTGCAGTGTGTTTTTGTTTTTGTTTTTTCCCAGTACAATGTTAAATCCCCATGGTGTCTTCCACATAATGGAAGAAGAGGATCCAGACTTTTAAGCATTTAGAAAAGGGGCAGGGAGGAAACCACAGGGGAAAACAGCAAACAGCAGAGGCTTCATAGAAAAGGAATCCAAGTGAATGCTGCTACGTAGAAGGGTGGGCTGAGGACGTGCTTAGCACAGGTGTGATGTTGAGCCTGGCTTTGAAGGAGGGGTCAGACACAACTTGGCAGAATGGGGTGGTAGTAACAAGAGAGACAAAGGATGAGTGCCCGGTGATTTGCAGCTGGAGAGGATTGAGGTTTGGGAGAGGCAGAGAGACAAGTGAAAGCCTGCCTGACTGGGAATATCTGAGTTAGAACATCATGATGCACAGGGCTGTTAGGTTGGAGTGACAATCAGTAAACCCTTTGAAACAACATGTAATTTAGCTCAGATGAGCTCAGCCAGTCTACAAAGCCTTAGTGCGTCTGTGCAGCGACTTTCGAAGGAAGAAAGCTGGCAACCACGGACAAACCCAGTCTCAAAATTTGTCTAAACTTCAGTCTTCCCAGTTTTGAATTTTATTTTTATGTGAAAACCAGCTTCCAATCGATACCCCCAATGCATTTCTTTAAAACATATTTTACTCATGCTTATATATTTTAAATATACCTGGAGGCTGTAGCTCTTCTGTAATCTTAATGGCAGTCTGCTCACTTTTGCTCTATTAGGGTTTTGGTTTCATAAAGCATTTCATAATTTTTTCTCAACTTGCCAAAGAATGACTTGATTGTTGGTTTTTCACCTGCGCTGTGAGCCATCTGGTGCTAAAGATCATTAATATTAATTGTTATCTTTCCCCAGTCAGCCAGACTTGAAAGCATCTGCCCCATTAGAAAGAGAGGCACAGAATCAGTCTGCCATGTGAAGCAAGAGGCTCTGCAAAGAAAACTTTCACTGCAGAGCATTTGAAATTTGACTTTTCAACGTTTAAATGTTTTAAGGTGGTGCATATTTTCTAATTTTTAAACATGTACTGTGCTTGGATTGAAAATCATGTGGTTAGCCAATCTGTCAAAAATGTATTTGCATATTTTATTATTTTTACCCTCACTGAGAGTATTTTTACTCTCCCTGGCTAGTGCTCCTTTACCATTTACTAGCTGTGTATGACTTCTGGGCAGGTATAAGAGGTCTCATCCGAAGTTTCCTCATTTATAAACTCGTGCATAATGTAACTGAGCTCCTGAAGTGGTGGGGAAGATTGCATGGTGCCCCCAGGATGAGCCATTGGTGCCCAGCCTCAGCACCACACCCACTCCCACGTGGGAGCCAACTTCTCCCAGCAATGCAGTAGCTCACACATAACTCATTGCGATTTTAATTAACGTCAAAATAAATCAACACGTTTGTGAATTGCCTAGCCTTGGAAATTTGTTTTCTACGCTCGTGAAGCCAGAACTTAAAAACGACAATCCCCCAAATGTAATGAGGTTTCATTTGCTTACGTTCTCTGAGTTTTACATTGCATTTCTCAGAGGAATTGAGAGCCCCTGTTGGATACAGGATCTATTTACTTTTTTCAGCTGTTTAGGAAACTCCAGCAGGAATAGCCATCATTTGGCAGATGGTGAGCGAGGCAGATGGGGGAAGTGGCTGGTTAAGCTGTATCATGATGTAGGCCATAAATGCAGAGAGAGAGAGTTGTAAAAAGAAAAAAAAAATGTTGTTTATACTTCTGTTGAGACTTCTACTTTTTAAACCGTGTTCTTAAGCAACCTTCATCAGATAAGGTAACCTATTCTTCCATAAGGGAATATTTGAGAATGAAATCGAGTGGCCGTAAGGGCTCACTATAGATGACTTCTTATTAACTGGAAATAACTATAGAGAATTGCCTTTAATTTTGCATCTCCTGCTTCAATATTAGACTTATCATTGCAGAAGCTGTTGTAAAGGAGAAACAGTACTTTCAGCCGACCATATGTTTAACGAGGGAACTCTTAGTCTCTTTTTAAAAACGATATTAAGTTATGAAAGAGTTGATTTTTCTCTTTGCATTTAGAATGCCTTTTATGTTTTTCACCGTGCATATGAATTTTGTTTTGAAATGGCTAAGCCACTTAATGTTTCTGGTTCCAAAAGACAATGATTTTATAATCACAGTTTTCTGGGTTTGGCTGAGTTGTAGCTGCTTAGTTGTATCTTGTTTTGTTTTTGGGGGTGTGCATGTGTGAGAGAGAGGAAAAGTTGAAAAGACTACCCTCCATGAAGATAGAGGTGATCTTAATCCTGTTGTTTGGAGCACAGGTGACAGGGCCTAGAAGCCTCAGGAGGAAATATTTTAGCTACAGCTCTTGCAGTCCAACATCAGGTTATTGGAAAAGACTCAGAGAGCATCTACCAGTGTTTATGAAATAACGGGATTGCAATGTGAAGCTAGAGATATTCTTTTAAAAAAATAACCGTTTTGTTTTGTGACCACTGTGTGCAAAGCATGGTGATGTGTGTTGTGGGTAGAGGAAAGGAAGAGAGAGTAGTGGGGGTCTCAGCGTGAGAAAGGGAGTCTGCATAGAAACTTAGGGCAGTTAGGGAATAAAGTGAGCAGTGGCTGGAAGAGTCAGGGCTGCAAGCATGTTCTGTATATTTTAGAGAGGAATTTCATGATGAGGCCATGCTGTGTATGACGTAAGGCCTCCTGCAGCTTGGTGTAAAAACATTTGGAGGTAACGGTCATTTCCCCACCAAAGTGTTTTATTCTTTTTGTCTCATTTTGTTACTAAAGTTTTAGATTCTCTTCAGCTGGCCCTTCTAGTCTATCACTGTTTGGACTTTACCTAGTCTTTACCATGTCAATTTAACATGTTTGTTATTGGAAGTTTAAAGCAAATAAAGCATGTTATATGACTTGCAAGCCTTTTTTTTTTTTTTTTTTTTTTCCCTCTCTCTCTAGACACAGATAATGTACAAGTGGATAGAGCCCAAAATCTGCCGGGAGGATCTCACAGATGCTATTAGGTTGCCCCCTTCTGGAGAGAAGAAGGATTGTCCACCTTGCAACCCTGGATTTTATAACAATGGATCTTCTTCTTGCCATCCCTGCCCTCCTGGAACGTTTTCGGATGGAACAAAGGGTATGTGATATCAATTGGTTCAAGAGTTGGACCTTGAGTAAAATAAACTTGTTGGACCACATTGACATTGTCCTGAATTGTTTTTACGGAAAATTTTTTAAAACAGATAATTTTCTTATCTCACAGACTGAAGAAGAGTTAAGAAATATAAGGGAATTGTGAGACTGCAGTAGCTTATTCAACATAGCATAAGGATAGTTTTTAATGGCATTTTGTGTAACACACAACCTCTTAATGGGATGATGCTTTGGATATTTATAAGAAAATTCCACCAATTTAAGTGATTATGGATAAGCGCTCCTTTTCCAGTGTGTGTGCACACATATGTTGATGCAAGCATAAAATACTTCTATTTCAACTGGAATAATCACATTTTATGCTATAATAATAGCAAAAATTGATTGTTTTGATCAGATAGCAATTAAAATAGTTCCTAAGTAGATTGTTTCAAAGTGTACATTTGGGAAAAATTTAGTACTTACCAAACAATAATAAAGTGGTTACAGAATTTGTTTTAGTTTTACTAGATAAAGATTACAATGCATTTTTGTGGCAGGTATCTTACTTGAATATAGCTGTGCTGTATACTTAATATCCAGAGCCTCTGAGAGCATAACAAGGACTCGAGAGTTGAATTGACTTGGGTTCAAATCCACTTGCTGCAGGCTCCCAGTAGTGTGATTTAGCCACTAATTTGAATTCAATTTTCTCATTTGTAAAACTGTGGACAATAATATCTAGCTCGTCATTACTGAGCAGGTTATATAAAAATGTCTCCTGCAGTACTTTGGTACCAGGAAATGCTTGCTCAATGAACATTTTCTCTCTCTCCCCTTCTTTTACTGATGTGATAATGCCAAGTGTCTTGGCTAAATAGAAAAATGATTGTAAGAGACCCTTTTATTTAGTGTCATAGATGTTAATTTAAATTAGGTTTATTTATAAATCTAACTCTTTCCACACTCCCTCAGCTCCCATCATCACTTTTAAGTATAGCCAATATTTTTCAAGTAATCAGTCCATAATTAAATGGTGTAATCGTCTGTTAAGTTTAGTGACTAATAGGAAGGGTGGAATATTTCCTTATTTATGAGGTAGAGGAAACTGATTCTAAGATCACATGTAAGTGAACTTATTTCAGAATTACCCTTCTTATGGAAGATAATTTCAGTATTAGCAGTTATTCCCAGAAATGCAAGGAAAAATTATCTTAAAAGATTTTGTGTTCTTTTCCTTTTTCATGTTAATCAAGTATATATGTGTATACTCTATCCAGAATTATTTTTCTTTCCAGATTGCTCTTGAAAAAGTTGTTAATTCTTAAGGGAATTGGTGGTTTACTATCTCTCCTTTCCACTTGCCTCTCTGCTAGTTAAAGTTTAGTAGTGCTTGGAACAGAAGAAGAGGAAATTATCCAGATGTGATTTAATTGTAATTCTCTGCCCCATTTGTCTCCTGTAGAATGTAGACCATGTCCAGCAGGAACAGAGCCTGCACTTGGGTTTGAATATAAATGGTGGAATGTCCTTCCTGGCAACATGAAAACCTCCTGCTTCAATGTCGGGAATTCAAAGTGTGACGGAATGAATGGTGAGTTCAGAATCAGCCTTCTCAATGTATTTTGGTGGTAGAGACTCTTGGACTCACCTGTGTAAAAACACACTAAATATGGCTATGAGGAACTTCAATCTTATCATTTGGCTACTTGCCTGTCTTCCCAGACCTCACATAAAAATAGTAAATATGGTGTCATAGCCACATGCCTGTCCTCTAAGAATATAAAGTGTTTTGCATTTTTTTGGAGTCAGTTTTGAAGTAGATGTTGATGATCACCATTTATGGTTGTTATAAATACCAGAATAGATCACCAAGGGAGGCAGTGAAATTTGTGTTGTTCGCCACTTGGAAGAGTCATAGTGTATGTATAACATTGTATGAAAGCATTTCTGCCTGGATTGGTTTTCTGGCTCAGCACTGAGCCATGAGGAGGGGTTACATCATCTCTAACTCCCCTTGTCTATGAAGTCTATGATCGTGTTTACAAATGTATATGAGCCCCACTTACTGAAAACTTGGAAATGTGGCAGAGTTCTATAGGACGGTTGCTGAATTTTATTTGTTCTTACATTTTAAGTGCACGGTGAGCCTACCACTTAGTTATTCTGCAATATTTGTTGGTCAAATGAATGACAATATCTATGTATGTGTTTTTAAACTTGACACTAGAAATAGGTGTTATAGATACTAGGGTTTTACAAAAATGTGCCCTTTACTTTTATAAGCTCATTGGCATTTTTTTTATCAGTTCACTTTTTCTCAATACTGTATTTTTGATCATTGTAAAAAAAAAAAAAAAAAAGCTTTCTAATCACATCTGTTTTAAATCAGCACCTATCCGAAATAAACAGGCTTGGGATGTAGGAAGTGAGATGTACACATGAGTACTCAGGTTGACAAATCGTAGGTCCTTGAATAATTTTGGTTAAACAGATGCGTGAAAAAAAGCCTTTGTATATAATGAACATTATGGAATAGTACTCTTTATCAACTAATAATCCTGCTTCTGGGAATTTATCCTAAAGGAGAAGAAAAAAATAACACAGTAGTAATTACCCGAATATAAGGGTTTATGTTCCAAAAAGATCCTACGGTTGCACTCTAAGTTGAGGAAGTTTCAGACATAGGAAAAATAAGAATGGGAATGTATTGAAAGCATTGATACATTTGTGTGTGTGTGTGCATGTGTGTGTATTCACTTACTAGTGAAGATTATCTGAAACTTTTACTTAGTCTTTTAAAGAAGTTACTCTTAGTCTAATTCTCATGACAATATTTGATTTAACCACTTGCTTACTCATTCACTAGAGGCTGTAATTTAAATTTTTTCTGATTTTCAGAAATGTTCAATTATTAATTTAAAAAGTATACATCTCTGCAATATTTAGTATGTGATATTGAAAGAGCAGACAGTAATGGGAAAAATACAGAGGTAGAAGGTGATGTATAGTTTTGTGACTGGTGGTTCAGTAACCAACCTTGGGAAAAGCAGTGCTCAAAATATTGGGGGTCAAAGCGAGAGGCCCAGGGCAGCCTGTCTCATAAAGTCGTTACTCCATCATGGAATTAAAGTAGATGTGCTTTGACCAACTTGACTGTGTGACCTGCAGTACTTTGAGGTTCTTTTGTATTGTCAACCTGAATTTACCACAGTTGTGGAACAGGTATGTAGAAGTACATCTTCAGGTACTGGAATTTTGCCCAAGAGGAATTCAGAGTTGTAAACAAATTAGTGTTTATTCATGAAGCTTTCATTGAGCATTACCTATAATAACAAAAATGGAAATAATCTAAATTCCAGCAATATGATAATGTTTACAAAAGTTATGCTGTACTAATTGGATGAAATGTTATGTAATCATTAAAAATGACAGCATATGGAAAACAATTTGGCAGCGTTTCAAGCATTTTGAATGGTCCCATTCTCCAACCCAATAATTCCACTTCTGGGAATTTATACCAAGGAAACAATGTGGTGTAAAGAAAGAAATTATGCACAAATATGTTAATTTTAGTGTTATTTATGAGAGTCAAAAATACGAGAAAACAAAGTTTTCAACAATGGGGTATGATTAAATAAAATGATGATATAACCATACAACATATTTTTAACTCTTTAACACTAGACATAGAAAGGATCTTTAATGGGGAAGTATTTTTGATATAATGATTATTAGAAAAGTGAGAAGATAATGCTAAATGAAAAACAGAAAATACAGTAAATTATACAGTAAAACCTAAAGTATATTTTTAAGAAAATTATGCACTAGAAAAAGAGTGAAAAGAAACACACTGAAATGTTCAGTTTATCACTTCTTCTGCTCACTAAAAGGTAAAACAATCCAAATGGCTACATTGAATGTATGGTCAATAGGAGGTAAGTCCTGTAGTATGAGTGATTTAGTAAATTATGGGAATTAATTACATCTGTCTACATGATAAACTATTAATTTAGTCATTTAGCATGTTGGTGAAGACTTTATACATAAAAATGCTTATGCAATAATGTTAATTTATAAAACTATGAAACAAAATGTTATCAACAATAAGATCTCAGTTATGTAAAAACATGTATGCATCAAAAAGATAGTGAAAAGAAACACCTCAGAATGTTAACAGTAGTTTTTTCTGAGTGATGAGTTTATAAATAATTTTAGTTTTCATCTTCAAATTTTTCTGTAGCTTTCAAAATTTTATAATAAATATAAATATGATTTCTAAAACAAAAATAAATCTTAAAATAGAAATTGTGGGGCTTCCCTGGTGGTGCAGTGGTTAAGAATCCGCCTGCCAATGCAGGGAACACAGGTTCGAGCCCCGGTCCGGGAAGATCCCACATGCCACAGAGCAACTAAGCCCGTGCGCCACAACTACTGAGCCCCCGTGCCACAACTACTGAAGCCCATGCTCCTAGAGCCCGTGCTCCGCAACAAGAGAAGCCACCGCAGTGAGAAGCCCGCGCGCTGTAATGAAGAGTAGCCCCCGTTTGCTGCAACTAGAGAAAAGCCTGCGCGCAGCAACGAAGACCCAACGCAGCCAAAAATAAGTAACTGAAATAAATAGATTTATTAAAAAAAATAGAAATTGTGTATAGAAACATGGAAAATGTGGGATTCCTTCTGAGGGATAAAGCAAAAGACAAAGGTGCTGCAACAATGTATCACAAACTGGGGGGTTTAAAACAAGAGAAATTTACCCTCTCACTTTCCAGAGACTAGAAGTTTGAAAGGCGGGTATGGGCAGGGTCGTGTTCCTTCCGAAGCAGAGCCTCTGTAGGAAGACCCTTCCTCGCGTCTCCTAACTTCTAGTAGCTCCAGGCACTCCGTGGCTTGTGGCAGCGTAGCCCGTCTCTGCCTCTGTCTTCACGTGAACATCTTTTCCTTGTGTCTCTGTGTCTTTACACGGTGTTCTTCCTGTGTGTCTGTCTAAACCTCTCTCTTCTCATAAGGACACCAGTCATATTGGATTAAGGCTCACCCTAAAGACCTCATCTTAACTTGATTATATCTGCCAAGACTCTGTTTCCAAGTAAGATCCATTCATGTGTACTGGGGATTAGAACGTCAGTATATGTTTCTTGGGAGGGGATACAGTAAAACCCGCAGCAACAGGCAATGTTCAAACATGAGAAATATTTGTTTCCTCTTGCAAGGATGTTGGTCCCCTCCAAACCTCCACGCTTCTCATCCACGTACTCCTTTCTTTTCTTTGGCCTTCTCTGCTATTCCATTGCTCCGCATGCCAGCTGAACACTAGGAAATGATCTTAGAGAAACATCCGTAAATCCCCCCTTTCTTGGTGTAGAAGTCCTCCACGTGGGAATACCCCTCTCCCTGTGACCCCCACCACAAGTTATCAGTCTCTCTACGCTTAGCTGCCTCTCACATGACTTACACTGCAGTCAAGGGCCTGGTGTCCCACTGGGTCAGACTGTTTTGTGGCTGTTCTGCTCTTAGCATTAGGAAGTGATAGCTACTTATCTCTCTTTTCAACCACACGAACCTTTAGAGAGCAAAACAATTGGCATCTCTCTCTTACTCAGGTAGCTTCGTACATAACCGTTTTTCGAACTAGCTTGATATATGTATGTTCAACATATCACCTTTCTATGAACTGCTGATGATAACATTTCGAAAATTGCCACATCACCAGTACAGCACTGATATTAATCTCTTTCCCAGTTTCTCTTTCATACCTGTTAAAGTAGCAGATGTTGACATTTTCTTTTGGAGGTACACATGTCCATGTTAAGCATTGCCATTAGTTAATAACCTTGCTGGATGGTGTGTGAGGGCTGCATCTCCTTTCCTCATTTCATGGTGGCCATTTCAGCCCATGGGCGTGCTGATTGTTTCTCTGCAGAAGACAGACCTCACGTCACCTTTTATGTGCATCTCTATTACCTCCTACTGTTAACAGTTGTTAGCTATGTCTCTCATAGTCTACTGATTCCATAGTGAGGGTGGACCCAGTCTTGTCTTTCTGTCCCTAAAGTAGGTCATGGTTCGTGGCATTCAGTGAAAGCCAGTTCAGTGAGTGAATAAGTGAGTGAATGCAGAACAGGGGTTAAATTAGGGAACAACAATACAACAAACTCTAAGAAAGAGCTCCAGACACCGCATCTTCATTAAGTAATTTGAAGTTTCTATTTCCCATTGGTTACCTGAAGACTAGGATGTTTTCATCTTAGTATATTGAAATGGATAAAGACCGTCTGTTCTAGTTAAAAAAAAAAATCATGCCTCATTGAGAAAACTGTTGTTAATTTGAACCATTAAATACCTTTGATGCAAAAATACGCATTACTTGATTCTTCCTGGAGAATCATATGCAACGTTTTTATTGGTATCTAGGAGTCTACCTCTGCATGCAGTTTGCAACTGCAATCTAAAATTGGGAATTCTTTTTTTGTGGCCTTATATAAAAAGAGTGTTGGAAATCATTACTGGAATTTTTACTGACAAAGATAACCTTTATCATTTCTAGGTTGGGAGGTGGCTGGAGATCATATCCAGAGTGGGGCTGGAGGTTCCGATAATGATTACCTGATCTTAAACTTGCATATCCCAGGATTTAAGTAAGGAAAACCAATTCTGATTCCCTTCTGTAGGAATCCTCATGCCTGTTTCCCTACAGAAATAGATGAAGTAGGGCTGCCTTTATAAAATATATTAATATTGTGATGTACATAGCAAATAACAAGCTGTGTAGGATAATGTAATTATATTTAAGAATATCTGTAGAAACTATAACTGTTAATTGTATATTAGTTAGATGAAGCCAAAGTTTTAAAAAATACTCTATCCAAATATTACAAAAACCGTGACTCTTGGATACTTAATTCAGAGATCTTAGTCTAAGTCATTTGCAGGAGAATCTTTCGGTTTATTTATTTGTTTTTCTTGCAGTTCTGTCTGTAAAGTAGTATGTTACAAATTGTTTAATCCTTTTAGTCCCCCATGTTGAGTTGCCCAGCAGGAGTCTTTTTCTTGCTGTAGGCTGGGTGGCAGCATTTACACCAGGAGATCTGAGCATATTACCATGGTTGTGTAGACTCCGTGCAGCAGTAGACTGCATGGAGAGGAGAGAAGAGCGTGGCTTTCAGCTTAATGAAAAAAGTGACTTAACTTTTTCCAGATTGTATTCAGAACATGCTGTAAATGTTGCAATTTTAATCTGTTAAATAGACCACCAACATCGATGACGGGATCCATGGGTTCTGAACTGGGAAGAATAACGTTTGTATTTGAGACTCTCTGTTCAGCCGACTGTATTCTGTACTTCATGGTGGTAAGTGGAAGAGGGGCTCTCAGAGGTGGATTTCCAGGCTTAGCATTCTCTTTCAAGTGTGACCCTATTTATACAAATTGCGATAAGAATCCCATTTTTCTTCCCATTTTTAGGGTCTTCCAAAAACATTATATCTGAGGAACTCATTAAACATTGTGTGGTGAAGTCCACAAAGAAAGTGTATATTCCTTGTGGAGAGAACTGAGTGACGGGGCCTGGGTGACAGACGGAAGCCGGGAAATATTAATCCCGTAGAAAATTCCTTCAAAAAATTATGCCGCCCGCAGAGTGAAAATTCTCCCCTAGTAACCATTCAGCAATTCAAACCATCAGGAGGGAAAAGCATGTATTAATAAGTGAGGGCACAAAACAGTGGAGGTGGAGAGCTTTGGGAAAAATAAGACTCTTCCTTGTTAAGTAAATAAATGTAGACAAAGGATTTTACTATGTACATGTCATAATTTTCCCCATTTTTTCCTAGATGTCCTATAAATCTCAACTAATAGCTTGAGAAAAAGTAGTAACACAGGATTTACTTAAGACCCCAGGGAGGTGTCAGAAGGTTGTTGGCTAAGACTTTAATGTTATAATTAAGTGATGACTTCATAGACATGATTTGTTTTAGCTTTTTTCCAACAATCCTTTAGTAGCTAGTTAACAGTCCATTAACAGTTTCCTCCATGATATACAAGATATATGGAGATTTAAATATTTATTCATGATTACTAATAGCTTAAATGAAGGCAGACTATTTCATTCTGAAAAAAAAAAAAAAAAGGACTTGGTGGTAGTCAAAGAAGATGAATAATCTTCAACACATCTATCTATGACACCACAAATAACCAAGAAGTCTTCAGTTCTCTTAGCTCTCCCTCCTTATTTCTTCAATGTATTGGTTCCTCTTCATACTGAGTGCCATTACTGACAATTCAGCCTCCCATTATCTCTCAGCAATAGTCTCTATCTATTCTTCTCATCCCCATCCTCTCATAAATGCCGTTGTCAAACTTATCTTTATAAACATAAAAACAATAGTAGAAGCAGCCACAACAAATCTACCCCCTCACCCTTAGTGGCTTTTTATTGCCTGTGGCAGTGGTTCTCAAAGTGTGGTTCCTGGACCAGCATCGTCTGGGAACTTGTTAGAAAAGCACATTTCTGAGCCCCTTCCTAGTCTTAATGAGACGCTCTGGTGATAGGGCCCAGCATTCTGTATTTTAGCAAGCCTTGAGGTTGGTTCTGATATGCACTAAAGTTTGACAACCAATAGCCTATGAATACACTTAAAATTCCTTAGCATGGCATCTGTATGGCTTTTTGTACTCTTTGCTCAGCCTCTGTTACTGAACTGCTGTTACTACTCACCCCTCTTTAGACACCCTGAATTTGTTAGTGGAACACTCTGTACTTTTTCACTTCTCATGCCTTGGCACACTCTAAGCTAGAATGACTTGCTTCATTTTGCTCTTTTGTCTGGTGAACTCCCGTTCATACTTCGAGGGCAGCTCAAACCTCACCTTTTCTGGGAAGCTTTCTCTTATTCCTTTAAGTAAAGTTAACCCCTCTCTCCAGTGTGCTCCTAAAACCCTTTGAGAAAACCCTACTTTAATTACGTGAATGTATTCATATATTTGTCTCTCTCTGTTGATCTAGCATTCCTGAGGGTAGGGATCATAGATATTTATTTTGGTAAATCAGTCTTAAGAGTTTTTTGCTCATAGCTGGATCCGTTAGTTTTCTTTACTCTGTGATTTGATTCCTGCACAGCAGTTTTTGAGATATCATCACCTAAATAACACATCAAAATGCTTTCAAAATCATGTAGTGTTTTACAAAGGTAAGGCGGTATTATTTGCAGTAATGCAGTATGTTCCATTTATTATGGGAATAAACATCCAGAAAGTGTTCAGCAAAGCATTGTCTGTATATTATGAGCTCCATTTAGGAAGTGGCATGTGTGATTATTTGGTTGTTTGGTAATGTGGGGAATTCTGTAACGTATGACAGGCATACTCTGTTGTTCCTACTTGCGGTGTGAACTCAAGACGCATATCTTTATAGCATATCTGATTACTTTATAACATGCTTGTCGTCAGCGTTTGTATCATAGAAAGAAAGAGACATGTCTTGAGCCATGCCCCTGTATTATCAACATCTCGGATAACTAACAAAAACCTATCCAGATTCCTAAGTCATCTATTAGGGTTTCTGCAGGGAAGACTAATTAGAAAATTCAGAGTTAGTCTTGGTTTTTCATTTCCAATAAATTAGATGTGTATTACATTATTTGCTTTACTTATTGCATTTGCTTTCTGACCATGTTAATGACATAATATTGGTGGAATGTCACACATTTATATAATATTCTAAATATTGAATTTAGCTAAGGAAATCAGAAATAAAATGTTACACAAATTAATCTTTTTGGAATTCAGGTATAAGCAAAAGAAGATTGCATGAACATAAAATAACAGACTAGTTAATCTGCACTGGAAATTGCAAGTATAATTCAGGGAGAATTTAGAATTCCTGTGTAAGAGCCGCCTATCAGAATCCCTCAAGGGAAAAGATAAAAGATGGAAAGAAACTCTTGTCATTTTATGAGGATCCTAGAAGTTTACTGTCAGAAGTTGGAGGAATTATGTTTCCCTTTCTGCATATATTTCCTAAGCTGGAGTCATACACATACACACACACACCACCCCTCCCTCCAACAGAAAAATTCCTTAAATATAACTATGATTTGAGTCCTCTTTCACGTTATATTGGCGACGTGGTTGATACATTGTGATTACTAAGCTAGTAAGTGCTTGTGTAGACTTGAAGGGAAGTTTTTGAGGGTTTTAGGGTTACATGCTCTGCAGATAAATATTCCTGAACGCTGTAGGGTTTACTGTAAATACAAACATATGGTTGTAATGTATATACATGTGTATTAATACTGAGTTGGTGCTTTTTTGTATGTATTTTTTCTACTATATTTTAGGATATTAATAGAAAAAGTACCAACGTGGTCGAATCATGGGGTGGAACCAAAGAAAAACAAGCTTACACCCATGTCATCTTCAAGAATGCCACATTTACATTTACGTGGGCATTTCAGAGGACCAATCAGGGTCAAGATGTAAGTTCCAAGCACTTAAAAAAAAAAAAAAGCCACAAAGATGATTCTCCCTGTGGAGATTTGTACAAAGTGATCACTCAAATCTCCTGGAGGAAAAGGCTTAGGTTTTTACTGAGGTAGAATCACTCAAAGGCTTAGCTTTTTACTGATGTAGAATCAATCATTTGGTTATGGAGTAGATTGGTATAAAAATGGTATTTTTTTTTGGTTTGTGTTTTGAGAGCAAGAATGTATGAAATGGAATAACACAATGTATCTTTGAATTGTTCTACACTTTGAACAAATATAGTTGGTAAAAGCTTAAGAGAAAGAAAATCTTACTTTGTAGTTATTTAAAAACTTACTTTTAAAGCTTTCTGAGACTTTGGGAAGGTGGTGACTTTCTTCCCCTTCGTCTGAATGATCTGACATTTGTCCAGGAGGCATTATCTGATGTTGGTTTATTACTTCATTACAGTAATGACTGTCTCCTTTTATAGCTTGGAGAGTGTGTATGTACACACTGTTGGGTTAACACACAGAACTATTCTCTTTTACTTTCCCTGGTAGAATAGACCTTAATCCTCCCCTACGTATTTTCCATTATATGCTTCAATTACATGTTATTGTGGATCTCCATTGCTGTGACCTTCCCAGGGTGAGAACAAGGTAAATCACAGTTTAAGACGCTGCCTTAACATTGTGGTGGCAAATGTAGGGCATTTTCTCTTTTCTCTTCAGGTTTTCACTGGGGAACCCATTCCCCAGGTTTCACTTGACTCCAGTTGCTCGTTATGCGTGCTCAGATTCCCACCTTGTGGGGTGTGAACACGCTGTGGAAGGCTTCCTTGCCTCCCTTTTGTCTTTGCCCCAGACAGAAAGCATTAAGGAGCGGCTCTCTACTGATGCAGTGGTGCGTGCTCACTGCTTGATGAAAACTAGACCTTAACTGACTCAGTGTCACAAGAAAGAAAAGTATAGTAAGACCCAGGTTTTTACTCTCTGTTATGCATCCAGTAGAAATCAGAGTATGTTGGTTAAGGAACGTGCTAGAGAGGGAGGAAAAAAGCCCAAAGAAGTGATGTGATTGCATCACTATCACACAGTTAGTGTTTGGGTGAGGACTTTTTAACCCCTGGTCCAAGTCTTTTCCACATTGCCACACTGCAAACAACATATTGTATCATGACATTTAGGCTTATGTCTGAATAAACAGTGATGTGAGATAAGGTTGCTCTTTTGTTAAATCATATTGGTTTTTCCAGACATCAAGTCTATACATATGCCTGAATTTGTACCCATTATGACATAATTTCATAATTTCATGGCAAAATTCCTGGAACTCCATTACTGTGGAAATGAGTTTCTAGTGTTAAGATTTAATATATATATATATATATATATATTTTAAAAAAGTACCAAAAAGGAATACTATTAATCCACTGGCTGGGACACTTTGCTTAGTTATTTTGGTGATACAAACATAAAACAATCTGGTTGTACAACTAAGCACCAAGGCAGAAGTCATTACTTTCTGCTCTCTTTTTAGAATAGACGGTTCATCAATGACATGGTGAAGATTTATTCTATCACTGCCACTAATGCAGTTGATGGGGTGGCGTCCTCATGCCGTGCCTGTGCCCTCGGTTCTGAACAGTTGGGCTCATCGTGTGTCCCCTGCCCCCCAGGCCACTACATTGAGAAAGAAACCAACCAGTGCAAGGAGTGTCCACCTGACACCTACCTGTCCATACGTCAGGTCTATGGCAAGGAGGCTTGTATTCTATGTGGGCCTGGCAGTAGAAGCACTCAGGTAAGTGGGTCTGTATTTCAGTTATCCCCAGGAAAGCATATTTTAATAGACAAACTCAAAGGTTCCTCTTAATGTTTCTCCAGGAACTATGAAGTTGCTATTTTAATTTTTGAATGGCTTTTTCATTCCCTTTCTTATTTTACCTCATCTTACATCCATTGAGCACTTAATATGTGCCATGAAAGTGCTAATTACTGGGGGTATAAAATATTAAGAAGAGAATCCAAATAAGAATGCTTTCCAAAAATATTAAAACTGATTTCTTGTGTATTCCATTAAGGTAGAGCAAGTAAGGTACCTCACTATCTGTAGGCTGTAGGTGTATATGGAGAACAGCAAGAATATCTCATAACATTTTAAGGGTCAAGATTGATGCTATATTATGAGTGAAGGAAAAAATAGTTTAATGTCTGTTCAAACTGGCATAACTGGACATTTTAGCTATTTATTAAAATACCTTTCTATAAGAAACTAATCTTAGAATAACTTTACTCTGTTAAAAAATACTAACACTTCTGAACTTTGCCTAGAGAAATCTAGAGTTTAGAAATTTTCTGTATTAGTGTGGTAAAATATACCATAACTAAGACAAAATTACTGAAATAGTTTTTAAACGTAGAACTTTCTGGAAACACATTTTTTCATAGCAGCTAATGCTTTCTTTCCTGCCATGTTGTTTTTACTTTGTTTTGTTTTGTTTTTTACATTTCTTAATTTTTAATCAAAGGACCACTCAGTTTGCTACAGTGACTGCTTTTTCTACCACGAAAAAGAAAATCAGAGTTTGCACTATGACTTCAGCAACCTCAGCAGTGTGGGCTCCTTAATGAATGGTCCCAGCTTTACCTCCAAAGGAACAAAATACTTCCATTTCTTCAATATCAGTTTATGTGGGCATGAGGTGAGTTCTGGCTGGCGGGGTGAGACGGAGCTATGTTTCAGCTCTGACTGAGTTATTTTCTGTGTTGATGGACCAATAAAATCTCTATGGAAACTAACAACAAAATGTCAGAAACTGAGCTTTGACGGCTTAAATCCTCTGTTGCTTCCTAGCACGTTGGCACCACCAACGTTTTCTCCACCAGGGGCAACCTTGTCTGGTTCTCAGTCCATCAAAGCACCTATCCAGTCAGTTGAACCCCCAAAGCTTGGAGCTATGGAGCAAGGGCTTTGAGGATCTTTCATTTTTGTAAAAGTGGGTCAGGCTTGTCAATCCCACCTATTTTTTAGGCAGGAAGTTAAGGTTTGAGAAAGTCTGACTGTTGCTTATATGGTCAAGTTTGTGTTTTAAAAAGAAAGGACTTTGCAAAGGAAGTTTGTCCAAAAATAAAAAGGACGTAAGCAGGGGACAAGTGCCAGTTGATGAGGTAGCCTCTGCTAATAAATAACGGGATTTAATTTTCTTTGGGAAGAAGCAGAACGTGAATGGATACTGGTAATGGGAGAGTTACAGGACTGCGTGTCCAATATTTTTGTGGGCATAGAAGGTCGGGGTTGGGGTGTATGTGTGTGTATTCCCCGTTAGCAAAGGTGAAAATATACTAAGGCCTTTCCTCCGTGTCCCTTTCCGTTTTTTTTAAATAAATTTATTTATTTATTTATTTTTGGCTGCATTGGGTCTTTGTTGCTGCACGTGGGCTCTCTCTAGTTGCGGCGAGTGGCTCGCGGGCTCTAGAGCACAGGCTCAGTAGTTGTGGCTCACGGGCTTAGTTGCTCCGCGGCATGCGGGATCTTCCCGGACCAGGGCTCGAACCCGTGTCCCCTGCATTAGCAGGCGGATTCTTAACCACTGCGCCACCAGGGAAGCCCCTCCCTTTCCATTTTAACTCCTATGTCTCTAATGGTCTCTGTTATGAGATGCTGTGCCAAAGGTTGTGCAAGGGAAATAATAAGACGTCTCATGGCTACAGAAGTTCTCAAACGAAAAGATCTATACATTTTACATGGTATGACATTTGTCCTGTCCTGATTTTACATGGGGTGATCCAGCACTCTCACCCGATTGATCAGTCACTTGGTTCACTCAATAAAAAAAAAAAAAATTAAATGCCTGTTGGGTTAAATGCTGTGTAAAGCAGTGAATAAGATTAATTCCACTGTATATCACACTTCTTCTCAGTCTCATTCCTGTGTTAACCACTGTCTTTGCTTTCCTCTTCTCTCTTCTCCTTTTTTCCTCTTTATTCGCATTCCTTTCCTCTTACTGTTGTTTTCCTCTTCTTTTCCTCAGTAGTGGCTCTCTGCTCTTTTTCCTTGTTCTTCTCTTAGGATGTCAAGAGTTTAATTTAAGCTTAGTAACAATATGTTGCACCTGTAATGTGGTGAGCAGGCTTGGTGGAGGGAGAACATTTTATAGGTTAGGATTGCTCGCTGCATTAAGGAAGAGAAATCTTTGTTCTTTTCTTTGTGCCCATCTGTGCACACTCTACATCTGAGACCAATAAAACAGTGTTTCTGTTTTTCATTATATATTTCTTCATAGAAATTGTAGAGTAAGGTATAGTCCTTTGCAGTGGGACTGTAGTATATTTAGGCATACCATATTAAAAAAAATAAGAGTCAAACCATTTTATAAGTTATATCTTCTCACTACCCTCCAAATGATTAAAAAAGTAAGCTCCTGTATTCCCTTCAACATAGTGTGTACTTGAGCAGATCCACGTCATTGAGTCTAAGAGTAGGTGAATAAAGACACTTGTAGTGACCAACTCTTCAGTTGTTGTCCTAGGCTTTTATGTTTTCTTTTTCAGCCTTGACATTACTTTTCTGCCACACACAGGCCTATACAGGAGAAGGAAGAGCAAGTCCTTTTTCTTGGCATTAAAACCTCCACCAGCAGTTTTCTGGTTTCTTTACGCGCACTGTTGTCCTAAGAATTGAAGATTTCACAGATGACTTATATTCCCTTAAGTCAAATGGCTTTCATCCAGCACAAATGATGCCTGTAGTTGGGGGAGCAGTGCGGCCTTGAATTACTGTATTCATTATAACTTCAGTTCAACCCCGGTTGGACATTGGAATTGTCTCAAGAGCTTTTAAAAAGTACTGGCGCCTGGGCCCACACCCGATCAATTAAATCAGAATTGTGGTGAGGAGAGGGCCACTGCTCTGCTAGAATCACTAGCTAGCTGGGATCCAGTTTAGAGACTGACCGTCAGTGAAACCTCTTTCTGACTTTATTTCCCTAGGGGAAGAAGTTGGCTCTCTGCACCAACAATATAACAGACTTCACAGTAAAGGAAGTGGTGGCAGGGTCAGATGATTACACGAATTTGGTAGGAGCATTTGTGTGTCAGTCAACTATTATTCCGTCTGAAAGTAAGGGCTTCCGAGCAGCCTTATCATCACAATCCATCATTCTGGCAGATACATTTTTAGGTAAGTTTAATTTGGTTCATATATGCATGCATGCATTTGTTCTAAAATTATGGTACTGATAACTTGTCATTGCATTGGTGCTTACCATCGATGATTAAAACCTACGGGTAATTCTAAACCATCACTTTATAACATGGTTAAAAAGCCCCTGCGAGTGAGGTCTTTTGATCGTTCTCAGGGAATACAAGAAGCTTCTGAATTTATGTATTAACTTGTGTGATATGTTGTTTTCTGAGAGTCTGTGCCTTTCGTCAGATTCTCTAGGAGTTTATGAAGCAATATAGTAATAAACTCCCAAAACTGTGAACAAAGGAAGAGTAAACAAACACAATGTAAACCTAAATCATAATATCTGCCACCAGTTTTCATCATCTCTTCTCATACCAGAAGTAATCTGGTGACAAACAGCAAGAGTAAATGTGCTGAGTTTTATTCCGCATCTGTCCCTCCTGTCTTTCCGAGTCTAGAAAGTTTAGGGAAACTTTAAGAATAATTCAGGTCCCTAATTAGTAATTCCTAAGGATCAAGTTCATTAAACTATCTGGGGTAGGGATTAGGGATCTAACAAGGCATATGATAATCTAACAATGTAACAAGCTTCTTAGATGATTCTAATCTGCAGCCAGATTTGAGAACCATCGCGAGAGACTCCAGGGGAATTTAGCTACCGTTTCAGCACCAAGGACAGGTACTGAGTTTGTGCTCAGCATCAGAACTCTGTTAGAGCAAAGGTTGCTGTTATTGCTTGCATTTTGGCTCTGCTATCATTTTTGCCTGGGGTGGATGGGTGGGGAATGCCTTACTCCTAGATTAAACAAATTTTGGAGTTTTTTTTCTGGAAATTATTAGGGCACAAAAAATTTTGTTTTGTCAGTTGTGTCTATAATGAATGTGAATGAATGAAAAGCTGCATTAGCAAAGTAGCCCAGCTCATTTGACACAACTCACAAGAGGCTGAGAATGATAATAGTAGATTGTTGAAATGTTAGAACCAGAAGGGACAGTGAAGATCATCTAAATTATTGCATGCATTTTACAAATTCAAGACATAAGAATCAGGGAAGTGAAGTGACTTAAGCAAAATTGCAAAACTAGGGAGTAGAATCTTTTATTTTCTATTCTGGAAACTTTGTAAAGTTTATTGTTCTTACCAAGAATGCATTAATTTAAGAGGATATTTCTGGTAAAATGACAGCATCAAAGTAAAGCTATTTTCTATTTAGATATACAGAGACTAAATAAGCCTCATTTTCCCATATTGCTTAATAGTTTCTTTTTTATTCTCGTCTAGGAGTGACAGTTGAAACCACATTGCAAAATATTAATATAAAAGAAGATATGTTCCCGGTTTCACCAAGCCAAATACCAGATGTGCATTTCTTTTATAAGTGAGTGAACATGCTGCTTCTCTTGACTGTTTTCTTAATCATAAGGACATCACTTCAGGGTGCCTAGCATAGTAGCTTATACCTAGATAGTCAGTAATTGGTTCGTAAGTGAAAGACTTAGTAAAAAATAGGAAACAGGGAATATTTAGAAAGCATTATGTAATTTTTCTCATATATATAATCTTCTAAATTAGGCAATAAAGAGACTCTACTTCATTGTCTAGGCAGTAGTTGTTTGTAATTCACACATCAAAACATCAGCCTAAGTCGCTATGACCTCTCATCTCTTAAAAAATTCTTTTGATTCTAATTTTGATTATAATTACAATAGCTTTAAATCCTTTGATGATAGCATATGACTTTACCTGGGGAGCAGTCAGCTTTTCATAGGCAGTGAAAGTAAATGAACTCAATATGTATTAAAATTCTACATTAGCGAACTTTGATACATTTTCTCGTTTATTCATACAGCATAGGAGCAATTATACATGCGATATTTTTGTCTTTGAAATGTGTGTCATATCTGTTTTGTGAAATAGCATTTCCCTTCCAATAGGTCTTCTACAACTACAACCTCTTGTGTTAAAGGCCGATCAACTGCTGTGAAAATGAGGTGTAATCCTGCTAAACCGGGAGCTGGAACCATTTCAGTACCCAGGTAGTCTTATTTCTATATGATTCTTCCATATTTGTATTTATTAGGAAGAAAAACTCTCCAGAATCTTACTATTTTAAAACACGTTCTCTATGGATATAAAGCAGAAAGGGAACAAAGAATCTGTAGATTTTTGTTGTACAGACGTGCTGGGTGCCTGTTAAGAGGTATAGGCCCTTGCCAATCTCAACAATTCCCGGTCTCCTCAATGACATATTCTCGTCTGGTTTGCCTGAGTGTCTAATTGTCTTGAAAATTATTTAAGTAATATATAACTATATTGTTTGTATCCTTGGATTGAGTCTTACTATCTAGCCTCTTACTTTCTTGAGAGCTGGATTAGGAACTTCCCTGGATTATAGTTCTTCACCAGCAATGGACCATCTGGGTGATCTAGAATCTAGATTTTAGATTCAGCAGTCTAACCTGTGCACCATAGTTTCTTTCTCTCTAAGGGGATGAGGGTCAGGTTAGATGCATTTCCAACTCTTCAATTTTCTGATCACTGGTGGCGAAATCACCAAGGTAGAGTCTGACCTCTGCAATACATAACACAGTTCATTTAACTGATTGGCATCGAGGCAACAGCTGTCCACAGTCTAGATCTGATTAATACAGCCACTTTGGGCGGGAACAGTAGGAGAAAAGAAGCAATTTCATGGACTCAAACTGTAAACTTAAAGACTGTTTTCATGGCATGAGTGAAGCTTAAATGTCTCCTGATTTTTATTTTTTATAGTTATTCATTGTTTAGTAGTATGTAGATTATTTATTTCTAATCTTTTTAGGGTTAAGGTACCTTTGGATTATAATTTGATTTGCACATTTTTCTCCATCAAGCTAGCAAAAATTTATCTTTAAAAAAATGATTGACTTAATTTTGTTTTTGATAGTTTCACCGTAACCTTTTGTGAGATTTTAAGCTATCCCGCGTATGTTACATCAGGATTGGAAATCAGTGGTCTAAGCATTGCTCCCGTTACTTGGGCATCTTAAAAACAATTACAGTGATAACATAGTATTTGGGGCTCATTTCTGTGCATAAAGGCATAGTAGCATTCACCTCTTACCAACGCTGTTACTCTGGTTCTCGTAGATGTATGTATTAATTTTTCTCACCTTTTCAAGGTGAGAGAAGAATGTGATGAGCACAGTACATAATGAAAGGTAATGGACATCAGTGAAAGAAACAGAGGGAGCCTGGTGCTCAAGGGCATCGTGTGGTGGAGAATCCCTGTGCCGGTGTTCACGCTGGAGTGCCGGCAGCAAGCACACTTTCTTTTTCTTTTTTTTACACTTTCTTTATGAGAAGGTGTATCCAGAGATTCTTTCACTACGCTCTGATATCCCACCATATGACTTCGAGTTCAGAGGCTTGTTTTATTTACTATAGCACTTCTGAGGTCCTTTCTCGGACCTAGCAACTCACTTCTCTGGAGTCCACCTGGATGACTTCTCAAGCCTCCTCCAGGAGCCTCTGTGACTTAAGCAGATAATGTTACTGAAGACTATCTCTGTCCTTTAGAAAATGTATCACTCTAACTCTCCCAAGGTGGATTCTGATGTTTTAACATCGTAAGAAAGTAATAGTCTCATGATGTTAAATGATGGCATCTAGAAACTAATTTTTTTCCTTGTGAGGAGAGGAAAAGTTAAGTTCCTCCTTTGACCTCAGGTAGTTTTTTCTACTTGACTGTCTTTGCAAGGGTTTCCCAAGATCATATGCAGCAGAATACCTTGGGGTGTCTCTTTTTTTTTCTTTTTTAATTTTAAAATTTATTCTTATTTATTTATTTAAAGCAATCAATCATTTTAATACTTTAGCTCACACTTTTTTTTTTATTCAAACAGAAAGTCACAAAAATTATAATCATCCTCATCAGTTCACTCAGTCCCATGTAATTTATTTTTTTTTTTCATCTTGATCTTTTGTTAGCACTTTTATGAATTCATCAGTTTTCCACTAGAGTTCTGAAAATGCTTATTCATTCAGTTCAGCAGTATAGTCAGTTACCAGAAACCTGTACTTGTCAGAGTCTTTTCCATGAATTCCTTGAAGATGAAACCCTTTTATAGGAACATTTTTGCAAAAACATCAGAGTGGGGTGTCTATTTTAAAACTGATTTCTAGGCCTTCCCTGAAACCTAAAGAATTTCTGAGTGTTTGGAACAGGAATATTTATAAAAACACAGGACAATTCTGATACATACTAAAATTTGAGAACCATTGGTCTTAACCCCCATTTTGGAGGTTTGACTTTTTTGTTTTCTGACATAGATTCTCACATGTTGTTTTGCATTTTAGTTTTCTGAAAAGCTAAATTAAAAGGTTGTGATCTATAGGGTGGATGCCTTCACCCATATTTTGATGAAACTCTGGTTATAATTATGACGCACACTGAAGTCTGAGGACCATGGCTCTAGGGAATGCTTTCAACCCCACAAGCTAGATGTGCTGGCCTTTCGTTCTCTTTTTTCTTTTCTTTTTCAAACATCTTTATTGGAGTATAATTGCTTTACAATGGTGTGTTAGTTTCTACTTTATAACAAAGTGAATCAGCTATACATATACATATATCACCATATCTCCTCCCTCTTGCCTCTCCCTCCCACTCTCCCTATCCCACCCCTCTAGGTGGTCACAAAGCACCGAGCTGATCTCCCTGTGCTATGCGGCTGCTTCCCACTAGCTATCTATTTTACATTTGGTAGTGTATATGTGTCCATGCCACTCTCTCACTTTTTTCGTTCTTTCTTGAATCGATTTCCGTCAGGGCACAAGGGGGAGCTCTGGGATCAGGATCAGAACTTGAGAAACAGCAGCTTGTCCGGAAATAATTAGAATTTTTTTTTTTTTTTCTTTAAGCTGTAGGGCTGAATAAAGATTTCCTACTAACAGTAAAGAAATGTTAACAGAGCCAAATTTACTTAGGTTACTTTTGAAGAGGACTTAATTTGCATCTTTCTTTTTTGAGCTTTAAGTTCTCCAGGAGAGAAAGAAAGGTGCTAACCAGGCAGTTGCCTTGCGGAAGTCTCATGTGCTGACCAGGAAGTCACTATAGGAGTCCTTGGCAGTTCGGAAGGGATGCCATCCCCTGGAATTCTCTCTTGGCCAAGAATCTTGGCAAACCAGGCAAAGGCGACTTTAGCAGTAGTAATGTTGGCCGGGGCTCTGTGTCTTGGTGACCAGGGAAAATATCATTGAGAATGTCTTTACAGAAAGTGAAAGGGGCAGGAGAAAAAGGGAACTGTGTGATCTCCGTGCATCTCACATGCAGTGCAGAAGGAGCGGCAAATATTCTGGGCCGCCTACTAAACAGCAGTTGAAAACACCAGTCTGTCTGTTTGGTCTGGCAAATGCAGTTGGTTTCTAATTCCTCAAAGTGTCTGGAGGGTGTGAGACATTTTCAATTAAAACTTAACAGCATGATGTCTGTGGCAGATGAAATCAGAGTCGGAGTGGACTTCTGAGATTATCTACTGCAGTTTGTACTTTGGCCAAAGAATAAATTGCGAACACAATCGACCACTAATATCCGTAAATAGATGCCTCTCCAGCTTCTGCCTAAAAGGCTTTCCAAACCCCTAATCATGATCCTACATGGTTAGAGGAATCCAAGATTCTCCCTTCATTAGGAAAAATTTAGACCTAAGCACGTGTCCAAAGTGCTGTTTCAAAAACATGAGAAATTGCTGTTAATTTTAACAGCAAAGTTTTAAAAAGGTTAGAAAAAGTTTAAAAAAAGCCTTATTCGAAAACAGGTAGAGGGAACCACGTTTACTCTGGTAATGGAGATGTCATAGCACATTAGAGATCCTTCAATCAAACCCATTTACTTGATACAGTAGGAAACACCGAGGACCCAGGTCGCATAGCTATAGAGTGGTGCAGTCAAGATGGAATGATTTCTTGACTGTGTCTGTTGTTCTTTTCATGCCATCGTGCTTTCATCTTGTCATTTCCCCCTATTCCTTATAGGCAGAGATTTGCAAAGAAGCACATTAAACAGAGGCAAATAGCACATTTATCCGGGGGACAGCTCAACTGATCTGCCAATTATTGGTGCCTTCTTTTTAATGACTCATCTTTCCTCAAACAGGGTCGTCTTTATTAATGTTCTGAGTTAGAGGAAAATCCTCCTCCTCTCTTTCTTACAACTTAGGACCATATTTAATTGCTTGGGTAGTTGATAAATGAATCCAAAATCGTTTTGTGAAAACCTCCTTCAAAATCCAAATTCATTTTCATTATAAGTGTGGCGTCTGAGGAGATTGTCTCTTACAAAAGGGGTGCTTCACAATTGTGTCCTGATAGTGTTCAGAGGTCGAGCACACCAGGGGTTTCTTCACAGGCTCTGATTTAGAGTCTGTCTATCAAAGTCGCTAGATCTGTTGGATGCTAGTGTTTTTGTTGGTATTTGGGGAAGGACTGTTAAAGCCCAAACAGTTGTCTATTCCTTTTAAGTTATTAAAAGCCAGAGGATAATTATTGGTTAAATGAGTTCTCTGTTTACTTCTTTTCTCTGCACCATTTATGGACAGGTAATATATTTTTCAAATTCATATAAGTTAAATTAAAAAGGCAATAGAACTCAAAAGATTAAAGCCAAACATGTTCTTAGAACATTAAAAAGTCAGGAGGCATATGAAAGCACTGTGGTCATAAGTGAAAACAACGAAAACCTGTTATGATCAAGAAATGGAAGGAGGAGGAGATCAGGATGGAGGAGTCGGAGGACGCGAACTCACCTCCCTCTACGGACATATCAAAAATCCATCTACATGTGGGGCAGTTCTTGCCGAAAACAAACTGGACCCTGGCGGGAGGAGTCATCTATGACCAGGACTGTAAAGGAAGATCCACATGGAGTCGAGTAGGAAGGGAAGAGAAGCGATCAGGTCGGGACCTGTGCCCCTAGGAGGGGACACAGAAGAGGAGGGAGACGTCACAAGCGTGGAGATCCTCCCTGAGGAGTGAGCTGTTTGAGCCACATAGTGAACACCCCAGCCCTGGGGCCTGACACAGCCAAGGAAACCATCAGCAAAATGAAAAGGTAGCCTGCTGACTGGGAGAAAATATTTGCAAGTGATATGCCTGATAAGGGGTTAATCCCCCCAATATATGAACAGCTCATATAACTCAATATAAAAAAAAAAAAAAAAAAAAAAACCAATTTAAAAGTTGACAGAAGACCTGTATAGACATTTTTTTTCCAAAGAAGTCATACAGATGGCCAACAGGCACAGGGAAAATGCTCAACATGGCTAACTATTTGAGAAATGCAAATCAAAACTACTGTGAGATATCACCTCACACCAGTCAGAGTGGCCATCGTTAAAAAAATCACGAATAAATGTCGGCAAGAATGGAGAAAAGGGAACCCTAGTATGCTGTTGGTGGGAAGGTAAATAGATGCAGCCACTGTGGAGAACATTATGCAGGTTCTTCAAAAAACTAAGAATAGAACTACCATATGATCCAGCAGTTCAACTCCTGGATATATATCTGAAGAAAATAAAAATACTAATTCAAAAAGATACCTACACCCTAATGTTTTATGGCAGTATTCTTTACAGTAGCCAAGTATGCTAACCAACCTAAATATCCATCAACAAATGAATGGATAAAGAATTTTCATTTTGAAAATATTTAAAAATGGACTGTGACGGTTGCACATATTGTGAATATATTAAAATCCATTGAGTTGTACACTTTTATATCGTGAATTGTATGCTATTTGAACTATATCTTCAATAAAACTGTTTTTAAAAATCAAAAAAAAAAGGGACTAGGTAGTGTCAGTAAATATAGTTTGTCCATGTCTTCAGCAGATGCTGGCTTTTGCGAGTTAACCAGGGGTAGAACCTTTAGAAAGGGAGATTTTTGCAGGAGGCTGGTAAAATTTTATAGATCTAAGACTTCTAGGTCAAAATATCTTGTGTTCAAACTCTGTCATAAGTGATTGATGCTCTTCAGCCTTAGGGCAAACAGAATTAGAGCAAGATGCAATGGTGTTTTATGGACCCTACACAAGAAGGTTTTCTGCCAATGACAAGGCATCCTTGGCAGAGAAAGGCTGAGCTTCCTGAGATTCCAAAGCCAAAAGGAGTCACCAGGAGGTCAGAGAGCATTGCCTGTGCCAGAGGATGCCAGAGTGTACAAACTTTGTCTCGTTTCTTTGAACATGTACTCATTGGTTTCTGTGGTGATCACGTAGAGCAAAAGTTATGTAGAAGCACAATTAGCGACACCTGTAAAAAGCTGGTTGGGAGGAAAAGATGGTGGTGACACAGGTCAGCAAGGGGAAAGGTATTTCACATATCTGGCAATAAAAGATTTATCTATCTTACTACTTTTTTTCTTTTATCTTTTTTTCTATTTTCATTTATATATGTAAGCACTATTGAAATTATTACTGCTTCATACATTCTTGTTATTTCCCAGGGAAGGCCTGATTCAAACTGTGAAAATTAGGTTTATAACAAAGAATCAGATTCATTGAGTTAAAAGAATTAAAGAATTGATTCTAAACTAAACTGCTTTTAACCTAAGAGTTTCTTTTAAAAAGTAAAGTCTGCCAAGGAAAGGCACTGAATCATTGTAGTATTTTGACATCTAATGGCAGCTTTATAAATTATATCAACGTCTTGATTTTTGTTTGTTTGTTTGGTTCTTTGGCTCTACCAGTTCTTTAGAAAGTGATGTGCATTGTTAATAGTCTTTTATATTTTGCAGTGCTTTAAACTTTACCAAATTGTTCTCTCATTTTATCCTTTATAACCACCCTATGAATGCAGTATAGCAGACATTCTGCTTTTGACAAATTATAAAAGTGATGTGGTGGGGAGGGAGGTTGAATCACTTACGGAAAAACACAGAATCATTTGAAAGTCCAGTTAGAATCATAACCCAAGTCTTCTCTGTAGAGCTTTTTGCCAGTTTGATTAATTTTCTCCTTTTTTTCATTTGTTGAGTTCTTTTTTCTCAAACTTTAGCATACTTACTCTTTCATCTTCCCGATATAAACAGTTTTTTCTCCTTTTAAAGTTTTTCTGTGTTGGAAAAATAAAATAGAAAATAATTCAGGGAGGAAAGCCTTGAGCAGGAAAGCCTATTGGTAATTTTTGCTAAATGACCAGAAAAGTGTAATTATTTTGAAAGTTGCAAAGCATTGTTATGCACGTAATGTGTTCTTGAAGAATTTTTCTAATTGATTACACAATTTTTTTCAAAAGAGCAATTTTGAGTTGTTTTTACTGATCTGGAAGGTAGAGGGTAGGAATAATTTTTTAAGTGGCATGGTTTTCATCTATTGTACTTTCCTTTAAAAAAAAATCTCTCTTTGCTTCTTCGTCTGAATATATTTATTACTCTCTTTTTACAAACAGAGAAATTAAGGCAGATAAGAGAGTCAAGTCATTTTTCCGAAGAGTCGCTCTTCACCATTGTTCTTAGCTTTGACAATCTGAGTCTCTGTTTCTGAAGTATGTCGTACAGAACATTGCTTTTGTTTACCTCCCACCCGTGTCCACTTAGTCTGCAGTACACGGACACTTCAGAAAGATAGACATGTAAAAATGCATCAATTTTCAGGCATGTAAATTTGTTTCAATGTTCATATTAGGGTACCTTAGAATGTATTTAGTTAACTGATAGTATGAAATTTTACCTTTCTAGTAGACTGAAAATTAAAGGTTTGGGTAGTGTATCATCAGAAAGGCATTTGAAATTAAAACTTAAAAAGGGATGTTTTTTGGATTCTCTCTATTATTGTGTGTCTATCATTTTGCTATTAGTTGTTTCAGGACACCTCTACTCTGCACCAGCTGAGGTCTGAAGGAGGTTTTCAGGGCATTGCCCTGTATTTACACAGCTTGACTTAGGGGAAGTGCAGTAGGCAAACTAAGGCAACAGTATTCCCCTGGTTTTAATGAATTCATGAACAAAATAGTCATTCCCATTAGAATCTTTCCAAATAGTTTCTTGCTTCAATCAGTAAGGATTCACCAAGAAACTTTCCGGCAGCTTTTTTTTTTTTTTGGTCATTATCTGTACCTGTTTCTTTAAAAAAACCCCAGCTTTATAGAGATATAATTCACAGACCATTAAAATTCACTCATTTAAAGCGTACTGTTCAGTGGTTATTGTATATTCAGATATGGGCAACCATCACCATAGCCAATTCTAGAACTTTTTCATCACTTCACAAAGAAATCCCATACCCTTTAGCTATTACCTCTCTAAATCTTAGCCCCTTTCCTGATCCTGAGCAACCACTAACCTACTTTCAAATGTTGAAACCGAGTTCCCTGTTATGGACCTTCATCTGAATAACATCATACAATATGTGGAATTTTTGGTTGGCTTCAGTCACTAAGCATAATATTTTTGAAGTTCATCCAAGTTGGGGCATGTATCAGTACTGCATTCCTTTTCATGGCTGAGTAATATTTCATTGTATGGATATACCACATTTTGTTCATCCATTCATCTGCTGGTGGACATTTGGGTTGTTTCCACCTTTTGGATATTATGAATAATGCTGTTATGAACATTCATATACAAGTTTTTTTGTATGGACATAGTATTTTCATTTCTCTTGGATATTTACCTAGGAGTGGAATTGCTGGATCATATGGTAATTATGTTTAATTGTGTGTGGAACTGCCAGATTCCTCCAATGCTGCACCATTTTATATTCCCATCAGCAGTGTGTGAAGGTTCCAATTTCCCCACATCCTCACAACACTTGTTAATATCTGTTGTTTTGATTCTAACCATCTTGGTAGGTGCAAAGTGGTATTTTGTTGTGGTTTTTATCTCCTTTAGATTATTTTTCATGTGTTTCCTCAGCATCCACGCATTGCTTCCCAGTATGTATGCAGCATGCATTCAAATGTTGACTGGACTCAATTGAATGTGTTACAAAAGCTGTTGGCTTTGTTGTTTTTCATGTTTTATTTCAGCAAGTGTCCAGCGGGTACCTGTGATGGATGTACATTCTATTTCCTGTGGGAGAGTGCTGAAGCTTGCCCTCTGTGCACAGAGCATGACTTCCACGAGATTGAGGGTGCCTGTAAGAGGGGATTTCAGGTAAGGGGCAAACCTCTCTAAGCAAACTGTGTCATTGAAAATATAATTGTTTAGTCCAGCATTGCTTACACCATAGAAACTGAGATTCAGTAGCATGGCTGAAGCTTATAGTTAATTTAATGAGATATTAATACGTATTTAAAATCAAGTTTGATACCTAGACTCCCATATGTTGAGGTAGCTGAAGATGTGTACTGGAATTGGGGAAAATGAATTATAGCAAGGGAGCTGTAGACCATGGATATTTACCCAGAGTGTAAGGAAATGATATAATTAAACCCAAATATGGTTTATATAATGCAGTTATAGGTATAATTAAGATGAGGATGATATAACTGACTCTCCACAAGAAGCATACATAAAGGGTGAATCTCATGTGCACGCCCCCCATATATGTAAATCAAGATCCTACTCTATATTTTCTCTGTAGTCCCTTGTTTGCTTACTTGTTTTTTAAAGTAAAGTTGGGATTCTATTCTCTGTATTTTTTTTGTTTCCTTTATGCCTTTAATACACTTCCCTTGTCATTAAATATTTTTTAAAAAACATGACTTTTAGTTATTGACAAATGTGCTATTATGTATGCAATTTGGGATTTAATAATTCCCCTGTTGGACATTTAAGAAGAAATTGAAAACCATCTTTTTGTAAATAACTCTGTAATGAACATCTTTGTTAGACATTTGATTATTTCCTTAGAGTTTATTACTGGAAAGGGATTAATTGAATTCGAGGAGATGGACATTTTTAAGGTTCTTGATACGTGTTACTAAATTGCTTTGGTTGCATCAATTTGCTTTTCTACTAATAGTGTTTGAGAGTACCCACTTCCCTGCACCAGCTTTGACTAGTACCATATAAAAACCCAAGCTTTACCTCTTTGAAGATGACTTACCACTTCACTCTCTCCAAATTCCATTGAAATGACATTGAAGAAGCACAGATGAGAGGATAAATCAGTACCAGTGGTGGGGACCCTATTGGAGAATGGGCATCAGAGGATCAGAGATTCCAGTGGGATTTCTGAGATCTAGAAGGTATATGGGATAGGACCGACTTTTGGGTCAGCATGGAATATGCTAGGGTGCTCACTGGGTAAGGGGATCGAAGAGGGGAGCTGTTCTTTCCAGGAAAGTCTTAAGGAGCTGGTAGTTGGCAGGTTGGAGGGTTGAAGAGAGAGAAAAAATCTGAATGCCCCCCCACCCAAAGCCATACATTCAGCGTGTTTGGAAGCGGTAGTGTCCATCTTTAAGAAAAAAAAAACATATTGAGAACTGTTCTCTACATTGGTATTTTTCATACTTGAATGACAGTGAACCTGTAGTAAGAAGGACATTGTACATGAAGCCTAGTACACAAACACAAACTCAGACACACAGAGATATGCCTAAAAATAAAATTGTTTTATGGGGCAATACTTATTTTCATATTTTATGATGAAGTATAGGCATAACAATACAAAATGTTTTTATTAATACTTTAATACAAAATAGAGAAGTCTCCAAATAGACAAACTAATCAGAAAATTAGGAAACGTTTAATTCAGTTAAGTGTGCTTACCCGTAGATAGCTCATTCTGGCTGGGAGCACACAGATACAACGCTGCTCACACGTCGAGGGCACGGTTGAGCCAGTTTCTTTTCAACAGTTTTAAGTGGGTCAAGGATAAAAATTCCAGCCTCACAAAAAAAATGGTTTCCTTTTAATCCTCCCAATAATAATGATACATTTTTTTATGCTTTACAGTGGAAATTAATCTTTATCTTTTCTCTAAAATTATGCTAAGCTTACTATCTTATAATCCTTTTTTTAAGAGTAAATCAAAAATAAAAGGTGCATTCCCTTCTTTGGCCACCAAGTTTAACTCAGGAGTTTTGAAAAGCTAAATGACCTTTTATCCAAACGTTCTTTAATACTTCTCTTCTGGAAGGTAGTGATTAGAAGTTTAAGACAGTGGGGTGGCAACAGTTTCTCTGGTTTTATCTCATTCTAACTGTCTTCATTGAAAAACCTCTGTTCAACATCTTATAAGAATGTTAGGAACAGATAGTTGCGAGGTGATGCTTTTTAAATGTCTGTTTTTGCCTTAAGAATTATACCTTTTGGAACACTTTGTTGTGTTTGACATGTTGAGGTATGTAATTCCCCCCATACCCCACCCATAGTTCCAAATCTACTTTGAGAAATACCAAAATCAGTTAAATATGCCCTTCTGTTATACTTAGATGTCAATTTTGAAAATATCTGCCAAATGAGATCGAGCTTCAGCTAGTACAATATGAAATGTCCTTCCTTAGGGTATTACATTGCAAGAACGAACAAACGGGTTTGATGCAGTAAGTGGGTATGTTCACCTCCAATCTCTGAATAATATATTTTGAAAAGTCTGCTCTTTGGTGAGCTTTCAATATGAATGACAACTTTCACTGCATTTTCTATTATGTCGGTGAAGAAGGGTGGATTTCTTTGGATGCCAAAGCCTTAAGATAGAAAAAAACAATGATTGCAAAATATTGCGAAGAGTGTCTTTTAATTGCTTTAATAATTCTGTGTTTCCATCCTATTGCCTGCTTCATTCTTTACAATTTTTCACCTTATGTTGACTGAGAGTCTGCTTTTCCAATTCTGTAAAGACATATAATCCAGAAGCACATGAAGTTAAATTTACACACTACAAGTCCTCCACATACAGCTGATATAAACTAAAAGAGCTACATGACTTGTGATAAAAGCTCTTATCAAATTGGATCTCAAAAATCTATACGAGGTTCTAAGTACGTACTAAGCATTACTTCTAAATGTTATACAGTAGTAGGGATTTGAAGAGATAATGTGTTATCACTGAGAGGTAAGTTTTAAAATTTATCATCAAATTGATCTCACCCTGTTCACAAAATATCCCTACATGCTGGAAGAATAAAATTTTCAGCTGCAGTGTCAGCCATTTTCTTGTTTGCCAAAGACATGGCGTAATGAAGTGATAAAGCGTCCTAATTAATAGAACGACTAAGAAATTCATAGAATGGCTAAGTTATAGAATGACTAAGAAATTCTGCCAACAGCTTGATTTATTTTTTCTTTAACAATTTGAGGAGCTTATGGAAAAGTTAAAAATTCTGGGTTTATAAGTATGTATCTTTTTAATTATGAAGTTTTTAATGGTTTGTTTAGAAGACTGTCCTTGGGCATTACAGCTTGCCATTTGCATTGGGTGTGGCGTATGTGATACAACCATATAAACTCTTTCATAGTCTATTTTTCTTGTTGGAATGCCCTTCAGATGAAGAGGCAGCAGTTCAGCTTGCTCATGCCTCCTCATTCCTCATCTTTCTTATAAAAATAATGTGAGCCATTTGAATAGTAATTTATTCACACTAAGTTTAATGAAAATGTTATACTAACATTTTTTTCAATTACTAATGTCCTTTCTAAAAAGTTCTTATCCAAAACTTGGTTGAAATTTTTCCTCAAAGGAAATGGGAATCTCCTGCACATCGTTCAATTCAGGACCAACTGTAAAAGTGTGTGCGTGTGTATGACATTAAACATTATGGTATTAGGCTTCTGTTAGGGTGTTGATAAATGACCGTCATTCACCAGAAGATTTAGGGAGGCACAGTGAGCAAAAAATGTAATGCCTTGTGTCATTTAATGTCACTGGATATAATCATCATGCAAATTGCTACCTGTCATTGTGTATGTTGAAATATATAAGGAACCGTGCACTAGACTCTGATTTTTGTTTCGAATCTGTCTTATTTGACCTGTTTATTTAAAAAAGAAATTGCTGGTTGAGACCCAGTATATTGATTTTACTATTTACTAGTTGATTGCAGTGAGCAGTTTGAAAACATTGCCCTAGCAAAATTGAGTCATCTGCTTTGGGAGGACGAGAGTAAGTCCCTCATGTGGGTAGTGATGACCCAGAATAACACCCTCCTTATTTTGGCCAGGGGAAGGGGGGCGTGCAGTCTGTGTACCTACCCCACACCAAAGTCTGCCCGTCATGCTGCACTTACATGTCCTGGGTCCGGGGTCTGCTCTTCCACGCAGGGGAGAGGCTTTTTGGGGAAATGGACCTACATGACGAGTGGGTGAAACCCGTTCCAGTCAGTTATATGAAACAATCTAAGCTTTCATTTAAAAACATGATTTAAGAAGTCAGGACTCATCAGAAATTTGAAGAAAATAGCTCAAATGACATATCCAGATGGAGTCATTTTTATTCAACCTCCTCAGCATGAAGCAAGCCTTCTGATCTGACAATTCATGGTTTTGTTACATTTTCATTCATCATTTCCTTATTCTCTCTCTTCTGTATCCCTTTCCTCTCTTTTTGGAGCTTCAGTTAGATGAAAGCCGAATAATCCTCTCTGCCTACTGTGAATAATGGTTAGCAAAACCCTTCTCCTTCTAAATCTCATTTCTTATGTCATTTTTTAAAAGGAAACCTTATATGTGTGGAATGAACCTAAGTGGTGCATTAAAGGAATTTCTTTGCCTGAGAAAAAGTTGTCAACCTGCGAAACAGTTGACTTTTGGCTAAAAGTGGGAGCAGGTGTGGGAGCTTTTACAGCTGTTTTGCTGGTGGCTCTAACTTGCTACTTCTGGAAAAAGAATCAGAAGTAAGTAACCTCTGTATAAGAACTGAGAAGTCTCTTTTGTTGTGAATATTTTCGAGTTAATCATTATATCCAACAGTTTCTCTCAGAGACACAAGAAATTTCTCCTAGTGAAGGAGTTATAGGAAAGGCCTTTAAGAAAGCAAATGGAAATGATTGTTGTTCTGATAACAGAGAGATCAGAGAACATTAGAGATAATTGAATTAGATCCATTGTTTTTATAAAACAAGGAACAGAGGATCCTGGCTACTCAGGTAGATGGGAGCAGAGCTCAGAAAGGAAGGCAGATTTTCTCTGTGTGTCTGTTTTTCTTTTCATGACATCATGCTGCCTTCTTGCCCCATCTTTTCTTTTTCAATTTCTTGTGGGCAGATATTTGCAAAGAAACAGACTAAGTGTATACTCCAGGACTTTAAGAATCTGAAGTTGAGTATTGAGTCTAACTTCCAATTGTATATTGATACATTATATGATTTGGCTCTTTTAAAATAATTTACATGTCAGTGGGGCTGTGAAAGTTCTCTACTGTATTATCTAGGGACAGTTGTAATATCTGGGGTGGAGAGTAGAAAGGAATGAGTGATAGAGAGAAATAGTAAAGACCAAATCACTTGCCTATATAATATTCTCATCCTACGAACTAAACTTTGGAAAACTGCATAGTAAATTAGTTCCCAAATATTTATAAATGAAAAAAATGCGTTCAGACCTCTAATTTTCTCTTCGTTTTTCAAAAGCTTTTCATAATTGGATACTTGAATCACTGTAAAATAGGTATGATAGCGTTAACTATATTGCACTGATTCTCTGACATTCTGGAAACGATTGGTGTGTAGACGGTAGATTAATGAGAACACATAGTGTTATGGCTATGGGTGAAGGGAATATGTTGGTGGAACAGCTGTACTCCACGACGATTTAATTAGCTGGTGTATGACCACCCCAAATAAGTATTAGTTTATATTAAACAGCCACTTTATCTATTTATTTATTTGCCGCTACTTAGACTGGAGTACAAATATTCCAAATTAGTAATGACGACAAACTCAAAAGAGTGTGAACTCCCAGCTGCAGACAGCTGTGCTATCATGGAAGGAGAAGATAATGAAGAGGAAGTTGTATATTCCAATAAACAGTCGCTACTGGGAAAACTCAAATCCTTGGCAACAAAGGTGAGAGCAGAATTTTAACCTGGTATTTCTGTGTATTTATAAATAAAGGGGCCATATTAACCTAACAGTAGCAGTCATGCAAACCCTGTCATTCAGGTTGGGTATTTATCCAGTAGAAATACTCTTAGAAGTACAAAAGGCTGTAAATACAGGAATAATCACTGCAGCATTGTTTTTGTTGGCTAACCAGGTAGAAACAACCTTAAACACCATCAGTAAGGACTTAGATAAGAAATTTCCATGTATCAAAGTAGTGGGATGCTGTTCAACTCTGCAGCTGTTAAAGATTGAGATGTCTATGTGTACTGATATGTCAGTGGGTCCAGGGTAAATGAAGCGAAAACAACACATAGACTCTTGCATTTCTATTAAATATACATTTATATTAGTATTTGAATAGGAAACTACTAATGATAGCTGCTTTTTGAGAGTTTTGAATTAATGGGTGTCTTTAGTCTTTGAAGTAATGCAGTTTTACAATATTTGAATTTGCACAAAGATTATGTATTATAGTATTAGAAAACAAACATTTTAGGTAAGTAAAAGATCTCATTTATTTATATTTTTTATTTTATAACAAGATTGTTTCATACAGAGGAGATAAAAGTTATATAAAATGTTGAGATATTACTTATCAGATGCCATCACATTTGTCGGCTTTGAAATGATTACTATATCCAAACAGATAACATGAAGTATTATTTGTAAACACGTTTTATTGACATTCTTCACCATTGACTTAAAAGATGAAACATTACCAGTTTACCTACGCAGGATTAAAACCAGAATGAAACCAGAAAGAAAACCCATTTCAAAGGATTTTCAGCAGGAAGGACATGGGGTGAAAGATTACATTTATTGAGAGTGTCTTAGTAATCGTTTCCTAATTTAGGCACATAACTATATCATAGGGGATCATTTAAAAATAAAACAAATAAGCCCTATTCCCCTTATACTAATGGTTATTTGATTTTTCTTAATATGGTAGTTTAGGGGGGATACTATTGCTGTGGGACAGTGAATGTACAGAGATTGTCAAGAGCTGAGATTTTACCCTACTTGCAAGCTAACAACTGAGCCTGCCATGGTTTCATGGATACTTTAGAAGACATGGGACTTCTGATCAGAGACAAAGGACAGTTTAACACTCACAGCAGAAGCACTAGCCAAAACATCAGCATTTATACCAGTTGCAAAGCCCTACTTCCTGCAGATGACTCTTGTACACACAGTGGTCTGCCTTACAGGAAAGGAACCTTAAGCTTTGGGAACCTGAATCTTTTAGAAAGGGCAGCAAGCATCTCTGTCTTTTGTTCCAAAGGGAGATAGTGTTGTTATTTTACTGGACAGGTAACATGCCTGTTCATTGCTCAAGAGGGAAACACTATTTCTAAGACTGTAAGCAAGCCCGCCCTTTGCTCTGGAAGGACACAATATCTTTATTTTCAAAGGCTGCTTTCTATACAAAGTCCTTCGAAAAGGTAGTCTGGAAAAAAGGGAAGTCAGTATCTCACTCATAAGATAGGCAGAAATGCCAGAGAACCATGGGGAGTTGTCTCCCAACAGATCCAAACCTCCTTCCTACACTATCTTGGCTTTCGGCAACTTTCCCATTAGTACACCATTCCACTGTTCACTCTGATTAATCTGACTGGCTGCGGCTGGAATCAAATCTGGTCAATTTGCTTCATATAGCACTTAAAAAATAGAGCTACTCCCAACAAGACACCAAACAGCAAGATGAGGCCAACCTGTATTATTAACCTTGATCATACCAGGGTTCCAGACTCAACTAACCAAACAAATGCCGTAAGTCATCAGGGTCCACCTTAGAAAGAGGTGGCTTTCTTTTTAGGTCCCTGTATTGACCTTTCCACTCAGCCTGAGACCTTTCCACTGGCACTGAGATCTTTCCTCCATAAGATTCAGATGGAAGAGGGTTAAGGACATTTTCAAAAATTTACAAAGACCCTATACATCTTCCACGTTTGTCTACCTGGGCCATGGTAGGGGAACTTGGTGAGCAATGTCCTCAACCAGGTGGTCATTATCCTTTTGGTCCAGGAAGATGGCAATCCAACAAGACAGTCCAGGCACAAAGAACTTTAGTGACTGTACAGATCGTGCCTTGGACCTCAGGGAGGAAGTATAAGGCAATTACATTGTCCATAACAATGTATGGACAGTGGGTTGATGTTGACCTGAATGCCTTCAAAGGTTGAAGTGGTGTCATGGATTACTTCAGTTAGAGTCAGAAACAAATTTTGTACTGCCTTTTCTTTCTTTTAAAAAAAATTTACTGAAGTATAGTTGATTTACAATGTTGTGTTAATTTCTGTGTACAGCAAAGTGATTCAGTTATACGTATATGTATTCTTTTATATTCTTTTCCATTGTGGTTTATCACAGAATATTGAATATAGTTCCCTGTACTATACAGTAGGACCTTGTTGTTTATTCATCCTATATATCAGTGTAATAGTTTGCATCTCCTAATCTCAAATTCCCAATCTTTCCCTCCCCCACTCCCTCTCCCCCTTGGTAACCACAAGTCTGTTCTCTATGTCTGTGAGTCTGTTTCTGTTTCGTAGATAAGTTCATTTGTGTCATATTTTAAATTCCACATAAATGATATCATGTGGTATTTGTCTTTTTCTTTATGCCTGACTTCATTTAGTAATGTAATCTCTAGTTCCATCCATGTTGCTACAAATGGCATTATTTCATTATTTTTTATGCTCCATCTTTTCTAATTGAATAACTACCCATGGGGTGAGTGTGAATAACAAGTCAGTTATCCCCCCAGGAACCTCTTCTGAGTAACCAAGGGTAGCCTGATATTGAAAAGAGCCTTGCAGTTGTCTAAGGGCTACATGATCTATCGAGGATGTTTTCATAAAAAGTTGAATTATGACCACTTATGACCACTCCTAGAATACAAGTACAAGCCATGCTGTTTTTAGGAGAGAAGTTAACATCTGGTTCTATACAAAAAGTACAGTCCTAGAGGTACACATGGTGCCTCTGGAAAGAAAGTATTATTACAGTTGTTAGGGACACCAAGTGGGACCTATTTAGTTAGGCAGCACTGGTTGATGGTGCCTGCGACCTCCTGGCTGGCTTGTAAACCTTAGCGTTCCCGATTCACGTCAAACAATTGTGTCTCTTCTTTGTCTTTGGAGAGACTGCTTGAGGGCAGTTTGTCCAACTTTTCCTGTTTGTCCATGCCGCAGACTGGGTGGTATTTGTCCACTCCATGGAATGATTGAGTGATGGCAATGGGAATGGACACGTTGATCGTTGTTATTTTGGGGCAGAAGCTGGCATCATCCCTGCTGTTTCTGATAGAATTTTCAGTAAGTCTAAGGGGAATGGCAACCAGATTGTGGTTTGAGCATCTGGTGGATTTGGTAGACCCAGTAGTCAGTTAAATTTAAGGCACTTGCAACAGTTTGAGAGAGGAACACTAAGCTGTTTTCCTTCATAGGAAGGTGACAGGGTGGCTTTGAAAAACAAATAATCATTAGTATCCCTTCATCCTTTGCACGTCTCAGGGCCTAAGGTACCTCCTTCCTAGGTGCCTTATTATCAGACTGCACTGTTGATCTTCCACTGGTACAAATCAGTTTGTCCCATTTCAGTAGCTAAAGCTCCACCTTATTTCTACTCATCCCCTACTGGAGTTCTGTGCTGCCAAACATTCAGGTTCAGGAAGGTCAAGGACTTTTAAAAATGCGTGTGGAGACCTAGTGTGTTTTCTACCTTTATCCGTGTGAGATGGCACGAGGTCTTGATGAGCTGTGTAGTCAACTAAGTAGTTATTATCCTTTCGATCTAGGATCGTGACAGTCCAACGAAACAATACAGGTGGCTAAACCAGAATTATATTTGAATCTTCTAGGCTCCCTTCTGGCAGGGCTACCACCAGACATCCTGGGGGTTGCTGTTGGGATAAATAAGGACCCATCATGCCAGTAGTGGTCGGGGCAGAGTCCTGGGTTTTCATATGGGTATATAATCTTATGTAGGTTGTATTGATATATTCTTACTTATTATGTATTTTTACTAATAATTATCCATGAAGCAGACAAGAGGAGAGAATCTCTTAATCCCTTTCTGGAAATAGCCATATTTAGTAACTGAACTGCCTTACTAAGATGTGTGGACCAGGAGGAGGTGAGGGAGATAGAGGCAGAAATCTTTTTGAGTCAGTTTTTGAGAAGGCTATTCCGATGATCAATGATCCCTTTCAATGGTAGGAAGTGTGGAAGGTCCACTAATACCTCTACTCCCAGTCCATTGTTCTGGTAGCTTTTGTGATTAAAAAAAAAAAAAAAAAAAGGACACCACTGTTAGGCTGCAAATGGTCCGTAAAACCACAAACATTAAACAGATGTTTTTCAAGGGCCATGGTGGTGTGACTGGAGTTGGCCAGTCACTCTGGAACAGCAACACCATGACCCAAATGGGTGTCAACAGTGATGAGGCACCACCGATAGCCGCAAGAGGTGATCAGAGGTCTGATTTAATCAATTGTCAGGGAAATATTGGTCAGCTTTCGGTGTGACTCCCAAGTCTTGCATGCTGTGGTAACCTCTGCGTCAGAAAAATAGAGCCCTTCACTTTGTGCTCAGTCTATGAAGGCAGATTTATTGCCATGCTGGACAGGATTCAAATGCTGTGTAGGGTTTGTGGCAATCTGTCTGGTGCAGTCTCTATAAGGTGCTTAACTCTGTGTGGCCTTTTCAGAGGATGGGCATCTACCTAAGTGACCCAGATGATTTGATCAACAGCTAAGATTTGTTGCCCCAAAGAGAGGTTAAGAGTCAGTGGTTTTCCAAATGGCAGACCAAATAGTTTGTTGACAATGGCTATTAAATCTTGGCAATAGCTCAAGAGTAAGTAGAAATATAACAAGGTTTATCAGAAGAAGTATTGGCCACAGCTATGAGAAGGGCTTTGGGTTCTGGCCACTGAGCCAAGCAATCTTGTTGGTTTTCAGTTACGCATATTTGTGCTGAAGTTGGACAGCTGCAGCGGGTGGTGGACACCATTGGGTTTCAGCTCAACCAAAATGTCAGTGAACCAGGCCCAGGCATGAAGTAGAACTTCGGTGAACCAAGGACCCCACGGAGCCGTGGCTTCATTTGGGGCAGAGGAGTAGGGGATAACCTTTCTCTCAAAGAGTCTGCTGCCATATTTTCATGTGAGGCTGAGATGTTGCTGGGTCAGACCAGTTGTATTCTTGAATATACCATTCATAGTTGACAAGTGAGACTTATTGGACGCTTCCCACCTTGTTGACCTACCAAGAGTGGGACTATCAGGCTATAGAGTCCCAAAGTGTGTGTGGTAATGGCATTCAGTTTTGACAAGAGCTCAGTAACAAGCTAATAGCTGCTTTTTCAAAAGGGCTGTATGTACATGGTGGCCACGTCAAGGTGATGAGTCTAAAACCCCAAAGGGTGCCTCTGAGGGAAGGCTGCTTCCCACTGCCACAGCCTCCAATTGACAAAATCATTAATCGCAAAGAATTGTATCATAAAGTGGTCATTAGGGCTGTGAGGCCACAAGGTAGAGAGCATTACTCACCTTGCTGGGCAGTTGATAATATAGCCTGTTGGCTTGGGCCTAACTCAAAAGATACTCCTTTGTGGATTAGCTGATATGACAGCAAGTAGACTACTCAAGTGATACCATACCGTGTCCAACAGCAGAGTGCAGTAAGGTGCTGGGCTGTTCTTTCTCGACTGGAAGACAGATAAAGCATTGCACATCTGCCCACCTAGTCTCAAGAATCTTTACTTAGTTGGCAGCTCCCTGAATTTTGTGAGGGTTTATCAGTCATCTCTGCTGGCAGGTCTGATAACACAGACAAGGCTGTTGAGACTGAGGCCTCTGACTTGACACCAACAGGACATCATTTATATAGTGACAACTTTAGGCATCAGAAGGTAGAAGAGATGTGTGCAATTCTGACTCACACGTTTGTTGTACATGGCAGAGGAGTTGGCAACGCTTGGGGTAAGTATCCGAGTAGCCCTTCTCTTCATGTGGCTGCTCTTGACCAGGGGATTGTCCTCTGGTGCCTATGAGATAAGGAAGAACAAGCACATACCAGCAATTCCTACTATAGATTCAGATGTAATGCAACAACGGCATCTTGAATGGGCACGCAGAACCCTTCACGCAAGGTCACATTATTTTCCCTCCCCCACTGCGAACCTAGCTTGAACCCCATTAGTTGAATTTTCAGGCCCTTTTCTTCGCACACGTTCAGGTAGGATGGTGACTTCGGTGCCTGCAACAAGCAGAGTCAGAAATGTTTGAGTCCCTCCCCTTCCCCAGGCTCCCTTGCAGTCTCAGATGGGTGTTTATGGTCTGCAGTCACTCTTGGTGACAGGAAAATTTGGTCCTTCCCCTAATCATCTTTTTCCTTAAGGCAGCAAAGTCAGCGTAGTTGGGGAAGGAAGGGTTAAAGGTGAAGAGGGAAGGGGAGTCTGTGTGACAGCAGCAGGGCTTTGCATTTGCTGTTGTTTTCCAGCAGCTGCTCACAAGCCAACCACACTGCCAGTGTTTTTGATCTGTTCAAAGTTCTATGTTGAAAGGCAAGGTCATCATTCCTGACATCATCTATTTCAGCTTTGGGGACCTTTTGACTCAGAAGTCACAGCCAGCCTGACTGTGCCGAAGGCTGCAGGTCTTACGTTCTTTTGTTGATTTGGGCTTGACTCACATACTGGAGTCTTTTTAAAAGGGAATTCACCTCATTTCTTGCTCCATTGTCAGATTTAAGTGAATGCCTGGTTTAAATATAAAGGATAAGGGACATTTCCCAGGTGAGCCTGACCATACTAACTTATCTAGATGTTTTGGGGTCAGTTTCTCATTCTCCAGTGACCATCTTCCACCTTATAAACCCAATCTGAGGCAGCAAGAGCCCCAGTAGTGGTCACTGCCTCACTAAGTTTTCCTGTGGGAATTCATCTCCAAAAGAGTCCCAGAGGAAGCCATGGCTCTGTAACTGTGGTGAGGACCTGCTGCAAAACCTCTGAGACCTTTTACTGCATCTTTGGGTGGATCTGAAGTTGGCAGGATAGAGTGCCAGCAGCGTTGAGCCCTAGGATGGCCCCGCTGTTTCCATTCTTCTTTTTTTTTTTCTTAAATTTATTTATTTATTTATTTATTTATTGGCTGCGTTGGGTCTTCGTTGCTGCGGGCGGGCTTTCTCTTCGTTGCAATGCGTGGGCTTCTCACTGCAGTGGCTTCTCTTGTTGCAGAGCACGGGCTCTAGGTGCGCAGGCTTCAGTAGTTGCGGCACATGGGCTTAGTAGTTGTGGCTCTCGGGCTCTAGAGCGCAGGCTCAGCAGTTGTGGTGCACGGGCTTAGTTGCTCCGCGGCATGTGGGATCTTCCCGGACCAGGGCGCGAACCTGTGTCCCCTGCATTGGCAGGCAGATTCTTAACCACTGCGCCACCAGGGAAGCCCTGTTTCCATTCTTAATGATCACTGAGTCCTGCCACATCATCTCCAAAGTGAACCAGCCAAAATTCTAGCACTTCACCTGGTTTCTCCCCATAAGTGGTTTCCATTTTCTCTTTAATGCTTATCGTAGGTGCATGTTTCTGGAACCGTTGTTTGAGAGGGGGTGAAACCTTCTTCTCCTGTTGGGATGATTTTTAGTGCTAGTTGCTCCTATGAGGCACACCTGAGCCTGCCTGGGAGGCTGTCCTCCTGCCAGAGGAGAATTAACACCTTCCAGTCGTTGAACTGTGAACTCTTTGAACCCACTTCCCAGTACTCAGCCCACAACCAGCTCCCCAGTTCCTCTTCATTTCCAGGCAAGAAAACGGAGGACTGTTTTATTGCCTTGTTTGCCATACAGTGTGGTCAACATGTTTGTTCCCAGTTCTCAGGGACTGTCCTTAAATCTTGTTAACCAGAGTGTGAAGCTCTCTTCTAGAAATGTCTTTATTAACTTCCTCTTTTCATCGGCAAAACAACAAAGAACTGTGAAGGTAATGAAATCGCACTCTACTTACTGGCCAAAAAATGAGCCTGCCATAGTTTCCTAGACACTTTGGAAGATGGAATGAGTCTTCTGGGTCAGAGACAAAACACAGCTTATTACTCACAGCATTAGCATTGGCCAAAATCACAGCATTTGTATTGGTTCCTCAAGCCTCACCTCCCACACAATGAAGTGCACTAGATGACGCCTGTATACAGAGTGGGTTACGTTATTGTAGAGGAACTGGCTTGGAGAACATGAGTCTTTTATAATGGGCCCGACATATGTCTGCCATTTGCTCCACAGGGAAAGACAATATCTGTAGCTTTCTGGGTTGTAAGCAAACGTTTCCTTTATTCTAGAAGGAGGCTTTATCTGTATCATCCAAGGCTGTTATAGAAACATCTTTGGAAAATCACCTAGAATAAAGGACTATCAGTGTCTTTTCATAAGACATGCAGAAACACAGGAGGCCCATGAAAAACTGTCTTCCATCACAAGTTGACTTAGACTTTTCACCTGGTGTGATCTTGTGTTTCCCTATTTGTTTTTTGTTTTTTTTTTTAACATCTTTATTGGAGTATAATTGCTTTGCAATGGTGTGTTCGTTTCTGCTTTATAACAAAGTGAATCAGTTATACATATACATATGTTCCCATATCTCTTCCCTCTTGTGCCTCCCTCCCTCCCACCCTCCCTATCCCACCCCTCTAGGTGGTCAGAAAGCACCAAGCTGATCTCTCTGTGCTATGCAGCTGCTTCCCACTAGCTATTTTACGTTTGGTAGTGTATATATTTCCATGCCACTCTCTCACTTTGTCACAGCTTACCCTTCCCCCTCCCCATATCCTCAAGTCCATTCTCTAGTAGGTCTGTGTCTTTATTCCCGTCTTGCCCCTAGGTTCTTCATGACCTTTTTTTTTTTTTCTCTTAGATTCCATATATATGTGTTTGATTCCCTATTTGTAAGGGTGGTATCTAACAATGAAGGGAGCCTTTAGGTGCCAGGGAATGCATTTAAGGGAAAGTCATCTCTGAGCTGAATCTAAAAGAATAAGTGGGCATTATGAGCACTACCTAAACCATTAAGTGTTTCCTCCTATTACAGTACCTCTTCTGTTGTTATATTATAGCCAGAGAAGTGAAAGCTTGAAGAGATTCTTGGAAACAGTCACAGGAAACAGGGAGGGTAGAACTTTTCTCCCTAAGAAGGTTCAATGTGCCACATTTTATTTTGAATAGCAATTTTAGTCAATGTAATGATTTTTTTTTTCATTTTTTAAGATGAAAATTTGAAGTATTACAGAAAAGTTGAAGGGATTGTGCAGTGGTACAACCATATATCCACCACCTAAATCTTACTCTTTATTACCTATCTCTCCATCCCTCTATCCATTTATTGATCTATCTTCTTTTTTTTGATGTGTTTCAAAGTGAGTTTCAGACTTCAATACATTTGATGCCTAAACACTTCAGTTTTCATATAATTGATGAGGGAATTCAATATTTTAAGTTTTTTTTAAAGGCAAAATGTTTACACAGAGTGAAATGTATATTTCACAAATACACGATGTGGTGAAATTTGAGAAATGGATATACCTGTGTAACCCTAAATCCTGTGAAGATATAGAACATTAGTCTGATGTCTGAAAGTAAACTCATGTCCTTATATGTATACTCAATCCCCATCCCCCAAGGGAAGCTATTGTGATGAACTTTTAAAACTATAGATTAGTTTTGCCTGTTTCAGAACTTCACATAATCATAATGACAGAGTGTGTAGTTTTTGTGTAAGTTTTCTTCCGCTCAGAAAAATCTTTTTGAGATTCATCCACCTTGTTGTGTTAATCTATAGCAGATTCCTCTGTGTGGAGGAGGAGTATTCTGTTGTATGGATTTGCCACGTTTGTTCATCTGTCCTCCTTTTGATGGACCCTTGTGCTATTTCCAGTGTTTGACTGAATAAAGCTGCTATGAATGCCATTGTACAAGTTTTATTGTGTCCCACTTTTAACATTTTTTTTACTTTTTATTTTTAAATTTTTTTTATGTGTGTCCCACTTTTAAAAATGTTACATATGATTTCATGGAGCAAAAAAATTTATAAATTTCTTAACTACTGTGTCAAGTAAGGTTTACTTTGTCTTATATATATCCTTATTCATGTTCTAAAGGCCATACTTCTTTGGTATTTCCTTATGCACTGGATTTGTGGGGTTTCATTTATAGATTTACTTTACTTGACTTTTCTTAACAAAAAATATCTTCAGTTGATTTTTTTCCTTTTTCTTTTGTTCACGTCACAGTCATTTATGGGATACTATCTGTTAGACGCTCCACTGGGTTTTGGTGACATGTCATATTAGACACAGTTAATCTCAGAGGCTAGTTTATTGATGGAAGACACATGCACATCAAACACACGCATTCATGCACACACACAACCCACATACACAGGATCATCCGGTATGACAAGAGTATTGAGTAGGGTCTCTTGGAGTACAGAAGAGAACGGAGTACAGTTAGGTGGCTAGTGACAAGCTAAGGAGAAGCTTCTAGGAGAAGTTGGATTTTGAGTAGATTCTTGAATTTAGAGCTTAAAAAGATCATTTTGTATGGCATCTTTATTTAATGCATGAGTAAACTGAGACCTAGAGAGGTTCACTTATTTGTCCAAGAGAGGGTGAGATAGGAATTAGAAACCATGTATTCTGAGTTCCAGTCCAGGTTTTTTCCTTCTGCATGATGGTGTTTCAGTACATTTTCACAGCCACTGATTGACAACCAACCATGTGCTAGGCCGTGGGTCATATTATGGGAATTAAAAAGTGAACAAGATACAATTCCTGCTGTTAGGAAGTCCCAGTCAGTTAGTAGTGTTAACTACACACACACAAACACACACACACACACACACACGCACACGCGTGCAGGGGTATATATCCCACCACATCAGCCACGGGAGCAAAATCCCATGTGAACACAGAAGACAGAGGACATGGTAACGAAAGCCCTATGAAGCCCTAATAACATGACTGTTTTCAGTGTTTTACTTGAAATATTACCTTGAGGATAACCAACAGGTCTCTGCCTCCCCTTCCCGAAGAACAAGTTGAATCAAATCTTCTCAAGGCAGGGCCACAAAAAGCTCAGCTTTCTCTTACAGTTCATGGCTGATACTCTAACACTCTTTCCTGTAATACACTGTGAGCTCCTTGAGAGCAGACGTTTTGTATCCCATAAAGTCTAGTCCTGTTCCTGTAACACATGGGTGCTTAATAAATGCTTGAATTATCGATGGTTATTCCTAGAAAATTAAGACTGGTAAACATGAGACTGAAGGCAGGCTCTGCCAGAGCCAGTGGGTTAGGGCGCTGCGATCTGCAGGCTGCTCTCCCAGGGGCTTGTCATCTCTGCAGAGGCAGGGAAATGGGATATGCTGGTGTTCATGCTGTGATTTTTTTCTGTAATCCTGACCATGTGGCCTTAAATTGATCTGAAGTCTCTGATTTCTCCACTCAAATGAGAGAAGACACAACAGCAAACTCATTCTTCCTGACAGATACTCAATATCTATTTCCTGTTGTTTTCTCATTTCACTTCTCTGCTTTAGGCACACATGCATGTGCACCCAGGACTGATCTGCCTCATATTTCTTTTATTTTAAAATAATCCTAGTTCTCTTCATCTTTATTCTCTTCAACAGCATAGTTCCCCCACCCCATTCCAGCAGCCTTCGGAGAGCTTTGTCTAACAGTGAAAACATTGGGAGAAACCTCACCTCTTATTTCTCTTTTTCCCCATTAAAGAAGAATAATTTCTCTTAACAGGCTACATCTTGAATGTATTATAAAACAAATGCCAGCAATGATATATTTGCATTAAAATTTTGATTTATTATCCGAGATGACTTGTTTTTAATATCTTTTTTTTTTTTAAAAAAAAAAAAAGAAATCAGCTCAAAGTAATCCTTATGCCAACAGGCATATTATGGGGTGGCATATTCTGCTCCCCTTGAAATGAATGTACCCCAATTTGCTTATGCATTCTTCTACTGGAGGACATCCTGGTTTCTTTAAGCTTATAGCCATTATGAATAGAGTTGCTGTGCTTAATTACATCCTTGTTTGCGTTTGGACATAGTTCTTTTTTTTTTTTTTTTTTTTAAACATCTTTATTGAAGTATAATTGCCTTACAATGGTGTGTTAGCTTCTGCTTTATAACAAAGTGAATCAGTTATACATATACAATATGTTCCCATTTCTCTTCCCTCTTGCATCTCCCTCCCTCCCACCCTCCCCATCCCACCCCTCTAGGTGGTCACAAAGCACAGAGCTGATCTCCCTGTGCTATGCGGCTGCTTCCCACTAGTTATCTATTTTACATTTGGTAGTGTATATATGTCCATGACACTCTCTTACCCTGTCACATCTCACCCCACCCCCTCCCCATATCCTCAAGTCCATTCTCTAGTAGGTCTGTGTCTTTATTCCCGTCTTGCCACTAGGTTCTTCATGGCCTTTTTTTTTCCCCTTAGATTCCGTATATATGTGTTAGCATACTGTATTTGTTTTTCTCTTTCTGACTTACTTCACTCTGTATGACAGACTCTAACTCCATCCACCTCATTACAAATACCTCCATTTCATTTCTTTTTATGGCTGAGTAATATTCCATTGTATATATGTGCCACATCTTCTTTATCCATTCATCTGTCGATGGACATTTAGGTTGCTTCCATGTCCTGGCTATTGTAAGTAGAGCTGCAATGAACATTTTGGTACATGACTCTTTTTGACCTATGGTTTTCTCAGGGTATATGCCCAGTAGTGGGATTGCTGGGTTGTATGGTAGTTCTATTTGTAGTTTTTTAAGGAACCTCCATACTGTTCTCCATAGTGGCTGTATCAATTTTCATTCCCACCAACAGTGCAAGAGTGTTCCCTTTCCTCCACACCCTCTCCAGCATTTATTGTTTCTAGATTTTTTGATGATGGCCATTCTGACCGGTGTGAGATGATATCTCATTGTAGTTTTGATTTGCATTTCTCTAATGATTAATGATGTTGAGCATTCTTTCATGTGTCTGTAGGCCATCTGTATATCTTCTTTGGAGAAATGTCTATTTAGGTCTTCTGCCCATTTTTGGATTGGGTTGTTGGTTTTTTTGTTATTGAGCTGCATGAGCTGCTTGTAAATCTTGGAGATTAATCCTTTGTCAGTTGCTTCATTTGCAAATATTTTCTCCCATTCTGATGGTTGTCTTTTGGTCTTGTTTATGGTTTCCTTTGCTGTGCAAAAGCTTTTAAGTTTCATTAGGTCCCATTTGTTTATTTGTGTTCTTATTTCCATTTCTCTGGGAGCTGGGTCAAAAAGAATCTTGCTGTGATGTATGTCATAGAGTGTTCTGCCTATGTTTTCCTCTAAGAGTTTGATAGTGTCTGCCCTTACACTTAGGTCTTTAATCGATTTTGAGTTTATTTTTGTGCATGGTGTCAGGGAGTGTTCTAATTTCATACTTTTACATGTACCTGTCCAATTTTCCCAGCACCACTTATTGAAGAGGCTGTCTTTTCTCCACTGTATATGCTTGCCTCCTTTATCAAAGATAAGGTGACCATATGTGTGTGGGTTTATCTCTGGGCTTTCTATCCTGTTCCATTGATCTATATTTCTGTTTTTGTGCCAGTACCAAACTGTCTTGATTACTGAAGCTTTGTAATATAGTCTGAAGTCAGGGAGCCTGATTCCCCCAGCTCCATTTTTCGTTCTCAAGATTGCTTTGGCTATTCGGGGTCTTTTGTGTTTCCATACAAATTGTGAAATTTTTTGTTCTAGTTCTGTGAAAAATGCCAGTGGTAGTTTGATAGGGATTGCATTGAATCTGTAGATTGCTTTGGGTAGTAGAGTCATTTTCACAATGTTGATTCTTCCAATCCAGGAACATGGTATATCTCTCCATCTATTTGTATCATCTTTAATTTCTTTCATCAGTGTCTTATAATTTTCTGCATACAGGTCTTTTGTCTCCTTAGGTAGGTTTATTCCTAGATATTTTATTCTTTTTGTTGCAATGGTAAATGGGAGTGTTTTCTTAATTTCACGTTCAGATTTTTCGTCATTAGTGTATAGAAATGCAAGAGATTTCTGTGCATTAATTTTGTATCCTGCTACTTTACCAAATTCATTGATTAGCTCTAGGAGTTTTCTGGTAGCATCTTTAGGATTCTCTATGTATAGTATCATGTCATCTGCAAATAGTGACAGCTTTACTTCTTCTTTTCCGATTTGGATTCCTTTTATTTCTTTGTCTTCTCTGATTGCTGTGGCTAACACTTCCAAAACTATGTTGAATAATAGTGGTGAGAGTGGGCAACCTTGTCTTGTTCCTGATCTTAGTGGAAATGGTTTCAGTTTTTCACCATTGAGGACAATGTTGGCTGTGGGTTTGTCATATATGGCCTTTATTATGTTGAGGAAAGTTCCCTCTCTGCCTACTTTCTGCAGGGCTTTTATCATAAATGGGTGTTGAATTTTGTCGAAAGCTTTCTCTGCATCTATTGAGATGATCATATGCTTTTTCTCCTTCAATTTGTTAGTATGGTGTATCACATTGATTGATTTGCGTATATTGAAGAATCCTTGCATTCCTGGGATAAACCCCACTTGATCATGGTATATAATCCTTTTAATGTGCTGTTGGATTCTGTTTGCTAGTATTTTGTTGAGGATTTTTGCATCTATGTTCATCAGTGATATTGGCCTGTAGTTTTCTTTCTTTGTGACATCTTTGTCTGGTTTTGGTATCAGGGTGATGGTGGCCTCGTAGAATGAGTTTGGGAATGTTCCTCCCTCTGCAGTATTTTGGAAGAGTTTGAGAAGGATAGGTGTTAGCTCTTCTCTAAATGTTTGATAGAATTCACCTGTGAAGCCATCTGGTCCTGGGCTTTTGTTTGTTGGAAGGTTTTTAATCACAGTTTCAATTTCAGTGCTTGTGATTGGTCTGTTCATATTTTCTATTTCTTCCTGGTTCAGTCTCGGCAGTTTGTGCATTTCTAAGAATCTGTCCATTTCTTCCAGGTTGTCCATTTTATTGGCATAGAGTTGCTTGTAGTAATCTCTCATGATCTTTTGTATTTCTGCAGTGTCAGTGGTTACTTCTCCTTTTTCATTTCTAATTCTATTGATTTGAGTCTTCTCCCTTTTTCTCTTGATGAGTCTGGCTAATGGTTTATCAATTTTGTTTATCTTCTTGAAGAACCAGCTTTTAGTTTCATTGATTTTTGCTATTGTTTCCTTCATTTCTTTTTCATTTATTTCTGACCTGATCTTTATAATTTCTTTCCTTCTGCTAGCTTTGGGGTTTTTTTGTTCTTTTTTCTCTAATTGCTTTAGGTGCAAGGTTAGGTTGTTTATTCGAGATGTTTCCTGTTTCTTGAGGTAGGCTTGTATTGCTATAAACTTCCCTCTTAGCACTGCTTTTGCTGTGTCCCATAGGTTTTGGGTCGTCGTATCTCCATTGTCATTTGTTTCTAGGTATTTTTTGATTTCCCCTTTGATTTCTTCAGTGATCACTTCGTTATTAAGTAGTGTATTGTGTAGCCTCCATGTGTTTGTATTTTTTACAGATCTTTTCCTGTAATTGATATCTAGTCTCATAGCGTTGTGGTCGGAAAAGATACTTGATACGATTTCAATTTTCTTAAATTTACCAAGGCTTGATTTGTGACCCAAGATATGATCTATCCTGGAGAATGTTCCATGAGCACTTGAGAAAAATGTGTATTCTGTTGTTTTTGGGTGGAATGTCCTATAAATATCCATTAAGTCCATCTTGTTTAATGTATCATTTAAAGCTTGTGTTTCCTTATTTATTTTCATTTTGGATGATCTGTCCATTGGTGAAAGTGGGGTGTTAAAGTCCCCTACTATGATTGTGTTGCTGTCGATTTCCCCTTTTATGGCTGTTAGTATTTGCCTTATGTATTGAGGTGCTCCTATGTTGGGTGCATAAATATTTACAATTGTTATACCTTCCTCTTGGATCGATCCCTTGATCATTATATAGTGTCCTTCTTTGTCTCTTGTAATAGTCTTTATTTTAAAGTCTATTTTGTCTGATATGAGAATTGCTACTCCAGCTTTCTTTTGATTTCCATTTGCATGGAATATCTTTTTCCATCCCCTCACTTTCAGTCTGTATGTGTCTCTAGGTCTGAAGTGGGTCTCTTGTAGACAGCATATATATGGGTCTTGTTTTTGTATCCATTCAGCCAGCCTGTGTCTTTTGGTGGGAGCATTTAATCCATTTACATTCAAGGTAATTATCGATATGTATGTTCCTATTCCCATTTTCTTAAATGTTTTGGGTTTGTTATTGTAGGGGTTTTCCTTCTCTTGTGTTTCTTGCCTAGAGAAGTTCCTTTAGCATTTGTTGTAAAGCTGGTTTGGTGGTGCTGAACTCTCTCAGCTTTTGCTTGTCTGTAAAGGTTTTAATTTCTCCATCGAATCTGAATGAGATCCTTGCTGGGTAGAGTAATCTTGGTTGTAGGTTTTTCTCCTTCATCACTTTAAGTATATCCTGCCACTCCCTTCTGGCTTGCAGAGTTTCTGCTGAAAGATCAGATGTTAACCTTATGGGGATTCCCTTGTGTGTTATTTGTTGTTTTTCCCTTGCTGCCTTTAATATGTTTTCCTTATATTTAATTTTTGACAGTTTGATTAGTATGTGTCTTGGCGTGTTTCTCCTTGGGTTTATCCTGTATGGGACTCTCTGTGCTTCCAGGAGTTGATTAACTATTTCCTTTCCCATATTAGGGAAGTTTTCAACTATAATCTCTTCAAATATTTTCTCAGTCCCTTTCTTTTTCTCTTCTTCTTCTGGGACCCCTATAATTCGAATGTTGGTGTGTTTAATGTTGTCCCAGAGGTCTCTGAGACTGTCCTCAGTTCTTTTCATTCTTTTTTCTTTGTCCTGCTCTGCAGTAGTTATTTCCACCATTTTATCTTCCAGGTCACTTATCCTTTCTTCTGCCTCAGTTATTCTGCTATTGATCCCATCTAGAGTATTTTTAATTTCATTTATTGTGTTTTTCATCATTGCTTGGTTCCTCTTTAGTTCTTCTACGTCCTTGTTAAATGTTTCTTGCATTTTGTCTATTCTATTTCCAAGATTTTGGATCATCCTTACTATCATTATTCTGAATTCTTTTTCAGGTAGACTACCTATTTCCTCTTCATTTGTTAAGTCTGGTGTGTTTTGACCCTGCTCCTTCATCTGCTGTGTGTTTTTCTGTCGTCTCATTTTGCTTATCTTACTGTGTTTGGGGTCTCCTTTTCCCAGACTGCAGGTTCGTAGTTCCCGTTGTTTTTGGTATCTGTCCCCAGTGGCTAAGGTTGGTTCAGTGGGTTGTGTAGGCTTCCTGGTGGAGGGAACTAGTGCCTGAGTTCTGGTGGATGAGGCTGGATCTTGTCTTTCTGGTGGGCACGTCCACGTCTGGTGGTGTATTTTGGGGTGTCTGTGGCCTTATTATGATTTTAGGCAGCCTCTCTGCTAATGGATGGGGCTGTGTTCCTGTCTTGCTAGTTGTTTGGCATAGGGTGTTCAGCACTGTAGCTTGCTGGTCATTGAGTGATTCTGGGTCTTGATGTTGAGATGGAGATCTCTGAGAGATTTTTGCCGTTTGGTATTACGTGGAGCTGGGAGGTCTCTTGTGGGCCAGTGTCCTGAAGTTGGCTCTCCCACCTCAGAGGTACGGCCCTGATGCCTGGCTGGAGCACCAAGAGCCTTTCGTCCACACGGCCTTATCTTCCTCAGATCTGTGTAACTGGAAGGATCGATCCAAGGGCTTGAAGGAAGATACCAAGGGGGTCCTTAATTTAGTCTGGGGAATATTCCACACTCCTTTCCCCACTTGGGTGGATGTCCAAACCCTCCTGAACATCGTATTCTCGCGCGGTCCAGCGGCACCTCCAGCCTCCTCGCTCAGTCTCTTTAATATCTTTAGTAGGCGTGCTTCCCAAAGATTTTCCTAAAACATATCAGTGAACCCAAATGATCTTGTGTCTTATTGGTGTTATCTTTATTTCTGCTCTCCTTTTTTCTTATTATTTACCCTGTGTTATCTTGAGAATATTTAGTTTACTATCTACAGTTTGCATGGATAGGTCATCTATTTCAGCACCCGGATCAAATATCCCCCTTGCATGGGTCTCAGTGATTTCTTCACAAGAATCACAGCTTCATCTTTTGGTGTCTGTTGCAGTCATGTGTTTGCTTCTGTTTTGGATTGTGTGTCTTATCCCCTGGACATCTGTTTGGGATTGACATGTACACACTGCTATATTTAAAATGGATAACCAACAAGGACCTACTGTATAGCACGGGGAACTCTGCTCAATATTATGTAGCAACCTCAATGAGAAAAGAATCTGAAAAAGAATAGATACATGTGTATGTGTAAATGAATCACTTTGCTGTACACCTGAAACTAACACAACATTGTTAATCAACTATACTCCAATATAAAATAAAAAGTTAAAAGAAAAGGCATCCTTCAGGGTAGGCATGCTATCTGTTTTATATCTGCCACCCTCCTTTAAATGTAAAATCCTAATTACAAGTGGCAGGTACATAGATTAAAATGATTTCAGAACTTACTTTCTGGATATGTAAGATCCTAAAATCTTATTGGAATTTTAGTGAGTTGATTTTGTCTTAATATTTTTTCCCCCATAGGACAAAGAAGACCATTTTGAATCTGTTCAACTGAAATCCTCAAGATCTCCAAATATATGAAAGACAGTGCTGTAGCCTTCAGACTAATGAACAAAGAAACCTGCTCTCTAGTTTTACAGGACCATAGTTTAGAGCCTGTCCTCGTATCCGGCACATTGGTGATGTCACAGAGGAGGGCCATGCCGCTGAAAAGGGAAGGAGGTTGAAATGTTAGATTGCCTTATAACATGGTCAAGTGTCTTGCCAAAAATAAGAAAGCAAATGTTTTGAGTCTCAACTGAAGATGAAGCTCAACTCAGGAAGAGATGTATCTGTATATACAAATAACTCAGAACCAAGGTTAAGCCCACCGGTGCACTGCTGATGCATGCCATATAATTAATGGGTAACTTTTCTTCTTTATGAATTCTATATAAAAAGTGTGTTTGGAGGGCTGATGTGAGCATATGCATTGTGATCCCATTTATGTCTTGTCTTTGTTTATATTTTGGGGAAGATTTGAAAAAATTTTTAAGGTACAGTTATTTTTTCCCATTATTTATTTTCCTGACAGACCTTAAAACATGTTTTCTATTAAAAATGGTGAACAAAGAAAGACAATAGATTTTTCATTTTTCCATAGGGTATCCTTGTTGATTTCAGAAGCCTAAGTAAGCAGTAATTCTTAATGAAGAGTCAGCATGTGCTTGGGTTATCTAACTTATAATCGCCTTTGAAATTCCATCCTTGTTGGAACTGGTAAGAAGGGCTTGACTGAAAGTGGGATTCTTAAAAATAAATAAATAAATAAATAAATAAATAAATAAATAAATAAATAAATAAATAAAGGACAAGGAGAAGCCTTGCCTTTCCACTGATACAAACAAGCTGACACTATTATAAAAGTCAAATGGCTTGAAACAATTTATGTAATACTTGAAGTATAATTTGGAATGAGTAGGAAAGCTTGTTTATCAAATCACTTGCAAAATCATGAGAAGGAAGTGGGCTGGCTTGTCTATAAGTACAGACAACTGTACAAAGGTATTGGGATAATTTCATGGTCTCCAGAAAATAACAGTGGGACATTTACCCTATGTCAAGCATCAAAGGTTATATGCTTATTTTCCTGCTAAAGACTTTAAGGATTATGACTTCCATGGAAGTTTCCTTTTTAAGTTAGCAAGGCAGGGATTAAATTTTAGAAAATTGCATATAACTGTATTCAGAATAAGAATGTGGTTGTCCCATAAGCAGTTATGAAATAAGTGTTGTTGCTCTTATTCAAAAATGATCCAGGTAATTGTGATATTTCCTGTGATGGACAGGTTATATTGGTATTAGTGCGACTTAAATATTGTTGGTTGAAAGAAGTTTGAATGAAGCTGGATTTGACCAATTTTGTGTAAAACTTAATTGTTTTAGAAGTGGGAAAGAGGGGAGTTTCCTGACCATTTATAATCTAAGGTGCTCTGGTTTGTTTCCAATAAACAGTGATCTTTATAGGTTTTAATCCAGATTTTTAAAAGCCTGGTGATTGGCCGAGAGAGGCAGGGCATAGGGGCAGGGTTTGTTGAATGTTTTGCCCCAAGTCTGTCAATGAGATATGACTTGTAACTTTTGATTCAGCAGGTCGTCCTTAGTTTTGTGGCAAATGAGATAAAAATAAATAATTGAATTTATTTGACTGGTGGGTAAAACACTGGACCATTCTGTTATTGTTGAATGAATGTTTGTTTTGTGTACATCACTACTGTTGGATTCGTGAGTATAGGTGAGGTTGCCATTGTTTTATTGTTTGTTGTGAAATTCACGGAGGGCATTGCTTTACGTAAACGTCTTCCACGTTTAATTTCTTAAATTTTATTATGACGAAGAAATTATTTTGGCATTGCTCATTTTTGTCCTGCCAACAGTGCTGATGAGCCTTTCCCGATCTTGATCAAAATTTAAACAGAAGAATGAAAATACACTTGAAGCGCACCCTTTTAGAGGAACCCTGGCAAAGTCATACAGACTGGACAGAGTCAGGAAGTTTCCGCATAGTCACCTGTCACCTCTCTCTTCATCTTTGCTGTGCTCAACATGTATGTTCCAAGCCATAGAGATAATTGGGATTTGCTCCCAGGTAGCTTCTTTCTTCTCCTGTCACAGGACTAAAATCTCTGACGTGTCAAAAATGCCTTAAATTTTAATGAACTCTCTGAAAATATAGTTGGTATTCAAGGATATATTTATTTTATTTCTAATTTTAGATATAAAATAGATTTTGGCAGCTCAGTCCCATCTTTGGAAAGAGCTGACTTTTTCCTTTGGATCCCGGTGGGTTGTCATTTTATTCCAAGCCCTGAAGAAGTATGACAGAAGGAATATTGTGAGGAAAATATTCAGATCAATCCTGGCTATAAAACTCACTTTAATTTTATGTCTTGCCTTTGCAAAGCTCAGTGGAATGTTGAAAGGCATAAACAAATTAATCACGTTTCTATGATTTTTAACTGACAGTTGTTATTTCCTTTCCCCTCTAAGTGGTAGAAGAAGTTATTTGTTATTTTTCTAAAAGGCAGTTTTGAAGGCTTAAATACTCCATTAAGTCAGCTGTTACCTGTAATATCTCTCAGTGCTCTGTCAAAACATTTAAATCAGCTTTCCACTGAATGAGACTATGTCTTCTACGGATAAATTATATCATGCCATTTAACAATGTTGAGCAGTTTGATATGTGTTCACTTGATTTAAAACATTGGATTCTATTCTTGTTGACTTTTCCCCTCTTTGGTTACCAGTAATCAAGTCCTTTCCGGGATTAAAAATGTTTCATAGTATTTTTGTGTAGATTTTTGTCATTATTTTCTTCCCCAGGAGAGAAAAGGTGGTTTAAATGGTTATGTTGAACAATTGCTTGGGTCTAGTTATTTACCATTTGGGGTCTCCAGGTTCCATGGTGGTGGGTCATCGATTGACTCTAGTTCTTCAAGACAGATCTGGTCAACTGTCATCTGACATGTGTCAGTAGAGCTACTTCCTGTGACTCGTGGTCATTCCTAATGGGAGGCTAATATGCAGATCATTTCTCTCTTCCTAACGAAAGTAAATTTCCTGCGAGTCGGGGTGGGAAATTGATTTTATTGGCAAGTTTATTTTATTTATTTATTTATTTTTAGGTCTGCATGAGTGGTATTTAATCAGCTTTACTGAGGAATGATATACAAACAATAAACTCCATCCATTAAACATGTGCAATACGAGTTTTGAAAGTTTTATATACCTGTTACATCACTAACATAATCAACATACAGAACATTTTCACCACACCGAAAGATTTCTTATAGCCTTCATTTCTCCTTTCACCTCCAGCCTCCAGGCAGCCCCTGATTTGATTTTTAACCATTACAGCTTAGTTTGGATTTTTTATAAATGAAATCAGGCAGGAATGTAGTCTTTTATGTCTGGCTTCTTCAGCATAATGATTCTGAGTTTCATCCATGTTGGTGTGGGTAGCAGTAGTTATTTTTTATTGCTGAGTAATAGTCCATTGAATGGTGGAATTACACTTTGTTTATCTATTCATGGATGTTTCCAGTTGCATTAGAGTTTTTATTATCACTTAAGAGTGCTGTCTACTTCAGTGCAGACAGGACCAGTTTACATTTCTTCAGTACAGAAGAATCAAGATGTTTTAGTAGGTGAAAAGTATAAATTGCCTCATCTGGCCTATTCCTTGATCTGATTCTGTCTCAAAGGTCCTCATCCTTGAACTCAGGTCTCAACACAGTCAAGACACTTTCCATTACTTTTTTTTCATTGTATTGGCATGTTTACCTTTTGTCAGTGTATTGCTCACATTTACCTTTTGACAGTAAAGATGTATAGAGTAGAACTTCTTCCGAGGACTTACATATCCTCACATCTATTTTCTACTGACCATGAACATTATCTCAGGTTTACATGCCCAAGTCCTAAATTAAGGTCACCCTAAAGAAAAGGACTCAAGGGGAGTAAACTGAAAAAAATCCTAACACCTGACTTATTCCTTGGATGCTAAAATGGAGTTCACCTTCACAGTAACTGGCCAGAGATTACACTCTTGCTGGATTTAATTTTGGTTTAACATTTTCAGATGAGTTCATTTTAGGATCATAAATGAAGGAAGTAAAAGATAGGGGCGAATAATTGAAAATTAATTGATACTACTATTGCAATTGATATTAATTGATGTTACTATTGCAATTGTCTAGATCAGAGGCCAGCAAACTTTTTCTGGAAAGGGTCAGATAGTAAATATTTTCAGCTTTGCAGGTCATGTGGTCTCTGTTGCAGCTCTTCAACTCTGCCATTGTAGCATGAAAGCAGCCACAGACATTATACAAACAAATGGGTGTGGCTGCATTCAAAGAAATGTACTTTATGTACATGGAAATTTGAGTTTCATTTATATTTCACTTGTCATGAAATGTTACATTTCTTTTGATTTTTTCCCCCAACTATTTAAAAATGTAGAAGCATTCTTAGCTCACAGGTTTTATAGAAACAGATGCTAGGCTAGGATTTGACCTGTGAGCCGTGGTTTGTTGACCACTGGTTTTAGTCACTACACCCCACAAACAAAACTATTTGGAAGAATCTGCACAGATTTTTTGCCCTTTAGGAGTTTACACCTTCAAAGTTTCTCAAGTCTCTAGAGAGGATCAAGAAAAAAATAACCCATCACCCTCCCTTGATGATTTAATCACCCACCAGGTGACAAAGCTAGGTACTCTTCTGAGTTCCTTTTATAGTTCTGGGACTTGATTGTGGATATTGATTAGGAAATGATAAAACTAAAACAAGTGAGTTTGTTCAAAGTCAACCAGCACGATTGATTTAAAAGCCTTTTCTCATTGTGGTTTCTGTAACATTTGTTGCCAAGGTAACTGGATTTGGAGATAATATTCAATCTTACGTACAGATTTATTTCAAGTAACTATATGGAAGTAGTGTATATGGATGCATATAGTGTCAGCCTAGATTCCTGAGCTCTGGCGCTGGAGAGGGTCCCCTGCCAGCCCTGGAGGGTCCATTGCATGTGTTCAGGCTGCGCACCCCTCAGTCCACACACATTTACCAAATCCTATTTTAAGACTGACTGAGCTGCAAAAGACACGTAGGATCCCTTCAGTGATTGATGGTTCAAGAAACAGACCTCCAGTCGCCTTGAACGAAATGTCCCAGTTTGGCTTTTCATTTGCTGGAATTTTCCTCATCTTATTAACGGTGACTCTTGGATGAAGCGCCCTGTCTAAAATAGCTTGTGGATATTGGTAAATTTGGTTTGGAGGGGAGTAATATTTCCTTTATCTCAGATGGCTGATTTCAGATTACCGTTGCTTGGCTTAAATGAATGAGTCCAACCAGTGAGAACTGTGCAAATCTAAGCTTTCTGTCACAGAACAGGAGTGATAACTGCCTTATTCATGGGTTTGGGCCTTATTAGGGCTGTGAAGGTTAGAATTCATACTGATGTTCCATCTTCCTGGCACCTCACTTTTCTTGGCTTCTCCGTGTTTCTAGCCCTTTGCTAAAGAGCTCTGGCACCCAGAACCCTCATGGTGGGTGCATGGATAAAGAGGGGGCGAGCTGAGGGGGCAGTGTGGGGTGCATACTGTAAGGGTACACTGGCTGAATTAACTCCTTCCAGGCACTCTCCTAATCTGTCCTCTGTGTGGTCTGCCAACCAGCTTGCCTCACACTTTGAAAATGGGACCTTTTTATTTTACCATGAGAAGCCTGAGTGCGCAAGAGAATCTATTAATACTTGAACTAGAGAGGACACGGAGCATTCCAGAAACGGTAAACTCTCAGGAATCCAACAATAATCAACCATATCATTAGGTTCTGCTATGTTTCTTATGAGAGGGATAGACCATTCTGCTTGAGTTCCTTAAATTCAGGATGTTTTTGAAAAGATGGATCGGCTCAGTGAGTTTTATATTCTGAGGGAATGAAATGTCATTACTGGAGTTAAAAAAAAAATCAATCCAAAACCTATTTGTTTGAAATGCCTCATGTAAAAAAGATTTTATAGCTGCTATTTTCCATACAGATGCTGAAAGTTCTTGAAAAAATTACTTCTAGGGATCACACGTTAGGGGATGCACTTTTGAATAGGAAACACGGTACGAGGCAGGGAAGAAAAAGGTGACGAGAGCTGTCGGTCAACGCACTTTCAGTGCAAAGGCAGCGAGTGAGATAGAGCGGCCATAGATCGAAACCCAGCTCTCAGAAACACGCACTCAGGATTCACCCACAGCCCAATTGTCTTGTTTACAAAGATCCATGATCCATTTGATTACTTTAGGCATTAGCTGTGTCTCTGAACAACCCAACTGATATTGCCTCCCTTAGCCTGTCACATCTCATCAGTGGTTTGAGTTTATTTTCTCTCCCATCAGCCTTGCCTTTGCCTTGATACTGAGCAGATGCTCGTTCTGAGTACACTTATCCAGCACTCCTGCCAGTTTCCGTCGCAACAGACTTCTTTTTTGCCATCTAGTGCTGTTGAATCTGTTACTCAGTCCGCCCCACCCACTCCCCCCCCCCCCCCCCGCCCCCGAGTCCAGGTTCTTCTTTGAATGTGAGAGTTTAGAGACTGTTTGCACTGTTGTCTTTGAGCGTCTGGTGAGTTTTGGACACATGGATAAGGATGCTGATTCAAATGCATCCAGAAGGAAGAAGAGAATTTCTAACATAGGACTCCTCACTTTATTTCCTTCAAGGCCAGTCCTGTTGGCTTTTATGCACCTGCTCATTATTTCTGAATTTTTTTTTTTTTAAGATTTATTGATTCATTGATTGCTATGTTGGGTCTTCATTTCTGTGCTAGGGCTTTCTCTAGTTGCGGCGAGCGGGGGCCACTCTTCATCGCGGTGCGCGGCCCTCTCACTATCGCGGCCTCTCTTGTTGCGGAGCACAGGCTGCAGACGCGCAGGCTCAGTAATTGTGGCTCACGGGCCTAGTTGCTCCGCGGCATGTGGGATCTTCCCAGACCAGGGCTCGAACCCGTCTCCCCTGCATTGGCAGGCAGATTCTCAACCACTGCGCCACCAAGGAAGTCCCTCTGAATATTTTAAAAGTCGTACGAGTCTTGATTAACCAGGCCCTGGTTATTTAGCCTGGGGGTCCCTCATTGCCTCCTCTTCCTTCCTCTCACTGTCTGCCTCAGTTGCAGTTCCCTCATTAGCATATTTTCCAGTCTTGTTGCTTCTTAAAGGCAAGAACTATGTGTTAATCATCTTTTTCTCTGTCGTGGGTTGAAGAGTGGCCCCTTAAAAGATAGGTACACATCCTAATGGTACTTCATTTCAAAAAAGGGCCTTTGTAGATGTCATTAAGGATCTTGAAATGAGACCACCCTGCATTATCCCGGTGCGCCCTAAGTCCAATGACAAGTGTCCTCATAAGAGACACACAGAGGAGAAGGTGACATGAAGGCGGACGCAGAGATTCGAGTGATTTGATGTCAGGAAGCTGCCAGCCACCAGAAACTAGAAGAGGGCTGGAATGGATTCTCCCCTGCAGCTAAGATGGTGCAGCCCTGAAGACACTGAGAGTCAGTTTCTGTTGTTCTAAGCCTCCCAGTTCGTGTTAAGTTGTCAGATGAGTTACAGGAAACGAATACGTTCTCTGTCCATGGTATCTGGTGCAGGACCTAGCAGATAGGTACTCAGCGAATTTTTCTACATTAATCAATCGTTTGTGACTCAAGGGTTTACCAGGGGAAATAGGACAGTGCTGGTAAGAATGAGCCAGTTTTAGCTTATCCGTGCTTTCCCTGTTTGCTCCTTTATTTAGGTTAGTAAAATATTCAGGTTTAGAGACGAATCTGTACACCTGAGCATTGTTCTTGGGACTTTGGAAAAGCATTGGAAAAGAAGATGTACTACATTTTTGTTGCTACGTTCAGCTCTGAACCATGAGAGTGATTTTCCAATGGAATAACAAGATGCTTTCCCAGGCTCCTTGCTAGTAATTAAGGTTGTTTTGGGAAATGAGAGCCATCAAACCTCCCCTGGCAGGTCAGCCTCTGCAATCAGACGAATGCAGGGATGGAGAAACCTTCTCTTTGCCTCAGAGCCATATTTGGGCAAAATCTGGGCTGCCGTACAGATGTGGCTTAAAGAAACCAACAAGGGTATTATCATCTGGCCACTGTAATCCCCTGATATTTATGCTGTCATCAGTCAAATTCTGATCATGCGATCTGCAAAGAAGGCTACATCTGCTCACAGCTCCCTCGTAGGGTAACAACTTGTGTTCAGTGTATCTAGATACGAAGAGAAGCACAGTTAGATCATTTCTTCCAACATTAAAAAGTAGAAATGGTCTAAAGTCAACATACTCAAATTACCTGGAATGATTAAAAAAAGTACAAGCCATTATCCACCATGCTGGAAAACCTTGAAGGTTTTATTCTCAATATCTTTGCATTAATACAGATGCTTTTTACTTTGTGCTGAGAAAAACAATCTGTTACACATAATGTAACTTTAATATACAACATAGAAACTCACCCTAAGTTAGTTACAACAAGGACCTACAAAAAACTTCATAGGAAAAAAAGTTACCTAATATCGCCACTGTATTTTCTAATAGACTGACCCTGTCAGACCCTGTCACCAATGCTCAGCTCTGTAAACAATGGTTATTTCCATGTTCTGGGGACTTGTTAATAATAGGGACACTAAAATCAGTCTAAAAAGTTCTAGCACGTCACTATATACTGTACAGTCCTTAAAAATAATTTATTGTACTGTTTCTAAAAAAAGGTACTAGGGGTGTTCTTTTGCTCTGTTTCCACATTCCGGAGCTGCACGTGAGCACTTTCATCTAACAGCCTAAAATCACGAGAACTGAACTGCAATTCACAATCACAGAGATGAGGTGGTGGAGTCGAGGACTTCCCGCCCGTTGCACACCGTCGGCACATACGTGCTTGCAGAGGCTGGAAAACAGAGCAGGACAGAAAATTCTGCATTAATCAAGGGGGCCACAGAGCTACTGGCATGGATAATCCTAGACACTATTAAAAGTAAAAAACTCATTTTAACTTGGCTTTGGAAAATGCTAGGTGATTTAGTGCTGTAGTAGGTCAACCTTCTAAACGTGCTCTGCTCAAAGTTAGTTTGTATCCTGGAACTTACCTCCATTACTGTCATACGTCTTGGAGAGAGTTGATAAGCATAATCACTGTTGAAAGAAGCCACTTGTGGGTTTAAAATTAGCTTTGGTAATCTTTAAACTGGTTAAAATACAGTGTGCAAAATTGAAAACTCACTGCAGTTTCCTTAGACTGTTAAATTAATTACTGTTTTCAATACCTTAATTAATTTTGTTCTCTCTGGGCAGGGATGTCTCTACGTAGTGCCGTAAGTCATCTGTGAACTCCACTGCCTTAGAGAATGGTTTGCTATATTTTCATTGTTCAGTGGATAACCTCAGTGAAAATTCTAGTGAGGGCTGCGGTGCTGAGAACTTCCATTTCATAATAGTTTGCAGACAGGAAGACATTCCAAAGGGATGATTCTCTTGTTAATGACAATAGTGACGACAGCGTCAGGGTGTGAGTATAATACGGATATATATATTCATTCTTTTTATGGCTTGTCGTTTTCCTAGATAAAATTCCTAGCTCCGAACTTGTTTTAAACAAAAGTTTTTTGTTTTTGTGAGAAATCTAGGGACAGTTAAGTTATACCTGTTTTGCCCTGAAAGCTTTTTCCTTTTACTGAATGAGAACAAAAGCAAGGAGCCCCATCCTCCATAGGATGAAACTGTATGGCCAAGAGAATCAGCTAGCGATGGCCTCACATTACCTTTTGGAGCTGAGGATGTCCCATCGCTTGACCTGTCCATCTGGACACACTCTGCCCAGGAGTAGCTGATCCTCTTGGCTACCTGACCACAGCCCAGGTCAAGCTGCCCCGTCAGCTGTCCCATTCTTTTTCTTTTCATTTTTTAAAAAAAATAAATTTATTTATTTATTTATTTTTGGCTGCTTTTGGTTCTTCATTGCTGTGCGCGGCTTTCTCTAGTTGCAGTGAGCGGGGGCTACTCTTCGTTGCGGTGCGCGGGCTTCTCATTGCAGTGGCTTCTCTTGTAGAGCACGGGCTCTAGGCACACGGGCTCAGTAGTTGTGGCACACAGGCTTAGCTGCTCCGCAGGATGTGGGATCTTCCCGGACCAGGGCTCAAACCCCTGTCCTCTGCATTGGCAGGTGGATTCTTTTTTTTTTTTAAATTTAAGCAAATTAGTTTTTTTTTTTAAATTTATTTATTTTTATGGCTGTGTTGGGTCTTCGTTTCTGTGCAAGGGCTTTCTCTAGTTGTGGCAAGCAGGGACCACTCTTCATCACGGTGCGTGGGCCTCTCACTATCGCGGCCTCTCTTGTTGCGGAGCACAGGCTCCAGATGCGCAGGCTCAGTAGTTGTGGCTCACGGGCTTAGTTGCTCCGCGGCATGTGGGATCTTCCCAGACCAGGGCTCGAACCCGTGTCCCCTGCATTAGCAGGCAGATTCTCAACCACTGCGCCACCAGGGAAGCCCGGCAGGTGGATTCTTAACTGCTGCGCCACCAGGGAAGCCCTGTCCCATTCTTTAAGGGCATAGCTCTTGGTTCATAATCAGATAAACTAATTTCATGTCATGCTAAAGTGTTCATGTTCACTATCATAGTGGAAATATTCTTGCTCAATGAAATTGCATTTTTCATAGGAATTTCTTTAAACACGAAGGAAAAACTAAGTATGAAATTTGATACTACATGGCATTAAGTGGGGGAATATTCACCATCTTTGGGACACTGAAGTCTTTCAGCAGACACTGCCCCCAACTAGGGAAACTCCAGCCTCTCAGTTTTGCACTGATTACTTGTCTAGGTTTGTGAGAAAATTATAAAGTCAAGTCTGTGTGGCTGCCTAAGGTTACAGTGGAGTCCTGTGACATGGTAACGCTTTTGGAGATGTTTTCCTTTTATCATTTTTAGAATGAGGTTCAGTTTTTTTTACAATATGAGCCCACTAAGAGCTGCAATATCTTGGGGGACAGGGATGGCGTAATCTACATCTCCTGAAACTTCTACAATGAAGACATAGGGTGTGCCAGATAAATGCTTGATGGAAGGTGATAGTGATAATAATTCCAAATGTGAGGGCATTCATTTATTCTTTGCAAAGCTTCTTAGTATACTTTATCTAATTCTCGCTTCATCAAAGCTAGGTAAGGCAAGAGAAAGAACAAGGTGAAACGGAGCCCAAACAAGAGTGCTCCTGGCCATTCAATATGTGCGTTCTCTGCAGCTTCCTTGTAACCAACTGTCTGTCTACTTGGCATCTCCATGTGGCTGTTTAATAGACATTTCAAAGCCAAGTGGCCAACGCGTAACTTTTGATTCCCTAACCTGTCCCCATTTAGTCTTCCTTTCCTCAGTGAATGGTCTCACCATCTGGCTAGTTATCCAAACCGAAAGTCTAACATTTAAGCTTCTTTCCTTTTTTGTCTCTCCCTGCGTGTCAAACCCATGCTCAAGTCCAATCAACTCAGGCTCCATCTCCAACTACTTCTGTCTCTGCATCCAGCGCCCCGGTCTAGGCCAGCATTCCCTCTCTCTTGGCCACTGGAATAACTGCACTGCTGGGCTCTCCGTGTCCACCCTTGCTTCCCGGCAATGCTTTCTCTATACAGTAGCCAGAGTATTTTTAAATGGAAGTCACCTACCTACACACCTCCTGTGGCTTCTCTCTGTGCTCTCCTTACTCTGGTTTATCCATCCCAGCACGATTCAGACCATGCCTATCTTTCTGAATTCACCTAATTCTGTGCTCCCGCCCCTACGCTTTTTTGCTTTTGTTCTCAAACACAGAATACCTATTTCTCAGTTTCTGGCCTTTTGTAATAGCTATTGCCTCTGCCAGGAATGTTCTTCCCTCTCTTAATCACATATCTGGCTCTTTCCTGTCATCCACGTGTGAAATGTCACCCTCTGAAAAAGGCTGTCATCAGGCCACCTAGTCTGAAGTAACCAACCAGTTTCTCTCTGTCACGTTATCCCGTTTTAAAGCTGAGCTTTTTCCTTGCCTTTTTTTTTTTTTCTTAGTGTCTTACGTCTTATACTCTTGACTAGAAAGTATGCTGGGGCTCTGCTTGTCTTTTTCATTCTTTTATCCCTATTGCTGGTCATGGAATAGACGCTGTATAAATATTTTCTGAATGATTGTATGAATGGTTGCCTTTCAAAGAATGGGGGAACCAAGAAGTTTAAAGAAAGAAATAATCTATTATCCTGAAGAAATGACCAGCAAATGTGAGGCCTTTCGGCAGCCTCATTTTGGAGCAGGTTGGCCTTTCTGCTTCTCAAGCCATGTGGTGGCATCGACCATCACCCACGCCTGCAAAGTACTGGCTGGGGCTGTGAGCATCCCATAGCAGGCATGCTGCCTTTGACATTTTGACTAAGCTCTTCATCTTTTCCAGGATCAAATTTTATTATTTCTGTGCAGGTTTTTCATTTTCAGAGGTTGAAGAGGAATGATGTGTCACGGGGGTACGTCTAGGAGAACCAGGGATTAGTGTGTCAGTGCTCCTTGCTGTCGACCTTGAACTAGTCTAATCCCCTCTCTACCTGCACTTTTAAAGATGGTATCAGAAACCTACTCCGATGTTCACCATACTCTTCTGGAATTTAGTGTAATTCTATTCTTAAGGGTGCACTTATGATTTGCTTGCTCACTGCATTCTAAGTTCTTAAAAATTGGGTATATTTTGACCATGTAGGTAAGAAGCACATGGGCTGCAAAGATAGCCACATGGAAAATCCTCAAGCTTATTATTGTCACATAATCTTCTACTAAACACCCTGTGGACATCATTATGGAAGGTTACAGAATAGCCTGGAATAATCTACCTGCTTTGTAGGGACATTAAAGGGAACACCGTATGTTAGAATGTCTAAACTCTTTGAGAGGAAGATAATGCAAATTCAAGGTCTTCTTGCAAGGAATAACAACAGCAAAAAGCCCCACAAGACTCTTCAGTTATTTTTTTTTTCCCCCAAACACTTTTTAGTGTATTGAAGGGGATTGTAACTTGTATTTTTCTGCTTCTCTTTTACTGTTTCATCTGTAGCTTTTGCCAGTGCATTTTTTTATTATGTAAAAAATATTCTCATTTTGGTACATGCTGCTGAATATAGCAGAGGAAATTACTGTTTTATGAGTTTACCACCTCAATTACTTTGCCTTTCATAAATATTTTACATATGCTTCTGTATTAGCCCATCTGTTATTCCCCAAGGTAGTAAAATATGTGGAAGAGGAAAGTGCTGTCATTTTCATGTGTGTGTTTGTGATGAGCTTTTCTATGATTTCAATGAAATTCTCATGAGATTTTTAATGGCATAAGTTTAACCTATTTTCTTAAGTGAGGTTAGGCAGATTTCTGTAATCATCCTGTCTGTCAGAAATAAGAGGTGTGCAGGCTTATTTTTGGCTTTTCTGGGAGTGGGGGTGAGTAGCAGCTGTTACTCTAGGCTAACGTGGTACTTTTTGCTCTTTAAAGTGAAAAGTGAAGGTAGCTGAAAAAGACCTAATAAGGTCCACAGCTGACCACAGAAGGACCATTCACACCCATCAAAAGGTATGTTTTGCTTCACAAACTTGCTGAAGCTTTAGAGATCAATGCAGCCAAGTGGCAGCTTTGTCTAGCACCGTGACATCCACTTTTCTTGTACCAGTAAAGCAGAGACTGGCCAGGCTTTGGAGAAAGTGACCCGATTTTTTCTAAGTAACTGGGCCCTCAATCAATGCTAAACATATTTATTTAATAGATTCTCCTGGATGCCAAGTCTGTTAGTCAATTTAGTGACTGAGACTTGGTTCCTGAGAATCAGTGTGTTACTCTGTGTAATAGATCAGACTTGGAAAAAAATAAAACAAACATTTAAACAGAAGAGACATTCCAGTCTGTTCCCATCTGTTCCATTTCCTCGCTCCTGGTGACCCCAAATAATTTCTCCCAGCATGTCTGCTTGTTTAGATATTTTGATTCTGTGGTCATGGAATACAATTTCCATCCGTTATTTGTTGTCTTGTCCTCCTGCTTTGTCATTGAACCTGGTTTTTTACTCATCACCTTAATTTACCTGTGCTGGGGCCCCTTGGTCCCATTTCAAAAGAAGTGTGTGTGTTGATCATGTTGTCTGGGCAGATGTGACACTGCTAGCCACTTGTTTGGTAGCCTTGCTATGTCAGAGATTTCTCAGTGGGAGACTGAGAATCCATTATTAATAAAAGTGGGCTAGATTCTCAGGGGGTGTTTCCCCCTTCATGACCAAAGTAATTGTCTTAAACTGTTACTAGTAGTCTTAAGAGGAAATCATATTCATTATGATGTTGGATAGAAATCTGTAAACATAAGATTTAGTTTCCAAGTGTGGAGTTAGAACTTAATGAAAAAAAAGACTTCTTCATTCAGTGATTCATTTCTTAGGAGACAAGATTCATGGGAAGAGAAAATACGGCATGTACCTTTTTAGAGACCGTGATGCAACTTAATTACCTCATGAACAGAAATTCCACTTGGTCTTCAACTTAATACCTCAGTCCACTGTTGCCATATCATGCTGTCCTTTCCAGTCATGTTCTTTTATTCTCTCTTCCCTCCCCCAAGAAGTACCAGAGTTGGATGCACAATAATTTGTAAATAAAAGGACTCAAGAATTTTTTGTACTATTCTACCTATTTTTCATTCTTCTCACATCCTCTTAGTTGCTTAACATCTCCTGTTTCCCCTCTTTTCTATCCAAATGTGTTTTCAGGCGAGGAGCAGAAACTCATTCACCCCAAGGCTCAAACAGCTAATAGGAGCTATAAGTGCTACTACATCTAGGGGTCCAAATCAAAAGCCGAAAGGGTTAAACTCTAATAAAATGATGTCAGGCATTGCTCCTTCTTTCTAGTGGAGCTGATCCTGTCAGCCTCACCTTCCAGTTATCCACAGCCTCTGCACACTGTCTTAGCTTCCATTGCTACCAACCCGATTTAAGCCACCAGCATCTGGGTTAGGCAGTAGCCTGCTAAATGAGGTCTCTGCCTGCTCGCTGTCTTATATTCTGCCCACACAGCCAAAACCATGCTTTTAAAGTCAGGTCCTGCCGCAGCTCCGATGAAACCCTTCAACTGTTTTCTCAGTTCTTGCAACAGAGAAGTACAAGTCCTTAAAAAAAGTCCTTAAAAGTGACTTCCAAAGTCCTACAAGATCTGTTCCGTCTTTGCCCTCGTCTCCTGTCACGTTCACCTTTATTCATTTCCCTCTAGCCTCATTGGCCTCTTTGATGTTCTTCTAACTTTGGACCTTTGCATTTGCTGTTCCCTCTGCGTGGAATGTCTTTCCCCCAGATATCGGCCTGGCTCCCTTCTTTCGTTTCCATCATGTCTCTGCTCAGTGTCACCGTATCACTTCCTTCCACTCTATAAAAACAGTAACTCTCTGTACCCTCGGTCCACCTTATTTGCCTATGTCCCATATTATTTTCTTCGCATCACTTATCAACACCTGAGTTATTAAGCATTGTCGCTTTGTCTGTCTGTGCCCTCTCTTGCCTGATTAGAATGCAAGCACCATGAGTGTAGAGTTGGTCTGTTTTGTTCATTACCACATCTCCAGTGCCTAGAGCTGAGCCTGGGCACAAAAGTTTCTTCAGTGAAGGAGTGAATTATCCAACAAATTGGTCACATTTACTTGGTTAGTGGTTTCTCTCCCAAAGCCTCTGAAATTATTCCAGGTAAGGCAGACATGTTAAAATTTTTTTTTCCATGTGAGTAGGCATTTTCCTGCTCTAGGCACAGAGATATTTCCATTTATAGATGTCCTCCAGAGAATTTCACTAAAAATGAAAAGGAAGTCATAGAAATAGCATATAATAAATTGATGTTAGACCCTTTGCTTTGTTTTAAGGTTTTGATCATCTGAGATCAATGTATGGGCAGTATTTGATTAAATACATATTTTCTTTTTTATTGACATATATACATAGTTCTCAGCATGGTACCCTGTTCCCAAAGGCGTTAATAAATTTGGGGTTACATGGAAATGCAGATGACTATAGGTATCTCTCATACAATACCAGACTCTCTGGTTTAGGAACTCTCTTTGAGCTACTGTGTTTACATTCTGTTCTAATGTACAATACAGAAGAGAAACTGTACAATGTAATGTAATTCAAGAAAGTGATGCTTTTAAAAAACTATGGAAATGAGAGAAATTATATCTCTGGCATAAACATTAACTATGTTCATTTGTCTTCATCAAATCACATTTTCTAAGAAACTTAGTGGGTAGCCCCTTTGGAATATCAATGCCACACCTTGTCTGTGTGCAGCCTGGGTATGGAGATCACTGGGGGCTCAAAGAGACATGATTTATGCTGTTGAACTCCCTGGTATGGGCTTTTGAGAGGAACACAAGTCTGTACTCATGCTGGTAGAACAAGATGCTGTCATGTGTGGTGCTTAAGAGAAAGCTTTTAACTTGAAAAAAATCACTGCATGTGCAGATGCTAAGATTCTCACTGTCAGAATAATCTCTGAGATGAATTTTGTAACTGAGCTGGGGCAGAAAATCCAGAGGCCACAGGAGCCATAGAGCAGCTTTTGAGAGTTTTGTCTATGACTTCAGTTATCAAATTCCTTAAAGTACCTAATAGATGGGACCCTGGTTTTCTCATCTATAAATGTGTTTGTTAGAATAAATGATCCTTAACATCCCTTCCAGCTCCAGTCTGTGTATTAAAGAAGGTGGGCTCTAGCTGCTTGGGGAAAACCTAGCAAAATAGTAGAGGTAAAGAGAAAATGATTTAAGGGTTGCTTTAGAGTGGTTGTGAGACAAGTAAATGGAAATGTCAAATCAAAGAAGGAGAGGTATTAAACATCAATTTCCTAATGTATATAGGGTTACCTATTATAGCTGGAGACTATCCTCCCATCCTCAATGAGGGAATGAAAGGGAATAGAAAGAATGAGGTTCTCAGGAGTGCTGTGGACTTTGCTCTCTTGAGGGAAAATGGATTGACAGCTATCTGATTTGGATGTACTAGGTGTATTCTGCCTGGAAGCAAATGGCTCAACTTGCTGAAAACTCTGGGCTCTTCCTACGTTGGTCAGAGAGGATTTATGTTTATAATATATTTATGCCTGTGGCGAAGAAGACGCTCATTTCAGTCTGGGGTGCCAAATAACTTCCTAATTGGCTGGCCAATCATCATGGGACTCCCTGAACTGTAAAGTGCGGGTATATTATGCTGTTTTTCTAGACTAACACTGTAGAGAAGAAACTTGGCATTATGTGTGTTTTTTTTTTTTTTTTTTATAAAGTCCTGTTCAGAGTTGAACAATGGCTTGCCCCGGCCAACTGGGGTATCTTCAAAGCTTGGCCATTGATAGGTGCAAAAGCTTGTCCTCATGCACTTGCTTTCTGTTGCTGAAGCTCTGTGGCAAATTATACCGTGAAACTAGAAGGCGGGTCCCTCGATCTTTTTAGACTGCTGCTTTCTTTTTATAATGTGCAAATGCTCAGTGATAAACAATAATTCTATTAATTGAGCAGTTCGCACATTACCACCTAGACAAGTGACTTTCTGAATAAGGTTATGGCAGAGAAAATCAATCTCCATTTGCCCATGGCTCCTCCGGGACCCAAATCTGGGCATCATTAATTAGCAGAAGCCTCTTGGCTGATCTTAATGATAATGACGTACATACATCTGAATGATCACCATGAGCAAGAGAAATACACATCCCCGTAGGACCACGTCTGGGTACATAATAGCTCTGAGGACTGTTGGACACCGTCCATTTCTTTCTTCTCCCCCCGGTCTACGCTGATGCAAACCCCTATTAGTGTCAGCAGTATTCTGACCTGCGCACGGCCTGTAGGATTTTATGCTGCCAGACCTCACGTGTACATCCAGCTTGTCTCCCTCAAAATGACGCCGTTCGCTTACATTCTGCACCCATGCTGGTAGAACAAGATGCTGTCGGGTGTAGTGTTGAAGGGAAGGCTTTTAATTTAAAAAAAAAAAAAAAAAATCATTGAATTTGCAGATGCTGAGATTCTCAGCATATGTTCTTGATTGCCTGTCTTTGGGAATCAGCTCTGGGAAGCTCCTTTGCTTCTAAAGCTGAAGAAAACAAAGAATGACCTCTTTTTTTTTCTCTTCCAAATACAAAGGATGTTTACTTATGTGTGTGGGTGTGGGAGTGGCATTATAAGTATGAGCTTAGGATTTCAGGGTCTCTGAGTTGTACTGCTATTGCAGGGTGCATTCCCACCTTCAGTAAATGTTTCTTGAGTGGCCAGGTGCTTCTATGGGAGAAATGCCTTCTGTGGAGGGTTCTGGACAGCAATGGGGGAAATGACTGTGCTGGGGTGTGGCTCTTGGGCAAAGGATGGGACTTCAAGGGCCTCTCCTTCTCTGAACCCAGGGCCTCCTTTCTCTTTGAGGGCATCCAAGTGGAGCTCCCTGCTCTGCACTGATAGCAGTGGATGAAGCAGACAGGATGGTTTGGGCCAAGGTTCTCAAACCGTTTTCCTTGGACCATCTCTGTTGAACCAGCCGGAGTATCTGTTACCGACCAGACTCCTGGCCTTTACCAAGACCCCATGATACAAAGGGTGGGGCCTGGGAATCTCCATTTCAAAGAGTTTTTTTTAATATGCAAATGTTGGGGACAACTGGCCTATGGGTACACTTAGTGGAGAAAAGTTACTGTTTCCTTTATTTTTATTATTCTGACTCCCACTGTATGTAGTTAATCAGATACAACTAAAATTGGTCTCGTTTGCATACAGCAATATGTAAACATTTCTCAAATGGTGAGTTTTCCAAGTTGTCCTTAACGATGTTCTTTCTTACATGCCTGCTTCTGAGTTAGGCCGTGCTTTTCTATCTTTTGAGAGCAACTGCTCAGATTTTAAAACCCTCTAACTGATCTTCTTTCTGCTGTCAACCACCTTAGCTGCAGTCAGGGAGCTCACTTAGACTCCAGAGTGATGTGGTGTCTCTGCTACTCTCTCGCCAGAGAATTCACCCTGAATTAATATGGCCGCACCTTCAAGGTGACTTCTTGGTATTGCATAAGGTTAAGAGTGTCATGTCACTGAATCCCTGCTAAGAGTGCAGTACCGATTGGATTTGGGATTTGGGGAGTGCAGCATGATAAAAATGGCCACAACTTCTCTGAGCGATGGAGCCTGCCTCCCTGCCCTTGAATGTGGGTGGGCTCTGTCATGCTCTCTGGGTCCCACGTGGAGAGGCGTCCCACCAAGGCACCACCTATGAGAGTGAATCACTGTGGACCCTCCAGATCAGTTCAGTCTCAGCTGACACCACAGAAGGACCCCTGTCAAGGCCTTGCAGAGCAGGTGGACTGCTCAGTCAAGCCCTGCCTGAATTCCTGACCCACTAGATCAAGAGAGATAACAAAAGGGATTTCTCCTAAGCCACTAAATTTGGGGGAAGTTTGTTATGCGGGACTAGATAACTAAATGTGTCTGTGCGGGGGGTAACTCCGTTGCTATACCGGCTTACTCTCGTCCATACATGGGGTTTTTGTTTTTACCTCTGGAGGCACTAAGTCAGAAAACCAGAAGCAATACCGGTAACAATAATCCATTGGAATAAAATGCCTGCAAATACTTAACCAGAAGAACATAAATTATGTACAACCTAAGAAAAACATATGCTGTACTTAATGCAGAGCATTTTAAGGATTTTTCTTGATTCTTTAAACAGCATACTTCCCAGTATTTAGGAAGGAAATGGATATTAATTGAGCTGAATCTATAATGGAGGAAACAGGCACTGAAATATTAAACCAGTTGCTTAAGTTTTCATCATAGTGGGTCAGTAACGCGTTTATACATAGAACTAGATCCCATAGGCAAGTGGCTTTCAAATACGTTTGATTGCAGTTCATAGAAATAAATATTTTACCTGAACCTGGTACCCATATGTAAACTTGAGCAAACTTGGTGAAATACTACTTACCCTATTACATATGATACACTCTAAAATACTTTATCCTCTTCTCTTTTATTTTTATATTTTTTATTATTATTATTTTTAAATGTCCAGGTCAGTTTTATTTTAATTAATTAATTAATTAATTAATTAATTTGGCCACGCCGTGCGTTATGCGGGATCTTAGTTCCCTGACCAGGGGTCGAACCTGTGCCCCCTGCATTGGGAGTGCGGAGTCTTAACCACTGGACCACCAGGGAAGTCCCTCTATTTCCTTTTTTTAAAAAAATGCTGGTCAAACATGCTAAATAAATTTCATGACCTATTAATGGATTGCATTCTACAGTATGAAAAACACTGCCCCAGACACTAACCTTCCTGGGACCAGGGATTCTGTCTTATTCACCACTGTGCTTAGAAATTTCTGGTGTACAGAAGGCATTCAAGCATTTAATGACTGAATGAATTTCATGACAGTGGTTCCAATTTATTAAAATGGGAAGGATACTAATCACAAGTCAGGAAATCCAGTGTCAACTCTTGAATCATTGCATATCCTTGAGAAGTAACTTCTCTTATTTTCTCACCTATAAAATAGAACTTGTGATATCTTGTACACATGGGATAAAATGAGCCCACAAATATTAAACTATCGTGAGTAAAAGATAAAGAATTACAAATAAAAGATCAATGGATTCGTTACTTATGCACTTTGAAATGCCTAGAGATACCACTCAAATACTTCACTTTGTTACTTTACTGCCACTTCTTTAATTTGGATTAATTAGAGGAAAATTGTGAGGAAAATGAGATCTAAATTTAGACCTTTTTAAAGAAAAAAATTAAATTTCACTGAGTAACAAAGTAGTCCTAAAATGTTGGGCTGGATAGACTTGTACCTTGAAGTATTAGTTGGGCCACTAGCAGATTAGATACTGAGTGACAGCTTAAGCAGGTCCATGGCAGTTGCAGTACATTGTTTTTGTGTAAATGGACATTTCTGAAATTCTGAGGGGAGACTTGATTGGGTAAAGTGTCCTTGTTAACTCTTCAGGAATTTATTAATTCCTAGTACCTACATTAGAAAATGCCACCATATCTAAATTACTGAGGTTTGGATGTATGAGATCTGAAAAATGTCTGGGGAAGACTTAGGGACTCTGCTAAATTGTTTTAATAACAGCCAAGAGCCCTAAGCTATCAACAAGACTCTTTCTGCCCAGAGGTAAATCATGCTGCATAGCCTAGGGTAATTTTCCTTTTGTTCTCCCTGGAAAGTTTACCAAGTACGTAGTTCATGGGAAATTTCCCGGCTTGTTTTCTAGATGAAGTAGCACAATAAGGTGGTTTGGTGCCCTGGCTTTGAAATCAGAGAAACTGGCTCTTAAGTTCTGGTTCTGCCACTTTCAATACGTGTGACCTTGGGTAGATCTCCAAGAGCTGTGAGCGTTAAATAAGCTATATCACATGTGCACACATGTATGAAGTATTTAGCACAATGCCTAGCACAAAGGCAACAATAAATGATAGTTCCTCTGAGCTGTATTATTGTTGTTTTTATTAGTTATTATTATTAGTTATATGCCAGTTCTTTCTGGTCTGGACTAGCTAGCTTTTATAGTTCAGCTGCTAGAAAAGAGATTTGTTTGCTCAAGAAATAAGCAGGTTTCTTTAAGGTTCAAGGAAAATTATTTCACAAGTTTTACCAGGTCCTGGGACTCAGCCCTCGTGACACCTGGAAATTTAGCTGAAAATGCAGTAAGGTCTCCACCTCTATAGAAGCTGAGACCGAGGAGTGGTATACACACAGCGCATCACTGAACATGTGCTGTCAGCCATCAGTCTTCCCTTTGTTTGCTAGGAAAAGGGCAGCCCTATAAATTGTGCACTTTGTTGGAGAAACTGGGGCACTAATGCGATTGCTCACTTTGTGATGCTGAGCTATTTCGAAGTTTCCTTTCTAATCGGCTCGGGGCAAAATTGTGAAGTAGTCATTTGTCTCTGTCACTTCCAATCCTCCTTCCCCCCACCCCCTTCCCCTTCCTCTCCCCCCCTTCCCCCTCATCCTTCTGTCAGTGAATTTCTCCTACTTCATACCATAGATTAGCTGAAAATGGCTTAAAAGATTGTCCCCTTTTGCTACGTTTGTGCTTTAGATGCCTCTAAAGAATTCAATGATTCTCCAAGGATACTGTTTCAGATATTTGCAGGCCAGGAGGTGAGAGAATTCTGGCTGGGAGTTACCCTGGTATCTTTCAGTTAGCACTGCCTTCTCAGCTGAAAAAACATTGTGTCTTTGTCTTTGAAATAGGAGGAAGATCTATTCTAGCATTTTCCAAAGTGTATTCCATGGGATATGCGGTTGATTTTACTGTGATCAATTACTTTTAAGAAACCGTAAATAACAAAGTGAAACAGGTTTCCCTGCTGTAGAGATTCTTAAAAACCTTTATCGTGCTCATGTCAAAGGAGGTGCTTTGAACTTCCAAGTGGGTGTTTAGGATGTAACATTTTCCACCTTATTTATCTTCCTCTTTTAATTTTTATGAAGCACCTTCAGTATCTATGTGACACAGAACATACTTTACAGAGTACCAATCTAGTCCAACCCTCTAGGCCAACTAAGGAAGGAAACAGTAAAGTGATGTGCTCAAGGTTACCTGTTGACCTAGTTGCAAAGTCAGGACTAGAAACTTGGTTCTCTGACTCTACAACTTGGTCAAAAATCCCATTTGTGGTTATGGATTTAATGTCTGTCATCCCTGCTAGACCGCATCCTGCCAAAACTGAAACTTGACCTCTTCTGCTTATCACTGTATCCTTAGCACCCAGCACAGTACCTGGCACACAGCGATCAAACCAGCACTTACTAAATTGAATTGAGATTGATTATGGGGATGGACATGTGTTGTCTGTTGCTGTCTATGTCTGTTGCTTCTCCTTCTAGCCTGCTCCCTACTACAGTGAAGGGGTCAGTGTCAAGTTCCATACTTACACTGAGAATACGTGGTGCCAGTTCCACTGACACTGAACCTGTTCAGGTGCAGTCTGTGTGTGACCACGTTCTTCTGGGGTTGAAACAGGATGATGTGCACCTTGGGTGCAAACAAACAGCCCAGGACCACGAATCCGCTCAGGCTAACCGAGATGCACATGGTCGTTGTCTGCACCTGTAAGAAAAGATTGCCTTGTTAAGTGTCTTGACTATAAATTCAATACAGTGGCCAACTCAAGAGAGCACTGAAAAAAGAGCAAACTGAAAAAACCCAAATCATCCACAGTTCTGTTCTTATTCTAGCCAAACCAATACAGCAATTATATTGGATCTTCTGAGTTTGGGATGCACATGGAAACATTGCTTAGGATTTGTAAGCAAACACTCTTCGTGTTTGGTGTCCTGAAGGCTTGCCAAGACTTCACACGGATTTTCTTGTTTTGTTTTCTTCTTTACTTTGTATAAAGATATTTCTGCAGAGCCACTGAAGTCAGAATCTTAAAGAGTCAAATATCAGTATTCAATGATGAAGTGACCAGATAACTGATAATTTGAGTCAATCAACTTGGCTTGTTTAAGGTTTACTATATTATGAACAAATCTGGTCCTGTTTCATATTTCCATTTCTCTTCCTTGCTGGGAGCTCTGTCAGCTCTTGGTTTCCCTACTCAACACTGGGGGACATTATCAACTTTCTTCTGGGGTACCTATTCTTCTAATTATTTCATTAGCATCTCTCTGGAATTTTGTTACATCAGGTGCTCACTGTTCCATCTTTCTGTTCTCCAGGCTTCTATGCACCCATCCTTGACAGAGAATTGTCCCTTGCTCCCTCTTTGCTTCCCCTGAAAGCAAACCTCAGATCTAGGTTTTATCATCTCTTCTTTTCATTCCCTTGCCCACACTCTTCATCTTCTCCGCTCTCCTCATTTATCCTGGCTTCAGCTCCCATAGATTTTCTGGAAAATCCCAAATTAGATTCTACATATTTAATCACTTTCAGTATGAAAAATGGAAATTAATTATTTCTTCTATCAGTTTCTACTCAGAGTAACTATGGTAAATCCTGGAGTCATTTTAGAGTTCTTTTTCCTTTTTCCCCAGCCGATACTATTACCAGATAGCAATAATTTCTCATGCCCTAAAGTGTCTGACCTTCGTCTGTAATCAAAGGAAGCTGAAGACTGAACAGTTAACTGGAAGAGCCACATAACTTTAGAAGACTTCTTTCTTTTTTTTTTTTTTTTTTAAAGAAATTCACGTTCTTTTATTTATTTATTTATGACTGTGTTGAGTCTTCGTTTCTGTGCGAGGGCTTTCTCTAGTTGCGGCAAGTGGGGACCACTCTTCATCGCGGTGCGCGGGCCTCTCACCATCGTGGCCTCTCTTGTTGCGGAGCACAGGCTCCAGACGCGCAGGCTCAGTAATTGTGGCTCACGGGCCCAGTTGCTCCGTGGCATGTGGGATCTTCCCAGACCAGGGCTCGAACCCGTGTCCCCTGCATTGGCAGGCAGATTCTCAACCACTGCGCCACCAGGGAAGCCCAGAAGACTTCTTTCTGCTTTTGATTTTTAAAAAATCAGGTTACGCTTGTATAATAATTCTTCAGACTCTGGTTTTACTTTAATTGCTGAAAGTAAATCTCTCCTCACTATCTTTTTTTTTTTTTAATTTGATTTTATTTTTGGCTGCGTTGGGTCTTCGTTGCTGCGTGCAGGCTTTCTCTAGTTGCGCCGAGCGGGGGCTACTCTTCGTTGCCGCGCACGGGCTTCTCATTGCGGTGGCTTCTCTTGTTGTGGAGCACGGGCTCTAGGCGCACGGGCTTCAGTAGTTGTGGCTCGCGGGCTGTAGAGTGCAGGCTCAGTAGTTGTGGCTCACGGGCTTAGTTGCTCCGCGGCATGTGGGATCTTCCCGGACCAGGGCTCGAACCCGTGTCCCCTGCATTGGCAGGCGGATTCTTAACCACTGTGCCCCCAGGGAAGCCCTCTCCTCATTATCTTAAAGCTCTTGCTCCCCTAACCACTCCAGGGCTCTCCAACTTGGTCCCCAGTTTCAGGCTCTTCTCTCTTTTGTCAGCTTCTCAGAAAAGTCTACTATCTAATTCCATGATGGAAAAGCCTTGATAAATCATAACTATGTTATTTATAGCAAGTCCATTACTGATGTAATTTTTTTTTTTACCTATATGTATAATATGATATTAGAACTGTGCTGTTCCTGCCTCGGTTTTGACCGTGGTGCCAATGTGAAAGCTATCAGATATCCCAGTGAGGGTGAGACAAGTTCAAATGTGCACATTTTCAAGAAAACCTTCTATAACTTTGAAACTCCTCACATACTTTAAGACATTACAGGGCGAGGAGAAGGGAGGCTTCTGTGAGGAGATCTTGCCCAAAGCTGTGCTGTGAATTCCACGCCCTCCACCCTTTAGGGGGATTGTGTCCATCTCTTCGCTTAAAGCTTACAGGGGAGGGCATCACTGTGGCCCTTCACAGAAGGTCTGAGGTTTTTCTGTGGTTGGGAGGATGCCCTGCCTGGGAGCCTGATTCCTGTCTGGAAAATCTAGAAGGTGACAAATGGCTAGTCACTTTTGTAGCAGAGCAAGGAGACTTGCTGATGTATTGAGATAGTCCTTTACTCTAAAAATTTATCAAAACAAACGCTATGTGAGTGGTATGCCAGACAAGATGAGCCATTGTGGGTCGTCTAGGGCCCATGTGGAGGGGCCTGGAGTCCTTCTCAGAAGGAGGCTAGAGGGGCGTAGCTCGATGTCCTGGGCCTGACTCTGACAACTCAGAGTAGCGAATTGCCAGCCAACTCACTCAAGGACTTGTGGGAGAAAAAGGCCAGCAGGACCTTTCTGATGATCAGGTGAAAACACCCTTTAATCATCTTCCAGGTTATGCCAAGGGTGTGTCTTTAGCCACTGCGGACTTAGAGATCATAAAGTCATCCTGTTATGTAAGAACCATCCTACTTCTTCCTTATTACTCTCTAACCGGGCCTGAGAGGGAAATAGCAACTGGTGGACTGGGGAGTGTGAGCTGGGAGAAAGGGGAAACAGCTCCAAGGCAGGCCAGACCTCAGGAGAAAATGATACTGAATGTTAAGTCATGATATGATTTGATAACTACATAGGACAAGGCATTTGAATTTCCTACTAGAGACTTTTTTCCATTGAAAATGATTGTAGGACCTTATGTCACCTAAGGGCACACAAATTCACGGGCCTACCAAGGTCATGAGAGTTTTCATTCATTGATGTATCCCCAGCACTAGGATGGTGTCTCACGTAAGGTGAACGGTCAGTGTTTGGATGTATCCACTGGAATTTCCATCCAGGGGTGGAGGGGTGACTAATCTCACTAACTACTAAAGGGACACTGGGAGGCATAACTAAAGGTGTGTTTTGGTCATAGTTTATGCTGCATATTTTTCAGTACACCTGTTTTAAATTTGATACCTTTTAATTTTTTTCAAAGCCCAAGTATCAGCCTCATAGTTTCAGTTGCCCAGTTCCCTCTATAACTCACACTATAAAGAGTCTGTATTTATCTTTAATTATTTGTCCTGTGTCTTTGAACACTCCCAGTGCATGCTGCTTTGTTTTCATCTTCCTCAAGCTCCTAGAAACACTTGACATGGTTAATCACTTCCTGGATACATCCTTCCCTCACTGGACAGTTCCTTGTCTGAGTTACCTTTGCTGACTTTTTCTCTTCTACCTGAATTCTAAGTGCTGGAGTGTTTCAGAACTCAGTCTTGGACACTCTTCTCTTTAGCATCTCATTGAGTTCCGTGGCTTAAGTACCTCCTATGTGGATGATATTCATATATGTAGTACTAGTTCCAACTTATCTTCTGGGCTTCCAGACCTATACATTCAACTACCATCTTGGCATATTGTTGTGGATGTGTAGTAGGCAAATCAGAATGAATATGTAAGCAGAACTTGATCCTTTCCTCCGAGTATCAAGTATCTCCATTTAAATGACACCAAATGCCACCCACTTGTGCAAGCCAAAAACCTGAGAGTCGTCCTTCATTTTGCCATTTCCCTTACACCCACACATCCAATCCAATATCAAGTTCTGTTGGTTCTTTTGGAAGATAATCCTTTATAGTCTCTTGGGCTTCTGTATGTCTTTCAAGCAGTGGCTCTGACTGCCTTTGTTCTGGACGTTCTTTTCAATGGTATTTTTATAGCAAAGAGCCCTAGAAGATAGAAGTAGTGCCTGTGGAACAAAGGACCAGCATATCACTCATTAGAAAAGATTCAGGTTCCCTAATCTCACTGTTCCTCCCTGTAATGCCACCACTGACTGTGCCGTGGTCACGGTGCCCTTTGCATAGCCTGTGGGAAGGGGGACTCAGGGAGCCAGAGCCAGTGCAGAACTCTGGCTACTGCTGTTGCTTTGAGTCATAAAGTCCTTTTTGTCAGCGTCAACAAAACTGTGGCAGGCTAACATGTTAAGTTAGAATCAGTCAAGTAAAATCTCAGACTCTTCGGTCTTTGACAGTTGTGACGGTGAGATCGGAAAGGCTTTCTCAGAGAGGAAGAATGAGGGCCTTGAGGGCTGATGAACAGGCCTTGAGAGAAGTCCATGGGGATCCGCAGCAAACAGGCTGACCAAACTGTACGGCCACCCAGGCAATAAATAGTGCTTCACTTTATTGCCATTAATGAAGAGGATTCGGGGAGTGGGTCGCAGGCTGAGTAACAGGAAGTAGATTCAGATAGAGCTGCTGAACCTGTACTGAACTTGTTGCTGACTCAGCTCTGGGGGTGGCGTGGATTTCCTCCCTATTCTGATTCAGGTCCTTGGTGGGCAGAAAGTTCTACTCTTTCTTCACATAAAAGTTGCAGGGACAAGCACCTACACTGACCCTGAAAAGAGAAGCCTTCAGAGAAGCAGAGACCAAGTGAGTCATTTGAACTTTGGCTGGCTCCCTTGGGAAATGAGGGAAGAGGGCGACTAGTGCTTGTGAAGGAAGAATGGCAACAGCTTGGCCCTCTTAGGGCTCATCCCTTGCTATAGTCTCTCACGGCAAACTTAGATCCATTCTGAGATGACGAAAGTCTCAGTTTTTTACAGTGGAACCTGGCTGCAGAAAAGGAGCTTTGGTCCTCTCTGTCAGATTGCCCAGAAACAGGATAATGCTCTGGGAAGCCATAGATGAGGCACTGACCGGTGTATGGGCTCTTCCTGACCTGGATTGGGTTTAAAATGCTGACAAAAGTGCTGCACCAAAGAATGAGAGGCTGACGCAAGGAAATCTGGACGAATTCTTGCAGTCAGCTGCAGCCCTGGAAAGCTTGCTTATTAGCCCTTATGCTAAAACCAGGCAAGACGCTAAGAGATGTTATCACGATGAGACAGCAAATGCCCTGGATTAAGATGAACTCCTTGAAAAAAGTCGCTGCTGTCTGTGCAAGTCAGTGGCGAGTGAGCTGAAATACACCAACCACGTGGCCCAGGCAGATAGCTACCGATATCTGGCTCTGGCCTCTTGAGTCAAGGGGTCCCCAAAGTTGAAATGAACAGTGACAGTAACGATGATGTTGCCATTCAGTTCAGGGTTTTGGGTGCTCAGAAACATTGGACCTTCGTTCGGTTGAGCCACGCGTAGCTGCCGCATGCTGGAAACACAGAGCAAATGTGCCTTCCTTAATGGCATGGAGATATCCATGCTGCCTGATTCCTCGCTTACTCTCTCCATCCTGATTGTAGCTGCCTTAAGAAGGAAGGAAGGATAGGAACAATGTCTCCCCATCCCCAAGAATGGCTGCCATCCATACGCACCAGACCCAGTATGCTGGGAAACTCTGGGGAGGGAAGAACTCAAATTTTTATGCTCTGTTGGTTACAGACAACCAAGTCACCATCCTACCCAGACTTGTTAGGGAGAAGGCAGGGCTGGGAACAGAATGAGGCAAATGAGGAACTTGCCTGAGATACACCTTTAAGGAGGCACCCAAAACTCAGTAATCAAGACAAATAATATTTTATTGCAGTATTTTTAAAAAATAAAAATTCATGCTAAAAGCCTACGATGAACACAATACCAACCTTTTAAATAAGGATAAGGTCGGTAACAGTGCTGGGCTGTGATGTATTCAAAGTGAAGGCAAAAAGAAAAATCAGCAACACTGATCTTATCATGATGACTGCTCATGCAGGTGTTACCGGGCCCACTCTGCACTGCCTAGTGGAAATTGGGACTCGCGGAACCTACACAAATGCTGATGTTCTGGCTACAGTGGTGGCTGCGAGTAATAAATGTCCTTTGTCTCTGAGTTAGGAGTCTCATGTCTTCTGTCAGCATCCCCGAAACTGTGGCAGGCTAACCTGTTAGATTGCAGGATGGATTAAAAACCCTTCTCGGTCCTTCACAGGGTCTGTCTCTGTCACTGACATCCTACCCTTGGCTCTGGCCACCATCGTCTCTGACCTATCGCAGTCACCTAACTGCTCTCCCCACCCCTGCTTTTTCCTTTCTGTCATACGTTGTCTTTAGCAGCTTGATTTTTTTTTTTCCCTAAAAATGTGAGATCACAAAATATGAGATCATTAAACTGCTCCACTTAAAAAGTATTTCAGTGGTTTCTTTTTCCATAGAAAACAAAATCTAAACTTTTTGCTATGGCCTATAAAGTCCTATGTGGTCTAGCTGCCCACCCTCCCAACCGCCTACCTCTCATATTAACTCACTCTTCCATCTACTCGTTAAACTGTAGCCAGATACACCTTTCTTTTCTAAGGCATTTTTGCCTAGGGGTGTTTGCGCTTGCTGTTTCTTCTGTCTAGCGGGTAGAATTCCCCTGGTTGGCTCCTTCCCATCTTTCAGTAGGGTATTATGAAATAGGCACTAGTAGGGGTGGCAAACAGTTTTTGAAAGAATGAGATGTGATACATTTCTTTTAATCTTCAAAATAGTCAACATGGGAAAATTGAAATTTCTTTGCAAGTACTTAAACCTTGTAAAAATTCTAAAGTCACCTCCAAGTCTGCCTAGGCAAAATGCTTTGCCTGCACCAACCCCAGTAAGAATCCAGCATCTTGATACCTAGAGTATGGTCCTTTGCCTAGCAGCATCTCCATCATCTGGGAGCTTGCTAGAAATCCGGAACCTTGGGCCTCATCCCTTCTTACTGAATCAGAATCTTTAGCAAGATTCCCAGGTGGATGCGCCTTAAAGTTTGGGAAGCACTGCAGTAGCATAACCCCGCCCCCTTCCATCATAGTACTCACCACTGCATGAGTTATCCTGAATTTTCACTTGTTAATTATTTACTCACCATCTCTATCCTCCTCTCATTCCCCACCAGATTGTCAGTTATAAAAGAGGAGGGGCTTGTCTATGTTGATAGCTGTACCCCAAGGCCCATAATAAATGCTCAGATACTTTTGGAAGACATGAATGAACAAAATACTCAGTAATTACCATTTAAACTTTTTATGGTAAACTTTCCACCCAAACGTGACCTAGTTTTTCTTTACACCATTTGAACTATGTATTGGATCCCTGATGACTCGGTGTTTGATTCTTATGCTCTCTGGGATGGTTTTGTTGTGATACAGAAGGAGGCAGCCTGGATATTTCTCAAAGATCCTTTGAAATTTTGGATTCTTGCCCAAGTTTTTGCTTGCTCTGTCTTGATGTCTCTTACAGCGTTGACTAGTCTTGCTTGTTCTAGGCTTTACTCCTACAAGTCCATTCTTCATATTAAGGATAGATAAGTGTGTGATATAGTAGGAAAGGCATGGATTTGGATCCAAAAAACTAGTCCTACTATTTTTTAACTGTGCCACCTGGGAAGTTAATTGCCTTCTGAGTCTGTTTACTCATCTTTCTAATGGATAATGAAATTCGCTTTCCAGGGTGCTAATGAGAATATGTGAGCTCATGTATGCAAAGCACTTAGTAGAATAAGGTCTTGGAATTTGGTCAGGAAGACTTAATTCCCTTTCTTTCCCTCTTACCTTAATCATGTCACTTTTTGCCCAAGCGAACAACCAACCAAAAGAAAACAAGAAAAATTTAAAAATCACAAGACCTCAAAGCCCTTAAACATTATTTAAATGAATTCCTCTACCTGGTATAATCTGACCAAGCTGCCACAGTTCCCATTAATTTCTCACTAGACTCCCCCTATCTTCCATTTGAGCACGACCGACATTATTGCATTCTTCTTGGTTCATTTCTATTTTGCCTCAAGAATATTCCCTGTAGGCCCTATATACTTTAACTACCTTACTTCCACTTTCCTACCAAGGTACAGTATGAAATCCCACCTCTTTAAGGAGATTCCTGGAAAGACCAAGCTCTTACTGATCCAACTCTTTTTTGAAACAAATAGGCATTTAAGAGTTTATTTCAGCAATTTAATTATAAACTATTCTGTGTTAATCTTGAATTCGTTCATGCTTGTTATTTTTTTCCCAACTGAGATGTAAGCTTTTTGAAGACTGGAATAGTGCTTTATATTTTTTTATAACTCCCAGTGGGTGGCAAAGTACTGAGTCATAAACCTTGTTGACCGATGCCCAAATTCCTGATGCTGGTACTTAGATTATTTTTGGGTACTTTTCTAATGCTGCTGATTCTATCCGAGCCACATGGTTTCCCTCCAGGAAAGTTTAAATCGCAGTCTAAAACAAGGGTCCTGAGTTCAGATACTTATAGGGCTATGCAGATTCATACATGAAGGTAGCCAGGTGTAAGAATTCAGGGGCTGGTGGGAGTTGTGGGCAACAGGAGTGAGAGTGCTCTGTCTAGAGGCATAAGCACTACTCAACCAGCTAATTGTGGGTCCACATGTTTTATTTTGTTAAGAGAAGCCAAGAGTCTAGATAGTTACGTATAATTTCTCAATTTTCTTACTTTGGCAAACATTTCAAAGAATTTCAAAACAGTGCAGGCCAAACTAGAGATATCTGTGGGGCAAGAAGAGCATGTGATTCATTAGAGCAGCGATTTTCAATCCTGCCTGCAAATGAGAGTCACTTGGGGAGCTTTGAAAAATCCTGATGTCTAAGCCCCAGATCAGGCCAATTAAATCAGAATATCTGGGGCTGTGCCCCAGGTGTCAATATTTTTTTTTCAAAGCTACCCAGTTGATTCAATGTGTGGTTGAATATGAAAACCTCTGTGTTGGAGGCTCTGGTCTACTGTCTCATTTCTTTTGTAAATTTAGGATTGGGATTATTTGCAAGGATAAGTGAGACATCAGGTGATCTCTGTGGGATTCATTGCCTTAATTAGCATAGGCCTTAAAACACTCACCTCTACAACCACTGCCCCATTTTCCTTGTAACTTCTACCATGTGGTAAAACTTCTGGTATCTTCAGCTAATTTCATTTAATCATGATATTGCTATCATGTTAAAGGAAAAAGTCATTTTTTTATGTTTTAGGAATAAATGCTAGTTCAGTCAATAAAATTAAATTTTATTCTCAGTAGTATTTTTGTTTTATTTTTTCATTAGCTTTTTTGAGAATGAATAGTTTCAAATCATATGTCGAGGATAGAACAAATAACATTGTAACTATTTTGCAGTTCCAATACCCCAAGTCCTGTCTACTAAGGATGGCTTCCTAAGAACTGAAAAGAAAATCCTTACAGATCTATAGGAGGAGGATGTGTATAGAAAGACAAAAGATAGAATTGGGGGCATTAAAATGCATTAACTGTAGTTCTCCATTTAATCCCCACACTAGAAAGGTACAAACTCCTGTGTGCATATAATCTGACCTTTGATTTTGCTGATTTAGTTCTGATGTCTTCTCTTTTGACAGATTTTCAAAAATTTTTATAGGTAGTCTTATAGAAAGCCTGACCATTATCCCAACATTGAATGTATATTCTTTATTTTTCTTGCTGCTCCTTTAATGTGGTCCATAGGTTTCAGTCGCAACGTCGTGGATAATTTACTAGACTGGACACATCAAGCTTTGCCAGTCTCTTGATCTCTTGCTTTAAGTAGCTTTGTCTTATTTTTGAGCTGCAGTATTCAAGAGCTTGGTAACGTAGGAATTGCTGATAAACAGAAACATTTGAGGACTATTCCAACCTACAGAGGCACTTTATTTTGTGAAATCATGTTGTAACAAGGAAACCATAAGGCCTCTGGAAAACTTAATGACGAATTAAGAAATATAGAGAATAAAAACCAATTGCCTAAGAGGAAAAAATTCTTATACTCACTCATTGGAAGATATGAAAATCAGAATTATAAATGTGAGAGCAACTGATTGATGGTTTCAACAATTTGAGAAATTTTGATGGAATCATGTACTGTTTCTTTCAGGAGAGATGGTCATTATATTGAAGCCCAGAAATCTGAACTGAATATTACTGGAGACTATATGAATAATGACTTAATTAGGTTACCGGGATATAGACAGTAAAAGTTTTAACTGATTTAGGGGTTACATACATATACGTCTACAGGAAGTAAGGTTGTAGAAAAAGTATAACAAATATCGTATTTTAACTTGTTTTAGAGAAATAATGATGCTTATTTGAAGCTCGAGTGAAAGTTTTTAGATCTTTAAACTGATCCTGGCTTAATGTTGCAACTCTGCTTTAATTTACAGGTTGATCTGTGGTAGCCAGGTCCTTTCGTGTCTAATTTAAAGTCTTATTCTCTTGTCATTCACTTTCTAAATTAAATTAAAAGTTTTAAGGGGTGTGTGCATGTGTGTGTGTGTGTGTGTGTGTGTGTGTATTATACTTTTCTCCCACTAGATTATAAATTGCTTGAATGACCATGCCATTTACATTTATCTTCCTCTCTGTGCCTAGCACAACGCTTTCCACATAGCAAGCACTAATTAAATGTTTTAAAGCATATTGAATTAATTTCCATATACAATATGGCAGTTCATCATGGCATTTATAATTTAGCTACCTAACTGCTGAGATGAAATAAAAGGAGTCTCTTTTAAATTATACATAACAGAACAGTGGCAGGATACAAGAAGAAGGAAAAGGAGAAACCATTCCGAGACTTACTCTGTAGTCACTTGAAGTCACATAAAATATAGGGAGGAAGGCCAACCAGATGATGCATGTGGTATACATGGTAAAACCAATGAACTTGGCTTCGTTGAAATTTTCTGGGCACTTCCGCGTTTTGAAGGCATACACAGTGCATAAGATGACCAGGACCACATCGTAGGTAAGTGAGATCAACATGCTGGAATCTTTGACATTGCATTTTAAGATGACTGTTTCCCGCTTCTCTGGAAGGGTGTACCGCCTGGTGCCTGGAACCTCCAGGATGAGCCACACAGACACTACCACAATTTGCACCAGTATCAGACCCAGGCAGATGAAAACCTGAGAACTTGGGCTGATGAATTTTGGCCTCTGAACGCCATTCTTTACCCCATCGAAGACACGGGCAATGCAGTTTGTCTTGGTCAGCAGGGCTGAGTAACAGACAGCGAAGGAGGTCCCCAGCCCTAGTCGGCGCAATGCACAGATGACTGGTGACGGCTTGGAAATGAAGAAGAATGTCATGCAGTAGGACAGGCCAACCCCAAACAACAAGATGTAGCAGAGCTCCCGGCCTGATGCTTTGACCAAGGGTGTGTTGTTGTGCTTGATAAAGACAGTCACAACCATGCATGTACACATAAAACCCAGGCAGGCAATGGTGACCGGACCAACGGCCCAGGCATCTTGCCACTTGATGTAGTCCTCAGGAAGGTCAAAGCAGCCAGATAGGTCTGCAGTGGGCCACTGCCCAAGGCCGCAATCCATACAGGTAAACTCATCAGCCAGGTATTCGTAGGGCTCGCAGGGGATGCAGATCCAGCAGCAGACATCCCCTGGTTGCATATTCTTCATTTCATTGGGTGCACAGGGGTCACTGCACTGGGAAGTGGGGATTGAGTTCTGGGACCAGTGGATAGAGTCGACATCTACTGATAAGGTTTCTGCCCAATGACCAACCTTCAAGTAGGAATACTTGTCGCCCACGTACTGGAAGTTGAACACGTTGTAACGTCCCATTCCATCTCCAAAAGTGTCAAACTTGACAATGCTATCTGCACCTTTATTTGGGTTGAATGGAGCTGTGACATGTAAAGTAAAAGAAAAGAAAAAAAAGAACACTGTTTAGGTGTCTTAAGTGTGATCGGTCAATGACTTTATATCATACACTTAGCAAAACTGAAATAACAGGGAACGGGGATTCCAAGGCTGAGATAATTTATCAATTACCATTGAATTTACATATTAAAAACTACTGGAGTCTTCAAGCATTCATAAATTCATTCACTTAACATTCCTGAGTGCCTCCTGTGTGCCAAGTGCCAGTGATAATCATGAGTACAATACAGTGTCTGCCTTCAAAGGAGCTGATTATTTAACAGGGGAACCAGTGAACATGTAGTCATATTTTATGTGGTATATAAATATTCATTTCTTGAAAGATTCCACAATAGGAATTGGACAAACTTCGAATCTCATCTCTATTACGTATTTATATATTTATGTATAGAAATTAAATATTTTCATGGACCTATATAATTAAAAGGAGGAATTTTTCTCCTTCAAATCAAGAAAAAAATTTTTCTTTATAAATGGATGGTATGTTTCTTTTAAACAGTTTAGATAATTCAGAAGGAAAGAAAGAAAGAACACTTATCCATAATCCTTCAAATGTAGTATTTTCATGTTTTGGAGGCTATTCATTCTGACTACATATTTGCATGTGTCTGTGTATAGCATACTCCTATCCACATATATACAACCTGAATATTCTGAAGGCACCTACAGTAGAAACTAGGTAATTGCTTTAAAGTTTGTTCCTAACTGTACAGGATCGGTAGCCCTCAACCCTGTCCCTTTCTTATAGCCAGTGCCTAAGAGCAGCGCCTCTCTAAGCATTCTCTGGTTCCTCTGTCCTCTCTTCCAGCTGCTGCTCATCATGTCTCTCTTGCCAACATCAGCTGCCATTCTGTTCACCATTTTTATGCCGCCTTCTCTGGTCTACTCTGTGCCCACTATTTCACACTGCCGACCTTTACTCTTTCCTTAAATGTAGAAGAATGAGGCTGATATCTCTGATGCACAGACAAACTTTATTAGTCAGGGTAGGCTTGCCTGTGTTGGTAAATAGACCCCAAATTGTTTAAGGGCTCAAACACAATGGAAGTTTATTTCTCCCTTGTGCAGTAGGCTAAGGTCTTGGTCGGTGGGTATCTCTCCTCCACACAGTGATTCAGGAACCCAGGTTCCTTCCATCTTGAAGCTGTACCAATTCCTAGGGCCTCCTTCTCATTGGCATCCATGCAGTGGAAGGAGAGAAAGAGTATGAATTAGGTACACCTGCTTCCTAAAAGTATAAACCTGGAAGTGGCACGTGCTTTTATTCACATTTATTGACTAGAAATTAGTTACAGGGTCACACCCAACTTCGAGAGCAGCTGGGAAATGTGGCTTAGCTGATGTGCCCAACTACAGCTATGGATGAGAAAGGGGAATCTGGAGGACACTGCAGTCTCTTACTCTGCAGGTCTTTGCTGTCTTTACTACCTCCTCCCTGAGCTCCGTTCTGTCTTCTCTGGGGCTCATGTTGTTCCAGCCAGCGGGAAACAGCTTACTCTTCTTGGGTCTAGATATTTTATGGAGGAAAGGGTCCCTCAATGAGTTGCTTGGGTCCTTGGTGAAAGAAAACCTCACATTTCACCTAATAGCTCTTGCCTATGTAGGATGCATAGATGCCCCTAGAGTGTCAGGCTTGGTGTTTCCAGTAATGTGTTGTACCATATATAAAGTCTGTTAGCAAATGTAATTCGATATGCCACATTTATTCCTCACTTATTATGATTTATTTTCTTTTAGTGATCTTGTTATCTCACTTACATTTGACTTTCCTAAACTTCACCTAGCTTTCTGCCACATCCTTCAAACCCATCACCTATGTCTGTGTGTGTCTGTACTGCAGTTGGGGATTGGCTTCAAGTTCATAGCGAGACAAACTGTAGTCGTAGATGAGTGCATGATTTTGGATTTAGATGGACTATGCGTGATTCTCATCTCTGCCTTTTAATAGTTGTATGTCCTTAGGCAAGTTAACATTTCTGACTCTGTTTCCTAATCAACAAATTATAATATAAATACAAATTATAAATAAATGTAAAAATGCTAAATAAATTGATCATTTTCTACTGGTTCATAACATTTGCCAGATATTAAATTGTGGGATAATTCCTTTCTCTCTGTTATTTGTTGTTTCTCTTGATCTCTTTCCACAGCAGTATGATCTTTTTTGCAACTACTACAGCTTTAGACAATGTTTTAATATGTTAGAACAAATGAACATAGGAGTTGAAACATTATTGCTATATTTTCAGGAGTAGGAATCAATATCACAATTCTTAGATCACATAAAACTAAATTTATTTAGTCCATGCTTAGAAAAATTTCATTAAAAATTTTAGAGACTCCTTTCATATGTTACAAATAAATAAAATGTTGAATATTGTAACATAGTTTACATCAAGTATAAGAACCTCAGATGTGTTATTAATTTTTTTACTCTCAACTACACAGTCAATCTCCACCAGTGTTCAGTGGATGTTATTAGGTCATTCTGGAAAAGATTTGTAAAATAAATATGTTTTATAGCTTTAAATATTTCACTATTTTCACAGCTATTCTTGAATGTAAAGTTTCTTAAAAATAATATATTTGAAAGGTGAGAAAACTGGTTGTTTTGCGTAATCTGAGCCGGAGAGGGTTATTGATAAGATTGTTGGCATGTGAGCTAATAATATAAACACTAAAGATGTAAAACATTCCTTTTATAAATCTTTTTCGGAAATCATCTGATATCATTAACTGAATATTGGAACAGACTGGTGGCCTAGTTGAGAATAACAAAACTAATAACACATCTAGGGTCTTAACACTTGATGTAAAATGTTTTAAAATAGTCAACATTTTCCTTATTTGTCACATGTAAAAGGAATACCTGAAATTTTTAATGCCTCTTTTCTAAGCATAGAATAAACAAACTTAGCTTGATGTAACATAAGAATTCTGATATTGATTCCTACTCATGAAAATCTGGTAATAATATTTCAATTCCCATTTTTTTCTTAATCGTTTGAATATACAGAGTGTTGTTAGGTTTTTTAAAGAGCCTAAATGAGTACTTTAGCTCTGGCTTTTACAAAATATAGGCACTTTTTAAAAAATTGGAGTACAATTGCTTTACAATGTTGTGTTAGTTTCTGCTGTACAAAGAAGTGAATCAGCTATATGTATACATATATCCCCTCCTCTTGGACCTCCCTCCCCCCACCTCCTTCCCACCCATCTACGTCATCACAGAGCACAGAGCTGAGCTCCCTGTGCTATACAGCAGGTTCCCATTAACTATTGTACACATGGCAGTGTATATATGTTAATCCTAGTCTCCCAATTCATCCCACTCTCCCCTTCCCCTCCTGTGTCCACTCTTCCGTTCTCTATGTCTGCGTCTCTGTTCCTGCCCTGCAAATAGGTTCATCTGTACCATTTACCGTTTTTGCATCAATAAACGTTTGATTTTCTCTTTCTGACTTCACTCTGTATAACAGACTCTAGGTCCATCCACATCTCTACAAATGACCCAATACCCTGAGAAAACCGTAATTCAAAAAGACACATGTACCCCAATGTTCATTGCAGCACTATTCACAATAGCCAGGATGTGGAAGCAAACTAATGCCCATTGACAGATGAATGGATAAAGAAGATGTGGTACATATATACAATGGAATATTACTCAGCCATAGAAAGGAATGAAATTGGGTCATTTATAGCCACTATTTTTCATTAGGCTATTTTTTAAAAATTTTTTTGAATTTTATTTTATTTATTTTTCATACAGCAAGTTCTTATTAGTTATCCATTTTATACATATTAGTGTATACATGTCAATCCCAGTCGCCCAATTCATGACACCACCACCCCACACCCACCGCCAATTTCCCCCCTTGGTGTCCATACGTTTGTTCTCTACATCTGTGTCTCAATTTCTGCCCTGCAGACTGGGTCATCTGTACCATTTTTCTATGTTCCACATATATGCATTAATATACGATATTTGTTTTTCTCTTTCTGATTTACTTCACTCTGTATGACAGTCTCTAGATCCATCCACATCTCTACAAGTGACCCAATTTCGTTCCTTTTTATGGCTAATATTCCATTGTATATATGTACCACATCTTCTTTATCCATTCGTCTATCAGTGGGCATTTAGGTTGCTTCCACGACCTGGCTATTGTAAATAGTGCTGCAATGAACATTGGGGTGCATGTATCTTTTTGAATTATGGTTTTCTCTGGGTATATGCCCAGTAGTGGGATTGCTGGATCATATGGTAATTCTATTTTTAGTTTTTTAAGGAACCTCCATACTGTTCTCCATACTGGCTGTATCAATTTACATTCCCACCAACAGTGCAAGAGGGTTCCCTTTTCTCCACACCCTCTCCAGTACTTGTTGTTTGTAGATTTTCGGATGATGCCCATTCTAACTGGTGTGAGGTGATACCTCATTGTGGTTTTGATTTGCAGTTCTCTAATAATTAGTGATGTTGAGCAGCTTTTCATGTGCTTCTTGGCCATGTGTAGGTCTTGTTTGGAGAAATGTCTATTTAGGTCTTCTGCCCATTTTTGGATTGGGTTGTTTGTTTTTTTAATATTGAGCAGCATGAGCTGTTTATATATTTTGGAGATTAATCCTTTGTCCATTGATTCATTTGCAAACATTTTCTCCCATTCTGAGGGTTGTCTTTTCGTCTTGTTTACAGTTTCCTTTGCTGTACAAAAGCTTTTAACTTTCATTAGGTCCCATTTGTTTATTTTTGTTTTTATTTCCATTACTCTAGGAGGTGGATCAAAAAAGATCTTGCTGTGATTCATGTCAAAGAGTGTTCTTCCTATGTTTTCCTCTAAGAGTTTTATAGTGTCTGGTCTTACATTTAGGTCTCTAATCTATTTTGAGTTTATTTTTGTGTATGGTGTTAGGGAGTGTTCTAATTTCATTCTTTTACATGTAACTGTCCAGTTTTCCCAGCACCACTTACTGAAGAGACTGTCTTTTCTCCATTGTATATCCTTGCCTCCTTTGTCATATATTAGTTGACCATAGGTGCGTGGGTTTATCTCTGGGCTTTCTATCCTGTTCCATTGATCTATATTTCTGTTTTTGTGCCAGTACCATATTGTCTTGATTACTGTAGCTTTGTAGTACAGTCTGAAGTCAGGGAGTCTGATTCCTCCAGCTCCGTTTTTATTTCTCAAGATTGCTTTGGCTCTCCGGGATCTTTTGTGTCTCCATACAAATTTTAAGATTTTTTGTTCTAGTTCTGTAAAAATTGCCATTGGTAATTTGACAGGGATTGCATTGAATCTGTAGATTGCTTTGGGTAGTATAGTCATTTTCACAATATTGATTCTTCCAATCCAAGAACATGGTATATCTCTCCATCTGTTTGTATCATCTTTAATTTCTTTCATCAGTGTCTTATAGTTTTCTGCATACCGGTCTTTTGTCTCCCTAGGTAGGTTTATTCCTAGGTATTTTATTCTTTTTGTTGCAGTGGTAAATGGGAGTATTTCCTTAATTTCTCTTTCAGATTTTTCATCATTAGTGTATAGTAATGCAAGAGATTTCTGTGCATAATTTTGTATCCTGCAACTTTACCAAATTCATGGATTAGCTCTAGTAGTTTTCTGGTGGCATTTTTAGGATTTTCTATGTACAGTATCATGTCATCTGCAAACAGTGACACTTTTACTTCTTCTTTTCCAATTTGTATTCCTTTTATTTCTTTTTCTTCTCTGATTGCCGTGGCTAGGACTTCCAAAACTATGTTGAATAATAGTGGTGAGAGTGGACATCCTTCTCTTGTTCCTGATCTTAGAGGAAATGCTTTCAGTTTTTCACCATTGAGAATGATGTTTGCTGTGGGTTTGTCGTATATGGCCTTTATTATTTTGAGGTGGTTTCCCTCTATGCCCACTTTCTGGAGAGTTTTTATCATAAGTGGGTGTTGAATTTTGTCAAAAGCTTTTTCTGCATCTATTGAGATGATCATATGGTTTTTCTTCTTCAGTTTGTTAATATGGTGTATCACATTGATTGATTTGCATGTATTGAAGAATCCTTGCATCCCTGTCATAAATCCCACTTGATCATGGTGTATGATTCTTTTAATGTGTTGTTGGATCCTGTTTGCTAGTATTTTGTTGAGGATTTTGGCATCTATGTTCATCAGTGATATTGGTCCATAATTTTCTTTTTTTGTAGTATCTTTGTCTGGTTTTGGTATCAGGATGATGGTGGCCTCATAGAATGAGTTTGGGAGTGTTCCTTCCTCTGCAATTTTTTGGAAGAGTTTGAAAAGGATGGGTGTTAGCTCTTCTCTAAATGTTTGATAGAATTCACCTGTGAAGCCATCTGGTCCTGGACTTTTGTTTGTTGGAAGATTTTTAATCACAGTTTCAATTTCATTACTTCTGATTGGTCTGTTCATATTTTCTATTTCTTCCTGGTTCAGTTTAAGAAGGTTATACCTTTTAAAGAATTTGTCCATTTCTTCCAGGTTGTCCATTTTATTGGCATAGAGTTGCTTGTAGTAGTCTCTTAGGATGCTTTGTATTTCTGTGGTGTCTGTTGTAACTTCTCCTTTTCCATTTCTAATTTTGTTGATTTGAGTCCTCTCCCTCTTTTTCTTGATGAGTCTGGCTAATGGTTTATCAATTTTGTTTATGTTCTCAAAGAACCAGCTTTTAGTTTTATTGATCTTTGCTATTGTTTTCTTTGTTTCTATTTCATTTATTTCTGCTCTGATCTTTATGATTTCTTTCCTTCTGCTAACTTTGGGTTTTGTTTGTTCTTCTTTCTCTAGTTCCTTTAGGTATAAGGTTAGATTGTTTATTTGAGATTTTTCTTGTTTCTTGAGGTAGGCTTGTATTGCTATAAACATCTCTCTTAGAACTGCTTTTGCTGCATCCCATAGGTTTTGTATCATCGTGTTTTCATTGTCATTTGTCTGTAGGTATTTTTTGATCTCCTCTTTGATTTCTTCAGTGATCTCTTGGTTATTTAGTAACATATTGTTTAGCCTCCATGTGTTTGTGTTTTTTACGTTTTCTTCACTGTAATTGATTTCTAATCTCATAGTGTTTTGGTCAGAAAAGATGCTTGAAATGATTTCAGTTTTCTTAAATTTACTGAGGCTGGATTTGTGACCCAAGGTGTGATCTATCCTGGAGAATGTTCCATGTGCACTTGAGAAGAAAGTGTAATCTGCTGTTTTTGGATGGAATGTCCTATAAATATCAATTAAATCTATCTGGTCTATTGTGTCATTTATAGCTATGTTTCCTTATTAATTTTCTGTTTGGATGATCTGTCCATTAGTGTAAGTGAGGTGTGAAAGTCCCCCACTATTACTGTGCTACTGTCAGTTTCCTCTTTTATAGCTGTTAGCAGTTGCCTTATGTATTGAGGTGCTCCTATGTTGGGTGCATATATATTTATAATTGTTATATCTTCTTCTTGGATTGATCCCTTGATCATTCTGTAGTGTCCGTTCTTGTCTCCTGTAGCATTCTTTATTTTAAAGTCTATTTTATCTGATATGAATATTGCTACTCCAGCTTTCTTTTGATTTCCATTTGCATGGAATATCTTTTTTTCATCCCCTCACTTTTAGTCTGTATGTGTCCCTGGGTCTGAAGTGGGTCTCTTGTAGACAGCATATATATGGGTCTTGTTTTTGTACCCATTCAGCAAACCTGTGTCTTTTTGTTGGAGCATTTAATCCATTCACATTTAAGGTAATTATCAATATGTATGTTCCTGTTACCATTTTCTGAACTGTTTTGGGTTTGTTTTTGTAGGTCCTTTTCTCCTCTTGTGTTTCCCACTTAGAGAAGTTCCTTTAGCATTTTTTGTAGAGCTGGTTTTGTGGTGCTGCATTCTCTTAGCTTTTGCTTGTCTGTAAAGCTTTTGATTTCTCCATCGAATCTGAATGAGATCCTTGCCGGGTAGAGTAATCTTGGTTGTAGGTTCTTCCCTTTCATCACTTTAACTATATCATGCCACTCCCTTCTGGCTTGTAGAGTTTCTGCTGAGAAATCAGCCATTACCCTTATGGGAGTTCCCTCGTATGTTATTTGTCGTTTTTCCTTTGCTGCTTTCAATAATTTTTCTTTGTCTTTAATTTTTGCCCATTTGATTACTATGTGTCTCAGCGTGTTTCTCCTTGGGTTTATCTTGTATGGGATTCTCTGCGCTTCCTGGACGTGGGTGGATATTTCCTTTCCCATGTTAGGGAAGTTTTCGACTATAATCTCTTCAGATATTTTCTCGGGTCTTTTCTCTCTCTCTTCTCCTTCTGGAACCCCTATAATGTGAATGTTATTGCATTTAATGTTGTCCCAGAGATCTCTTAATTTGTCTTCATTTCTTTTCATTCTTTTTTCTTTATTCTGTTCCGTGGCAGTGAATTCCACCATTCTGTCTTCCAGGTCACTTATCCATTCTTTTGCCTCAGTTATTCTGCTATTGATTCCTTCTAGTGTAGTTTTCATTTCAGTTATTGTATTGTTCATCTGTGTTTGTTTGTTCTTTAATTCTTTTAGGTCTTTGTTAATAATTTCTTGCATCTTCTCGATCTTTGCCTCCATTCTTTTTCCGAGGTCCTGGATCATCTTCACTATCATTATTCTGAATTCTTTTTCTGGAAGGCTGCCTATCTCCACTTCATTTAGTTGTTTTTCTGGGGTTTTATCTTGTTCCTTCATCTGGTACATAGCCCTCTGCCTTTTCATCTTGTCTGTCTTTCTGTGTTTGTGGTTTTGTTCCACAGGCTGCAGGATTGTAGTTCTTCTTGCTTCTGCTGTCTGCCCTCTGGTGAATGAGGCTATCTAAGAGGCTTGTGCAAGTTTCCTGATGGGAGGGACTGGTGGTGGGTAGAGCTGGCTGTTGCTCTGTAGGCTATTTTAAATCAGTGGGGGCAGAATATAGGTAGACGTTCATCAGTTTTTTTTCCTTCCTACCTTTTTTTTTTGTTGTTGTTAGTGGCAATTTTATTTTATTTTATTTTTTATTTTTAGGTTTTAATTTTCTGTTTTCATACAATTTTTACATGTTACTTTCCAGTTAGTTATTACAAATATTGGCTATATTCCCTGTGTTGTACAACACATCCTTAAGTCTGTCTTATACCCAATAGTATGTACCTCCCCACCCCACCCCTATTTTGCCCCTCCCCCCGCTGGTAACCACTAGTTTGTTCTCTCTGTGAGTCTGCTTCTTTTATGTTATATTCACTAGTTTGCTGTATTTTTTAAGATTTCACATATAAGTGATATCATAGAGTATTTGTCTTTCTCTGTCTGACTTATTTCATTTAGTGTAATGCCCTCCAAGTGCATACATGTTGCTGCAAATGGCAAAATTTCATTCTTTTTTATGGCTGAGTGGTATTCCATTGTATATATATATATACCACAGCTTCTTTATCCATTCATCTGTTGATGGACACTTAGGTTGTTTATGTCTTGGCTATTGTAAATAATGCTGCTATGAACATTGGGGTTCAAATTAGTGTTTTAGGTTTTGTTGGATATATACCCAGGAGTGGGATTGCTAGGTCAACTACTTTCTGACCTTTTTATTTTGAAAAATTTCAAACCTACAGTAATGATGAAAGAAAAGTATAATGGACATGATTGCATTGGAATCACCTAGAATTAACGAATCATGAACGTTTTGTCACATTGTGCAATTCTTGCACATATGTACCAGGAACATGTAAATGAATGTTGGTAGTACTGTATATAAGTGAAAAAAAAAACTGGAATCAACACCAGTTTCCAACAGCAATCACAAATTATTTTGTGGATTATTAACAATATTATATTGTTGTGAAATTAAACTAACAACAGATAAATGTATTTTAAAAGCAATAATGTGTGAAAAGACAATGTAACTCCACTTTCATAAAGTTCTAAGATAAAGAACACTAAGTTGTAAGATAAACACATCTAAACATATCATTTGGGAATACATACAGAAGTGATAAATGAATGGTAGTGAATAAACTAAATGAATGATAATGACAAAATTCAGGATAGTGCATATGGGATGGAGTGGTGGTATGCAAAGGATGGGATAAGGAAGAGCACAAAGTTGGATACCAATTTATTATATTCTGTTTCTTGTTTGGATGGGGTGTTTTTCATGGATGATTATTTTATTGTTGTGCTTCATAAATTGCACTGAGTTAAGTATATTCTTTGTATGGTTTAGTATTTCATAATAAAAATATTTAAAAATTAAAATTTGAGGATATACTATTCCAAACACAAATAAAATATATTAATTAATATTGTCATTTTAGGGGACTAATGCTGCAAGATTTATTTCTCCTGACTCCCATGTGGGGACTGGGAATGTAGTAATGATCAATTGCTTCTGTTGATACAATGAATTCCTAAGAGATTTGCTAAGATATATTGGAAAAAATAGTTTATATATACAAATTATAATCAGAAAGAAAACATTCCACTTAAATGGCATCAAAAACAAACAAAAAAACCCTCAGGATAAATTTAACAAAATAAGTGAAAGACCTGTGTGAACACTAATGCTGGAATCAGTGAAAAGACATACCATGTTCTTGGATAGTATTTGCTTCTCTCTTAGTTGATTTTAATAATAATAATGATGATAGTAATAATATATAAATAATAAATTTCAATAAAAATTCCAACTTTTTGTAAAAACAAAAAAAGTTGACCTCAAAGTTCATATGGAAAAATAATTCATTAAGAATAGCTAGGAAAAAGTAGAGCAGTGAGGGAGCATTAGCACTACCAGATATTAATACATATTATAATGCCTCGATCATTAAAACAGTGTGGTCCTGACTCATGAATGCATGGAAATGAACCAGTGGAGTTGTATGAGATATCCATAAATAGACCTAGTTTACCTGAAGACAAGGAATACTATACAGCTCTGAAGAGAAATGAGGAAGTGTTCTATGTTGCACATATTTTGAAGGTATAAAAAAATCTAAAAGTCACACGATTATCTGTAAAACAAAGTATAATACAGTTAATTTAACATTTAATATGCTATCTTTTATGTAAATGGAGAAAACAGAAGAATCTATTCTTTTTTCTCTTCTATGCATAAAGGAACTCTGGAAGGATGCCCAGGGATAGTGGTTATCAATGGCAAGAGATGCGAAGCCAGCAGATGCATGGCAAAGATGGGAGGGAAATTTTTACCAAATTCTTTTATATATTTTTTGCGTTTTGAAGCATATGATTTTATTAACTATTCAAAATAAAATAATAATAAAGGAGAACATACATTTACAGTCAAGGATCACCAATATTTGAGTAAACTTCCAACCTGAAAGAGGAAGACTGAAACAGTCAGAAAAGGAAACTTGGATAGAATAGAGGCAGTGAAGGGAGCAAAAGACGAAAGCTTTAAAACAATAATGAGCTCAGAGAGATAAGAAAAGATGCTGCGTGTATGAGATAGGTACAGTCTATTCTTAAAAAGGAGCATTCAGAGAACAAGAAGGAACTTTTGAAAAGCAGAAATCGAAATTCAGTATAAGAATTGAAAGTTAAATTTGAGAAAACTCTTAAAATTTGACAGAAATGCTGAGAAGGAAAGTAGAAAATAAAACAGAAAATTGAGAACATTCTGTGGAATTTCAACAGTCAACCAACAGACCTTTGAGAAAGACAGAAAGAGAAAATGGAGGACATTATCAAAAGAGTCAAAGTAAATAATTGAACGAACTTGGCCTGCGAAAGGGTGACAAGAGACTATTGCTCTTTCTTATAAGCTTGTCAAAGTCACATAAAAAAATTATGTACTTTTGATAAAAATAAATTATAAAGTTGAAAAAAGTACAAAGAATAATTGAGCTAGTTCAGCTTGCAAAGTAAATAAATTAGGAAAATGATACTGCTACAAATATTATCACAAGTGCTTGACAAGTGGGTGGTGAACAAGCAAATAGTTCTTTGGTGGAGTTTTGTTTTCTAACATAAATTTTCCCCTTACTAAATTTGTCTCGTTAAATATCTAACAAAATGTGGTCTAGTGTCTAAATCGTTCAAATCAAGAAAGCACATTAAAGTATTTCAAATGAACACATTACAAATTTTAAACAAAAATCCATTGTCAGCAGAAGTGTCCTGATCTGTAGTTTGGAATAAAGGGCTGCTATGTCTATACTTAGAAGGAAAAAGAATGAAAGGAGAACCTAGAAGAAAAAGGTAAACTACGTCGGTCAAATATTTCACAACGGAGAATAGTCATCCTGTACCTGAATGCTGATCCAAACACGACCGGCCCGAGTGGCAGGTAGGAAAACCAAGCTCTTTCTCAGGTGCTGCTGGGGTGACTTGAAGTGACAGAGCAGCGTGAAAGTATTGATCCTGTCGCCTTCCTGATGCGCTTAGCATTGCCTCTGAGTCAGATGACTCATCTGGGAAATAGTTCCAGTCCAGTGAACCGGGAGCATGGTTCTCTGGAGCTGAGCTGTACAGGAAGCTCTGGGGTTTCCTATTTCTCCAGTTGAATCTCCCCAAGGGAGCAAGCGTCACTCAACATGGAAAAGTAAATCACTTCACCTTCGTTGTTGTAACAGCACGAAAAAACCCAAACTAAAGGGGTGGGGGGAAGAACTGGAAAGATGGCGGAGGCTTTTTTTTTTTCTCCACAAAGACTTAGAACCTTCTCCAAAATCTGCTTCACTGCCCCTAGTGCCTCAAAATCAGGTCCTCATTTTACAGAAGGAACCTGATCTGGCCTCGAGTCAGGAGAATGACTTCTTAGTTTAGCTCATCAACCAATTAGTTCTGACCCCAGTTTCAAATGGATTTATTCGAGAAGTTTTGTACCAAGGTGACCAGCCCTCCTAGGGCTTATTTCATAGAGACAAGGCAAGTCTATGCCTTACAAATATCATAGGTCAATAGCAGGAGAAAATTAAATCAGTTATTTTTTCCGCTCAGACAGAAGTCCAATTAAGGTAGGCTAGTAATGGGGCTCTTAGTAGGCTCTCAGTAATGGGAATATAGCTGCCGCTGCTTGGGTTCACATCCATAAATACTAATGAAGATTGCAAAAGCTACCAGCAGCAACATGGCTCCAATTTTACAACCAGGCCATCACTGAAATTTCCGTGAACTATTTTGATGGATTGGAATAAAGACGTAGATGAGAAGACAGAAAATGGCTTTTCCTTTGAAAGACCTTGTTAGGGGTCAAGGGGTGAAGAAATCAAAATCCTTTGGCTAGAGCCAACAGAATCTTTTACAAACATCATGCGGCAGGCAGACAGGAAAGAATAAAAATGAATCCTCGGCCATCTGTAATTAATTTACCTACTGATTAGGAACACAATTGCTGAAGCGTTTCCATGGTTATTTATCAACTGACAGTAGCTTCTGGGGCAGAGCACCATCAGGATGTCTGAGGTGCTGTCTCACACATGAAAAATGCTCGGTAAGTACCTAAGGTGTGAGCGAGAGTGAGTGTTCTAGAAAAGCTATCGAAAGAACAAGCATGTTTTAGGGTGTTAAGACTTTCGTAAAGACCTCTCTTCAGTTCTTCTGAAAAGTTAGCACAGATAACACTTCTGATGCTTCATTATGTATTTTACTGGTTTCCCTACCTAGAATCTACATATTATGGCTAAAATGTTCAGCACTCAAGGCAGCTCAGAAAGGAACAATCTACTCTTAGACTAAGAATGAAGAGTGTGGAGGCAAGACACGGAGAAAATAGCAGTGAGTGGAAATTAGTGAGATTCCAATCTCCCTCAACCCCAATTCAGGGAGTAGGCTTAGGGCCTGCCTTTGCTTATTTTTTTCCTTTTAGCTGGAAGGTTCACGGTGGCCCCTGAATCTTTAGTTAGGGACCCTCTTTAATGTGAGCTAATGTAACTATCACATCTTTTTCTACTCTTTCTTTCCCAAGTCGTGATCTCCATTACATAGTCTACTGCTTTTCTCGCATTGCCCTATGATGAGATTTTTAAAAACTTTGAATGGAAACACATATACAGAAAAAAGGTAGAAATAAGAGAATTATCACAAAGTGAAAACTCCTATGTAACATTATGGATGTTAGGAAAGGGAACATTACCAGTCCCCTTGTTCCTGTTCTACCCTTCCTTCTTCCCAAAAATGACCACCATCATACCTTTTAGGACCATGAACAAGTGTTACCTGATATTAAACTTTAGATTAATGTAGTAATCATAAAGTATGAATTATGTTATTTCTAATATCTTTTGCTCTAAATTAAGTTGGGTGAGATTCATTCAAGTAGTGTTAAGGTATGTTTGGTTTACTTTTATTGCTGTATAGCATTTTAGTATATAGATGTGCCACAATTTATTTAGCCGTGCTTCTGTTGATGGACGTGTATTTTTCTTTTTTTTCTTTTTTAAGTCTTTAGCTTATGTGAATAATGCTGCATCTTTAGCTGGGTTATCCCAGAAGTAAACCTTAAGACTAGATTTGGGTTCAAATAGTTGATTTAGGAGTTTATAGGGAAATGGAGAAATGAGATATAGACAGGAATGAATCCAATACAGAGTATGTGGATGAGCGCCGGTGGGCCTCATTCTCCCTGGGGTCCTTTGGGCGAGAGCATAGAATGGGGGTTGGGACAGAATACCACAGCTACTCGCTAGCTTGGATGGAACAGTTCTTATTTGTCATTGGTTGATGGCTGCTCCAGGGATTGTAACTTCAGGCCCTTTCAGCTGCTCTAGGTAAGGCACAGCATGGCCCTGTGGCCAGAGAAAGCTCCCTGGCAGAGAGTCACAGATTAGGAAGCCCTTGACATGTATGAGAACAGAGTGCTAAGGGGATTTGGGAGAGGAACTGAGAGCATCTCCTACATGCTGTGACCGTTCCAATCCACGTGTGCATTTCTGGTGTGTGTGTGTGTAGGTGTACAAGTGTACATATATATGTACATGTATACGGTAGTGAAACTGCTATGTATGTGAGCTCCAGTTGCTTTACTTCCTGAATGTTGCTGCTTTTGAATTTTAGCAGTTCTGGTGGAAATGTAGTGATATCTCAAACACTGTGCCATTAGGCTACCAGTTCCTCCTCTGTGCTGACAGAGTGTCCTGAACATTTAACTTTAAGGAAATTGAGTACCTCTTGGGAAAGTATCTACTGTGTGTTCATCTCTTCACTAGATCCTAAGCCCCTCGAGGCTAAGGACAATGTCTCATTCATCTTTGTACTCTCATGATCTAAGGCAATGCTGGGCACGTAGTAGGCATTCAGTGATTGTTTCCTAAACTGATGATTAGATTTATTAGACTGAATAGCATCATTTTGGGAACTTCAAACACATGCCATTGACTGAGCCATACCAGAGACCGATTAAACATCAATCTTAGGAAATGGGCCTGCACTTGTGTTTTGATAGTTTACTGTATTATTATGCAGCCAAGGTTAAAAACCAGTGGTTCTCAGCCAGGGGTGATTTTGCACCCCTAGAAAATATTTGGCAATGTCTGGAGACATTTTGGTTGTTATGCCTCAGGGCGGGGGCTACTGCTGGCATCTAGTGGGTAGAGGCCTGGGGTGCTGCTACCCGGTCCGCAGGCACAGAACACACCCCCACAACAAACAGTTATCCGGCCCCAAATGTCAACAGTGCCAAGATTGAGAAACCCTGGTCTAGGGTAATACCTGTTTGGATTTTTAGAAATATTTTGATAATCTCAAACCTCTTTAAAAATTGAAAACACCCATGCCAGAGAAATTCTTTATTGGTGTTGTAATGTTGAGGTTATGACGATCTAGTCTTTTTTTTTTTTCTTCCTACAGTCATTACCAGCTTACAAAGTCCTTTCAGCCTTCTTTGAAGTCCTCTCCTTTTCATGTTCATCAACAGCTTTATTGACCCCTGTCCTCACCTTCCTCTCACCTCTACCACAGACCCCATTTCATACAGATCTCCGTGATTTTCCTTTTATCCCTTTTGAAAAACCAGTCAACCTGGCTGGGTGTCTCCTTGCCGTCAGTCACCTTGTAGGAAAGCAGCACTCTCTTGTGTGTTGAAGGGGTAGGAGTCGTAGACCCTTTTAGAGCAGACTCACAGCAAGGAGAGCTGTTGGTGGGGAGAGCGGGAAGGGGTGTCCCTGCGGGAATTTTCTCCCCCTTTAATGTGATGTCTCTGGCACAAAGCTAAGCATCCAAGAACACTGGGACTTTGCAACACTTACCAAAGGTTTTCAATTTTGTGAAAAGAAATTCTGAATTCTGAGGACAAATTTAATCTGTCCTCATGTTTTTAAAGGTGACTACATCACGTAGTAGAACATAGATTAAAAATATGCTTCCCCCAAAACAAAGTTGGATACAAGTACAGGACCATGACTTTGTAAAAAAAGAAGGCACCCATTTCCCATTGTCCTGCCCTTAAATCACTTTGCCTACTGGGCTCTAGTTCTAAATCCTGCAGGAGAGTGAAACGTGATATGGACAGAAGGTGAAAACGGCTGAGAAAATCCCTTTCAGAGAGGTGATAGTAAGTCAGCAGTGCAAACTATAAAAGAAACTCATTTGAAAAATAGTTGCAGAGCTAATGTTCTGAAGAACATAATCACGGTTGCAAGAATACTTGATAAAATGAGCTTTCCATTTTTAAGCGAACAGTATACTACTTCATATAAAAAGCTGAACAGCAGAAATTTTATTCAGCCTTCGAGGATGAACTTCCAAAGATAAGCACAGCAGCTTAGCATGCAGTAACTGTAAGTTCTATGGGGGCAGCAAATTAATTTCTAGTCTCTTGCCTTATGCATGCCTGGACATGCATTTGACTCTCTGTGTGGTATCCTGCAAAGAGAATACAGGGAAAATAAATTACTTCTCCTCCCAGCATGCGGGTCTATTGTTATGTTGTCATGTTTTTCCTCAGCCACCGTAGGGTAGCCGGGTGTTCGTCTTCACTGAGAGGGCTGCGTCATTGAACTCCCATATTTTAAGTGACCTTGTCAGGGCATCAAGCACTTTCACACACTGTTAAAAATTCCAAACCCACATCTCCCTGAAAGGGTTTCTGTTCCGCTGGAAATAATTAAGGTGACAAAATTGAAAGTAATTGCTTTACATTTTCACCCCAATTTGTGCCATAATTTCTATTTTGAATTATTCTAAAAATAAGTGTGCAAAGGGTATCATAAATCTGGTTATTTTGTTCCTTCTTAGAAAATATTCCTAGAAATTAATCAACCTCAGAAATCATTTTAATTCAGATGTCTTCCACTCTTCCTCCAATTGTGTTAAAAGTAATAAAGTAGATTAAAGTAACTTGCTGATAGAACTCTAACATATCCCTTATATTATAATTATATAATATATTGATATGTAATTATCAATTATATAATTAGACAATATAGACATATAGTATTGATAGCATTTATTATATAACATATTAATATATACTTATATATAATGTATAATTGTTATGCTTAAGTGATATGTTAGGATGCTATCACCAAGTTAATTTTATCTATTACAAAATCATATATATATATAATTTTCTTGCATAAATTCCCACATTTTCCAGATGGTATTTTTACTGAAAAACCAGGAGATGGAGCATTTTTAACATCCAGGACTTTACCCGAAGTCATCCCTGAAATCGATGGAGAACATGATAGTATTTGCATATCAGCATCCAAGCAGGTGTGTAATTATGAAGGAGACACAAGTGTCCTTGGGGCTCTTCCATTTCCTTTTTCTCTTCCTCTTTTTTTTTCTGAGCATGCCTTCTTGTTCCCAGTACCCCAGCTTCCCATGTAGCCATAGGCAAAACCAATTCCCATCAAAGTACTGTACTAGATTCTGTTTAGGTTACCCCTTTCAGGGCTATTCGTTTTGAAAGAGATCATAGTCAAAGGACAATGTGAAAGGCCATCATGGATACATTATTGATGATGGAATCCGATATCTCAGTGGAGAAGGAATTTTGTGCAGAAGGTTTGTCCAGCTTTCCTAAAATAATATCCCTTGGGGAAAAAGGAATGCTTTTGTTCCCAGATCATGTTTTAGCCTCGGCCCTAAGAAAGGGGAATTTCTGCTCCTTAGTTTCCATCCTTTTCCATCTCATCTTTCTCCTCCACAAGAGAGAATCTGCGGATGTGATTGGCAGAGTCCGACATTCATGGATTGTCTTTCCCTAATAGGCAGAATCGCAGTGATGAAGAGAGACAGGAAGGTACTCTTCTCCCTCCCATGGCCAAATGATGGAGGGACCAACCTCTCATGGCCGTCCTGGGCCATCTTCATGCCCATGTTTGCACTTCTAGTCTCCAGGCTATCCAGACACGGTGGCCTTTCCTAGCAGCTCTGACCCTCCTCCAAACTCTCTGTTCCCCCTGTATGGGGCGGGGGGGAGGGTGGAGGAAGTCCTGAGAATCACTCCTCATGCAAATGGATGTTTAGATAAGTAGGCTTGGAATCTGCTCTAAAGATCCAGCTATTTAGAGAGGGGTTGTGGGAAACCAAAGCCTTTTTTCTGCTTCTGGCCTCTGCCTAGTATTCTAGCTGTAATATCAGAGCAGTCTTGTAGGGAGAGGGGCGTGGGAAGGAGATCAAGCACTTGCTCACTTATTAACAAAAATTGAAGTTTGTTTCCTCTTGGCTATTGATCCTTATGTGTTAGAACCCAGGAGAAGAAAAGGAGAAAGTAGGATTTGGCACAGTTAATGACCCATTTTCCCTGTTAGATTTAGCTTATGACATATCTTAAAGAAAGGGCAGAGAGCAATAAAGAGAGGGGAATGAATCTCAATTATTGGAAAAATGGTTTAATGGCAGCATTCAAATGTCAAATGTTTGTTTTCTTTCAAATGAAGTTACAGGGCACATGCACCTGTGCTAGGGGAAAAAAGGGAAACATTATAGAGGAAGCTGAGACAACGGGAGGGGAGGTGATGAATACTGGTTGGTCTATTTTTTCCCTGAAACTGGATAGTGACTGCTGCTTTTACCTTAATTCTGGCTCTCATTACAATATGTACAATATAAACAGCACCTCGTGTGATATCTGGCGCACACAGGGAGTGCTACATGATAGAAAACCATTATTGTTACTATGGACTATTGTGATCACCTCCTAGATGATTTTCTATACCGGTCTCTCCCCTTTTTCCTGGTTCACACTCCTCTTACAAGGTCTTTAAGGCATCACAACCACCAGTAACCCATCACTCCATGGCATGAAGGCCTAAATGGCTTTCCTGTTGCATCCAGCAACATTGACGGAATTTTATTTTGTTCCTTTTGGGGTAAAAATGAATGTTCTAAGAAAAAAAAGTTCTATGATCAAATAATAAGCCGGGTTAACATAGCTAAACAGATTTCATTACTAGATGCAGGGGTTAGTTCTTAGAGCATCTAACTTGTGAATCTGTTTTAAGAATCATCCAGAGATTGATATGGTATATAGCCTTTCCCCAAGTTTTGGACTTCCAAACTTTATTTTATTTACTTTATTGAAGGACGCCTAACATCTTGTGTATTGGTGTATCTTGGAACTATACCCTACAGAATAAAGTATCACAATGAATTGCACAGTCCTGCAGAATTCAGTCTGCCTCACCGTTTGTATCTTTCACTTTGTCCCTTCACAACCCACAAGAAATCCTAACAGCCCTCTTTCTCTTTGCCATGCTGCAGCCTGCATTTTTCCACCTGTGCAGCTTAACTCACCCGTCCCTGTGCTTCATACACCCTTTGTTTCCCGTAAGTGCCTGTAAAATTGCTCACATCCTTCAAGGCCAGCACAAATATTGCATCAGCTGCCCTTTGCTGGATCTCAGCCGAAAGTGTAATTCCTCTCTGTGACGTATAATGTTCCTTTTCTTTGGAACTTATCATCTTTCTCTCACATAGAAATTTTTTTTCTGTCTCTCTCTTCCATTACTATCTTATCACTATGTTTTGAGCTCCTCAATGGCAGAAACCAAACTTTAGTAACTTTCAAACAGAAATTGTAACCTGAGATCCATAGGCTAAGATCAGCCTGAGAAATACATTGTATTTGTCCTTCACTGTATTTTCAAAACACCTGAATTAGCATCCTTTATTAAAATATTGAGAGAAAGGTTTAGATTTTTTTCATCTCTTGAAACAGAGGAAGACCAGGCAACCCTTGGCCTTAATGAGAAACAGCTATGGTTGGCGAGAGTTGCAGTTCAAATACATACTTGAACTATTTGAACTTCCACCCCTCAAACAATGCCTAATACAGAATAGGTTCTTGAAAAACAGTTGTTTTAAGCCAGGTGTAATTACCTCAACACCTATCAAGGGAAAGGGAAAAAATCCTATTAAGTTAGAAAGAAAATTTTAGATTTTAAAATTTGATTTTCTTTTCAAAGTGAGGAGAGAGGGAGTAAATGAAGGAACTATGTGGGTGGAGAATGCAAGTAAACAGGTGATGCTTGACCATATGTGAACTCTCTTCTGGGGTTCCAGAGCCCATGGGTACACCTCTAGCAGAGAATGATTCACAGTCAATAAGTTGTTTATTTGCTCTGGGGCCCCCGTCTATACTGAGAGCCCCACGTGGGCTGGGGCTGTGTCATGCATCATTTTCCCCTGGAGCCTGCCTGCCTACATTGGAATCTTGGTTTCATCACTTACTGGTTACTTCACTTACTCGTGTTTCAGTGACCCACAGGATTTCTGGGAGCATTACTGATAGTACTTAGGACAGTGTCTAGTGTATAGACAGGCTCCATAACTCTGGGCTTGATAATGAGAGTATCTGCCCTCTGGTAGGCAGTCAACAAATGTTTGTTAAATGAACGAATGAATGAATGAATGAGTGAGTGAATCAGTGTCCACCATTGTATAGCCACTGTGTTGTCAGCCAGCTGGTTCTCTGAGCCTTGGTTAATGGCTTAGGTCTGTTCCAGTAATTATGATAGGAACCATAGCTAATCTAAGAACCATAGTGCTTTAGATTGCAGACTGCATTGACCTAAATTAGACTAAAACCACCTAAGTGTTTATAACATAATCTATTACTTTCTAGTTAAAAAACCCTTTGCTCTTTATTCAGCCTGATACCATGGAGTATATTATCTGTAATATTGTCCTCCTTTCCAACTTTGCAAATTGCTTATGAATTAGCTGAATCCCACCCCACCCCCCTGAAACCTTACCTGACTATCTCTGTTAGAACTGGGTGTCAACACACACACACCCACACACACACCCCCCCCCCCCCACACACACACACAGACACAAAGCTAGAAGTAGTGAAGAGATGTTGGACCTCATCTGCAGGACATAATTTTCACTATGGAAATGAGGAAGAAAGAACCCATGACTTTGTCCCTCTGCACCTCTATAGACTTTTTGCCAGAAGGTGGGCATTGGGGATGTTGAAGAAGAAAGAGCTTGGGAGGCTTGAAGCATTTGCTTTGGAGAGTTTGTTCTGGTTCTGCTTTCCTATCTGTCCTTTTCTTTCAGAGAACCTATAAAATTTTTGATAGCAGGGATTTTTGTCTTATTAATTGTTATAACCTTTGTACCTAGCACTTAAAAATCTGTTCCAGAGGAATGGATAAAGGAACCAGAAAAAGAAAGAAAGAATGAATAACATGAGGCAGAAAGCAAGGGACCTCCCCAAACATCAGCGGATAAGTTGATAAAATTCTTATAAACATATATGGCAATAGTATATATTATCATAGTATATTATTATGGTGCTATAAATATGGTCACAACACTCTGAAGAAACTTGCTATATTTAGGGTTAATACTTCAAAGCTTTCATCTGAATACTGAAAAATGTTTGGAAATGAAGTAGATTATCTGCTTGAATAAGGTACTTAATATGTACTACCTAATGAATTTATTTGGAAAAACCCAATTTAAGGTTTTAATTCATTTCCGTTATCTAGTTTAAGATAATGACTTAGAGATAAGGTAGCACTTCCTCGCCTCTCCATGCAAGACCAAGGCTGAGATCCAGATGGAAATCGGAGAGCACTTGGCCATGCCCTAAATGCAGGTCTGGTCTATTCCCATCAGGACGAGCCACACTCATAGCTATTTCTAGGCATTGGCATTGAATGTCAATTGAATTGTGACTACCTAGTTTTCTTTCCCACAACATTTATACCCTTTCCATGTGTTATGAGCCAGAAACCTTCTCCACATCAAAACTTCCCCCCAGAAAGGGTGTGATTATTGGTTATAGAGACAGGAGTATAAATTTAAATCACTGTAAGAGTTCAATCATATGTTCATTTTGTAAAAGTCTACAATCATATTGTAGAAAATGAAGGCTTTGTTCTAGTTAATGGGATTGAATATGGTCATCTGGGAACATAATATTTGGAAGGGTGGGAAGAATAAACTCAGGGGCAGTGGGGACTCTTCCTCATCTCCAGGTTTACCTAGAGTTTGGCAGATCCCATTTTACTTTGATTTCAGAGTACCTTCTGTGGAGTGTGGAGTGTGGAGTGGAAAGGGATTTGTGTGTGTGTGTATGTGGGTTTGCTTTGTTTTTTGTTTGTGTTGTTTTTTAATCTCTTTTGGTTTTGACTATTTTCACTGTAGCGAGTGCTTTCCACTTCAGAATTAATGACAGACAGCTTTGGAAGGAGGTGGCGATGACTTGTGATTTTGGCATTCACGGGCTAGAACATTATACATCTTTGATCAAATGTCTCTGAGTAGTTGCACTGCAGAAATTGCAGTTTGGAGGCGAGTTCATTGTCTGGTTGCTTATCATAGACATTGTGATGTGTTTGTACCCCTGGGCCTGCTGGGCAGCCTGGTATCAGCTTCACCTCAGCCCCTCCATCTCTGATTGCTGCTGCTACAGTGGTCAGTTTTCAATACTTTTCTTCAAACAGGTTCAAAATTGTCCTTGGAGCATTTCTTTTGCTGGCTTTCGGGTGTATGATTGTCCTTAAATGTACTATATGATAACTCATTTGAAGCACAAGCAATAAGCAATAGCATTTTCAAGGTAGCAATTGGAATGAATGTAAAGTCCTTTTTTTTTTTTTTTTTTTTTTCCCCAAAGCTTCTCTTGATAATCTATGATTTGAGAGAGAAGAAATTTGCAAAAACTTTGTTGCAGGAATAAAGGGGAAAGATGGAAGACTATTTTTTTTCCTGAGATTTACTGCTTCCCACACATGCGTAAAGACATACAGACAACGACAGCTATTACTCTCTTTTTCATTTTCATCCTATGAATTCAGCAAATGGCATCAAGCGTCTCTGGCTGTGATAATTGCCACAGAAAGTGAAGTCTTCTTTCTAGTGGAGTAGCTGGAGCTACGGGAGCAGGCTTGGCAGGGATACATTTTGCAGGCAGATACATCTTACAGCAATGAAGTTGGAGACAGATGTTTTGGGGTCACTGTGTGATGGCTGGGGGGGGTACCCTACGGTGTCTTTACCCAGTTCCCATCAGAGGTCTGGTCAACGAGATAGCGATTTGGTGCCAGGAAGAGAAGCTTACGGTCAAAAGCATACAGCTGCATGTCCAGGAAGCTGACCACATCATGCGGCATTGCTGGGTCAGACCTTCCTCTTTTATTTGCTAATTGTTGTATCTAGTTTCTGCATTGTAGGTGCTGCTGGGAAGTGACTAAGGCTGCAGGCTTCTTCTGGACATTGAGGCATTTGGCATACATGCACCTTCTTTTACTGAATAATAAATGCCCTTGTTCTAGTACCTTCTCAACAGCTCCTTCTTATACTCATGTAAGGAAGGAATCATAAATTATATTTATGATTACTGCTGCGTATGCATCTATTTGAGTTGTCTTAGGTATCCACTCTTGTGCTTTCCATACATCATCTCATTTAATTTAACCCAATAAAGTGGGTCCTTATTGATATTTACGGATGAGGGAAGTGAGCGTGAAAGAGGTTGAGTCATGAGACTAGTACGTGAATGACTCAGAACCAAACCCTGGTCTGTATGACTCCAGCACCTGTGTTGTGAACTATGGTCTATGCTATCTTGGCTTCCCAGTCCAATCATCTACCGTGATTTTCACATGCTGATTTAGTTGTCTTGAAGGCAGAAACCACGTCTTATTCATCCTTACTATTTAGCACAGTAAGAGACACATAGTGAGCATTTCAGTAATCGTTAAATGAATGATTAGGAATGACAACCAGGGCTTTTAGGCAAAATAAGCAAACACCTTCAGAGTGTGATTTGAAAATTTCTATAAATGGGACATTTGAGAAGGAATTCATTTTTCTCCTGTCACCATGGAAAGCAGTGATCCAGACTAGAAATACCCTGGTCTGTAATATGAGAGAATGTCTAAGGAGACAGCCATGTGTTGTGTGTGTGTGTGTGTTGTGTGTGTGTGTTGTGTGTGTGTTGTGTGTGTGTGTGTGGTGTGTGTGTGGTGTGTGTGTGTGTGGTGTGTGTGTGGTGTGTGTGTTGTGTGTGTGTGTGTTGTGTGTGTTGTGTGTGTGTTGTGTGTGTGTGTGTGTGTTGTGTGTGTGTGTTGTGTGTGTGTGTGTGTGTTGTGTGTGTGTGTGTGTGTAGTGCATGGTCTACTTCAGTAGATCCAAATTCCCTTCCTGGCTCAAGGCTGCATACCAGATAGTTGCTTTTGTGGTATAAATGTCTTCTGGATAGATTTAGTGTTATTGCTTTGAGCTTCTCATTGCTTAATAACTTTTGAGACCATATTTGTGAGTTTTAATTGTGAGCAATTAAAAAATTGCATCTTTTTAATTAGGGTGAAGGGAGAGGTTGAGAAACTTTAAAACACCCTGAATTCTCTCCATCTTCCCTGATTCACACGCATTAATTCTTTGACTTCTAGGAGCAACCCTGTGAGGTGGGTTCCATTACTGTTCCATTTACTAAAGTAGCTCAGAAGGACTACATTTATGGACTTCCAGGGAAAGAGACTTTTCAACCTAGTAAGTGACTTTCCACACTTTAGTTGAGACCACCTCCACCCCTTCGCCACCCCAATCCATTCTCCACACTGTGGCAAGAACAGTCTTCCTAAAACCATATTTGCTAGGTCCCCTCTTGATCCAAACCTTTCAATGGGCTTTTGCCTTCATGAAAAATAGTTCAAACTCCTCAACAGGAGACTCAATGCCTTTGACAATGCGATCCTTTTACTTCTCTAACAGATGCTTAACTGTTCCATCCCCCTCCTTCCTTCTCCCCGACGTGTGTCCCCACTACTTCTGTCCCAGACCATCCTTCTCAAGCTCTGTGCTCTGTGAGTACCGAATCGTTTTCCACTCCCTGAAAGTTCCACGTTCTTGCCTTTTTTCCTTTGCACATGTAATTTTCTTTACCTGACTCTCTCTTACTAATCCTTATTTCTGTCTCAAGACATGTATTATTTTTTGCTGTCCCCCCCAAATTAGGATATGTGACACTCCTTTATATCCTCATAGTATGTGATTCTAACTTGAACTGATTCATGTATTTGTCTAGCACCCAGCAGATGCTAAGGCTAAATGTGTGAACAACATGCCTACGATCCTTGCGTCCATGGAGCTTATCCTAGTGGGTTACAAACAAACAAATAAACACATACTCTAACTTCAAATTGTGATCAGTAAGTGCTATGACAAAAAGTCAAGCAAGGTAATGAAATAGAGAATGATGGGTCATGATGGTTGGGAGGATTCTTGAGGGAAGTAATATTTGAGTTGAGCTTGAAGACAGGAAGGAGTTAGACATTCAAGGCTCTGGAGGAAGAATATTCTAGATTGAAGGAGCCGAAAATACAGTTTCTAAGGTTGGAACACACTTGGAGTGTTTGATGGACAAAAGAAAGCCAGTGTGGTTCATGCATAGAGAATAAGAAGAAAGTGGTGCAAGATATGAAGTTGGCATGGCAGGCAGGGGACTGGATCCTATAGGGGTTATGGACCCTGGTAATGTATTTAGATTTTATTCTATCATCAATGAAAAGTGTTCAGAGGATATTCTGATTAGATGTACATTTTTAACAGCTCACTCTGGCTACTATGTGGAGAATGAACTCTAAGAGCATAAAAATGTAGACAAGGAAAACCATTACGCTCTAGTTTCAGGGATCAAAGCAAGAGATGAAGATGGATGGCTTGGAAGAGGAGTACAGACAGTAAGAAGTGGTCAGATTTAGGAAATATCTTTTGAAGTAGCGCCATGAACTGAACATTGGGAATGAGGAAAAGAGAGTCAATCTTTGATTGGCTATAAAATTTTATTTAAATAAACAGATGATGGTACCATTAACTGAAATTGGTAAAGGAGTGGTTGTGTGTGTGTGTGTGTGTTTGTGTGCTTTGGTGCAGGGAGGAGTGGTGAAAATAAAGACCTTTGAGTTGGATATGCTAAACTTGAGATATTTTTTGGCTATCCAAGATGAGATGTCAAAGAAGTCATTAAATTTACAATTCTATATGCCAGCAGAAAGGTCAGGGATGGAGAAAATTCATTTGTGAATCATTATTACGTGGATGATGTTCAATGTTAGGGATTTGATAACTATACAGAGAGGATTGGTAGGATGGAGCTTTTGGGCGTCCCAGTATTTAGAGTCTGGACACAGGATGAGGAGAGGAAGCCTGCCAAGGAGACTGAGAGAGAAGGGCCAAAGAGGAAGGAGAAAGACAAAGAGGGTATGGAATCATGGAAGTCATAGAAGAATAGTGTTGTGAAAAGAAATAGAAGCCATAGAAGCCCAAAGAGGAATGAATAAGGAAGTGAAAGGTTAATTGTGTCCAAAGTAGGGTAGATTTATCACACTGTATTGTAGTCACCTCTTTACTCATGTGTATTCTCCAAAAGATTCTAACTTTCTTGAGGGTGGACATTGACACCTTTCTAGCCTCAGTATGTAGGTACCGGGCCTAACATGTACTGGATGCTTATTAAATATTTACTGAGTGGACAAATGAACACCGAAGCCTAAGAAGACAACAGCTGAACTCTGAATAGGCTGAGGAAATCTGAGAAATACTTGCTGTTCCTTGCACTGACCTCCAGCCCAAGTTATACTTTAAATTTTCTGTAAAGGTTAACATAAAAAGAAATCAGAAGCAGGCCCCAAACAGCTCATTGAATAAGATTCATTAAAAAATGATGGACAGCATGACAGGTTATACCATACAGGAGGGAGTTGGGGAGAATGACTGAGCTACATTTTGAGGTAATTTTATATTCATAAATAAGATTGGAATTGTAGCTCTGCTTTGATTTGCCTCACTGAAAGTGAAAAGGTAGAACTGAGTATTTCCCCATGGGAAATCTAACACTGAATATAGCATAGATGGTAATAGTGTTTTTGCTCAATTTTCAATAATGTATCATTTTATAATTTAATAGCAGCCCTAGGGAAATACATTAGAAGGGACACACAGAGCATTTAGGGTTCCTTGGAGAAAGGTATTCATAAGTTTAAAATTATTGTGATAATTATTGGATAAGGAGGAAGCTTAAAGCTACATCTGATCTACACCTTGACAAGCTTCATTTCTTCTGAGCTCTACCTACATTCCCAAATTGGAGAGAAGAATGAGATATTTTTTCTTTTTGTTTTTTGTTTTTGTTTGTTTTTTAACATCTTTATTGGAGTATAATTGCTTTACAATGGTGTGTTAGTTTCTGCTTTATAACAAAGTGAATCAGCTCGACAAATACATATATCCCCATATCCCCTCTTTCTTGCATCTCCCTCCCACCCTCCCTATCCCACCTCTCTAGATGGACACAAAGCACCAAGCTGATCTCCCTGTGCTATGTGGCTGCTTCCTACTACCTATCTATTTTACATTTGGTAGTATATATAAGTCCATGCCACTCTCTCACTTCATCCCAGCTTACCCTTCCCCCTCCCCGTGTGCTCAAGTCCATTCTCTACGTCTGTGTCTTTATTCCTGTCCTGCCCCTAGGTTCTTCAGAACCTTTTTTTTTTTTTTTAGATTCCATATATATGTGTTAGCATACAGTATTTGTTTTTCTCTTTCTGACTTACTTCACTCTGTATGACAGACTCTAGGTCCATCTACCTCACTACAAATAACTCAATTTTGTTTCTTTTTATGGCTGAGTAATACTCCATTGTATATATGTGCCACATCTTCTTTATCCATTCATCTGTCGATGGACACTTAGGTTGCTTCCATGTCCTGGCCATTGTAAATAGAGCTGCAATGAACATTGTGGTACATGACTCTTTTTGAATTATGGTTTTCTCAGGGTATATGCCCAGTAGTGGGATTGCTGGGTCATATGGTACTTCTGTTTTTAGTTTTTAAAGGAACCTCCATACTGTTCTCCATAGTGGCTGTATCAATTTACATTCACACCAACAGTGCAAGAGGGTTCCCTTTTCTCCACACCCTCTCCAGCATTTATTGTTTGTAGATTTTTTGATGATGGCCATTCTGACCAGTGTGAGGTGATACCTCATTGTAGTTTTGATTTGCATTTCTCTAATGATTAGTGATGTTGAGCATCCTTTCATGTGTTTGTTGTCAATCTGTATGTCTTCTTTGGAGAAATGTCTATTTAGGTCTTCTGCCCATTTTTGGATTGGGTTGTTTGTTTTTTTGATATTGAGCTGCATGAGCTGACTGTATATTTTGGAGATTAATCCTTTGTCAGTTGCTTCATTTGCAAATATTTTCTCCCATTCTGAGGGTTGTCTTTTCATCTTGTTTATGGTTTCCTTTGCTGTGCAAAAGCTTTTAAGTTTCACTAAGTCCCATTTCTTTATTTTTGTTTTTATTTCCATTTCTCTAGGAGGTGGGTCAAAAAGGATCTTGCTGTGATTTATGTCATAGAGTGTTCTGCCTATATTTTCCTCTAAGAGCTTTATAGTGTCTGGCCTTACATTTAGGACTTTAATCCATTTTCAGTTTATTATTGTGTATGGTGTTAGGGAGTGTTCTAATTTCATTCTTTTACAGGTAGCTGTCCAGTCTTCCCAGCACCACTTATTGAAGAGGCTGTCTTTTCTCCCTTGTATATTCTTGCATCCTTATCAAAAATAAGGTGACCATATGTGTGTGGGTTTATCTCTGGGATTTCTCTACTGTTCCATTGATCTATATTTCTGTTTTTGTGCCAGTACCATATTGTCTTGATTACTGTAATTTTGTAGTATAGTCTGAAGTGCAGGAGCCTGATTCCTCCAGCTCCGTTTTTCTTTCTCAAGATTGCTTTGGCTATTCGGGGTCTTTTGTGTTTCCATACAAATTGTGAAACTTCTTGTTCTAGTTCTGTGAAAAATGCCATTGGTAGTTTGATAGGGATTGCGTTGAATCTGTAGTATAGTCATTTTCACAATGTTGATTCTTCCAATCCAAGAACATGGTATATCTCTCCATCTGTTTGTATCATCTTTAATTTCTTTCCTCAGTGTCTTATAGTTTTCTGCATACACGTCTTTTGTCTCCTTAGGTAGGTTTATTCCTAGGTATTTTATTCTTTTTGTTGCAATGGTAAATGAGAGTGTTTCCTTAATTTCTCTTTCAGATTTTTCATCATTAGTGTATAGGAATGCAAGAGATTTCTGTGCATTAATTTTGTATCCTGCTACTTTACCAAATTTATTCATCAGCTCTAGTAGTTTTCTGGTAGCATCTTTAGGATTCTCTATGTATAGTATCATGTCATCTGCAAACAGTGACAGCTTTACTTCTTCTTTTCCAATTTGGATTCCTTTTATTTCTTTTTCTTCTCTGATTGCCGTGGCTAGGTCTTCCAAAACTATGTTGAATAATAGTGGTGAGAGTGGGCAACCTTGTCTTGTTCCTGATCTTAGAGGAAATGGCTTCAGTTTTTCACCATTGAGAACGATGTTGACTGTGGGTTTGTCATATATGGCCTTTAGTATGTTGAGGTAAGTTCTCTCTGTGCCTATATTCTGGAGGGTTTTTATCATAAATGGGTGTTGAATTTTGTCAAAAGCTTTTTCTGCATCTATTGAGATGATCATATGGTTTTTCTCCTTCAATTTGTTAATATGGTGTATCACATTGATTGATTTATGTATATTGAAGAATCCTTGCATTTCCTGGGATAAACCCCACTTGATCATGGTGTATGATCCTTTTAATCTTTTTTTTTTTATTGTTACCATACCAGCTAATTTTTTGTTTTTGTTGTTCCTTCAAGAATTTCTTCATCCTATTTCTCAGTATTAGAGTAAGTCTGGTTTGGTTCTGTGCCTTTTCCTCTTTCCTCTACATTTTTTTCCCTAAGCCGTCATATCTGTTTCCTGTCAGTTTAAATATGCCGATGATTCCCAAATTTATCTCTAATTCAGAAATGGCCTCTGAAATAGATACGTTCAAATCCTACTGCTTACCAGCCTGTGTATTCTTGAAGGTAAGAATCGATGTCTGTTTTATCCATCAGTGTGTCCAAGAGTGTTTGATACTTAGTAAGCTTCAAGAAATGTTTGTGGAAAAGCAGTATTAATGAGGTGATGGGGAAGCACTATACTTTTCTTGATTTGCCCCATTACTTATTGAAAGCTGCTGTCTTTACTGGAGTGCCCACTCCCCAAATCCTGCTTGTCTTTCAAAGCTCACTTCAAAATTCTGCATCCTCCATGAGATAGTGTATCTATTCAGCTAGAAAGGACTTAAATCCCTTCTAGGTTCTCATGAAACTTTATCTGGCCTTTCCCATGGTATTTAGCCATGGATGAATTAATGCATGAAAAACAGAATCAAAAAATTTCAATGCTGAACCTACTTGTGATGAAAACCCAAGTTTTTCTTCTCACTGCCTCAGTCTGGAACCTTTTCACTGTGCTGGATCATTTCAACTTTTAATTTTTGTTCTTCTCTAACATAAGTTGGCAGTAGATAGAGACTGAGAGTTGGTTTCTGTTTGTGAGGAGATCGGGTCACCTCTGACTAGAGAGACATTTTATTATGAACTAGCCCAGGACAGTCCCAGTTTATGCACGTTGTTCTGCTGTAATTATTCACAGCGCTCTCTTTCACTCTCAGAAGTGTCTGTGTTGAACGATAAAGTGTATATTCACCCAACTTATAAGGGTGTAGAAAAGCACAGCTCTTGACAAATTTCAGAGTGCTTCGTGTATGGAAAAAGAGAAGAATAGTAATATGGAATTCTGTAAAACATAAATAATTTCCCCAGAATCTGCATTTGCACGTGATGGTGGAAACTTGACTGCCCTTATATCCTTTTGCATAAGGGAGGTCCTGTTTATTTTCTTAGGGTTAATTTTGCTTATTACAACCTGTAGTGTTACATTTGAATAGGGAATATAGCTCAAATTCAAACATACCAACTAATGGTTATCTCTTACGGGGTGTTAAAAAAATCATCAAAGGAGGCCATTGGCATTTGAATACAACTGAGGGATGTCCCACAGATGATCCCCCATATACATCTCATCTCCCTAATTGGTCTTATCCTATATAAGGCTTCTAAAGCATTTTCCTAACTGCACGCAAGTTCCTAAAAGGATATACACGTTTTGTCCAGCAGATGGTGCGTTTGCAGCAAGTTGTCATTTTCTCCCTCCTCCCCCGAAGCCCCCCGCCAAGGAAGTTAACCACCAGGTTTCTGCCAGAACCTGCCATATTCAGGCTGATGTATGATGCTGTTAAAATAAAATATAAAGGTTAGAGAAAGATCAGTAATAAGTCCTAAATTGAACATAGATTTCAAGAAACGACCTCTAAGAGAGTCTAGAAATTAATAGTCCATAATATGATGAAAAAGCCCAGCTGACATCAAAGGAACCTCTTGCCTTCTTTTTAAAGAATTCTGTTTAATGCATAATTCACTGAGCCCATGAAACATTCTGGGAAGCTTTTGGATGGATATCAGCCTTTTAATTCAAAATTATGCACTCTGGGAAATGGCTGGCACCGAAGGTGGCAAGCCTACTAGGTAATTTACACCAGCGATCGAATTGCAATTACAAAGGAGATTAAAACATGACTTTAAACAGCCTAACTCTACCCTCAGGGCTACTAGCTGTTTGGTAAACATAGCAGGGGAGCCTGTAATTAAAAATTCCAACTCTCTTCAGCTTTGTTAGGGTGACACTATGAAATGCCCAGGGAAAGGGAAGAACATTTCATTTCAAGTAGTCTTTGGAGAGTAGCTTTATATCTTCAAGAAGCTGTATATCTTCTGATATTATCTACCCCATCCTCTACTAGTTGTTTTTTGAAGTTTATATTACTCTTGTTTCTTTAAGAATAACTTGAAAGCTTTTCAGATCTGGAGACAATATAGAGGGGGCGAGGACACTCAGACTGTGACAGTGACACAGCCATATAATTTGAGGTGCTAACTCCTAGGCATGCATGGGCTTTATAAAGAATCACTGTCATTTGTGCACATCTTTTGATTATGCTTAGATGGTTTATAGTCTACTTTCCCCTGAGGAGCTTTAAAAAGCCATCTGGTCTGGATTTGGGGGGAAGCCCAAAGTAGAGGGCTAGACAAAATGATTCAGTGGGGAAGGTGATCCTCGCCTTTCTCCTCCCTCCTGGGTACCAATTCCTTTAGATCCCCTCTCCATGTACATTCCTTCAGGATCTTGTTCTCAGCAGCTCACGCACAACTAGGGTTCTAGCTGATAAAGTGCCATATCTCTTGGGAGGTCTTCAATTGCCAAAGTATTTTCCTCAGTAGAGGAATGAAGTTAACATGATGGTATGGCAGGCAGTGCTGCCAGAGTCTTGGCCAGTAGGACATGTCCATACACATCCTACCTAACATTTGGGACTTTAATAGGGACCAAGATGTGGCCTATTAAATAACAGCACATCTGTTTATTTGTTCTGCACTTTCAGTGCTTAACTCATGCTTTATTAATATCTTTGATTTCAACCAAGCCAATATGCTAAGCTGACCCCAAATGAATGGCCACTTGAATGTTAACAATGCTTGAAAAATGAGGTTGATTAAAAATTCAATTGGTGTTACCTGAACCCTGAGGTAAGTAACTAGTTAAATGATGAGGCTATAAAGGACTCACATTTAGCTCCGTTTCCTTGTAGGAACTTGCTGGACTCTAAGCAGATTGAGAGATTAAGATATTTTCAATGAATCCCAAGATGTTTCATTTCTAAAGACCCAGGAAGCTGGAAAAGTGTTTTCAGAGACTCTCAGAAACATAATTAATTACTGAGTTAGGCCCTTAGAGACAGGAACTGCTTCAAGCCTGATATGGACCTTTTATCTAGTTAATTAGCTTTATGGGGAGAATTTTGCACATTTAGCAGATGAGTAGACATTTTTATGACTTGAAACACAATACAATTTATTTTTATGTTGTATTTTTAAATTAGGGGAAAAAATGAAAATAATCTCAGAACTTGGAAATAACTCAAGAAGTTCTGATAATAATGAGGGCCACTGTGATTAGACTTCATTCTGTGAACCAAATTGTATCTCCAAAGGAAAATAAAAATTTTAGTGCCCTTCAGCTAGACCAAATCATTCAAGATAAGGGGGTTTTAGTGTTACTCAGAAATTTAGTTTTTCATTGTATAGAGCAAACTGGTTCTCTATAATATGAGATATATGAATATTATAGTCTCTGTAATATAACTAGACTCCCAAAAGCTGTCCATAAATCCTTTGATCCTAAGTCCAAAGTGACTGAGGGGAGTTTATACCTACAGTCCCATCATTTTTACTAAACATATGAAGTGGTAAAATGGGCATATTATTCTCTTCCCAAATAGACCGATTTTTCTGCATCAAAAATCTGCTGGGACGGGATTACCCTTGATGTTCCCTGCCAGTGCTCTGAGTATCTTCTCAGCAGCTCTATTCTCCCTCACAACTTGAATGCTCACTTCGATTCTGTTTAGATTCACATGGGTTTCATTTGAAACCAATGAACCATCTGTGGCTTGGGACAGAAGTTTCAACAGCAATGCTTTTATGAAGAGTCAGTTTTCAGTTCTTGATCGGAATCTTAACATCTTTTTCACGAATCATCACAAGGTTAATAGGCATCAGAGATAAATTACCAATTCTGTAATCCCGCAGTCCAAAATTTCCCCTCTTTGGTCGATTGCTTCTCCTTGTCTCTTGATGCACAACTGCATCAGCACAAGGACGTGGGCTTCCCCACGTTCTGAGTCATGCTGTCTGTGAGAATCAGCAGAACTTGATCAGCGATGCTTGATCTCATATGTGCGTTGCAAAATTGGTCACTTTTCTCAACACTTAAAAATATGATCTCACACCTCTTTTCTCTTACAATCAAATATATCTCCTTACTAGCTGTTAACATTCTTGCTACTTTTAACCTTTCAAAATGGGGTAAACGCTTTTCATAAAAACACTTCAAAGTAACAAAGTGCAGTGGTTGTAGACATGATGGCCACGTGCAATTGCTCATGCCCTCATTTGATGGTGATAGAGTGGGTAGAATTTTTATTCCAGATCATAACTTTGCTAATCTGAATAAAAATTAAGAAGTTTAAAATCTGTAAGTAGGGAAGCTCCTATTATATATGTCCCATATTATATAATGTATCAATGGAATATATATTTATTATACAAACTTTCTATTATTGATTGAAATATGTCTCTGGTTTCCTCGTCTAGCAAATGAGTACAATGAACTGAGGAGAAGGAAGAGACAGGAAGCAGGCTATCAGATGGGTGTCAGGGTTCCTAGTGCTTTCTGAATTCAGTAAAAGTGACTCCACTTTTATCTGTCCTCAATATTGTATTTCTTAGTATAATACTGTTTAAGAAATAGGTGAATTTTTTAAAAGAGCTTGAAAACTTTGAGTAATCTCGAAGGTTCCATCCCATTTTGCTAAAAGAATTCGCTCAATGCGAGTTCTCTGGAAGCCTCTCAGCATGTGAGATCAGATGGATGTGAGGTAGCATCAAGAACATCGTTCAGAGTTTTTGCCTATTTTGCCGCCTATTTGCCATGGAGGCATCAGGTAGGTAGAAGAGTATCATCCAAACTGCTGAATCTCTCTCACTAATCTACCTTCAGCAGTCTCTGGAGATGACACTTCCTGGAAAGTGGGGACCATGCAGGAAGGGAAAATCAAATACCTAGGCTAGAGAAACAAAAAATGGTTCATAGAATGATTTAGTTGCTTTTATTTGTTCTTTTAGGACAAGCTAAAAATGTCTTAAAGTTCAAAAGTTGATTCTTTATTTTAGCAATCTGAAAAAAATTTGAAGACATAAAGCTACATGTTTTTTTTTTTTCCAGCTTTTCAGTAAATTTATTGTTGCCCCTGACCATGAACGTTTACTCTAATGATGGCTTATAAAGCAATCAGATGGCACCTCCTGTGCTATAAACAAAAATTTATGGTTGAAATGAGTTGCTGTCAATTCCTGGTCTGCCTTCTCTACTTCTTACCTGCTGTTTCCCTTATGGTGAAATTCACATGAAAATGGATATTCTGGGCAATTTTATTTTGAACTCCAAACAAACAGGAAAAATGACATACTGGCCAGGGTCGATTAAAGATGCTCCCACAGGATGAGAAACAGTATTGACTAGATGAAATTTTGATGAAGTGGGGAAAATGATCCATTGTTTCAGTGGTACTAAAAGATAAAGAAACTATTCTGTGGTGATTTTGTGAAAAAAAGATGAGAACTTATTCCAGTGGGTGTATTTGTGTGTGATGTATCTGTGTGTGTGTGTGTGTGTGTGTGAGAGAGAGAGAGAGAGAGAGGGAGAGAAATGAGGGTTTTTTTGTTTTTTTATTTTTTTTTTTTATTTTTATATTTCTGGCTGTGCTGGGTCTTCGTTTCTGTGCAAGGGCTTTCTCCAGTTGCGGCAAGTGGGGGCCACTCTTCATCGCGGTGCGCGGGCCTCTCACTATCAGGGCCTCTCTTGCTGCGGAGCACAGACTCCAGATGCGCAGGCTCAGTAATTGTGGCTCACGGGCCTAGTTGCTCCGCGGCATGTGGGATCTTCCCAGACCAGGGCTCGAACCCGTGTCTCCTGCATTGATTGGCAGGCGGATTCTTAACCACTGTGCCACGAGGGAAGCCCGAAATGAGGGTTTTAATTAAAATTTTCTTTAAAAAAAGAAGGTTCTTTTCAAGAAAGATTCTTTTATTTGATATATGACATAACTGAGGACCAGAGAGCTTGGACAACTTGCTTCAAGACCTCAGGGCTGGTTAATGTCACAACTTGGGGCAGACCTCACATCTCCTGATTCTCTGTTCAGTGTATTTCATTTATATCACAATGCTTGGTTATATGCAGTTAACCTTCAATTAGGGTTACCTTCTAGACAAAGTTATTAAGCAAAAATTGGCTTCAGGAAAGAAGACATTCCCAAACTTACAGAGGGAATATTTTCAGTCAACACATTATGTGAAGTAGCTTCCAATTTGGAGGAACCAAGCAAGATTACCTTGGCATTCTCAGTGAAGCAGAACCAGAATATGAAGCTCTTGATGACACAAGATACATCAACAATGTTTTTCTTCATGATGAAAGCAGTATTTATAAATTTCTAGCAGAATGTCATTTTTGAAATTTCACTTTATACCAATCTTGCTCTTGAAAGCAAAGTTTGTGCTTGCTAGGTTCCTGAATGTTGATGATGACCACAATCATATAGTGAGTTTCGGTATTTTTTTCTTAAGAGATATTGAGCAGAAGTTTCTAGTATCTTGACCTTTTGACAAGGAGTGAGACTGAATAAACCATCACAGGCCATAGTCTATGTAGTTTTCCCCAGAATAGAAAATCCAAGGTCATCACAAACCAAAGAGCAAGAGATTCCATCCTTGGGTGAGAAGGCACTGGCTTTAGCTTGGGGATTTTTAAGGTGTCTTACATATTACACTTGTGCAAATACTTACCCAATTTTAAAATGTCTTACTCTTCAAGTTCCTCTTGAGAGGGCTTTCTTGAGCTAATCCTGCTCTTTTCTCAATCCCCAGTTGAAATTTGCATTACCTTCAACTGTGTTTAATAAGCACAGTTTATTTGCAAACGGTATACAAATCAAATGAGATACTATATGTACAAGTATGTTTTTAAAATGTAAAGTACCAAACAAGTGATTTTATTGCCTTAATACTTACAGCCTTTACTGCATCCTGCCTTCACGTTATGTTTCAAGATATATGCTTGCCTCTTGCAGCTGATTAGTGGTTGTTCAAGGGTAGTAATCACATCTTTTTATTTGTCCCCTTTCCGGTGTCTGACATAAGAAAGGTGATTCAATAATTGTAGTAGAAATGACTTAATACTTTGATCAATGAAGCCCATAACATTTTATGATGGTTCTATCATTAATAATAAATATTATGGGGACAGAAGTAGGCCACCTTACTATCACTATTATGCACAGGAAGTGCAAGAGGCCAGAACAATTTGAGGATTGACTCAAGTCACACAGTTGGAGTAGGGACCTTGTGCTGTGGGGAAGACAGGTTTGCAGAGAAAAGAATATCCTCTTATCACCATGACATTCAGGGCTAAGCAAGCATTGCTCTGTGATTTTTTTCTTTTTGTAGATATGATCAACAGTTGTATGGTAGGAAGTCTGGTTGGAGAGAGCACAAATTTCTATAGAACCACATTGTTATTTGGGTAAGTACTTTTGTCCAGTTTTGAGTCTGGAGTATAAAAATCACAATATGAAAAGTAAATTCATCTGTGCTTTGTTGGTAGCGTACAATAGAATGGATTCTGGTTCTAGTTGAGTACTTTGAAGATTTTAAGAAAAGGTTTACTCTTGTGAAATTAAAATGTCTTAGAATCTTCCAAATTTATAGAAGGTAGGTATTAGGATGCCAACCTTGACAGGCCTCTTTAAGTTTCTTTATTAGCTTTTCTGATGGGTAATCATAATTTTAAAATGTGCCCTCTTCTAAATCTTCTCTGTGGCTCCTGTCACCTCTCTCAGAGCCTTCTGATGGCTTCTAATCTAACTCAGAGTAAAAGCCAAAATCCTTAAAAGGTCCTCCAGAATCTGGACCCCGCTGCCTCTCTGACCTCACCTCCTCTGTCTCTTCTGTGCTAACTCCATCCAGCCACCCCAGCTTCCTTGCCTTCTTTGAATACTTCAAGCAGACTCTCGCCTCAGGCTTTGTTATTTGCTTCCTGGGAATGCTCTCCCCCGTGTGTCCACATGGCTTGCTCCCTTGCTTCCAGGTCATATGTGAAGTTTCCCCTGACCACCTTATATAAAACAGCAACTACCCCCACACACACCTGGGATTCCATAGTCCCCTAGCCTTGCTTGATTTTCCTCCATGTGACATGCTGTATATTTGCTAGCTTATTCATGGAACATCAGCTCTACAAGGGTAGGGCTTTTGTTAGGTTTCATTGCTTGATTCCTAGCGTCTAGAGCTGGGACTGATGTACAGAAGGTCAGCAATTAATATTGAATGACTACATGAAACTGACCTGGTTTTTTGAAGTCCACTTCCTTCAGGAAGTCTTCCCAGTGTGAGTGGAATGTGGATTGCCATCCTCTTTAACTACAACCCCAACTTTTAATCCTCCCAGATACAGGAACACCTTACTCATATGAAAGGTCAAGGACAAAAATGCCATATATCTGCTAGTTCTATTTAGCATTTAATACATCTGTAGTGTTTCTAAAATATTAACAGATGAGTCCTGGAGTGGCTATGGGATTTGCCTCAAGTCACAGAGCCATGCAGTGGTACATCCAGAATGAATATGAACTTGGTGGATTTAGAGTCTCTTGCTTGGATTAGTGCTCATAATAATCTCTAGAGATTCTCCAACAACAAACATAAACAGGCTGGTTTTGCCTCCAGTCACATTTTTTTTCCCGCTTTGTTATATTGCCTTTACCTTGGAAGTTGAGGGGACATATCACTGAATAATGATCAAAGGACATGAATTCTAATCCAGGAGGGGTTCTTTTTCTTTGACCTTGGGTGAGAGACTTCATCTCTCCCATCCTCCATTTTCTCACCTATAAAATCATAAATAATAACATCTACTCAACCTAGTTCAAAGGATCTAGTTATAGTGTGTTTAAAAGTGTTTTAAAAATAATAGTGTTAAATGACATACATCTTAACAACTATTATTAGGATTTTAGGATTCTGAATTTTTGGCAAAGTCTTCATTTTTAGCTTCTTTTTTTTTTTTAAACCAGATTTTATATTTTATTCAAATCACATTTATTTTTTTAAATTTATTTATTTATTTATTTATGGCTGTGTTGGGTCTTCGTTTCTGTGCGAGGGCTTTCTCCAGTTGCGGCAAGTGGGGGCCACTCTTCATCGCGATGCGCGGGCCTCTCACTGTCGCGGCCTCTCTTGTTGCGGAGCACAGGCTCCAGACGCGCAGGCTCAGTAATTGTGGCTCACGGGCCCAGTTGCTTCGCGGCATGTGGGATCTTCCCAGACCAGGGCTCGAACCCGTGTGCCCTGCATTGGCAGGCAGATTCTCAACCACTGCGCCACCAGGGAAGCCCCCATTTTTAGCTTCTTGACTGAGTGAGCTCTTGTGATGGGCCATCAAACATGAGGGACAAGAAACTAAAATCCTTGCCACACTGTGGCTTGAGACATGGTAAAAAGGAATGAGCCTGTGCACCCATGGAATTGTATTAATTCATTCAATCCCTGGTCTAATAGCTTGGATGACTAAATTTAAACTGAAGAGACCAGCAAAAAGGAGTGGATATCTACTCCTGGGATATCCACCTCTTGTTTTCTACTTCTGTTTTCAAATGCATTGATCTTACTGCACTTCTAAAAGTGTCTGTCAGAATCCTAAATATTGCTGCAACATTTTAAATAAAATTATGATATAATGTTCTAAAGAAAAATAAAACAAAGTAGACTTTCCTTTACCTTTTTTTTTTTTTACACTGTTTAGCTACTGAATTAATTCAGCAGTAAAAGACCCTTGCAAGAAAAAGGACAGAAAAAGAACTTTCTTTTAAAAAAATTAAATAAATTTCTGCACTGAAAAGGGAGGAATTGAATGGAGGAGGGTTTATCCATAGGATATACTTATAGGAGAATTTAGGTAGGCAAAAGCAGTGAAGGAACTCATCTCTGGAAGTTGGCACTCTTGCTTTCCTTTTAGAAACATTTTATATATGTGTGTGTATATGTGTATGTGTGTATATATATATATATATATATATATATATATATATATATATATATATCTTTTTTGTTTTATTTAAAATATTTCTGGAGTTGACACAGAGTTCTTAATGAATAAAAATGAAGAGGATATAAACAACCTCATTATCCAAAAGCTTGTTTTTTGATGATTGAGACATGATAAATTTTCTTTGTTTTCTATTTTTATTAAAATTGAGATAATCAAAGATTAAGGTTTTATTAGACTATAATATTTTAGGGACAGAGAAGATTTTTTAAGTACCCCAAGAAGCTGGTATAGTGCTACCATGTGATCATCAGTGATTAGATAACCTATAAACAAATTTTGTGACAGAAAAATTCTTAAAGATAAAAAGTTGTAATTTCTGAAAGTACCAAAGGTATATTAAAATTTTTTAGAAAGAAAACCTGACTTGTGATGTGTGCTACAAAACAACCACCACTACCCAACAATAAGAACACAACAGGAAAAACATGCAAATACATGAAACAAATCAACCCACAAAATTATTATGGTCTGGGATGGAAATTCTGGAAGGGTTTCAGACCCAGTATTTTCCCCCTTTCTTTTATCAATTTACTTTTAATTAAGTATTAAGGTTTATAATTAGAATGAGACAATGGGGTGACAGGAAAGAAAAATGCAGTCTTAAAGAGCGTTTAAGACACAGTGACCTATAGGCTGATTGCTCTTTTTTTGCAATTTACTATTGATTCTCAGAAACAACAGTATGATATCATGAATATTGGTCTAGTGCGATTTGATGCTCTCAGAGGAAGGAGTAAAGTATATAATCGGAGGCTTCGGCTAAGAGTCATTCTTTATTGATGACACCATTATGGCAATTAATGAAAGAGTTAAATTCATTTTTGGATAATGAACATTTTGGAGCAATTTTTTATTATAACTGCAGCTGCACACAGTAAGCTGAGCCAAATGACAATGGGGCTGCCTCCTTTTTCTCAGTACAAACTTACTTTTTTCTCCTTCATAAGCAATAGTGGAAAACTGTGTGTGATTAGGAAACAGTCTTAGGTTGGCTTTGGACGCTACTTAGCTTTGCAAATTTGAGAAAGTGATTTAATCCCTTTGGGTCTCATTTAAATCTTTAAACTTGGGGAAATAATATCTACTTAGCTGACAGGATTTCTGTGAGAATTAATGAATGAAATATAAAATGGCTATTGTCAGGCAGGTAGCAATCAATAATTTCTCGTTTCTTTTTCTTTTCATCCCTTCTTTAGATTAACACTTTACTGGTTTTAGCTGCAGTTCAGGGTTAAGATAATAGGATGGTGATCACAAACAATGTGATTTGGGAACATTTTATGCATTTTTATAGAAAGAGATTGAAAAGACACATTTCAGATTTAATCTAAAAAATCAGATCAGTACTTGACTCTTTAATTTTAGTTTCCAAAAGAGGTCTGAATTTAATGCAAGTTAAACAGAAATGACACATTTAAAAAGTTATTAATATGCTGGTGTGGAATGATTGCTTCACCTGGAAAATCTTCTTTTCCCTCTCCACTTCTAACGAAAACTTAGTCATAGCCAGTGTTATGTCTTTTAGGAAGGCTTTTCTAAACTTCTGCTCACTGTTGATTTCTCCTTTGTACCTACACACTATTCTACTTGTTCCTCTCTTAAAATGCCAAAGATAAAATGCTGTATGGTGTAAGTTATATTCTCTTACTGCCTTTACTAGTCATGAAGCTACTTGAGTGCAGAAAGGACTTAGTTACTCATTTTTTGCATCCTTTGCTGTACCTGACACTAATTCACTCTGAAAACCAAAGGTTCTCTGAAAAGTTTCAAAATTATACTATTTTTTAATACAGCAATTATGTTTGTCAAAGAGCACAAACTTCCAGTTATAAGATGAATAAGTTTGGGGGGAATCTAATGTATCCATACAGCATGGTGATTATAGCCAATAATACTGTATTGTATACTTGAAAGTTGCAAAGAGAATAGTTCTTAAATGTTCTCACCACAAAAAAAGTAATGGTAATTATGTGATGGGTTGGAGGTGTTAGCTAAGGCTATGATGGTAATCACTTTGTAATATATATGTATGTCAAATCAACATGTTGCACACTTTATACTTACAAAACGTTGTATGTCAATTATATCGCAATAAGCTGGAAATGTTTTTTTAAATAATAAAGAAAAATATTAATGGCCAGTCTTAGAACATCTAATCATACTTGGGTCAGTGGCTTAGTTTGTGGATGAACATGAATTTGTATTTGAGATGTTATTTTGCAAATTTAATATAGGGTGAACTCTGTGCTAGTAAAATTGTTTATAGTTTTTGGATGGAATTAAATATTTGAATATTCTGAAATGTTATTTAGTACTTTAACTTCTGGGGACTCTGCCACCTTATCAAATTCTAATTCATCTTAGACAGTGAAAAGAATCCTTTAACTCTCATAGTTGTGGAATGAAACACACCTAAGTGGAGTGTCTCTGTTACCTCAGGTACAATGCTAGGTGTTTGGGGAAAAAATGTGAAGGATGACTCTGTACTCTTGCCTGGTGATATCACATATAGTGACTAAAGATAAACATGTCTTTAAACATATCTTTAAACATTTTAAATATAAAATGTGGACATTTGTTAAATATTTAAAGTAAGAGGGAGGTCACCCTCCTACACTGTTGGTGGGAATGTAGATTGGTACAGCCACTATGAAGAACAGTATGGAGGTTCCTTAAAAAACTAAAAATAGAGCTACCATATGATCCAACAATCCCACTCCTGGGCATATATCCGGAGAAAAACATGGTCCGAAAGGATACAGGCACCCCAATGTTCATTGCAGTGCTGTTTACAATAGCCAAGACAAGGAAGCAACCTAAATGCCCATCGACAGAGGAAGAGAGAAAGAAGATGTGGTACATATATACAATGGAATATTACTCAGCCATTAAACAGAATGAGATAATGCCATTTGCAGCAACATGGATGGACCTAGAGATTGGCATACTAAGTGAAGTAAGTCAGACAGAGAAAGAGAAGTATCGTATGATATCGCTTATATGTGGAATCTAAAAAGAAGTAATACAAATGAACTTATTTACAAAACAGAAACAGACTCATAGACTTAGAGAATGAACTTATGGTTACCAGCGGGGAAGGGTGAGGGGACGGGATAGTTAGGGAGTTTGGAATAGACATGTACACACCGCTGTATTTAAAATGGATAACCAACAAGGACCTACTGTATAGCACAGGGAACTCTGCTCAATATTATGTAACAACCGATGTGGGAAAAGAATTTGAAAAAGAATAGATACATGTATATGTATAACTGAATCACTTTGCTGTACACCTGAAACTATCACAACATTGTTAATCAACTATACTCCAATATAAAATAAAAAGTTAAAAAAAAATAAAGAGGGAGGTCAGAAGAGTGACCTGTCCTTGAGTTCCTTAGCCATCTCCTCAGTGCCTACCTCAGCATATAACATCAATTTCCTTAATCTTCGGAAGCTCTGCTCACTGCTCAGGCATTATGAGAGTTTTGCTAGGTTCCTAGGACGGTTTACTAAACCCGACTCCGGGAGACTTCCCATAATCAGCTGCTCCATTAGATGACAACCTAATCTTTTAAAATTCGTTAGAGAACAGCCTTCTATTTCAGTATATGATTGCCACCCTAGTCAGGAATTTTTTTCTGAACCCACTGAAAATACTTCCTTTCTCTATGTTGGCGTTCCAGTGTTGTGTTGAGGATGAATATTAGCAGATATATATATGAAAGTGGAAAAACATGTATTTTCAACCCAACTGTGATAATATTTCCAGTGATTAGAAGCATTTAGAAGACTAGGTTATTGTGGGATAATACTGGGTGTCCCAAAGGTCACGAATGTAGGCTAAACTTATTTTTGAAGAATGTTAGTTATATTTTTAAAAAAATGCTCTGAATATTTTCTTCAGCCTCCAGACACCTTTACTGGTGATGTCCTTGTAAATATACTACAGTGTCCCAAAGTCTGGACACATAGAGGAAACAGAATATTCACTGTACTTTTTTTTTCCAATTAGCAAGGTGGTAGAATCCATTTCTTTTATACTTTATTGGGGATGATTATGTTTCTCTGCTTCATAGACAGGATGGCTTTTCAAATGGATCAAGAAAAATTAAGGATTATGAAATAATAATCATAGTAATAACAGTAACAACCATATGATCATAATAACAAGCAGCAGTAGCAGAAAGCTCAGGCCAAAGTGGAAAATTAGGTTTTCTAGAAGCTCCTGTTCTCCATTGTGTGACCTTACAATGAGAATCATTTCTCAAGCTTCTAGGCTACCAAAGCACAGATGCATGATGCATAAACAAATAAGTAATCACATGAGTGGTGTCCTTTGGGGGTTTAGATCTTATTCTGGTGACCCCAGGAAGCTGACCAGAGAGAAAGGGGCAAAAAAAAGTGCAGGATATTTATCTTTACGTTTTTGAAAATGCTTTTGATCAGCAGAGCTGGAACAAGTTTCTGTGCTTTTGTGGGAACCACAAATGTTCCAGGGGAGGAAGGGAGACCAAGAGCAGTTTGCTCTTTCAGGAACTTCAAAGCCCATTCATCTAAAGATGTGGCCATTACCATTTTGGCTTCCTCGCTGTGCCTTGGATGGCCCTGGACTTTTCAAGAGGAGAGCCTTGCTGGGTTGGGGCCAGCTCACACATATTCCTTAGAGTGCAGTGTCCCAGAAAATCTGCCCTTCCCAGCCTGTGCTCTGTGATTACCCCTCCAACCAGGAGTGAACCTTCTACCTACGGGAATGAGTCAGACGCAGAGGTGAATGGGGCAGCAAGGCTGGACTACCCATTTTCTGCCTCTGCCCCTCTTTCAGGTGTGGACAATTGTAAACATAAGAACAAAGCTAGACCATCTCCGTGAGGCTCCAGGCCTCTGATCTCAGTAGTCTGTTTCTTTGCTGGTACCAGGAGATAAGTGTGCCACAAAAAAAAAAAAAAAAAAAAAAGAGAAAGAAAGAAATAGAGAAAGAAAAGCAACTAACAAACGAATGAGCAAAAATCCTGTCACAGCTGAGTGTCCTACTATCCAGCCCATTATGACTACCAGGTCCAGCAGTAACAAGGAGATGCCCTCTTCACTTATAATTCAAGCCTTGGGAATAAGGCTTGAATTAAGATTTGTTCAGTGAATTTAGATTTATTCTGGACATAAGATACACAATGATTTTCCAATCCAAAGTAAAACTCAAAACCAAAATAGAACACAAAATTTAAGGCAAGACCCTACTATTGCAGCCCCACTAATTCTTTTTTTAAATTGTTATTTTATGTTGGAGTATCATTGATTTACAATGTTGTGTTAGTTTCAGGTGTACAGCAAAGTTATACCTATATATATATCCATTCTTTTTCAGATTCTTTTCCCATATCGGTTATACAGAATATTGAGTATAGTTCCCTGTGTTATACAGTAGGTCCTGTTGATTATCTATTTTAAATATAGTAGTGTGGATATGTTAATTCCAACCTCCTAATTTATCTGCATCCCCCCTACTTTTCCTCTTTGGTAACCATAAATTTGTTTTCTAAGTCTGTAAGTCTGTTTCTGTTTTGTAAATAAGTACATTTGTATCATTTTTTTAGATTCCACATATAAGTGATATCATATGATATTTGTCTTTCTTTGTCTGACTTACTTCATTTAGTATGAAAATCTCTAGGTCCATCCATCTTGCTGCAAATGGCATTATTTCATTCTTTTTTATGCAGCCCCACTAGTTCTGCTTCTATACTTTGAGACTGTTCTGCGGACTGGCTGCTGGTATAAGCCCCATGAAGCTGGGACCCCATCTGTCTTGTTAACTGTTGGGTCTCCAGGTCCCAGCATAAAGTATAAACTTATCTTTGGAATCAGTGGCTACATTCAGGACCTTATGGTTTGCTCTGTCACCTATTTATTATGTGATCTTGGATAAATTTCCTGTTGTGTAAAATTCTCAGTTTTTCCATTCTCAAACATTTTAGCCCAGGCCTGCAAATCACGCAAAGGAATGTCATGAGTGTTATTCCTAAGATAATGCATCCTCGACGCTGGCTGTGTCTTGGAGCACCTCTGGCAGTATGCACAGTAAGTGGGAGTGCTTTCTTTTTTCTTTTCATTTGGGTGCACTCTGGTTACCACGTCACCCTGACAGCTGAGTTCACTTTTATGTGCTTCAGTGAGTGAAGATCATAATGCTGACATCCTGAATTTCCAACTCTGTCAAGTGAGGAGTAGAAGCAAGTTCATCTTTCAGGAAGGCCTTTTGTAACTCTATGATTTTAGTCTATTCCATTTTCTGGAACTCGTCTCAGAATAAAAAGTGAGAGAGATTATATTGTACTGTGAACACATAAAATGACAGTGACATTGCATTTCTTTGAACGTTTAATAGCCCTCTCTGTTTCCTCTGTTTGTAACTGCCTTGGGTAGTTTAAGCTTTCCTTTTACATGATGAGTGCATGGAATTTTATTCAAAATAATTTGGGAAAGTCTCGTGCCACGAAACGTAATTCTCATTTAAATATTTATTTTAGAATTCAAGATGACATGGCTCTTTCAGATGGAGAAATTTTACTAATAAAAAATGCTTTGAAGCTTTTTTTTTTTTTTTTTTTTAATATCGTAAGGTGTAGAGTCTAAGGCTCAGCTTCCAAAGTTCGGGTGTTTTATGAATCACCTTAGCTCCAAATAATTGAGAAAGTGTCCCAGGAGCATTAAAGGGATAATAAAAAGGAGCACAAGAAGAAACCTATTTTGAACTTATTTACTGATCGTCTTTCATTCCTTTAATAAACATTCCATTAATAGTGAGAGTATGTCAGAAACTGTGTTAGGTGTTTGGTATCAAAGTCCTCAACTTCCCAGAGTTCTTCTGTTACGTATAAAAGCAGCACTGGATCTGATGACTTGGATTTCAACCTTGTTCCCTGCCACTAACCAGATGATGATCTTGGGCAAATCACATTCACTTTTGGGGCTTCATCTATAAAACAGGGACAAACAAGAGATCCACTGCTAATGCTCTTTGGTTTTAAATTTGCCTCAAATACGAAGATAGAACATAACTAATGGACGGTGCTTAGGTTAAAAAAAAAGCCAGCCATTCTAGAAGCATATACTTTTCTTTCTTGAAATTAATTTGTTAATGAAAAAAACATACACATTTAATTTTCACAAAAAGAATCACATTATAAATCTATCGACTGTTTTTCTCATTCTGTATTCCTTCGGTAAACATTGATATAATGTGCAACTCTGTACCCGAAAATGTGTTGGGTATTTGAGATCAGAGATGAGACATATGTTCTCTGCCTTGAAAAAAGCTCACAATCTAGTAACGGAGATAGAGAAGGAAATATGAATTTGGGTGTTAAGTGCTATTTATAATCAACAAATATTTACTGAACGTCTACTATGCTTGGGCTACATCAGTGAATAAAACCGACAATAATTTGTTTTCGTGGAGTTTATATTCAAGTGTGAAGATCAAACAATAAAGAATAAACATGAAAATGTTCATGTGGTATGAGAGAAGGTGAAAAAATCATGGAGTAAATAAAAGTAGAGCAGGTTAAAGGGAAATAGGGCACACGTGGTGGGGTTGGAGGCAGTGAGTTGCAGTCTTAAGAAGGATTGCCAGGTGGGTCTCAATAAGAGGCTGGGGTTTAAGTAAAGCTTGACGGAAGTAAGATGTCTGGGGAAAGGGCATTACAACCAGAGGGAACTGGGGGTGGGAAAGCCCTAAGTTTGGAAACAAAGGTGGCTGGAGTGAAGTGAGCAAGAGGGAGAGTAAAAGGTGATGACAGAGGAGCAGCAAGGGATTGCGGGGGGAGGGCAGATCAGGTAGGACCTTGTAGAACACTGTAAGGACTTTGACTTTGACTGTGAGTGACATGGGGGAACTCCCTAAGAGGTTTTGAGCAGAGGAGTGGCTCGCTCTGGCTTACACTATAAAAGGGCATCCTGGCTGTTGTGTTGTGGCTGCGTTGGAGGTGGCCAAGAGTAAATCAATTCGGAGACTATTCTAGGGATGCAGTGTTGAGGTGTTGCTGGCTTGGACCAGGGTAGTAGCAGTTGAGATGGAATAAGTGAAGGTGCTAGATAGGGCAGAAGGGGCTGGGGTGAGAGTGTTCTAGGTGGAGGAAACAGCATAGACAGAGGGCACAAAGGCAAAAATAAAGGTGCGTGCTTGGCGAACTGCAAGTAGTCTTAATGGAAGGAAGGGTGAATGCTGGGTGTGTGGCAGGAGATGAGTCTAGAGAAGTCATTAGATCTTACGCCAGGAGAATTTACTGTTTAGAAGAAACTTTAGCAAAGCATAGTTCTGCCAAATCTCTTTCGCAAAAGGAATATTCATATTGGGTTAACTTCAAGGAATGCGCATGGTGGCCATTGCTGGAACTTGCTAGTAGGGATATACCAAGGGACAGAGGAGTATTCTCAGGAGGCTTAGCTCTTCCATTCTGAGAGGGCTAGCGCTCTAAGGGCATTGGCTACAACTGTCTGTCAGAAGAATCCCAGAGTAAATGCGTGGACTTCAGGCAGCTGGCTGGAAGAGGGCTTTTTTGATCTGAGCAAAGATTGTGTAGTGTTTGCTAAGCGTTCACTACTGTGCCTAGTCCACTACCTCAATATTCAAGTTAGAAAATCAGAGATACTACTTCAGAAAAAAAAAATGTAAAACAGACGTGCTTTTCAATAGCTAACTAGGTTAGCCTTATTATTTAATATACATATTTAGCTAATTCATCATCTCAGTATCCTCCAGTAGTAAGGCATTTTCTTGTCCAAGTCTCACTGCTATGCATATGTACCTGGTGGCTGGTCTAAATTCCCTCTTTTCTGTAGTTGGAATCTGTTTTTCACCCTTCTATTCTCTTCAGAGATGGAGAATGATTGGCAATGTCAAGCAAATTGAGAAGGTGAAAATAGCACTTTGTGGTCAGGTCTGCACAGCCAAACTAAATTGTAGAATCAAACTCAGTAATTGAACAAGTAGACAAAAAGAAGATCCTGTTGGGTGATCCTCTCGGCCTGAACCAAGATGGCGGAGTAGAAGGACGTGCTCTCACTCCCTCTTGTGAGAACACCAGAATCACAACTAGCTGCTGGACAGTCATCAACAGGAAGACACTAAAACTCACCAAAAAAGATACCCCACATCCAAAGACAAAGGAGAACCCACAGTGAGATGGTAGGAGGGGCACAATCACAGCAAAATCAAATCCCATAACTGCTGGGTGGGTGACTCACAGACTGGAGAACACTTATACCACAGAAGTCCACCCACTGGAGTGAAGGTTCTGAGCCCCACATCAGGCTTCCCAACCTGGGGGTCTGGCAACAGGAGGAGGAATTCCTAGAGAATCAGACTTTGAAGGCTAGTGGGATTTGATGGCAGGACTTCGACAGGACTGGGGGAAACAGAGACTGCACTCTTGGAGGGCACACACAAAGTAGTGTGCACATCGGGACCCAGGGGAAGGAGCAGTGACCCCATAGGAGACTGAACCAGACCTACCTGCTAGTGTCAGAGGGCCTCCTGCAGAGGCGGGGGGTGGCTGTAGCTCACCGTGGGGACAAGGACACTGGCAGCAGAAGTTCTGGGAAGTACTCCTTGGCGTGAGCCCTCCCAGAGTCTGCCATTAGCCCCACCAAAGAGCCCAGGTAGGCTCCAGTGTTGGGTTGCCTCAGGCCAAACAACCAACAGTGAGGGCACCCAGCCCCACCCATCAGCAGTCAGGTGGATTAAAGTTTTACTAAGCTCTGCCCACCAGAGCAACAGTCAGCTCTACCCACCACCAGTCCCTCCCATCAAGAAACTTGCACAAGCCTCTTAGATAGCCTCATCCACCAGAGGGCAGACAGCAGAAGCAAGAAGAACTGCAATCCTGCAGCCTGTGGAACAAAAACCACATTCACAGAAAGATAGACAAGATGAAAAGGCAGAGGGCTATGTACCAGATGAAGGAACAAGATAAAACCCCAGAAAAACAACTAAAAGAAGTGGAGATAGGCAACCATCCAGAAAAAGAATTCAGAATAATGATAGTGAAGATGATCCAGGACCTTGGAAAAACAATGGAGGCAAAGATCGAGAAGATGCAAGAAATGTTTAACAAAGACCTTGAAGAGTTAAAGAACAAACAAACAGAGATGAACAATACAATAACTGAAATGAAAACTACACTAGAAGGAATCAATAGCAGAATAACTGAGGCAGAAGAAAGGATAAGTGACCTGGAAGACAGAATAGTGGAATTCACTGCTGCGGAGCAGAATAAAGAAAAAAGAATGAAAAGAAATGAAGACAACTTAAGAGA